>NC_081298.1:125875000-126500000 GCF_030435805.1 Mustela lutreola
ACTCCATCAGGACTAGTCTCTTCCCACATGAAAGCCCCTGGGGCGGCCTTAGTCCCTGCCCTCCACAGTCACTGGCCTCTGACCCCTACATTGCTGGAGCATTTGGTCCTCCTGTACCCTCCTCCTGGGGCTCCTTCCCGGAAACACTGAATGTGGTACATTCTGGAAATGCCCCCCCCCCCCCATGCAGCAAGTCCAGGCCCTTCCTGCAGAGTCTCCTATGCAGGCAGCCGGCCCAGAGCCCCCTATGCTCTGTTCGGCACATCTGCCCATGGCGACCAGCTCCGGATTCCGTCACCACTCCCTGCCCAGAAACTGCACCCCAATCCCTAGGCAAGTCAGTGCCTGGCGGGGAGCAAGCAGAAGTCCCGAGCAGCTTCCTGCTCTGGGTCCCTTTTCCTCACAATGACTTCCGCTGATCTTTTGTGTTCCCTTCATTCATGTCTCGGCTCGGCGCCCCTTCCTGTCTTGGTGCCACGGCCACAGCGACCCCCCCTTATCTCCTAATCATCCTCTCTTACCAAAGTCAAGACCCTACCCGCACACCCTCAGGTGGCGCAAACACTCACCCCCTTCATCCCACAGAAACTGAAATCTCAGAGGCTCCGCAGGCCTCTCTCGTTGGCGCTGTGGCTGCTGAGCTAGGCCTGGCTTATTTCCCTACAGCGCAATTACAAGCAACTTCATTAAGAAAACCACACATTTGGCTGCGCTGGAGGCATGCAGACAGCAGAAGCAAAAGCTGCTTTAGGAGGCTTGCGGGCCCCGGGCTGGGCCGCCTCCTTAGCCGGCCCGTCTGTGTCCATAACCTCCAAAGTCTTCCCCAGGCCCCGTTCAGAACCTTCTCCCTCTGCAGCCTCCACCCCGCCCCCCGCTTCCGATGCCTCGTCCTCTCTCACCTGCCCACTCCAGCTGAATCCTGGTTGAGATTGAGAGAGCAATGTGAGGCCATTTTCCCCAGCCAGGCCCTGCCCACACTGTGCGGTGACCTGCCAAGCTGGCCCGGCACCCCCTGCAAACCCCTGGGCCCCCAGTCTGGGAGATGGAAGCTTTAGAATGGCTCTCAGGACCCGCTCTCGGATGCCCCCCAGGGCCTGCTCGGCCACCAACGACAGAGTTCTCTGAATCGTGTTCCTTCTGTGAGGCCTGCGTGTGAACCAGAGAACATGGGAGCAGCCCGTTGGGTTGGAGGAAAGGCTAAATGAATTAGTGCATCTAAACCACTCAGCCCCCTCAACGTTTCAGCACGATGAAAAGTTCTCTACAAATGGCAGCTATTATAAAGATTACTATCTTAATACCACTTAATACTATCTTAATACTATCTTAATAGTTGATACTAGAGCTATCATTCAGATTATTATTAAGATGCCTATCGTGATTGTTGATTTCTCGCCTATTGGGCAGCCTGGATTGGGAGGGGAACGAAAATGATACAGGTTTGGAAGTCACTGCCTTCCGGCTGTTGTGTCCAAGTCCCCGTCGGTACCATCTCTCAGTGGCATCATGAGCAGAGCGCAGAGCTTTCTGGTCGTCTTCCGTTATTCACAGTCCAGCCCAGGAAGGCTTGTCATTCCAGTCCAGCATCTTCTCAGAGCCCAGGCCTGGTCTTCTCGCTTCTGTCAGGCTTGTGGTTCCAGACCCCGAGTGGGACAGGGATGCCGGCTCCGGCCCTTGCATCCTCTGCCCATTCCAGCCCAAGGTGGGGGACGTGGTCTGATTCTGGGGGCCCTGCCATGGACGTGGACCCTCCTTGTGGCATGACAGCTTCTCGGACGAGCTCCAGCCAGCTCTGGAGGCTGTCAGCATGGCCGGTCTGTGGACAAGGGCTGTCTCAGAGAGCACCGTGTGGGGGCTCCTGTGGGCAACCTGAGCCAAGCTCCCCACACGGTACAGATTCCCAATCCGGGACACCTGGCTCCACCCCACCTCAGCTCCCGCCTCGGGGCACAGAGCCGCACAGCCTCACCCAGGCTGAGGACGCCTCCATCGCAGGGCCGGCGGGGGTGGAAGGTCAGCCCGCTTGCTGAGCCTGGCTCCCCTTTGCAGCATGCCCTTGGCCCCACAGAGCAGAAGTCACATGCTTAAGGCACCTAGCGGTGGCATGTCAGGCTCCTTATGACCACTGCCTTGCCCAAGGTGGCCTGCAGGGCTCCCTAGGGGTTTGGGGGACAGGCCAGTAAGTCTACTGCCCTGGCAGATGTCATTGGGAACTTACATGCTAGGCTCCCCTTCCTGCAGGTGCCTCGACCTATCTGAGCAATTCTTCTAGGAAGGAGCCGCAAAAACGCTGGGCCTAGGATATGACTATTGGCATCTTTCCCTTCCGCAGTCTTTGCACCCCAGGAAGAAGGAGCACTGGGGTGCCGTTGGGGGTGAGAGGCCTTTGAGGAAGTCCTGAGGCAGGAGCCTGGTTCGGCCTGTTGGCAGCTCTCTTTAGAGGATGGGGTCCTTAGCATGTCTAGCCTCTATTTTGGGCCCTCCTTGCCATGTCTAGGGAATCAGGAAAAATCCCACTCAACTTCCTGCTCATCATTATTATCGATTGAATAATGAAGACAAGATCAGATCATGATCTCAGGGTCCTAGCATCAAACGCCACGTCAACCTCCTTGCTCAGCAGGGAGCCTGCTTCTCCCTCTGCCTGCTGCCTCCCCTGCTCATTCTCTCTCTCTCTCTCTCTCACTCTCTCTCTGACAAATAAATAAATAAAATATTTAAAAAAAAAAAAAAAAAGCCAAGATAGATGCGGTGAGGGTAAATTAGAAACAGCATGCTGGGTACAGGCCGCCCCTCCTTTGTGGGCCTGACCCTAATAACAATAAACAGCTGAAGTCTGTTCCCAGAGTTAACATTGCCAGTGTGAGGGGGTGATCTGACCTGAATGGGGGGGGGCGGGGCGGGGAACAGGACCTCCCACTCCAGGCAGAGCTTGAACCGGCCAGAATGATTCTGGGAGGGGAAACCTGGAAGCTTCAGCTCCACTCCGCACACAGCAAAAAGCAAGCCCATGCCCACGATCCTTGCTGTTGTCCCGGAGCCCACTCCATTCTGGTTGCACCACCCACTCCTGAGTGTACCCCAGGAACTGGGCTGAGACTCAGAGGTCCTGGTTAGCCCTAGGTCCTTGCACTCACCATATGACCTTGAGTAGGTCACTGGATCTCTCTGCATGCCATCTTTGAAAGGGGAATGGGTCACAATACCCATGTTACCAGGGGGTGGTTGGAATTAGATGAGAGTCTAGGTGTGGACTTTATCCCTGTGGAGCACTGGGTCGATGCGAAGGGCCAACTTACCAGGGATCCGCCTTCTATTCCTCATACCCTGTCATTTCCTTCTAAGGCCACAGCTGTCTCTTTCTCCCTAGACCTTCCGGTGGCCAGTGGGCAGCAGCATCGACAGCAATGAGATACTTGAGATTCAAATCTTCAACTACAGCAAAGTCTTCAGCAATAAGTAAGTGGGGGATGGGAGAGGTGGGGCCTGAAGGGGTTAGGGGCCTGCCCGGCATCTTGGGCTACCCTGTCCCTTGGGCTTAAAAGGGGCGTTACAGCCACAGCCTAACCTGGATTGACTGTCGAAGATCCCCTCCTTGCTCTTTCCTGTCGTCCTCAGAGTCCCTCAGCCCTCCCAACCACTGTCAGCCAAGAACGCCCTACCCTCCCATTCACTCCTTCTGTCCCCAGCCCCATCTCAGCTTCCTGTCCCCTTCTTTAAGTCTCCCCCTTTACACTGTCCTGGGTGACAGTTACCCAGCAGAGGAGTTAACAGAATGGCGGATCATGAACTCCAATAGATCATCAGTAGCCTTGAGGGCAAACTTGCCACATGCAGGGAGACTGAGAAGCTCTGAGACATTTGGTGCAGTGGTTTGAGAATCAGGAAAGCCTGGTCTCAGATTCTGAGCTCAGTCAACTACTGTGTGACCCTGAGCTGGTTACACAGAATCTCTCTGAATGCAATGTACCAGCCTGTAGGAAGTAGAAGTATTTACCTCAAAGGAAGCTGTGAGAATTAAATAGATACCATTCATTCATTCATTCTTCCAAATGTTTGCTAAGTGCCTACCTTGTGTCAGGCACTGAACTAGGCACTGAGGATAGCAAATGCCCACCCCCACGGGGCTTACATTCTTCAGTGAAGCACACCTACCGCATGAGCTCTGTCACTACTGAGGTTTCAGTTAAAGCAGTTCCCACCCGTCTCTCTGGGCAACAAGCAGAATTCAGGATGATTCGAACAGTCTGGAATGGTGGCTAGGTAGAATAAATGTAAAGTCTCATTTGGAGATTCAAAACCAATGGTTTTTATACCCGCTAGAGGGGGTCATGGCTGAACAGTCCCCAGAAAACCTGGGGATACTACTCAATGAGAGAGAAGTATTACTTGACAGTGGGAGGAGACTACAAAGAAAAGAAAAGCTGACCTAATCCTTGCTCATATTAATAGAAGTAGATCAATCAGAGCAGGAAAGGCAAGAGATGAGTTTCTATGGCCTTCATGCTGGTTGGAGAGAATACCAGTAGGCAGCTCCTTGGGTTGCCAGGAGAAGGGACTTTAAGGCTGATGAGAAGATGAGAGCCTCAAAGAGAAAATCACAGAGGACAGGTCCATCCATCCATACATCTATCTTTCCATCCATCCATCCATCCATCCATCCATCCGTTCATCCATCCACGCATCCTTCCTTCCATCCATCCATCTTCCATCAATCCTTCTATCCATCCATCCCTCTATCCATTCATCCTTCCATCCACCCTACTGTCCATCCTTCCTTCCATTCATCCCTACTTCCATCCATCCATCCATCCTTCCATACATTCATCCTTCCATCCATCCATCCATCCATCCATCCATTCATCCATCCTTCCATCCATCCTTCTACCCATTCATCTTTCCATCCTTCTGTCCATCAATTCATCCAACCATCCTTTTATCCATTCATCCTTCCATCCATCCATCCGTTCATCCATCTGTTCATCCATCCACACATCCATCCTTCCATCCATCCATCCTCCATCAATCCTTCTATCCATCCATCCCTCTATCCATTCATCCTTCCATCCACCCTACTGTCCATCCTTCCTTCCATTCATCCCTACTTCCATCCATCCATCCATCCATTCATCCATCCTTCCATCCATCCTTCTACCCATTCATCTTTCCATCCATCCATCCATCCCACCATCCTTTTATCCATTCATCCTTCCATCCATCCTACTCTCCATCCTTCCTGCCATTCATCCTTACTTCTATTCACCCTTCCTTCCATCCATCCTTCTGTCCATCCATCCATCCACTCTTCCAATCACTCATCAAACATTCACTAAGCAAATATTCTGTACCAGACAGACACTGTGCTAGTCACTGAAGGTACAGAAATGAGAGATTAAGTCACCATGCTTGTCCCCTAAGATTTTCTGCCATTTGGAAGAGGGAAGAGAGATGTGTGCCCAGAGGCAGGACCAGGACCAGGCTGCATTGCTGGGAGACAGCAGACAGCTGAAAGGTAGCCAAAGCTCTCCAGCCAATGAGCTGTTGGGAAATAGTGAGCTCCCCATCACTGGGAGAGGTTGAGCAGGGAGTGGACCACAATGTTGTGGAGATTTCGGAATGGGAATTTTTGGACCACACATGGTTCAATAATCCTGTGATTTTTATGAAGAACCCACAACATCTCAGCTGAACATGGGGTGTGGGCTTTTCAGGCCCGCTGGCAGGGCCACAAGGGAAGATGTTCAGGGCAGAGAGGCTGCCCCTTGGCCTCTTGGGGTATCACATCATTCCAGTAGCTGCGATAGTATCCACAAGTGAGGTTAGTGAGACACCCCACCAGGTGCCCCCAAGATGAAGCAAAACCTTCTTCCCTAGGGTGAGAGATTGGGTGACCTCTAAGGATAGAAGAAACAAGAACAGAAGGGACACAGACCAAAGTGGGTGTGGAAAAGGAAGAACTGGAAGCACCAGGCACCAGGCATCCAGGCACCCCAGCAGGGACCCACAAGCAGATGTCAGAGCTCTCAGGAGTCTCAGAACATAGCCAGTGCAACCCTCGCTGCACAGATGGGGAAACTGAGTCTTCAGAGAGGCTACTGAGGCCCCCGGACAGTGGCAGGGCTGGGGCTAGGATGCCTGTCTTCCTTCTCCTGGACCTCCCAGAAAACCAGGACATGTGAGCATGGACACCACGGACATGAGTGAGATTAGTGCGTTCTTTACAGTGAAAGGCGCTAGAGTCACCAAAATGCTGGAAACCCTTGGAAACATCAAAATGCTTACTACAAACAAATCAGAAGTATTTGTTAAATTGGGAAATTGAATACCATCCCAGTGAACACACTGAAACTTGAGGCTTCAATTAGTTGTTCTGAAATGCCAACAAGCGAGAGATAGAGCAGGGGAGTTGCTAGCCGAATTCTCTCCTTGCTTTCTCCCCACCCTCCTGCTCCACCCAAGAGTTGATGGGCCTCATCTCATTACCCCCATCTCAGAGAAAGAGACTCATTCTAGAAGCAGATGGTGGCTTGGGAACCGGCTCTTCCCCAGTGGTGGGAGATGTTGCCAGGAGGAAGCCAAGTTGTGATCACCAGGAGACCCCAGATCTGTCCAGCCTGCCTTGAACACAGTCCTCCTTCAGAAACCTCCTGTCGGGTCCAGAGGATCTTATGTGTCTCCCTTTCCCTGTCCAGAATCGCCGGTGGGGAACAGCCTGCCACAAGTGCCGGTCTCCTGGGACTGCTGAATAATTCAGCAGCCAGGAGAGCAGTGGGGGCCTGGCCAAGCCTTGGGCACTTGACACGGGCTCCCAGGGGAAAGCGATGAATTATTGACGGGTCCTGGTGCCTGACTGCTGCTCTGTTGTGGTCAGTCTCTGGGCTCATCCATGCCTAAGGCCCCCTTCCTACTGCCCTGTCCAGCGCATCTGGCCACTCTGGGGGCCAACCCAGCCTCCTGGGCAGCTGTGGACCACTTAGCAGGTGCCCTTTTTGTGATGGCTAACTTCAGTGGCCACATAAGAGAGGCCATCAGAGGACAGAAAGTCAGTTCCCAGCTCCTTCACCTAACTTGAGGAAACAGGCCCAGCAAGGGTCCTCGCCCACGATCACACAGCAAGGGCAGGGCAGGGCTTGTCTTTGACTCAGACCTCCTGACCCCCAGGCCAGTGTCCTTCCCAGAACACGAATGGCCTCACACCTCCACTTTCCAGAGAAAGGACCCTGCTGTCCAAGGTCTCATGAGCCCACCTTGCCCGGTCACCCTGGGGCACTCGGCCTTCCAGGCAGCTTGTCTGTGCTGACCCCCCCCCCACCCCCAGAGGAAAGGCAACAGGCAGAGTTCACTAAGTCTGCAGCCAGGCTGGACATATGGGGGCCAGGGCGGACAGGGAGCCCTCGCACAGGCTGGAGCTCGGGTTTCCTGCACCAGCTCCCTCCCCAAAGAATGTCTAGGAGGGGGCTTGGGGGTGACATTCTGTGGGAAACAGTATTAAGATGCTTGTTTTGAAGCTGTGGGGAAACTGTTGGGCGTGAAAGCTGCCCCCCCAACCACCCCCCCTGGGTCTCAGGGTCCTAGCCCCACCCTCTGGGCCCCAGACAGACCCTGGCTCCATGAGGCTGTGCACCTGCCCCCAGAGCCTACCCTGCATGGAAGACCAGCACCATGTGGGCCCTCCAGACAGCGACCCCATGGTCACGGTCACGGAAGGAGGAGGGGCAGGCCTCTGAGTGTGACGACGTCAGAGGGCTTTCCCTTGACTGCTCTCACAGCTGCCCAGCGAGGCAGGGAGTATCACCTCCTCTGAGGAGACGGGAAGAAAAGCAAGGCTCAGAGAGGTTGGAGAGCTAGCTGAAGTCACACAGCTGCCCACAGGGCCAACCCACCTCTGTCTGACTCCAGAGCCCAGCCACTTTCTGCTGTCCACACTGCTCTTGTTAAGGAGGGCACTTAGTCTATGTGTGGACAAGTCTCAGACCAGGTCGTGCTGAGTGCGGAATCTGCCAGGAGGTGGACCACATAGGAAGTGTGGTGAAAACCGCGAGAGCAGCTGTGGGGTGGTTAGATCCCCGTCACAGTGTCTAGCAGCGGGTGGAGAGCACGAGTCAGGGAGGATGCTGAAGGGCTCTTCCTTGGTGAAATGCTGACAAGCCCTCCTCTTGGCCCTCTAAGTCTAAGGTCTGAGACTGACCTCAGTGAGCACTTAATTGCGGGATGCTGTGGGGTGGGGAGGGTGTGCAGAGGAATGTCTCCATCCTGCCCCCTGGGGGTCTCTTGTCACATTGCAGCAATGTGGATCTGCGGATCCTCTGCAGTGCAAGGGGCCTGAGTGCCCACACTCAGCAGGGGCTCAGTGGGTCCTACTTGAACTAAATGCCCCTTGGCAAAGGGCACTAGTGGACAGGGATTCTCAAAGGGCGCCCCCCAGCCGGCATTATCAGCACGACCTGGAAACATGTCAGAAATACCTCTTCTCGGGCCCGCACCCCGCTGCATCAGACTCCAGGGCTGTGAGAGGGGCCAGTGGTGACCGGGAGGGGGCTCTTACTGGCTCCCAAGAGCAGACGGTGCCCATCTCTGTGAGTTCAGGGACCCCACGCTGGAAGCTTGAAATTGGCCACAGCGGGAGTGTTGGCAGCATAGACATGGTCAGGAGCTCCGAGTCAGGACTGTCCTCTCCCAGCCCGTTGTTAAACGGTGCCCGCCACAACCAAGGACGGGGACGTATCAGTCATTTCTGTTTTCACAAGCCCTCCAGAAGATTCTGTGTATCCTGAAGTTCAAAAACCACTGATTTAAAACCAAAAGAGGTGAAGCTGCCAAAAGACTCGCATTTTTTCACAACTACAGTCTGTTAGAATGTGTACACAGAACAGGGGCTGTGAGACCACCCCCTTCCTCGTGTCGTAAAGACGAAACTGGGACTGAGGGGCACCTGCTCCAGCTCCCCCGGCCCCTTGCCTGGACTTCTGTCTGGGCACAGCCCCCAGCCCGGGAGAGGACAGGACACCGTCAGGGAGGAGACCTCCGCTAGGCTGGGCCTGAGAAGCACCCAGAAACCTGGGCAGGCTGTCCAGGGGAGGAGTGGCAGGAAGAGTTTTGCCCTGGGGGCAGCAGGACGGCTGGTGGATAGGGCTCTGAGCTCCGGAGGCAAGTATTTCACGTTTGTCCATAAGGACTGCTCCTGCTACTTCCTCCCCTCACACGGATGGGAGGCTTTTTTTTTTTTTTAATTTTTAAACAAAAAATTGTTTTTTTGTTCCTCAGGAGAGAACAGACATCCGACCTGTCTGTTAAAGTCAGAATTCGCCCCTTGCCTCACATCGCTTGGATGTGCTGTTAGCTGCAACCCTTCTCGCTCTCTCTGACTCACTTTCCTCCTCTGTAAATCAAGGGCAGCACCGGGGAACCCCAAGGCCCCTCCAGCTCTCACACCGTGTGGGGCCTCCCCTCAGCGTCTGCAGCTTCAACCAGAAACGGTTGAACGTTTTAATCCTCTCCTGTGGAATCACCGTGTGAGGATGTCGCTCAGTACCCTGTTCCCTCCCAGAGCAATAACCTTTTAAGCGTAGGGGGACGTGGGGTTCAAGTCAACTCAGTCAGCATGTATAAGGCATCCCCTGTTGTTCGTTAATTCAGCCCGCAGATACCGAGATCTCCTGTGTAATGGAAATGTCAACTGGAGGCTGGAAGTAGGAAACATAGCTCCCCCCTCCCCACCCCACCCCATCCCTAGGAGAGGTAACCAGCAGAGTGACACCCCTGCATACCCACCAGACCGCTTCTGGAGTGCTGGGGATGTGCTAGGTGCTCTGAGGATCTCGGCCCTCTAAACAACCCAGAGAAGCGGGGATTGCTGGCTCCCCTTAGGAGAAGCCGGACTGAGAGAGTCTGGCTGTGAGGGAAGCAGGTAACGGGCTGGTGTCGAGCCAGGCTCCTGGTGCCAGCCTCCGACCGCAGGACTGTGCTGTCCGTAGCACTGTGAGGGCTCCCATCATGTGAGAATGTGAGGATCCTGCAACCAGATGGGCCCTTGCCCTCTGTGGGCCTGCGGAATGCAGGTGGTGAACACTGCGGACTCTTCAGCGGACCAGGGACCTGGTAGAGTCGGTAGTGGGTAGAGACCTCAGTCATGGTTAGCGGGGTTAGCGGGGACAGGGGGGCAGGCAGCAGAAGGTGTTTGTGTGTCCAGGAACCTGCAGTCCATTCCCCACAACCTCCACGCTGGGCATCTGGGCAGGGGCTCAGCTGAACCCCAACTCCACATCCTCAAGGATCACAAGCCAGGGGGTACCCAGCCCCCATCTGAGGACATCTCCCAAGGGGGTTCACTGCCCAAGAGCTCTCCCAGGGAAATGGGTCTCACGTACAACCACTCACACTCATCAGGGGCCACGTACCCTCCCAGACATGCTTCCCTGTCCAGGACCAGCCTTGGCCCTGGGTCCACCTTCTCCAAACTTAGCCTGGAGCCTGAGCACGCCCTCCGTCCCAGCAGCCCCCTCCCTAGCCGGTCATAGCCCTGGGGGATGGCCGTTCCTCCCTCTGGCCTCTTCGTGTGGAACTGCCATGTCTCCCCTGCCGTCCCCAGGCTCATCGGGACCTTCCGCATGGTGCTGCAGAAGGTGGTGGAGGAGAACCACGTGGAGGTGACCGACACACTGATGGACGACAAGAACGCTGTCATCAAGGTGAGTCTGCCCCGGCGGGTTCCCGGACTCACCCTGTATGGGGGCCCCTGGGAGCCTGCTTCACCTGCCTCCTCCCTCTCATCAGGTGGTCGGGGGGAGGCTCCTAAGGGGTGGCGACGTGAGGCAGGAGAAGGAGACTCAGGTCAGATTGCCAGAGCCTCTCCATCTGGGGCACAGTAGGGTCTGCGGTCCCAATGCGGGAACAGCATCTGAAGGCCAGGCTGAGCCCTGCTGGCCACTCCAGGGTATGGTCTTCACTCTGCACGCCTGCCCTTGAGCCTCTCTAAGCCAAGCCACTCCATGGGGTAGGAACCTTGTTTCCTACTCCCGTTGTCCTGTGGCATCCCAGCACTTCCAACGTGAGCACACGCGGACTGATGATGCCTGGTCTGCAGGCACTCGGCACCTGTCCTAACAAAGCAAGGAGATGAGTCAGCCTGCAGGCTCTGACCCGAGCTCTGCTCTGATGCGTTTGTCGCCTTCGGCTTATTCGTGTCCACTCACGGGCAAGTTCGGCTGTGCTGAGGAGCACAGCCCCCGAGGATGAGCCCCTTAGGCCACCAGCTGTGTGACCTCCCATCTGCAAAGCGAGCAACCTAGCTGCTTCACAGGGCTTGTTCTGAGGATTAAATGGGAACACACAGATAGTACTTAGAAAAGTTAGGCACCTAATAAGGGCTCCATAAATACGTAAAATCATATTAGTAACTGCTATTTCCTGACCTCATTGTACCTGCGTGTAAAGTGGGGTTATATCATGGTTCCCTCACCTGCGTCCCACATAATGGATGACCCTATGTGGTAGCCAGCAGGAGAGCCTCACAAGGCAAGGCTGCAGCCATGGGGAGTCAGAATGGAAGGGATCCCCTGTGAGGAGTGCCCAGAGTGGAGCAAAAACTCCCACAGTGCCCTGGTGTCTCGAGATGCTTCTTAGAGAGAACAGGAGGACATTCAGGACTTCACAGCTTGGCCCCAGCCAGGCCACTCTCTCCACAGGCAGGCGTGGGCAGGGGGACTTCTCGGAAGCCAGGAGAGCTCAGCCACCCCAGCCAGGGGAGAGGGGATGCAGAGCAAGGTCTAGACACCAGTGGGAGGCAGTGAGATGAGAGAGAAAGGAAGCAAGAATGAGTAGGCAGCACTATCCATGCTCTGTATTTTTAGAATCAGGCTGAAGACTTACAGAAGATCTAGCCCATCTACCAGCCCTCTCGGCTACCCATTTTGTGGAGGGGAAGCCTGACATCCTGGATGGGAACTGAATTCAATCGAGGTCAGACAGCTTGGTCCGCAGCAGAGCCCACACTGGGATCCGGAACTTCCAATCCCAGGCCATTGTTTTCCCACCATACCATCCCTGGTCCCATCAACGGGACCACACTGGCTCAGTGTGAAGGACAGGAGGCTTGGGGGTCAGCCCGGCTGGACTCAGATCCCAGCACTAGCACATTCTAGCTGTGTACTTTGAGCAAGTAATCTACCTTCTCTGATACGTCAGGAAGGGTAAGTCGAAGTGTTAAGAAGATCAAATGGGTTTGTAGTAAAGCATTTTAACATGACACCTAGCACAGTGAAGGTTCAGAAAATACGTATAACTTTCCCTTCCCTGGGGGACTCAAGGCTTGGGCATTCCAAAGCCCATGTGCTGAGCGAAGGCTGCCTGTGTGGGTGGCAGGGGCAAGTCAAGCCCCAACCCGTGAGGACAAGCAAGCACTCTGGGAGACAGCCTGACATCCATGCAGGCCAGGGAAGGGACTAGAATGAGTCTTCCCCATGCACCGGGGAGACACTAGAGCTGAAAGGAGGTAAGTGGCCCCAGGACCCAGAGCAAGAAGCGCAACCAGGACTCTCCAGTGCCCAGCCTGGGCCCGGGCTTGGGGCTCCACTTCCCCCCAGAGAAAAGTCCGGTCTGACCCCATAAGTCCCACCTCCAGAGTAGGAGGGTAGGTGTCAGAAGAGCAGGGAGAAGTGCCAGCCCCAGGCCCCTGGAGGCGCCCAGGCCTCTGCTCCGAAAGACTCAGCTCATAGCCCATCTCCAGCCCCAGGAGTGAGGGGAGGTCAGCCTCGCTCTGAGGACAAGGGGGTGATTTTCTTGATTATGTCTGTGGTGGACTTAGAGAGCCCACTGCCATCTAGACTCGACTCTCCAGGGTGGGCTGCCCACCCCGGGCACCGGGGAAGAGCAGAGTCCAGTAGGACAGGACCGGGAGCCTGAATCAATTAAGCTGACGGAGCCTGTACCTCTCGATCTTTCTGAGCCTCGGTTTCCTTATCTGCCAAATGAAGGTGTGGGGGGGGACAACCCCCAGCTTGTCTTCCTCCAGCCGGTGAAGGAAGTGAAAGGGCTTTGTAACCATCACGACCAGGCCGCATGTGTCCGTGACTTGCTCTCCTCTTCCCCTGCTCACCACCCACCCCTTCCCTCCAGACCAGCCTGTGCGTGGAGGTCCGGTATCAGGCCACAGACGGCACAGTGGGCTCCTGGGATGATGGCGACTTCCTGGGGGACGAGTCTCTTCAGGAAGAAGGAAAGGACAGCCAGGAGACCGATGGGCTGCTCCCCAGCTCCTGTCCCAGCTCCCGGACACCAGGCGAGAAGAGTTTTCGGAGGTAAGAGGCTGGGCCCTCGGGCGACCCCTCCACCCCCAAAAGACACAGGGAGGATGCCTGGGGCTTGGTCCCCCTCAAAGGCCCCTCTCAGGCTGACTAAGCTCAGAGTACAAAGGCTGAGCTGCTGGAGAGATATAGGAGAGGCAGGAAGGTGTTTCTACAGGGCCCCGCACACCTGTCCCCCAACCCCAGGGCTCACCTGGGGATCAGGCTGAGGGCCCAGACCTCCTACTACCCTGAGGAAGTTCTGGAAGGGTGAGCTCTAACTTGAGGAGAAGAGGCTAGACCCCTGCCTCCTGAGAGAATGGGTGAGGCAGAAAGGAGGGGGCCCTAACCTCTCTGGTCCAAGACCCAGAAGGGCCAGACCAGCCCCTGGCCCCATGGAGGCCCAAGACAGGGAGGCCTTTTCCTGCCACAGTGAAGCCAAAGGTCCTGGTCAGGACATAGCCTCTTTTCTGTTGAGAAAAAGGCATCCGGACATCCTGGCCCCCTTAGGGCCTAGGACTTACACCACAGATGTGCCGCCACACACAGAGGTCAGGATGCTGGGTCCAGACCTGCTCATGCCGAAAGCAGGGTTTTTCAAAAAAAAGGAAATACTATGATATTACTCTTAGAACTCAGAGAGACAGACTTTAAGTTAGTAGGATGTTAGCTTTAGATTCCTAGTTCACTGGGACTAACGCGTAAAATGCAGGTAAGTCAGTGGTGCATCGAACGTCTTGGGGGAGGGATGTCCTCCCAGTGACAGCCTCCCTCTAATCTCCGGCCTTCCCTTTCCAAAAAGTGTATTCAGTCCCTGCTCTGAAAAGACACAGATTCTAAATCAGTGCAATTGAGTTGAGAATGGATATATTTTTATGAGATAAATAGGCTTTTCTTCTTTGTACTTGAACCGCTCCCCTACACACACACACACACACACACACACTATAAAGCTTAGGACCCTGGGAACCAGGTGCTGCGTAATAGTAACAAGCTCAAAGGAACCATGCCTGTGGCAAATACAGCTGACCTTTGACTCTAGGCCAGCTGGGAGCCTGTTCTCTTTCCACTGTGGCCAGCCTGGGGGAAAGGGCGGGCTGTTTGGTCTCAGGAGACCCAGGTCTGAGTCCCGGCTCTGCCTCTTCCCAGTCTTCTGACCCTTGGCCAGTCACCTACCCTCTTCACTGTCTCTCCTAACCTGTAAAATGGGGCCCAGGGCAATGAGAACCAGCCCCCCACACTGTTGTTAGGAGAGCCAGCAGCACAGTGGGGTGGCGAGAGTTGTCCCAGGTCAGGGCTGCTGACGAACGGGTTCTTGGCAGCTCAACAGTGCAAAGGGTCAGGGATTGGGCTAAAAATGGTGACGGGAGGAGCGGGGACCCAGTAGGGAACCAGGGGACATGCACAAAGAGCACCATCTTGTCCCAGCCCTCTGTCCCCACATAAGAAAGCGCTTGGCTTGGCTGGGGCTCGAAGGAAGGACACATGATTGAAGCCACACAAGGGCCACCAAGCGCGGGGAAGGAGCACTGCCGTGAATCAGGGAAGCTAAGTTCTGTTAAGTCCCCTCGTGGCTGCCACTAACTAGCAAAGTGACTTTGAGCAAGTCACCTACCCTCTGGGCCAGTTGCAGGAATGAGTTGAACATCCCGGCTCCTCTCTAACTGTGACATCCTGAGGGACCCAGGGACACTCTGGATCTCGTGGGTAGCACCCACGTGAAACAGGCCTCTGGGAGCTCTTGACCGCTGAGGGCGGCCCTCTCCGGCTCCTGTAGCTCGGGGCAGCTGAGCTAGTTCCTCTCTCAGTCCGAGGAGAGCAGGCCAGGAGGCTGACGGAAGGGGCAGGAGTGGAAACAGCAGAGCAAAATGCCGAGCTTTGGTCCCCAGACCTGCAGAGGACTCCTCCCACCCTCGCTCCGCCAAGGCCACCCTTTCCCATGCCACCCTGACCTTCCTGTGGCCGAGCCCAGGGCAGCAGCCGGAAGCCAGAGCCGGAGGAAGAGTTTTATCCGGGACTGAGAACTGGGAGAGGGCGACAACCACGGTTAGAGCCCTTAGTCTTCCAGATGCCACCACCCCCCGGTCGGAGGGGCTGTGTGAGCACGTTGGGGACCGTGCCCTTGCCAGGCCTCACCATGCAGTCGACAATCTGGGTGTGGGGAGAGGTGAGAACATTCGGGAGGACCCTGGGTTGGTGAGTCGAAGCTGGGGCTGCTTTAGAAGTTTAAGATTATCCTACAGCTTTATTCTGGCTGCCTCCATGGGGTCTGTGAGCTCTGGGTCAAGGAGCGTGGGTCCCGACAAGAACATGAGCTTTGGCCTCGAGGCCCTAAGTGTTATGTCTCACCCTCATCACCTAGAGGCCAACCAGCCAGGCCTGTCAGCTCTGGAGTGTGGAAGGAAACCACTGTCTTCTGGACCAGAGAGCCCTCCAGACAGGTTTTGGCCAACAAAGGGACAGGGGGAGGAATGTGTGTGCCTAACCTCTGAGCCCGAGGGAAGTCTTCTTTGCGCACATCGGCCCCTTGCCTCCATCCACTCCTGAAAAGGCCACCACTTTGCAGATAAAGATGCCGAGTCTCTCAGCCTTTCTCGTCTCTCCTCTGGGCCCGTCCCCAGCAGCTGGGAAACCTCATTGCTGTCAAACAGCAGGGTCTCACCTGGTCCCCTGGACCCATGGGGGTCTGGTGTGAGAATCCACTCTTCCCTGTCTGACTTGGCTCAGCAGGGTGCTTGCTGGGGTGGGGGTTGGATCTTGTGGAGTGAAGGGTCAGGAAACAGCCTCTGCCCCAGACTGGCAGAGACTCTTCCAGGGATGACAGAGGAGGTTGATGTGGGGAGGTCCTGGGGAGCCCACACCTCTCCTTCTAGGCCTGGCCCCCCTGGCTGGACCCCGACCATCTGCCCTTACCACCCCAGGAAAGACCTCTCTAGAGGCTCCCCTTACGCAAGGGCACTCACTCTCAAGGCCTTAAGTCTCTTCCTGGAAATTTCTCTCACTTGACCTCAGGGAATGCATGCTGGCTCCCCTGCCCATGCATGCCCCCCAATCCCTAACCCCTAACCCTACAGAAGCAGCCTGTTAACCCTTTCCTGCCACCATTCCATTGATCCCAGGCCCTGGTCTGTCTCATGCCCTCTGAGCCACTCTCTCTACTTCTCTAGTCTCCACCCCAAACTAAGAGCCTCTGATTTTGACCGGCTCTCTGTAAAAAACACCCTGAGAGTTTTCCAGAAGGCCACTTGGTGCCATGGTGAGCACAGCACTCAGATCCCAGCTCTGCTCTTTGGAACCACACTTTCCCACCTATAAGAGGCGCATCCCGAACGCCCCCCAGGAGTGTTCCGATCACGTGAGATGCTACACATGGGTGGGCCTCCGTGGCCCCGGGGGGGTGGTCGGCACCCAGCTGGCATCTGATTCCTTCCTCCTTCCTTTCCAGAGTCTCCATGTCACCCATCCCCGCTTCCAGCCTGAGCACGATCTGACTTTGTGCCCAGGCCCTGTTATTAAGCTCCCCCTCGGCTCTGGCCACCCCACCCTTTACCAAGGGCTCAGCCAACCATGCTGCTGACAACGGGAGCCTCACAGCAGCCCAGACCCAGGGCGGGGTCTCACTTGCTCGCAGGGGTCCCCTCATCTCCCACAGATGTCTGCGCTGCCTAGAAGGAATGGCCCTTTGGTCTCAGGAGCACAAAGTCAGGGTTCTGGGCCTTGCATGTCAGGATGCACCTGTCCCAGTCTCTGGAGGGAGAGGAGACCTTAGCTCCAAACATGTATGCACACTCACAATGCCCGGGTGTTTGCACACTCACGTGCGTGTGTGTTCTCTCGGTGTGATGCCGGGTGCCGTGCTCACGCCTGGCTCTGTGCTCTGCTGCTATGGTGGCTCTAGGAGCCACAGCCCAGAAGGACAGAAAAGAGCCCCAGCTCCTTCACCTTGAAGCTTCTCTTGGGGCTTTCCTGCAGAGTCCTCTGCTCTGTGGCTCTGTCTCCTGATCTTCTGCCCCTGCCGGGCCCTCCCGCCCTCCACAGCCCCACCTCCTTCCACCCAGCGCCTCTGCCTGAGAAGGTTCCTGTCGGGCTCCTCTCTGCTCCGTCTCATCTTGGGAGAGGAAGGGGGGACCAGTTTTCTTGTTCTCCCTATGGATCATTCTTCTCCTCCAGCAGAGGTCTGTGGAAGCTCAGTAGCCCCCCACTCCTGTACCCAGGGCCAGAGGGCAGCAGGGTATCCCCACACCGTGTATCCCGGGGTGTGCGTGGGGCCGGCACAGCCAGCCTCGCCCCCAGAGCATGAACTCCTCCCTGCCTCCCTTCCGCAGGCTGAGCTCCAGAGACGCAGGAGCAGCGCAGAGGAGCCAGGGTCAGGGACATGCTGGGATATGGGGTGAAGCAATGCTCAGGACACTCTTCCCCAACCCAACCACTTCACCTGGGGTCGGGTTCCCCTCCATCCCCAGACCAGGCCTGAGTGTTCTAGGGAGGCCTGGCGCCGTGAAGCACTTGGGTCCCAGCAAACCCTAGAGTTCCCCAGCGGGCTGCCATGTTGGATCTCCCGCTCCGTGGCCGTTCTCACTGGCACACGTAGAGCAGTAGGAGTGGGGGTGTGAGGATGAAGGGGGCGTGAGACCAAGGCCCAGAGAGAGGGGAGGCTGGCTGAGGAACAGGACACACCGGCCAGGGCGGGATACTAAAAACACCTCCTGGTGGCCTCCAGGAGGAAAGTCAGAGTGGTCCAGGGCTTCACCTCTTGCAACAAAGACAGGGGCCACGTCCCACCCCTATCACTCGTGGCTGAGTGACTGAGGCAGGCTGAGCACAGGCTGGAGCTTTATTATTAATGTTAGTTGTGGTCCTAATCGGACCTAATCAGGGCTGTAGTAGGATTTCTTCACAGAGACTGTCCTTTTCACTTCGCCATGTCCACACCCAAGACTGTGGGCCCGTGTCCAGCCCCTGGGTAGGCCCAGAGGCCTGGAGCTTGTGAGGAGAGGGCGTGGTGGGCCTGGGCCGGGCGGGGTGTGCTGGGCCCCAGGCACAGGTCCACGCTGGGCCTTGTGGCCTGCTCTGTGCCTGAGCGGTTCCCCCACTGGACCAGCCTGACCCGTCTCTGAGATTTCAGAGCAAAACCCAAAGGGAGAGAGAAAAGGCATCACGTTTTTTGGTTCAGATACATCAGTTCCCCCTGCCTGTTCCATCCTTGGCCAATTCTAGATGATACAGTTCCCCTTCTGGTCCCTCTACTACAATGCTTTTCAGACTTGCCAGGGTTACAGAGTTCTTTTAAAAATAACAAACAAACTTCCGTCAAAACTTGGATCCATAATTCAAAGAGAGGCAGCCCCTGTTTAGATTACTGTTCAGCCCTCATTCTCATTGGAGCTCCTGCTCCAGGGGAGTAGGTCCCATGCAGCTCTCGGTGGGTCCCAATGGTGTCCCGCAGCCCACGCCTGACCTGTCTGCCCCAAGAACAGCCAGGCCAAGGCTGCTGTAGTAAGCTGCTCTCTGAACAGTGGTCTCAGCCGATTATCCTCATTGCCACAGCATCAGGAAAGCACTGAGAGAACATTCTAGAAGGGTTTTCTGAAAGCCTCCCTAAAGAGAGAGAAGAGCACTGTTCTTACCCTGCCCTACCCTCCAGAGTCGTAGCTCTCTACTGCCACGTGCCCAGAATCCCTGTGGCCCACCTTTCCTCCTGGAGGCCCTCAGAGCCTAGGAGCTGGCCACTCTGCTGGAGGAGGTCAGGGGAGGGAAGGAGCGGGGTGGCCCATGCCTGGAGGGTGGCCAGGCTCATCTAACCTTTGCTTGAGGCATCTGAGACCCACATTAGGAATCACCAAACTCTTGCCTGGGAATGGAAGAGAGCCGCTGATCCCCTGAGGCTTCCTCCCTCATCAAGGCTCCAGGTTCTCCTGGGCTTGGGGCTGGGAAAGTGGCCACCCAGCCCCACTCCTGTGATCAGGGCAGAGCCTGGGACCATCCGATCCTTGCCCAGCAGGCTTAGGCTGAAGTAAGAAGCTGTGGGGAGAGGGGTTCCTGGGACAAGGAGAAAGCCCCTGGGGAGTGGGGGGTCCGCAGGGGCTAAGTCTGCAAGTGTCTCTGGTCCACACCCTCTCACTCACATCCCCTTGTCTCCTCATTTCTCCCCCCTACTCAGCAAAGGCAGAGAGAAGACCAAGGGAGGCAGAGATGGCGAGCACAAGTAGGTGTCCCAGGCCAGGGCGGAGCCCTTGGGGCCCAAAGCCACCTCACGACAGGGTGCGGATGTTGGGATGGCCCACGTCAGAGGGCTTAGGTGTGGGCTATCCTGGTGGAGCCACACCGGGGGACAGCAGGGTGAGGGAGGTCTGGCCACGGGAGGGTGAGGGTCACGGAGGGAGGGGCGGGGGGGCGGGCAGGTGTCTGGGCCTGCTGGTTTCCACTTCCTCCTGCCTCCTTTCAGTGTCTTGACTCTTCCTCCACTTCCCTGTTCAGCTCTGCACCCACGGACCAGGCCCTTAGGCTTCCCTGTGAGGGAGGATATGACTGAAGGCAGAGGAGTGGGGAAGACCCAAGAAGCCAATGGCTGCCTCCCTCTAAGATTCAAGGCAGGGCTGGGCAGGTGGACAAGCAGGGCTGGAGGCCCAAGGAGGACAGACTCCAGGCCTGGAAATGGCCACAGGGGTGGCTGGCACAGGAAGCCTCAGAAAGCTAAGGGGAGACGAGAAGATGAGAACCCTCTGGTTGTCCATGCCGTCTCCATCACTCAAAAGGCCTCCTGTAGGAGGGAGAGATCGGTGCTGCCTGGGAGAGGACAGAGGTAGAGAACCCAGGTCAGAAGGGCTGGCCACAGGGGGTTAGAAAGGCTCAAGGCCTGGAGCTGATGAGTAGGTCTCACAGAGTTCCACAAAAGCACATGCCATTCCAAGAACTTTCTAGCATCCTGGGGAATGCACAGGAGCAATAGTAGTCAGGGCTGACCAGCTGGAGGGGGCCTCTGGGCCACAGCCCTTTCCTAGAGATGACAAATTTGCATCCCAGAGAGGGGAAGTGACTTGCCCCAGAATAGGAGCAGAGCTAGGATAACAACACAGGGAATTTAGCTTCTGACCCAGAGTTTACTATAGACCCGGGGAGTTTAGAGCACTTGACTGTACTCTAAATTTAATTTAATTCTCCGAACACACTGATGCAAGCTGAAAAGCCAAGCATGTGGTCTTTATTTTCCAGATGGGGAAACAGCTTCAGAGATGTGAAGAGATTTACCCCAGAATGTGATGCCAATTATCTAGAAACTAGTTGACATGAGGACATCATGGGGACACAAGGACTGTGCCTTTAGGGGGTCTGAGGTGATCAGCATGGGTATGCCTGAGACCTCTGCTTGCATCAGGATCCCGGGGGACTCATCGTTGTCCAGTGCTGTAACAAAAGCATACTGAGTTTCAACTCCCACTTGTCACACAAAAGCAAAAGCATGACACGGAGATGGCACCGTAATGGGCTTCAGGGCCCAGGGACCTGAAGGGTCAAGGAGTGTGCCAGGCTCGGAGCAAAGGAAGGGGCCGCAGGCAGAGCTCGTGCCAGCTTGGAGAGGGAGCCAGAGAGCTGAATCCGGCGGGGGGTTGGCGGGGGGTGGGGTAGATGACGCAGATGCTGAGTTGGGAGTCCCTGGATGGGAGAGGTTTCCAGGGATCAGGACGCTTAGATGTAAAATGCCTACATAGGAGGTATGAACAATCCATCCCTCCCCGGGCTCTATCTGGGAGTGGCCTGCTCTAGGGCCCTGCCTGGTTTCCAGCTCCTGGGTCTGTCCCGAGCCAGACCCCCCAGCCACGCAGACCAGCTGCAGCGGGGGCGCCTCGCAGCCCCACCGTAAACACGGGTCCCTAGCGCTACCCGATCTGAATCTCTCAATCTCTTGCCACCTCCAGTCAACACAAGAGATAAAGTCAACTGGCATTTTTTATTCTTCTTTTAATGGGTGGGGCGGGAGGAGGATTGAAAGGGGAGGGAAATGAGATTGCCAAAATTAGAGATTATCAACAAGTTGAAACTCTTTCACTTGGGGAAGAACAGCTCTAAAACCAGTTTTAAATCTCTGAAAGGTTAGAGGGTGGTAAAGCTGGCTAATTTGGAGCTCCCCAGGGGAGAAAGAAGTGGAGGTGTGTGCAAGTTGCAGTAGGAGAAACTGAAGGATGGGGCGTGAAAGGACTCACGCTCCCGTGGTCCATGAGCTGCGGGGACGGGGTGGCTTGGGGAGGTGGGAGATCTGTTGCTTGGATCTTGCAAGGGGTTGGCCGCTGGGGAGAGCTGAGGGTCCAGCTCCCTGGAGAACTGTGGGCCTCGGTACACAGGGGCCTCCCAAGCCTCCTGCTTCCCCCAGGGTACACGGGACAAATTCTGAGGCAGGCTCTTGCACGAAGGCTCCTCCTGTCTGCCCAGATTCGGGAAGCGCCGGTGAAACTAACTGAAATTGAACACACTGCGAAAACCAATTCTACAGCCTGCAGCTATGAAATTGGCCGTACTTGGGGCAGGAGAACTAAAAGAAATAAACCTACTGAGGGGCACTTGGAGCACAGGAGCACATATGGAAAATGTGGCTTTTTCAACAACACAGAGAGCCAGAGACCTGTTTCTCTCAAGACAGGAGGTCCTCCTGATTACCCGAGGCCTGAGCTAGAGAGCCTGGGTTGTGAGGACTGAAGGCCATCTCAGGACAGAGCCATGTGCAGCCAGGCCTGGAGTCCACGGTCAAGCATAGCAGCCCCTTAGACACAGCTTCCAGAACAATACACAGACCTGAATTCATGCAACACCCGGCTCACTACCTCTATTTTGGCCCATGTTCCCAAATCATTCTGAATACCAAGCCCTCCCCTGGGGTCCCAAGTGCATCCCCCCAACCACGACATCCTTCTCATCCTTCTAGATCTGAGCCGTGCAGCCAGCAAAGAAGTCATCGGGTTCAGAAATGAAGAAAAGATTTTACAAATGAGCGAACTAATGTTAAAATCTTTTCTCTAGAGGGAAAGAGTGGTCTACACCGTAGGTGCCTATCATTCTGTCTGCAGTGAATCCACCCACGGGGAAGCCCAAATGTGACCCTGAATCCTCAGAGGGCCCGCAGAGGCCCACCTCCCCTGCTCCTGCTTCCGTTTTCCTGCAGCCTTGAACGAGGAACCCCTTGGTTGCAAAGTAGCTTTTTTTCCCACTGAGTTGATGATTGGCTTGTTTTCTTTGTCTCTTTCTCACTGCATGGAATCTTGAGTAATTGAAGAATGCAATTAGACCAAAGGCAGCATTTTATTTAAAAACAAAACCCAAAATTCAATACACCAGTGCACCAGTCACCTAGTCAACAAATTCCACATTTTGGAAATTTTAGTCTTTAACACAAGTGGATGGTCTTCAAGATTTATTTCTTCTTCTTAAATCTTCCTCAAGATTTATTTATTATGGCCTAAGATTTATTTCAAAAAGCACCTCTGCCCTTTGCCAAGAGGAGCAGGCATGCTGTTTCTGGGAAGCGGTGTGACAAAAGCTGGGAGAGGCAGCTTCTGTAGCGAACTTCTGACATGTCATCGATCAGAAAGCTCCAAAGGGCAGTGCGTGCCGGTGACATCACGCTCTACTGCGCGCTGTCCAGATGAATCAAAGAGCGAGTCTAGGAGAAATGAGCTAGGTGGGGAGCTCATAGTAAGAATTCTGGAAATTACATCTACCCTATATTACATATATCCTTAATTTTTCATTAAGAGAGAGAATGAACCTGTCCAGCCGAGATGCTTAAAATTATGCAGGGTCTGGGGAGAGGGGTTTCTCCTTTGATTGGCTTCAGGGTACAGTAGAGAATAGTAGGAGAATATAGGTTTGGGGTTTTTTTTTTTTTTTTTAAAGTCTCAATCGTTGCTTCCAAATGTATTTGTTTTAAGGAAGAAAGTGACTTTCAAACTCAAGGGCCATCACTGCCCAAGGGAAACCCCAGGCCCTTTACCACTTGGGTGGGTCCTCGGCACCAGCATCAGGAAGCCACAAGTCCCTGCCACTCAAACCCCCTCCAGGCTTCAGGCAGCAGGTACAGACCGTGTCCCAGGATGCAAAGCAGCTGGATTCTCTAGGTAGGACCTGCTTCGGTCCCAGCACAATGCTGTGACCCACTGTCTCAGACCACTTTCCCAGGAGCTTTGGGGCAAGGGGAACAGGGTTTGCAGGGCAGGGGGCAGCCTGGAGGGGCAGGCGCTGAGGATCGGGCCGTGTGTGATGGCATTGTGTCGGTCCCACACAGCATGGGGTTGGGGACTCTAAGGACGGCACAGCCCAGAAATGGCCAAGAACCATCCATGGGACCATCCAGGAGACTTCTGGGGAATCCAGGAGCGGCAGTCAGAGCAGGAAGGCTGGACAGAGTAGAGGCCCAGACACCGAGACAGGAAGCAGAGTGAGGGCCCACACCAGGCATGCGATCCGTCACAGGGGTCAGAGCACAGCCAGCACCCCTGCCCTTAAGGCCATCAGGCCAGCGTGAGCCAGGCAGGATGATCTATTCTCATGGCTGCTCAGTTGTTCCTGATGAGCTCACTGACCTCTTCGAGGTTTTGTCACCAGCCGTTAACTTTCACAGCAGTCTCTTCCAAAACGTGTGAGCTGATCATTTGTGAACGAGCCCTTTCGTAAGCAAAGCTGGGCAGTCTATGGGACCCAGACGGCACCCCACCTGCAGGTTGTGCTGGCCCATGGTCCACACCTACCCCTACCAGCGCAGGCCCCGGAGACTCTTCACCGAAGTTCCAGATGGTCAGGATGGGATGTCCACTGACGGAGAAGGGCAACCCCACGGCGGCCGGCCTCGTAGGCGGGGCTCAGCACATTAACCTTAACCCCAGCCCTCGGGGCCTCAGAGTCTTTCCTTGGAAAAGCGAATGTCCTTCCCAGGATTGCTATGAAGATGGAATGAGCAAACATCTGGAAGAGCCTTTGGCCTATAGTAGGTGCTCAAGGAAAAATTACATAATCTCTTGCTGGCACATATATACCTCCCCTTATTAGAAGGGGAGAAACTTCCTCTCCCTCTCGTCCATTGTGACGTCCCAGACAACACGATGCAGGCTAGTATGGACTCATCAGTGTTACCCCAGCCTTCCTTCACCTACCTTGTGACTTTTTAGGAAACCATGGATACGCTGGTGTTTCCTAAGCTGTGAGCTGGTGCACACGGAGGGGTTCTTGGTTGTGCTATCACTGAGATGCAGACTCATAGCCCGCCACGTGTTGCCTGGGTGTAAAGAAAGCAAAGAAGAGTAAAGAAAAGGCCTGATTTGGGGGAATAAGATGGACCCCCAATCTGGAGTAGACAGGCTTGAGGGCTTTAGGCCATCCCTACAAGGACAGGAAAGGTTTTGCCCAACCTCACATTACCCGGCATAAAGAGCAGGGGGTCTGGGGAACCATAGTCAAGGCTCCTCAGGGAGCTGTGGGACCCTCTGCTGTGGGTGAGCTCAGAGCTGGAGCCCCCATCTCACCTCCCCCCCTCCCCCAGGCCTACAGGATGACAGGGCTACGCCCAGGAGGAGGGAGCATGGGAAGAAGAGGGAGTCAGGTATCCAGCTCGTGCAATATTGATGGGGTAATGGAATATTGCACTTTACCCCCTGCTGATCCTATCCCGGGTCCCTCCTGGCACCAGGGAACTCAGGCTCAGCGGCAGGGACATCACTGAAGGGACACTGACGGCCCTTGCCCCTTTCCCTCAGCCCCCCTGACTGCAAGGCCCTTCACCTGGGCGCACAAGGCCACACCAAGCCAGAGGAAGAGGTAGGAACTATGGAGTCTGCCATATGTTCCTGGGGGTTGGTCGAAAGGGGGGATTCCACAGTGAGTGGGGACAGGCAGGAGGGGTGGAAGCCAGCACCAAAGACAGATGGGAAAGGACCCATCTCCTCCTTCTCACTGGGGACGGAGGAGATTGAGAGTGCGTGGAGAGGTCGGGAAAGACAAGGCAGGCTTTGAGCCACCAGGGTCATTTGCTAGTTTCAGACACATCCCCCACCTCCTTGGCCTCTGCCCCTCTGATCCTGCTCCGGTCCCTCTGTCCTGATGCTTGGTCTCGGGTCATCTGGCTTTCTTTCCAACCAGCTGAGGCGGGATGCCCGGACAGGGAGGATGAGCTTGGAGGCATGGTGGAGCTCGGAGGTCTATGACTGGAAGGAGGGTGCAGAGATCAGCCCAGGCCCCCGGGCCAGAGGGGGAGGGGGGCGAGGGCGGGCGCGGGGGGGGGGGGGGGGTCTCCAGTTAAGAGCGTTCTTTCCAGCTGAAGGTCCACTTCTCTGACCGCTGGGCCCTGCAGTTATTAGCAGATAACTAATTCTGCTCAGGGGTGTGAAGGCACGGGGAAGGAGGAGGTGGTAGGGTCTCCTCTGCCCTAATTATCCCTCCTGGCTCCCGCTTTAGAAAGTCTGGCCCCCACGATATCTCGGGACCAGCCCATGAGGGGCTGGAGAAAGCAGCTCCTTTCTCTTATGTGTTCTTTCTCCGGTTTTGCTCTCCTGTGTGTGTTTGTCTTCCTCCTGGCGTCCATCTCCCTTCATCTTGTTCCGGCGCCCACCTCACAGAGCCGGGAGAAGTGTGTTCTCGGCCATGAAGCTCGGCAAGAACCGGCCCCACAAGGAGGAACCCCAAAGACAAGGTAGGGAAACCCGCGCCAGCCCGGCCAAGCGGGGGGGCCATCTCTCTGCACCTGACTGAGACCAAACCCCTCCCCTCCTCAGGCAGCGCCCCGACAGGCTCTCCTGTGATTGGCCGGCGAGGCCACCTGGGCGGGCCCTAGCTTCCCATTGGCTGCTGGCAGAGCCAGGTCCAAAAGGTGGTATTCAGGAAGGGGGTGCTCCTAGCTCTGAGGGTGAGAAGGGCATCTCCTCTGGTCTCCAAGTGAGCAGAACCCTCTGTCGGATGGGCCTGTTTTTGAAAGGCTCCTCCTGCCCTCTCTGCTCCCCCCCGCTTTTTGCCCTGCATAGAGAAGCCTAGAGATTGTTCATTAGAGAAGGAAATAACAAAAAACGAAAGCGGTAGGGCCAGTTACCTATTTCTGGGGGAAAATTAGCAACCTGAGACTGCTTACTCAGTGGCAGAACCCACTGCCCTGCCATTCCCCAAGCCTTCTCACCAGGCTCCAGTGAAGGGCCTGTGGCCCTTCTCCACAGGCTGGAGCGGCTTGTGGCCCTGGTTCCCCGGGGAGCCTCAGCCTGGTGGGAGGGCAAGACAGCTGTTTGAAGGGAGGCAGGGAGGCCGGGCAGGAGACAGGGGAGAACAGGATTGGATAAGGGAGCTGTATGTAGCTTTCCGACCCGGGTTTGTGGACACATGTCCTCCTGCAGGGCTCCTGTCTTCCTGCCTCAGCGTCCCCTGTGTGGTCTACTGGCCCCAGCACCTCTCTCCTTCCTACCCCCCCGTGCCAATTCTAGGTGTGCCCTTCCTTCCCCTTAGAGTGGAGTGTCTCAGGACAATCAATTCTTCATCCCATTGGACTCACATACATCAGTGCGGGGTTAGGTTCCAAATTCATCATCAGCGCTTTTACCTGGGTAAATTACTTCCTAAGCCTCAGTTTCCCAATCCGTGACATGAGAATCATGCCCATCTTGACAGGACATGGATATGAGGACAGGGGATACATGTACAAAGAGCCTGGCACTCAGAGGCCACTCAGTAAATGGTAGAATAGCTGTTGTTTGAAAGGTGTGTGAGTATGGATTCCTCCCTCCCTCGCTTCTTCCCCAGGGGTGTTCCGTTCGTGCCTAAGTAATATACAATCAAACTGAAAAAGAGTCGGGGCGCCTGGCTGGCTCAGTGAGTAGGGCAAGCGCACTTGATCTTGGGGTCATGAGTTTGAGCCCCCATTGGGCGTAGACATTGCTTAAAGGAATAAACTTAAAAATAATCTTTAAAGGGGTGCCTGGGTGGCATAGTTGGTTGAGGAGCTGACTCTTGGTTTCAGCTCAGGTCATGGTCTCAGGGTCCTGGGATCGAGTCCCACGTTGAGCTCTACACTCCTTGGAGTCGGCTTGAGATTCTCACTCTCTGCACCTCTCTCTCTCTCCCTTTCTAACATAAATAAATAAATAAATATTGTTAAATCATTTTAAAAATTATAATTAAAAAAATAAGACATGTTATGATATCAGTTAAAATCAAAGATCCAGATTAGGTAGGAAACCTTTTAGATACTCAGGCCATACCATTCTAAGCAGATGCTACCAAGTAAATCCCCCAAATTGGCTGTTAGCTTCCTGGATGCCAAAGAAAAAGGGGAAAGACAGTCTCTATCCCACCGTCCAGTCCACCTAAATGGCCTTTCTTCTTCGGCAGATGAACCGGCTGTGCTGGAGATGGAGGACCTTGACCGCTTGGCTATTCGGCTGGGGGATGGGCTGGACCCCGACTCTGTGTCTCTAGCCTCTGTCACAGCTCTCACCACCAATGTCTCCAACAAGCGGTGAGTATGCAGGAGACCCTCAACCCAAACTGCCCTTGCTCCTTCAGGCAAGACCCTGCTGGTTGTGGAACTGGGGTGGGGAAGAATCATCCCCCTCCCACCCCAACCAGCTTCTTCCTAACCCTGTCCCTTTCTTCTTTTCCTGGAAGTCTCTCACACCTCGGTCCCTACAAAGGCAGGAGCCTATTTCCAGGTCACTGAACACCTCCAGGCCACGGGAAATCAGAGAGTTGCCCAGCCCACAGCAGAACCTGTCAACCTAGTATCTCTGTCTCTGTCACTTGTGCCATTAGCTGGTCCTCTCTATTGAGACCTCTGCAAACAACTAATCTCCATTCTGTTTGACAGTCCTGGAGGGTTTGAAGACTATGATTCTGTCCTTCTGCCCTCTGCCAGGGTCCAACCACTGATAGTGCCCACCTCCTCCCCTCCAAGCAGTCCCTTACACCACGCCTGACTGTACATTTTCCTTCTCAGGTCCAAGCCAGACATTAAGATGGAGCCATGTGCTGGGCGGCCCATGGATTTCCAGGTAGGTGGGACATCTCGAGGCTGCATACTCTGTAGACTCTACTCAAGTGGGGAGTTCTGACCAGATGTGCATTATAGACTCTGAGGTTGCATGGATCTGAGGGTCATAGAGAACCACAAGCTGAATGTAAGTTCCCAAAGTAAGCTTGTTTCTGGGAGGCACTCATAAAAGTGTCATGACTAAAGAGGCATAAGCTTAAAGAGGAACTTGAGAACGATGCTTATGCTGGGCAAAACCCTCCCAGGATTTCATTTGTGTTCAGCATTGGACTTCATCAAGTCAGAGGGACCTGGAAAAACCATAAAAAGACCAAGAAGCACCACGACATATTTGTTGGATTATATACATATATTCCAACAATTAAAGTAAGAGCCTCTGAAGAGAGATTTTTTTTTTTTTTTTGGTGTGCTGTTTTAAATTGTTGTTTTCTATTATTTAATGTCAGAAGTAATGTCAATCCTGGTTATCCACAGATGAGAGAATGTGGGTGGTTATTTTTTTTCTTTTTCTTCTCTGTGTTTTTTCCAATTAACACTTATTTTTTCTGTTGGTGAGTTTCTTTTTTCTTTTATTCTTAGATTTTTTATTTATTTATTTGTCAGAGAGAGAGAGAGAGAGGGAGAACACAAGCAGGCAGAGCAGCAGGCAGAGGCAGAGAGAGAAGCAGGCTCCTCACTGAGCAAGGAGCCCGATGCGGAACTCGATCCTAGGACCCTGGGATCATGATCTGAACCGAAGGCAGCGGCTTAACCAACTGAGCCACCCAGGTGTCCCTTTGTTGGTGTGTTTCTAAAACCGGGGACAAACTGGCTGTGATGGGGAGAGATTTGAAGCCGTTGAATTGTTAATGTGCTCACAGCGCGGGCAGGATGGGTTGTGAGCATGGCTGGTAGCTGCAGAGAGAGGGCCACACAGGGCGACTAAACCCTAGTGCAGCCCCCAAGCCTGGGGGCCTGGTCCTGAGGCTTGCAGGCCACATCCTGATTTTGTCTCTTCTGGCAGAGTCGATCAGAGCCTGAGAAACTGAGTTCTACTAACCCAACCCACAATAGACTAAGCTGAAATCGCCGAGTACTTATTTATAAACTGGAAGCAGGAAGGCCCAGAGACCACCCATTGCTCTAGACCTTCCCTTAGGGTCTAATGAGACCCAACTTTAGGTCAGAAGACTCTGGGCGTTCCTAGGACTGAGTACACTCACTGGTCAGAGGAAACAGAGTCTTTAGGAGATGCCACTTGGCTACCACTGTATCAGAACCTGGGCCCAGAATCAGAGTGAGCCTTCTCTCCCAGGTTAGAGATACATCTTTTTTTTTTCTTTTTAATTTGAGAGAGAGAGAGAGAAAGCATGTCCACGTGAGCATGAGCAGGGGTAGGGTCAGAGGGAGAAGCAGATGCTCTGCTGAGCAGGGACTCGAATGTGGGGTTCGATCCCAGGACTCTGGGATCATGACCTGAGCCAAAGGCAGGCGCTTAACCCAGGGAGCCACCCAGATGCCCCCACAGCTGTATCTTTGATACTCACTTCCCAGACAGTACACACTGCCCCATCGTTAAGGATGGCCCCACCCCTCCTCCCTCAGGTGACAGTACCAAGGACTAGGAGGCACCTTTCTTTGTATCCGTTCATCAGTCGTGTTTTGTGTTTCCTTAGGGACATTCCTTGTCTCCCTTAATCCTTGCTTCAGTTCATTTTCATCCAGCTGGCGACCGTCTTTCCAGGTGCTTGAAAATAAGCTCCAGGCAGTGGTTTTAAATGGCTTCAAGCTGTTGGGCTCCCGGGAGGTCTGGGAATGTCGCTCCCTCCTGTCTCTGCCACAACCCAAACACAGAGTATCTGAAGACTTTTCCAGGGGCCTGGGCTCGGGGCTTTGCTCCTGTCTTCTGAGAATAGGAAAATTCCAGAGAACAAAGACCTCCTTGTCTGTGTTTTCAGATGTGTCACCAGCCTGCCACATCGAGGCACATAGAAAATGGAGTCATTGTTGAGCCTATTATCATGACTTACGTTCTCGAAGGCTTGCTATGAGCCAAGCACAATACTGCGAGCTGTCTGTGTGTTTTCCATTTAAGTTAATATAATCCTTACAACCATCCAAATATAGGTATTCCTCCACTTCATAGGTGAGAAACCGAGGCACAAAGAGGGTGAGGAGCTTTCCTCAGGTCACACAGTTATTGAAAGGTAAAGTCAGGGTGTCCAACCGAAGCAGTCAGAGTGACTAATTTCTCTCTAACTGGATGGATCTAATTGGATGGTCACCCCCTATGGTCCGCGTTCATCTTTAGCTTACTACCTACTGCTTTTTTTTTTTAAGGTTTTATTTATTTGACAGAAATCACAATTAGGCAGTGAGGCAGGCAGAGAGAAAGAGAGAGAGAGGAGGAAGCAGGCTCCCTGCTGAACAGAAAGCCCGATGCAGGGTTCAATCCCAGGACCCCGGGATCATGACCTGAGCTGAAGGCAGAGGCTTTAATCCACTGTGCCACCCAGGTGCCCCTCTACTGCTTATTTTTAAAGTCCTTTCCAACTGCTTCCTGACAGAGACTTTAATTAAGCGGGCCACACTTTCTCCCTCCAAAGGCTTTGCAGACATTCTGAATTGAACAGAACAGAATAGTTGTTGTATTTAACCTGGTAACACAGTATTGTCTGACAAGTTCATTCCCATCTCAATCACAATTATGAAAACAGTTTTAGAGAGAGAGCTCTGAGAATGCAAGTGTGGATTTATCCTTGCTTCCAAAAAATACAATGTAGGGAGCAAGAAAACAGCAAAGGAACATCCCTCTCAAGAGAGCTTAGCTTCGCCCAGTCAGAAAGACCTCTGAAAGCGCACCCAGCTGGTGGGAGAAGATGTAGGAAGGACCCTGAGGGCTCAGGACCACCAAGAGGCCATGGCGTGCCCATCCCCCTTTGTTTCCACTGGCTAGAATGTATGTCATGTGCAAACCCTTTCTTGATTATTGGCATCTCGAAGGTGAGAAACCCCAGTGTCATCCCAGGGAATCCGCAGCTTCCCCATCAGAGTGAGCAATGGTCAGCACCTGGCAGAGAGATTCTTGTTGGGTCATGGAATCCTGAGTGTGTTCCCTGCCCTTTCCTCTGGGCACCAAGATCGCATACATTTTCACCTCCATGTCATCTCGTGACATTAACCATGGACCCCAGCCTCGAAGGTAGTATTGCACCCTCTTCCTCGCTGGTCTCCCCGCCCTCGTAGCGCCTCCTCCATTCCAACCTCTGTGCCACCACTGGAGTGATGTTCTCAAAACGCAGATCCAGTCATGCCACATCTTGGCCACCTGGAGGTGAGGAAAGGTAGAGGGTATTACAGAAGGGGCAGCACCGATGCGCCTGTCCCCTGCCATCTCCGGTTCCCCGCCACTGTTCCTGCAGCATGATCAGAGCCCGCGGAAGCATGTCGCAGAGCACCATGGCTCTTGGGTTCTCCCAGGACAGAGATGCAGGTTTACACTCTGCCTTGTTCCTTGCAATGGTTTTCATGAAATCACATGGAGATTGGGTCCCTCATCTTGGAGGAGGAGGACTGAATAGGTCTTTACCCTAAGAGTCTCCCAGGTCCACTGCTTGGTCGGTTCCTTTGTGGGTCTATTTGCTGCCCCATCTTCCACCCTGGAAAAATCAAGTCCTCTGCTGATGAGAGAATGGAAGGAAAGGATGGCCAGTCCTCTCCCTCAAAATTTGTCTTATCTTAATTCTATTTTTTTTTTAAGATTTATTTATTTATTTGAGGGTGAGGAGGGGCAGAAGGAGAGAACGAGAATCTCAAGCAGACTTCCCACTGAGCAGGAGCAGGACGTGGGGCTCGATACCACAACACTGAGATCATGATCTGAGCCAAAATCAAAAGTTGGACGCTCAACGGGCTGAGCCACCCAGACATCCCTGATTTGAAATTTTTTTGAAATTTCAAGACCAAGTGATATAGACCTTCCATATAACCCCAGGTTGGGGGTGGGGAAGCAGCAGAAATGACATTCTCCTCCCCCACCAACACCATGCAATGACCCCACTGGCTCACGTTCAGGGTTTCCCTCGGGGTCACCCTTCAGCCAGCAAAGAGCACCCTCTGGAGGCTTCCTCTCCCCGCCCCCACCCTCTGCTCCTTTCAACCCTCTGTCCTCCTCCTATACCCACCCTTTGGGTCCTGAAAAGGAGTAGGGGGCCTCATGGCTGGGCCTCTGGATAAGAAACATAAAAACTAACCAACTGCTCACATTTAGAAGGTCAATCTCTTGATGTCACATCTTATTTCTTATTAGGCCCAAACTATGTATGTCTCCTTCCCCAGTCTTGAGTTACAGAGTCTTACTTTCTTTCTTTTTCTAATGGAGGGGAGAGGATGGGTTAGTTGTGGGAAAATATAATGAGGTTTTTTTTTTTAAGGCTTTGGCATTTAAAAGTTGCATAGAGGTTAAAACTCTATGAACTGCTGTGCAAGAATATTCTGGAAGGACTTCTAGTGTCTGCTTACTCTCTTCACAGTCAACTTCTCGGAACTAAGTTAATTAGCTCTATTTCCTTTTTAGCTCCCTGAAGAATCAGTGATCATTAAACGTCTTCAGAGCTCGGGACGCTGAGCTTCATTCCCTTTGGCATTTCAAGTTCCAAATAGAAATCCTTGCTTTCATAGTTCAAGTGTTACTTCAATTAGCGAATGTTCGGTTTCCAGTTCTATATACTTACTTGGCAATGTTCTCATTAGTACCGAAATTTCTATTTTTCTTAACATCATTAGTTTTGATGTGCAGATTTCTTGGGCTTCAGAAAATTTATGAGACTTTGACGGACACAGTGGAGTATAATTTCCATGGCTATTCTTTTTTTATGAAAAGGGAAAATAATTTTCTGGAGTAAAATCGTATTTAGAAGTTGCATCAAAGCACAGAGATTAAAATACCAAATCTGCAAATGGGAAGCATAAAAGCAACCCCCACAGTTTCATTAGAAGAATTAGCCAAGGTAAATGCTAACACTAGCTTAGCACAGGCTATTTTGTTAAAATGTTAAAATGCAAGTGTGAGAGAAACAAATGGAACAATCATAAGCTATAGGACCCCACCTACTTGGGAGACTCTGAGAAGTCATTTATCACAAAAACTCACATCTTCTAGAACTTTCTATGGTTTATGAAGCACCTTGATACACAGGACCTCACTTAACCTTCACATAACTTATGGATAGGTGATGTTTCCACATCTAGCTCAGTGAGCCTCTCACAACTGGTCATGTATAAGTTCTGGGGTTCATTGCCACCCCAGCCACCCCAAATCTGTGCTTCTTTCTTTTTTTGTCATGGCCACCCCAATGGGGACCAGCACCTCTAAATCCAAAGCAAGAACTGATTGCTTAAAATGAAGGTTCAAGAGGGGCACCTGGGTGGTGCAGTCGGCTAAACGTCTGACTCTTGGTTTTGGCTTGGGTTGTGATCTCAGGGTCATGAAATCCAGCCCAGGTGTCGCCGGGCTCCATGCTCAGCAGGGAGTCTACTTGGGACTTTGTCTCCCTCTCTCTGCCCCTCCCTACCTCTCTCTCCCTCTCTCTCCAATAAATAAATCTTGAAAGGGAAGGTTCAGAAAAGGTATGCACACATACCACCCCTGCCCCACCCCATATATATACATAAACATTTGTTAGATGTACGAACTACTGGAAAACGGCTTCCCAGCATAGAAGTAAGACTCCAGGGGGCTAGACCCCCCCAAAAAAGACACAGAGCACACAAAACACACAGCATCAAGCCAGCAAAGGTGGCCCATGCTCCTCAACAAAGAAATTAAAACAAAGGAGGAAACCAGGAATGTGGTAAGAAACACAGAGAGCTTTCAGAGACCTCCAATCTTAAAAAGAGAGATCCTAGAGCAAGAAATTACTTGCACGTTAATGAAGACATAGAAAGCTTAATTCCTGAGTGCGTGAAACCCCATAAGTGGTTTGCAGCCTTCTACTAGGCAGAGCCAGGGAGGCTGGGGGAGTCCTAAAAATCCTGATGCCTGGCCCCACCCGCCCGAGGTTGGACAGTTTTGGTCTGGAGTTTGGTGGAGACACCAGCTTGTTTAACCAGCGCCCTCCACCCTGCAGATAATTCTAGAACACAGGCAGCAGTGATCCAGCCCACGCCCTTCCTTTATAGAAGAAGACACAGGGGCTTAGTGGGGAAAGAGCCCCGGATCCAAGCGCTCACACTGGAACCCAAGCCCCGTATTGGCTCCCTGCTCCTGGGCTCGGCTCCAGGAGGACCCGCTGCCCGGCTCACGGGGCTCACCTCTGGCTTCCCTCTCCTGCCTGCAGGTCAGCATCACCGTGATCGAGGCCCGGCAGCTGGTGGGCTTGAACATGGACCCCGTAGTGTGCGTGGAGGTGGGTGATGACAAGAAGTGCACGTCCATGAAGGAGTCCACTAACTGCCCCTACTACAATGAGGTCAGTACCTTGTGGCCTTACGTGTGGAAAGGGACTTCCTACATGTGGTGGGAGGTGGGGCTCCAGGCCACCCGAGCCCCATGGGAGCAGCGGGAGTCAAGGGGCACAAAAGGCTCCCAGCAGGGCTGACCTTGGCCCACGCTGTTACAGCCCCCAGCATGCAGATGTGCCGTGCCATGTCCACTGAAGCCCAAGTCTAGATCACCCCCTGACAGTGTTCTGGCCGGAGGCCACCCTTTGAAACAAACCTCCAGCGCTGTCTGTGGGTGAACCCCGTGGGGCTTGGCCAGAGCCCTCTGGGTCAGTGACACCATTCAGGAGCGGTCCCTGTGAGCCAGCCTCTCCTGTAAATGCTGCAGGTGCGTCCCCTCATCCGGCCTCCACGAAAGTCGGAGGTTGTTGCCCTCAATCCCATGTGACACGAGGGGACACTGAAGCTCTTGGAGAAAGTCCTTGCCCGGCCGGTAAGGGCCAGAGACGGGTTCCAAGTGCTCACCTTCCTCCTGGGCTGCCTCCAGGCTGCGTGAACCTCTGTGGGGATGCTTCCAGAGCACTGGCCTTAGGGTATGAGAGAAAAAGTCTGGTTCCTGCTCCTGTTCTTTGCAGCCATCTGAGGCCACACTGAGGTCAAAGGAACTCAGAGACCTTCTAATACTATCTCTGCATCTTATGGAGGAGGAGACTGAGGCCTCAGTGGGAAGGGCTTTGCCCAAGAGCACAGAGAGCGCTGTTGACGAAGCAGGACCCAGCCTGTCGGCCTCAGCCCAGGGCTCCCTCTGCCCCCTCAGATGGCCACCGCTGACACAATAGGCTGACTCTGGGCTCCAGCAGGGAATGGACCTAATCAGCTCTGGTGGGAGATGTCCAGGTGACCTTTAGATGCCTGAGTGTCTGAGGGACACAGAAGCCTGAGGGTTCTAGCCCTCCCTCTCCTGGAGGGACATCCAGTTGGCCTTGCCTGGTGGCTCCAAGAAGTGGGGGTGCCAGGCTGGCCCAAGTGAGGCATCTGTGTCCCGGGTCTCCATGTCTGTGCTGAGGCATGGTGAGGGCTGGGGGTCCCCCCTGGACTTGGCAGGGAGCTCCCCAGCCATGCATCTTCAGGAAGGAAAACTGGACACATTTCTGTCCCCCACAGGGACCCAGGCCAGGGCCCTATGCTACCACGGGTGGGCCTGGTTCTCACAGCTGGTAGCCCATAGGCCCACAGGGCTGGGGCATCCGTGCTCACAAACACCTTCCCTCATCTCCCAGCCCCATGTGGCCACTTTCCCAGGAGCCAGGAAATTCAGCCTCCCCGCCTCTGACCTCACATCAGGGCGCATCCCTGGCCAGCCTAGCTAAGAGTCTGCTTTCCCTTAATGGATCTGGAGACACGTGCCCATGGCTTTCCACGGTTATTTGATAGCGGCAGAGCCACGTTTGGCTGACTCAAGACTCACCTTGCACCAGCCCCAATGCACTTTGTGTTTTGTTCACACTGCCTGCTCCTTCCCAAGGAAACAGAGCAGCTCCCATGCCGTTTCCCCAGCAAACTCCTACTCACCCTCCAGAGCCCAGGCCTAAGGTCCTTGCCCCTGAGCCGACCTACCAGCGTTCTCTGGGTCAGAGGTTGATGCGCTTCTTTCTCTGGGACAGTAACGTCCCTGAACTGTGGTTGGTCCTTCATGTCTCTGTCCCTGGTGGGTTAGAGGCTCCCTGTAGCCTGTGTCACTGTGGCCCAGCCCAGAAGCTGGCTTGTGCCTGGAGGGGTTGGGTAGCACTTTGCTGAATGGATACTCCCCCGAAGGAAGAAACATACATTTGCTCAGCATGTGTGGCACTTTGAGCCCATGCCTGGCAACATGGGGACCACAGAGGTGACAGTCTCTCCCCTGACAGGTCACGCCTACTTCCAGCCTAAAAACCACTTTCCAGTTGCCACTAAGACTTTCCACTAAGAAACCACTTTCCACTAAGACTATCCCTTCCACTCACGTGAATCTTTAATCTGTTCCTGATTCTAGTTTTGTTCTTTCTCACAAATCCAAGTAGCTCTGATTCATTGAATTTCTGTTTCTGCCAAACCAGTGTTTCTCACTCAGCACTAGGGACGTTTTGGTGTCAGGGATTGTCCTATGAAGTGTGGGCCATTGGGGAGCATCCCTTCTACTCACTCGATGGCGGTAGCAACCCCACCCAGTAGCAACCAAAAATGTTTCCAGATGTTGCCAGATGTCCCGCTGGGGTTAGAATTACCTCGCTGAGAACAACCACTTGAAGCTCTCTTCCCACGACTCCTCTGGTCCCAAAGCAGGACTTTTCCTTTTTGCTTCTTGTCCTATACCACGTTCCTCCTCACTGAAAAATACCCGTAGTCCCAGGGCTGTGCTGCTTCTGGCTAATTCTCTGAGTTAGCAGGAACTTTCCTTCTTTGACTCCACTAAACACAACATGGGAGATGAGAACAATAGCATGACTTAGCAGACTTCTAAAGTGGTTCGAAAAGGGACGTCTGCTCAGGACACACAAGGAATGTGCTCACAGACTCCTCAGAGGCTGCAGAATTCTGGCTCTCACTTAGCTAGCTCGCTCTCCCAGGGCAGACGCAGTCAGAGGCAGCGGCCTGGCCTTTGCCCCCTGCCTGGCTCCAGACCCGTCTTCCTGTGAAGGGAGGCTCACAGCCACTGCCCTCCCGTTATAGCCTGACCGTTCAAGTCCAGGTCAAGACCCCATTCCATGGCTCCATCTGGTCCTGGCCACTGGTGCCTTCCCCTTCTGCTTCAGCCACCTCTCTCTCTGGGCCTGGATCCTTCTCTTCTTTCTTCCCAAAGAGTCTGGCATCACCCATCCACTCAACACCCCCAACTCTGCCTTTACTTTTCCTTTGGTTCTTCCTTGCCTATAAGGTGTTCTACTCTGGCATATTCTCTCTGAGTACAATGATGGAAAACCGCATATGCTCAGGGTCAGGAAACAGGCAGGAGTCTGTCTGTCTGTCCCCCATCCATCCCTTCTAGCCACGCCCCTTTCTGACCTCCCACTCACCGTCCAACTCGGTGAGCTGTCCCCACTGCCTCTCCTCCTAAGTAACCCCCAGTCTCCACCCCCAGCTCCACAGAAACCGCCCTCGGTCATCAAGGACCGGGTCATCAAGGGTCATCAAGGACCACACTGTCCCCAAGTACAAGTCCACGTCACCCTTCTCTCTGGACTGCCCAGCTTTTTCTGTTGTCTTGATGCCCCCTCCACTGGGGGCCTCTCTGCTGCCCTCCCCTCCTGCCATCTCGTCCCTCGTGGCCTTTCCTGACACGTGCCCTGTGCCCTCTGACTGAAATCTAGTCACCTGCGTGACTAGATCTCCATCCATCTCTCCAGAGCTTCGGTGCCCCCCGACCAGTGCCACCTGACACATTGCGGCCACATGCAGCAGTTGCCATGTATGGGGTCCCCGACCACGTGCACTTACGGCTTTAACGCTTGACCATGGTCAGCTCACTCAGACTTCACCACCATGCCTCCCACACCCCTTCGGATGGTGCCCCTGGAGCAGTTCAACATGGCAGCCCCGAGTATTGTCCCCACATCACAGGGCGGTAACTGAGGCCCGGGAAGGAAGTGATTGGCCTAACCGGAAGAGCCCAGCTGTCTGCTCTAAAGGCAGCACTTTTAAAAAAAAGATTTTGTTTATTTTGAGAAAGAGAGAGTGAGAAAGAGAGAACACAAGCAGAGGGGAACAGAGGAGCAGAGGGAGAGGGAGAAGCAGGCTCCCCACCAAGCAGGGAGCCCAATGTGGGGCTTGTTCCCAGAACCCTAGGATTATGACCTGAGCAGAAGGCAAACATTTAACTGATAGAGCCAACCAGGCACCCTAAAGGCAGCACTTTGACCCACAGTGCTCCAGTGTGAATCTCCAGGAGCAGGGAACACACTCTCCTCAGACATTGGTCCTAAGCATGTTGGCAACACTTCTTCCTTGTCTCTGCCCACAAATTCACCAAAGCCATGGTCCTTGTGTGACTGCGCCCTGCCCTCGTTCCCGGCACCTGCACACCGAGGCCTGGAGAGATGGGGCCAGGGACAGTGGCAGCTCCCAGCTCCAGGGGCCAGATCATACTCGGAGCATTTTCCGTTTCTGGCAAATGAAGTCCTTCACACCTTCAACATCGCTGAAGCTGGGACACATCAGGCTTAGAGCAGTGTGGTTAAAGGCAATGTCTGTCTTGCTTGTACAGTGGTGCTGTATGTTATGGTGTCTCATACGGTCTCACCCAGCCTCATAACAAAACTCCGAGGCGGGTGTCATACCCCATCTTACAGCTTGGGAAACAGAGAAGACCATGTGCTGCCCAAAGCCACATGACTCCCGCCTGCCACAGAGTTGGGGGGACTGATATTTGCCACTGCTACTCCTCTGACCTTCGGGGCTCAGGGGAGATGGCCGGGACGCAGACAGGCACTGGCAGGAGAGAGGGGCCTGTCACTGTCCCAGATCGCTGGCTGCTATTAGCTGAATCATGGCAGGTTTGGGTCCTTCCTCTTTCCAGTACTTCGTCTTTGACTTCCACGTTTCTCCTGACGTCATGTTCGACAAGATCATCAAGATCTCGGTGAGTGTAGCTCAAGCTGCTCTTTGGTGTAGACTTGAAAAGGTCATCTCTCTGGATGGACCAACCATTAGAAGGCAGCCCCATGTCCAGACACACAGCTGGCAAGCACAGCATGAGCTGATTTGGGCCCCTCTCGCCTGTTTAACCAGGCATCTCTGCACAGTGTGCAACCTACTCACCCGTACCTGGCAGCCAGCAGAAATGAGGGCAAGAAGGGTTAATGCTGAGCCTCAGCAAGCCATTCCTGCCCTACCGAATGCCCTCCCACTTCACCAAAAAGCTCTGTTCCCCAGAAAGACGGGTGGTGCCACTGTCCCCCATGGAAAGCCTCTACCCTGCCTGGCCTGACTGGGGGCTGGTGGTTCTGCCTGGAAGGTGATCCACTCCAAGAACCTGCTGCGCAGTGGCACCCTAGTGGGGTCCTTCAAAATGGATGTGGGAACCGTGTACTCCCAGCCTGGTGAGTAGCTGCGTGATTCGGTCAGCTTCAGTGGCCACAGCTCACGAGGGTGGCCCAGGCCATCCTTCCCAACCTGGCAGTCCCCGGGCCTGACCTGGCCGGGACTATAAACTCAGTGTGAGGCCTTCAGGGGCGTGGAGGGATGGGCATCCCGTCTGCACGCAGAGGCAGCAATGACCTGTGCTCAGGCCGTTGGAGTCCCAGGAGCCCAGCAAGGTGTAGGGGGCTTCACCCCCTTTTACACTTGAGGGACTTGGGGTTCAGAGAAGTGTTGGAGCTCCACTGTCACCCAGATGGTCTGCAGAGAAATCAGTCTGTGTGACTCTAGGGCACCCCTGAGCCACACTGTCCTCAATACAAACGGGTGTGGCAGCCTCTGAGGGAGGCCGGGCTCGCAGACTGTCCGTCGAGGGCCCTAGGCCCCCCAAGAATGGCGTGTGGGGCTGCAGATGACTCTCAGCAATGTGGGTCCCCATGAGCCAACCCTGGATGGGGCTGGCAAGAGAACCCCAATGGAATTCCCAGGGGCTTTGTGAGGCCCAGGCCAGGCCAAGAGGGCCCCACGTCTCGTCCCTGAAGTGAACCCACCACTCAGGATGCAGTAATGGTTCCGTCAGGCATTTTGACAGGGACCATCTCATTTCACCTGGCGTCACATTTGACCCCCACAGAACAGTGAGGCGGAGGCATTGGTGCCTCTCCCCATTGTGCAGATGAGATCAATGAAGCCAAGAGAAGTTAAGTAGCTTGGAAGGGCCACAAACTATTAGGTTGAACAAGTCGATGATTTCTTACGGTTTGACTTCATAGACGCTTGGCTGGTGCACGCTCCGTGACATAGACTAGGGAATCGAGTCCAAACCCAGGACTGTACGCATAACCACCACAAACTCATAGGACACTCAAGCCACCAGAGAGCTCAAAACACGAGTCAGGTGTCTCTGTATAACAAAGAGGCCCAGGGTTACGAAGAGACTTGCCCAGGGCCCATGGGAACAGAACCCCGTCTCCTGACTCCCGGCCAGCACCTTTCCCACTGCCATACACACACACACACACACACACACACACACACACACACACACACACTGTCGTCCTCAGCAGAGGGGGACCCTAGTGACCATTAGCGTCTTCGGAAGCGGGGAGAGGGCCGGTTGGCGATCTGGCTCTTCCCAGGAAGCATACCCAGCTGCGGGCCGTGGGCTGGAGTCACAGGGGTATCCCAGAGGTGTTCCAGCCTGGGGCCAAGCAAGGCCCCGCACCCCCAGGACTGGCAGCAGGGGTTCAGAGGGACATCAAGGAGCCTGATGTGGACCCCTGGACGGTGGAGTCCTGGAGAGGAGACCATGGCCACTGAGGCAGGACGCATGCCGTGCCCCCGGGCCTAACCCTTACCAGCCTCTGCAGGCACCGTCGCTCCATTTCACGAGAAGGAAGCAGACCAAGCAAGCTTACACCGCTGGTCCAGGGAAAGGAATCGCGTGTGAACCCGGGTCCAGGAGGGCCCAGAATCCAGGCTCTGTGCTGGGCTAACCCACTGCCAGAGTTGCTGCTGCTTCTGAATCTGTTCCTGAGCCTGGTCCCCTTCCTGGGAACCCGACGTCACACAGCCCCTTCCGTTAGGGCACTGAGGTCTTCAATCTGATGGTCTCAGGTTTGGCCTGACTCTCCTGATGAGCCCCTGATTACTGACCCAGCCAGGGAGTCACTGGAAGCAAACTAGCCAGAGACACAGAGCTCGTGGGTGATGCTGAGAGTCTCTGGTAGTTCGATATCTTGTGGAGCTGGGAGGGTTTCCTGAGGGACCAGGGCCCACTTGTCACCCTGGCAGGACCATGTCTCCACCATCAGAGGCAACAGCAGGACCCTGCTCACTCACTAATTCTCTCTGCTGGAGGGGAGGGGGGCGAGGGGGGTCACCCAAGTCCACAGCCCCCCTCTGGTAGATCATAGAGGAGTTCCTGGGCGCTAGCCACTGCCCCAGCCTGGCCCGCCTTCCCTGGCAGGTGTCTGAGAAGTTTGGAAGGGGTGGGGGAGAGGAAGGAGACCCTTCCAAGCTCAAAGAGCAGCAGCCCTAAAGGCAGGAGAGGCTTGGCAGGGACTCGGGTTGTTCTGAAGGGAGTCAGCAGCTGGACCCAGCGGGAGCACAGGGGCGGAGTGGGATGAGAGGAGTGAGGGGGGCAGAGCGGAATCAGGAGGCCTCACAGACCCCACTAAGGTCAGTGGTCTGTACCCCACACACTCACGAGGTGCAGACATTTGGAAGGAGGAGTGAGGGCGGGGGAGCCTCTCCGAGGGTTCTGCGGGGCTACTGTGTGCAGGTTGTCCGCAGGGGTCGGGGCAGGACAGCTGCGGGCAGAGAAACCAGTTTGAAGCGTTCTCGCTTCAAAGTCACACACCTGGATGCAGGACCTTTCCCCAGCTGTTCGCCCCTCTGGGGGCCTCTGTCTCCTTCCGGCCATCCTGGGGATCAGGCCCCAAAAGGCTGCTCAGCCCTGCAGCCTGCCCCCGACGGCAGGTGCAGTCCGCTCTCGTCACCCCTGCAGAGCACCAGTTCCACCACAAGTGGGCCATCCTGTCAGACCCCGACGACATCTCCGCTGGGCTGAAGGGCTACGTGAAGTGTGACATCGCCGTGGTGGGCAAGGGGGACAACATCAAGACACCCCATAAGGCCAATGAGACAGATGACGATGACATTGAGGGGTGAGGTTCCCATCTGCCCCCAGCCCTGGAGACCTGACCCAGCCCTCCCTTCCCCCACAGGGAGCCCCTGAGGTGGACTTGGCACACAGAGCCTCCCCGCACCCCTCTCCCTTACTTTTGCCCCCCCCCCCACTCCCAGACAGACCAGCTCTTCCAAGAAGGACCAAAGGCAGGGCTGGCCTTGGGGTCCCTAGACCCCAAGAGACCCCAAGAGAGGAAGCACTGAGGCAGGGCGGGGAGGACTTCACGGAGATTGTCCCAGGCACCAGGGAAGGCAGATGCCAGGGCAGGACTGGGTTGCCCACGCCTGGCCACGAAAGCCTTAGCTCTGTGTGCCGGCAGGAACTTGCTGCTCCCCGAGGGGGTGCCCCCTGAACGCCAGTGGGCCCGGTTCTATGTGAAAATCTACCGAGCAGAGGGCTTGCCCCGTATGAACACCAGCCTCATGGCCAATGTGAAGAAGGCTTTCATTGGTGAGAACAAGGACCTGGTCGACCCCTATGTGCAAGTCTCCTTTGCTGGCCAGAAGGTATTGGGGTGCAGGAGGCAGGAGGCTGGGTTTGGGGTAATAGGCATGAGAGGTACGGAGTGATTGGAGGAGGGAGGCTAGAGGTGGATGTGAGGCAGAATGAGAAGCCAGGGGGCACCTTCGATCCCGGGGTGCATTCGAGGAGAGGGAGAAGTGAGGGGAGCTCCCGCTGAGAGGGGCTGGAGCTGCCGCTGGCTTGGGGGTCCTCTCAGCCACGGACAGGCCTTAGGGGATCCTGCCTGCCTCTGTGTCTTGCAGACCAAGAGCGCAGACAGGAGCACTGAAAGAGAGGAGAGTCTGAGAGGCTGGTGTGGGGGAGAGTGCCTGCCAGACATAAGTGTGTGTGCGTGTGCGCGCGCACACACACATGAGCACTGGGTGTTGTATGCAACTGATGAATCACTAAAGTCTACCCCTAAAACCAACAATATGTTGCATGTTAACTAAGTTGAATTTAAATTAAAAATTATATATATATACACCCCACACATACACATACATACACATACACACGACACCTGTATACACATACCCTATGCATAGTCCACATGCATGCCCACATGTACACACATATAACATATACACGTAACCCCTATGTGCATACGTGTGCACACACGCGCGCGCGCACACACACACACACATACACACACACCCTGACCCTCACTCCTTCCCTCCAGGGCAAGACGTCAGTGCAGAAAAGCAGCTATGAGCCCCTGTGGAATGAGCAGGTGGTCTTTACAGACCTGTTCCCCCCACTCTGCAAGCGCATGAAGGTGCAGATCCGGGACTCAGACAAGGTCAACGACGTGGCCATCGGCACCCACTTCATTGACCTGCGCAAGATTTCCAACGATGGGGACAAAGGTCAGCAGTAGGAGACTGGGTGAGGGGACGAGGGCACTGAAGGGCGGGAGTCAGTGTGACCTGCCCCCCCCACACCTCCTCCACCATCTCAACCATTTCCCGAAAGGCACCCAGGCATGGTGAGGGCTTGGTCCGCAGCTCCCCCCCTTCAAAGGAAAAGGGGAAGGTCATGGCTCAGGTCCCCTCATACAGCCTGCCTAAGCCAGTCTGTCTGGATTTGAACTGAGCCCTGAGGGTTAGTAGCTGTGTGATCTCTGAGCCTGTTTTCCCATCGGTGAAATGGAAATAATGATGACACGTATGTACACACACGTTTCACATATGCACATACTGTCTACCAGCTTGTGGGACTGACTCCTTCTAGAACCCAGGCTCTGGGCTTCAGGGAGGTAGAGCACGAGAAACACCTACCTCCGGCCTCGTGGTGCTCACAGGGGAATAGAGAGGGCGATGTGCCGTCACGGGCTCAAAACCTAAGGCCAGAGGCACAAAAGGCCACATGTTCTCTGACTCTGTTTATATGAACTGTCCAGAATAGGCAAATCCACAGAGACAGAAAGTAGACTAGTGTTTGCTGGGGCTGGAGGTGGGTGACAGGGACCTAACCGCTAATAGGTACAGAGTTTCTTGGGGCGGGGGGCGATGGAATCAGGTGATGCCCGTACAACAGAGTGAATATACCGAAAACCACTACACGGCACATTTTTTTTTAAGATTTTATTTATTTATTTGACAGAGATCACAAGTAGGCAGAGAGGCAGGCAGAGAGAGAGAGGGGGAAGCAGGCTCCCCGCTGAGCAGAGAGCCTGATGTGGGGCTCGATCCCAGGACCTTGGGATCATGACCTGAGCTGAAGGCAGAGGCCTTAACCACTGAGCCACCCAGGCGCCCCATACACGGCACATTTTTAAATGGTGAATTTTATATCATGTACAGCACATCCTGAGTTTTTTAAACGCCATAAATTTTTTTCTAAACCAGGTACAACAAAAAACAAAAAAACATAGCACATGCTGCCAAATCGGGCCTGAGTTACACATGAGACAGCAAAGGCCAACAGCAGGACAAGTTAGCTGGGACTAGGATCTGGGCCTGCTTCACGGAGAAGGCGTTACACAGGCCGACGGAGGGAGGGTCTTCAGAGAGGAGGGGAGGGGTCTGCATGGGGGAGGGGCGATGGGGGGACCTGGTGAGATGCAGGTCTGCACAGACCGCTAAGGGCCAGAAGGCCAGGCTGAGGAATTTGAGGGGAGCCGGCCTCTGTCCCTCAAAGAGATTGTAGGCAGCCCGGGCTTCACGGAGCAGGAGGCAGGGAGCCTGACCTGCAAGGGCTCCGTGTAAGCGAGGAGGCTGTCCCGGGCTGCCCATGCTCAACAGATGGGTGCGGCCCTAAGGCCTCCCCATCGGCCACACGCTGGCTCACAGGCTTTCTCCCACTTCCAGTGTCTCGCTGAGCAAGGCATGGGGTTCTTGGCTCAGCCACCGGGAGTCCCCCAAAGAGGTTCCACCACTCCCATGAGCCCCTTGTCCTCTCCCCATGGCCCACAGGCTTCCTGCCCACGCTGGGCCCAGCCTGGGTGAACATGTACGGTTCTACACGCAACTACACGCTGCTGGACGAGCACCAGGACCTGAACGAGGGCCTGGGTGAGGGTGTGTCGTTCCGCGCCCGCCTCATGCTGGGCCTGGCCGTGGAGATCCTGGACACCTCCAACCCCGAGCTCACCAGCTCCACCGAGGTGCAGGTGGAACAGGCCACGCCCGTCTCGGAGGTGAGGACCCGGGGACTGGGCTGTCCTCCAGAGCCCCCAGCTCGGGCAGCCTGGGACTGCGCTCTGCCTCGTGGTGCCCTGTCTGCTCAGAGGGCCAGACCCTGTGATGAAGCCTCCTTCCCCAAGAAGCAGGGGCCCACACTCTGTCCCTCGTGGGGACCTGCCCCCCCCCCCACTGCCTGTGCCTACACTCCGCCTGGAGGTCCCAAGGGGGAGCCTCCTCTCTGCCCTCTTCCTGGCCATGGTTGTCCCTGTCCGGGGATACCCAGGCTGGAGGGCAAAAGGATTTAGGCCTTCAGGGTCTGGGCTGCTTGACTGCACAGCAGGGTGGGGGTCCACCCCAGTGACCCAAAGGGCCTGTCTATAAGATCATAGGAGGAGGCCTGGCCCCAGGTCCAACATTTCTGCTGAGGTTTGAGGATGGTTTGAACCACCTTCCCCACAGAGCTGCACAGGGAAAACAGAAGAATTCTTTCTATTTGGAGCCTTCCTAGAGGCCTCAATGATCGACCGGAAAAATGGAGACAAGCCAATCACCTTTGAGGTCACCATAGGTGAGTGCTGGGCTCACAGTGGGGTCTTCAGGCCTGGGGGCTGCTGGGTGGTAAACGTACCACGAGCCTGGAGGGAGGGAAACTTTGACCACTTCCCTTTGCGTGTGCTCAGGCACCCACATAGTACACAGTGTTCGCACGAGCGTGCACACACGCCCACAGCAGTTCCTTAGTGCACACTAAGGTCCTACAGGGCTAAGCTGTGTCTGGGACATGCCTCCCTGCAGAGGCAAAAGGGGAGAGAGTAGAAATCCAGGCAGTGTCCTAGGCTGGACTTTGAGCTCTGTGGTCATCAGGACTCCTAGCGAGGTTTGCCCAGGGTGGAGGCTGTGAGCTCCTTCCTCCAGCTAGTGTTCTCTTGTGTCCAAGCTGGTACAGAATCCAGGCAGCTTCCCCACTCCCTGTGCCCCCCTCCCCTCCTGCAAACCCAAAGCAGCACCCGGATCAGAGGGCGGACACCTGGAGGGAAAGGATTCTAGGCCCTCGCATGCCCCCTTCTGCCTCCAGGTAACTATGGGAACGAAGTTGATGGCCTGTCACGGCCCCAGCGGCCTCAGCCTCGGAAGGAGCCTGGGGACGAGGAAGAAGTTGATCTGATCCAGAACTCAAGTGACGATGAAGCTGACGAGGGTGGGGACCTGGCCTCCGTGTCCTCTACCCCACCTATGCGGCCCCAGGTCACCGACAGGTGAGCCAGGTGGAAGGAGGGTCCTGAGTGGTCTTGCCTGCTGCCCTGCATCCTCACATGGGCTGGCCTCCCCCCTCCCCGCACCCCAGTTCTCAACCTCCCACCTCCTCCCCACCCCCAGGAACTACTTCCATCTGCCCTACCTGGACCGCAAGCCCTGCATCTACATCAGGAGCTGGTGGCCGGACCAGCGCCGCCGCCTCTACAACGCCAACATCATGGACCACATCGCCGACAAGCTGGTCAGGGCCGGGCGGTGGGGGGAGGAGAGGAGGAGGGGAAAGCAGGGGTGGGGGTTGGGGCGAGCTTCTGAGGGCCTTGACCAGCTTGGAAGCTTCCCTTGCAACACACTAGACAGTCTGCCCAGCAGCTTGCCGTGGAGGGGTGGGGGTAGGGGGCCGGGGGTGAGGACTGCAGGAATAGCCCCAGCACGACCTCTGGTCCTGTCCCTGCTCCCATGTCCCAGGAGTGGGGTGGGGGGTGGGGGTTAGGGCTACCTGAAGTGGAGTCTGGGAATCCTGGCCCATTTTGTCCTGGTGTTCTCTGGAGGAGGCTGGCCATCCCCTCTGTCTCTGGCCGGCATTGCACCCCACCCCCATCCAGCCTTGACTTCTGCCCAGTCCCAGCGAGTCCACTGGGACCACAGACCCACAGCCCAGAGGTGGCTTCTTCCTTCTGGAAGAAACAAAACCTGGAGAATTCATGGTTTCTATATGGTGGCAGGACCTGGGAAGAGGGGGCCTGGCTCTAGTGAGGGGTCCCAGGTCTCTGGCCCTTCGTTCCCCTGATGAATGGCGGGAGACATTGGGGAAGCTGGGGTTGGGGTCTGGGGCTCAGCATGCACCCTCCTTCCTGGCCCACAGGAAGAAGGCCTAAACGATGTGCAGGAGATGATCAAGACAGAGAAGTCCTACCCTGAGCGCCGTCTGCGGGGCGTCCTGGAGGAGCTCAGCTGTGGCTGCTAGTGAGAAGAAGGGGTGGGGCGAGAGGGGCTGGAAGCAGGGGGCTGGGCCAGGAAGGAGGTGTGTGCAGGTCTGCTGCAGGGGTGGGCTCCGCTGAGCTGAGCGCTGCTCCCCTGGTTCCCCAGCCGCTTCCTGTCCCTTGCTGACAAAGACCAGGGCCACGCCTCCCGCACCAAGCTGGACCGCGAGCGCCTCAAGTCCTGCATGCGGGAGCTGGTGAGGACATGCTGGACCACACAGGGCTTCAGGGGAGGGTGCCCGAGGTGGGGGGACATCTGTCTCTGAGATCACAGCCACCAGGCCAGCCCCCTCAGTTGGGCGGCACTGCCTCAGCCCCTCTCCCACGCACCCCGGCCCCCTGCAGGAGAGCATGGGACAGCAGGCCAAGACCCTGCGGGCACAGGTGAAGAAACACACGGTCCGGGACAAGCTGAGGCTCTGTCAGAATTTCCTGCAGAAGCTGCGCTTCCTGGCAGACGAGGTGTGCCCCCAGACCCGAGTGACTGGCGTGGGGAGGGGCTTGCCCTAGCACCAGCTAGAGGCTCCCCCCTGCACGCCTCCCCCTCTGACAGACCTTGGGGGACAGAGACCAATGAACCCTTCCTCTTGTCTTGTGGGAGGTGAAGGAAGACCCAGCCCTGGGGCCCTTCCCTCAGCATGCCCAGGCCTGCCCGCCCCCAGCAGAGGCCCTGAGGGTCAGTGGGGCAGAGCTGGCCCTGGCCACGCCCTCGCTGAACGGCCCCGCCCCTCCTGGCCCCAGCCGCAGCACAGCATCCCCGATGTCTTCATCTGGATGTTGAGCAACAACAAGCGCGTGGCCTACGCCCGGGTGCCCTCCAAGGACCTGCTCTTCTCCATGGTCGAGGAGGAGCTGGGCAAGGACTGCGCCAAAGTCAAGACGCTCTTCCTCAAGGTGCCAGAAAACTGGAACGAGACTTGGGGGTGCGGTGGGGTGGGGTGCGGCGGGGCTGGGGGCCGGGGTTTGCATCCGGCTTCTTCCAAAGGCTCCACCTCCCGGCCTGAAGGGGTGGAGCCCTCAAGTAGCAGGTGCTCAGAGAAGGGGTGGGGGGAGAGAATAGGAAGAGGGGGAAGGGGGCCAGATGGCTTCGATCGGCCAATTCCCCCTCGGCTCTCTTCCCTCGCCCCGCACCCCAGCCCAGTGGGATGGCTGTGGAGGGGCAGGGGCAGGCAGGCCGGCCCAGGCCCTCGCCCCTTCCTTTCCCCATGGGCTGATGCACCGCCACCCGCAGCTGCCTGGCAAGCGGGGCTTCGGCTCAGCGGGCTGGACAGTACAGGCCAAGTTGGAGCTCTACCTGTGGCTAGGCCTCAGCAAGCAGCGCAGAGACTTCCTGAGCGGCCTGCCCTGCGGCTTCGAGGAGGTCAAGGCCACCCAGGGCCTGGCCCTGCACTCCTTTCCACCCATCAGCCTGGTCTACACCAGTGAGTGAGGGGACCCGGCTGGCTGTCAGCCCTCACTCCGGGAGGGCGCTGGAGGGGCTTCCGGGTACGGGGAGCCTCAGCCTGCTCTCCCCACAGAGAAGCAGGCCTTCCAGCTCCGAGTGCACATGTACCAGGCTCGCAGCCTCTTTGCCGCTGACAGCAGCGGCCTCTCGGACCCCTTTGCCCGCGTCTTCTTCATCAACCAGAGTCAGTGCACGGAGGTGAGGGCCCACGGGAGGAGGGAGGAGTCCTGGAAGGCCCCTGAGTGTGGGGGAACCAGAAAACAGATTGGCCAGCAACCCACATCCTTAGGGGACAGCCATGCGGATAGCTACGGGCCCCCGCCACCCTGGTAAAGGTTTTAACTGTGGTTAGTTTCAACACAGGAGAAAGGGGAGACAGTTGGGTGTAGGGGGCCCGGGAGCAACCTCACGTCCGCCTTCATTTGAAGCTTTTGAGAAGAACCAGGAGGCATGACACTCTTGTCTCTGGAGTTTCCGGAAGCCTCTGTGACTTGGGGTGACTCCTGCTCATGTACCTGCCCACACACCCCCTCCCCCACCCCACGCTGCAGGTCCTGAATGAGACCCTGTGCCCCACCTGGGACCAGATGCTGGTGTTCGACAACCTGGAGCTGTACGGTGAAGCCCAGGAGTTGCGGGATGACCCCCCCATCATTGTCATCGAGATCTATGACCAGGACACCATGGTATGGGCAGACTTGGGCATCACGGAGCACTCCACACTCCCCCCGCCCAGCCCCCTAGCTCCTCAGCCAGGGTGCCAGCGGGGAAGCTGGGAGTGGGGGACTGCTGACCAGCCCCTCCAGCAGAACCAGATATCTCCTGCCCTGTCACTGCAGCCTGTCCCCTTCCCAATGCCAGGAGCCTCTGGGATCTCTGGAAGGAGCTGGGCCAAGTGTCCCCCTCCCCTTCCCGCCACAGGCAGACCCAGCTCAGGCCCAGAGTCATCGGGACATAGGCTGTCACTTCCTGCTGTTATCAGCCTCCCCACATCCCTGGGCCCATCAGCCCCATGCCCACACCTCCCACAGTCCGTGGCAGCCTCACAGCTCTCCATGGGAGCTCTGGGCTGGAGAAGGGAAGGATGGAGGTGACCCCCTGCAGCGCTGGGGACCCACCCCTCCAGCTACCCAAATACTCTGAGCACTCTGGACTCTGGAAGATCTCACGGCTAGCCCTGAGTCCTACACCTACATTTGCTGCAGGCCTGAGCAAGTCTGTGGCAGGCCCCAAGCCTCAGTTTTCCCCAACCGCAAAATGGAGGGATCACACCTGCCCCTTAGCTCCAGGGGCTATGGTGAGGACTGAAGGAGACCCCAAGTGTGAACATGCCTGGTGAACTCAAGGGCTGGGGGGGGCCACCTTGGTTATTCATCATACCAGGGCAAAGCCGACTTCATGGGCCGGACCTTCGCCAAGCCCCTGGTGAAGATGGCGGACGAGGGGTACTGCCCACCCCGCTTCCCACCACAGCTCGAGTACTACCAGATCTACCGTGGCAACGCCACGGCCGGAGACCTGCTGGCTGCCTTCGAGCTGCTGCAGGTGGGGCTACAGGGCCGGGGCCGGGGGTCGGAGGCTGCTGTCCTCCCCGTCCTGCTGGGAGGCCAGTTTAACCCCAGCTGGGATGTGGTTCTTGGGGGCCTGGGGCCTCGGCCTTCCCTGTCTCTCCATAGCACCTGACAACTAACCCACGGGAAAGGAGAGCATGACATTCTGGCTCCCGTTCCCCAGATTGGGCCAGCGGGGAAGGCGGACCTGCCACCCATCAACGGCCCCATGGACATGGACCGCGGTCCCATCATGCCTGTGCCCGTGGGCATCCGGCCTGTGCTCAGCAAATACCGAATCGAGGTTCGTGAGGGCTCCGTGGGTGTCCTCCGGGCCCTGCCCCGGACAGGCCGTGCCGTGGTGGCTTCCTTGCCCCTTTCACTGTCTTCCCGTCAAGGCTCACGTGCACACTTCACACTGCGGGTACCCAGACGGCTTTGGCAACCTCAGGCCACTCCTCATTTTTCAGACAAGGAGACTGGGGGCCTCGGAAGGGAAGTGACTCATCCAAAGTCACACCCTGAGCCAGTGGCCAAGCCAGACGCTTTCCTCACTGAGCCACACTGCGTCATTCCAGGACCTCCCCCTGCCCTCCCGTCTGTGCCCCCACGCCCACCCACACCCCAGAGCCCCTTGCGGATGCCGGCCTCTCATCAGCTCTCCCGGCCCTGCCCCTCCTGACTTGCTGCCCCCCTCCTCCCCACCCCCCAGCCTAGCTCCTCCTCAGGTGGCCCAGTCCACCCTCCGCCGGCCCCACTGACCGCGGGGCTCCCCTATCCACCCACCCAGGTGCTCTTCTGGGGCCTGCGAGACCTGAAGCGAGTGAACCTGGCCCAGGTGGACCGGCCACGGGTCGACATCGAGTGTGCAGGGAAGGGGGTGCAGTCATCCCTGATCCACAATTACAAGAAGAACCCCAACTTCAACACCCTCGTCAAGTGGTTTGAAGTGGTGGGTGCAGGCCCCAGGGCAGAGCCGGGCCGAGCGGGGTGCGGCCTGTGTGGCTGGGGGCAGCCGCTCTAGCCCCCCCACCCCGGCTAAGCCCAGGCTGCTCTTGCTCAACCCCGCCCCAGGACCTCCCAGAGAACGAGCTGCTGCACCCGCCCCTGAACATCCGGGTGGTGGACTGCCGGGCCTTCGGCCGCTATACCCTGGTGGGCTCTCACGCCGTCAGCTCTCTCCGGCGCTTCATCTACAGACCCCCAGACCGCTCGGCCCCCAGCTGGAACACCACGGGTACGGCCGCGTCCCAGGGCCCAGGCCTGGCTCCACTCGGTCCTAGGGAAGAGCTTCTGTGCACCGTCCAGGCTATGCCAGATATCCCTCAGTGGGCAGTGGGTGCGGGGGTGCAGCCCCCTCTGGGGGCCAGGCTACCTTTGGCTGCCCATCACTTGAGAGCCAGAGAAGGCCAGAGCCACACGTGCTCTTCAAGGGCCTAAGGGAAGGAGGCTTCCTCTGCTGGTTTATGGATGAGACCCCAGCCTCCCTTCCAGCCTCCGCTGTTTCCCCCCACAGCAGCTCACCCTTCTCTCTGGCTCACGTTCCCCCTCTCCTTAGGCCTGCCTTTTCTCTCTCAACTGCCCTGTTCCTCCCTCTAGCCTCAGAATGCTCCAGAATCGGCCTCAGACCCCTGTGCCTTCCAGCCGCCTCTGACCCTCCCTGTCATCCCTGTTCCTCCCTGTCTGTCTGCCTGTCTGGTCATCTCTCTGTCCAGCCAGGCTCCTCCGGGACGGCCGTGTGCTGTGCAACGGGGGCCCCTCCTCTCACCCCACAGGGGAGGTCGTGGTGAACATGGAGCCAGAGGTGCCCGTCAAGAAGCTGGAGACTATGGTGAAGCTGGACGCGGTAAGGCGCGCGGGGTCAGTCCCACGCTAGCGGGGCCCGGGAGACGCTTCTCAGGAGCAGGGCGGCCTCCTTGGGCGCACAGCCATGGCACTCATGGTCAAGGGCTAACCTTGGCTACGTGTGCCAGCAGTCCATCCTCACTCCGTCCTGGAGAGCAAGACCGTCCACTCCGCGTGGGCTGCAGTGTGCATGAGCGAGTGCCCGTGACGGGCGCGGGGTGTGCGTGAGCGAGTGCCCGTGACGGGCGCGGGGTGTGCGTGGATGAGAGACAGAGAGACAGTAACCGCCTGAGGGAATAGCCTGGGATTGTTTTTCTCCAACAAACACCCCCATAGACAATAGGTTCTTTGCATGAACACCAGTGTCCCTTCCAGAGCTCCCTGGTTTTCCATCCTGGCCATTCACAAACCACCCTCCCTAGGCCCAAGCTGGGCAAGGATTTCCAGGTGGAAGCTCCTTATTCCTCTCAGTTAGGGGGACTGGGGCCATTTGTCTGCCAGAGAGAACCCTGTCATCTGGGGTTTCGATGCAGAGAGGGTGTCTTCAGGGGCAGGTGGGGAGGAGGCCCTGGGAGGCCAGACGTGGGCTTCCTCCTGACCACATCCTCTCCACTCCGTTCTTGACCTCAGTCCTTCACCCAGCCCGGAGCACCTCCTAGCTTCTGAGGTCTGAGCTTGCTCTGATTGACCTACCCTGGGCCCACAAGTCCTGCACGCCAGAGGGTCCCAGGCAGCCGGCTGAATTAGCAGTGGGCACGGTTCTCAGAGGAGGGGGGGCACTGCCCGGAAAGCTTTCTGCTCCAGGGCTATGCCTGAAGATCCCCTGCCCTCTCAGCTCCCATCCTCCCAAACTCCTCCCTCAGGGCTCCTTCCGGGGCCGGGAGAGAGCCCCCTCATTTCAGATCATCAGGGACATGGAGGCCAGCATGAACCTGAGCTTCCCCATCACCACCCAGGCCCTGGGCTCTGGTGAGGTGTTTTCACAGCTGTGCAACTGTATGCGCATCTGCTGTATTTGTAAGGCTCTGGGCCCGGGTGAGTGGGGGGCGGAGAGCTGGAGTTGACCTTGTCTAGCCAACAGGACCAAACTCCCACTGCATACAGGCCAACCTCCCTGTCCAAACCCGATTACCCATAGGAGACATCTGGGGAGTCACAACCATGCAAGTGCCCCATCCCCACCTTTGGACTCAGCAGAGACCTGGCATGGATGGTTTGTGTGAAGTCCCTGTGAGCCCAACACGCAGCCAGGGCGGAGGACCAGCACCTTCAAACGTTTGGGTCCAAACGTCTGTGAAGTAGGCCTTTCGCAGGCTCAGCAGACAGCATGCCCTTTTCAGGGCTGAGCCCACAGAGCACAGGGGCTCACACAGTGAACCCCCTCTCAGCTGATGGGGGCTCACTGTGACGGGGCACCTGCCTGTCACTCAGGCCCCTGATGGCTAATTCTGTCCCCATCTCCTTGGTTCCCTTCTGCAGACTTCGGATGCTGTCATCAAGGTGGATGTGGTGAGTGTGGGGCCGTCTGGGGGCTCTGAGGAGATAGAACCCTACAGTGGCATAGGGCATCAGGCCAAGGGGCCCCACATCTGGGACTGAGCCACTCCCCAGCCCCTGGACGCTTGGGGTCAGCACACCCCTCCACAGAGGCAGAGTGAAAGAACTATTCAGGCAGGAAAACCCCCGAGTGCCAGGAGTGCCTTGGCCAGCGGCTAGAATTGCAAAGTCATGATCCTCCTCTGGGCCCTGGCATCCTCCTCCAAGCCCAGCCCCTTTGACGGTGGTGGCCCCCAGGAGCCTCACAGAGTCTAGGGCTTCCCAGAAGTAAATAGAAGGGATGGGGGATGATCTGGGGCTCAGAGAATGGCCAGGGAGCAGGGCTGTAGGCAGGACTCTGGACACGGCCAAACTTCCAGGCTGACGAGGAGAAGAAGAAAAAGAAGAAAAAGGGCAGCTCAGAAGAGCCAGAGGAGGAGGAGCCGGACGAGAGCATGCTGGACTGGTGGTCCAAGTACTTTGCCTCCATTGATACCATGAAGGAGGTAAGGCCTCAGGCCTGGGCTGGGGAGCCAAGGAAGAACAGGGCTACGGGAGCTGACCCCAAGTCCACATCATCCCCTCCTAGCCAGCTTCTTACCCACCCCCCACCAGAGCCAGTTCTCGCACTGCATTAACCTGATCTTGGAACAGACTTGTCTCACACCCTTGACATACTAGCGCAGGACCCGCCTTTTCCAAGATGGCGGTCGGCCTACCTTCCCTGGCTAGGTTTTCTCTTGTCTTCACTCATTTATACCACAAACATCTCCTCAGTATTTATGATGAGTCAGACACCATCCTAGGTAGTGTGGGAGCCAAAGCCCATACCTGGCCTAAGGAGCCCTCATGGACATGTGGGCTGATATAGGACAGGGTGATGACAAAGGCAGATCAGTGGGGGAGTCAGAGGAGGCTTCACAGGGAAGGTGACCTTTGAGGAAGAGGAGAAACATGTTCTCAGAGGCCAAAAGGGAGCGATGATTTGCATCCGTTAAGACTTGCATCCGTTCATACTGCTTTGCTCTCCACATCTCTGTCCCTGTGGCTGTGGAATGTTCTTTCCCCACTGTGTGCACACAGCTTCCGCCTGCCAAGGCTGCTTGCATGGTCCAGAAAGTGCATCTCTCCTCTTCCTCCTTTGTCTCTGTCCACCCTGCCTACCCAGCTCAGGGCACTCCCTGACTGACCAACCAACCAGGAGGGGCGTGTGCCTGTGGTGTGTGCTTCCTTGGTAGGACCTGAGCTGATCCAGTCACCCTCCCTCCCCAGGCCATTTCTGTGACCCCGGCTGTGTGGGGGGTTGACTGTCCACTCTTAGGTTAGTCGGCTAAGCTGCTGTAGCGAGTTAGATTGGTGTGAAGAAGACAGAAGCTTCTTTCTTTCTCGCATAATGTCTCTGAGAGTGGCGTTAGGCTAGTAGGGGGACATGATGGCACCAAGTGCAAACCCCTGTGTCTGTGTGGTTAGAGATGGTTCACCCTCGGGTCCTAATACCAGAGCACAGGAAGAGGTAAAGAGAAGAAGAGGAAGCACACTCCTTTCTTCTTAAGGGCCCAACCCAGAGTTTGCACATATCCCTTCCATTCACGATGTCTGGAATCTAGTCCCCGTAACTACACTTAGCTGCAAGGGAGCCCACGTTTCCTCCTCTTTCTTTCGGCAGCAACTTCGACAGCAAGAGATCTCAGGCATTGACTTGGAGGAGAAGGAGGAGGTAGACAACACTGAGGGTGAGCCTGGGACGGTGGGTCTCTCCCTCCCATCCTGTTCCCCCAAGGGCCAGCTCCCCCACCTGTCACACCAGTGGCTTCTCTTTCCCCTCCCAGAGGCCCACACAGCTGCAGCAGCCACAAGCCACCAGCCTGGGCACCAGGAGCAGGCTTAGGCCCTCATCTAGGGTGGCCTGTGCTCAAACCCGTTCAGCAGCCACCATGCTGAGCAGACACTTAGAGCCACAGGACATCAGAGCTGGAAGGGAGCTCAGAGCTCCAGCATTTTCCAGACCTTTCCATGGAACACTGTTAATGGGTATTCCAAAGGGAAAAGAGCATTCTTTGGTTAAATGGATTAAACAGGTCTTTTGGCACAGGACTTCCCAGTGGCTTTAATATACAGACATTATAGTCTCTAAGTGGAAGATACAATATAAAATATTTCCCCAGCTTATCTGACCATAATGTATCCTTTCTTCTAAAACATTCCAACAACATCTACAGCTGGTGTTCCCCTGAATGAAGTTTGGGAAATGCTGATAGAGATCTGTCCTCTTAATGGGACAAACAAGTAGCTTGGGGCCAGAGAAGAGAGGGAGCTGGCCCCTTGCTGCGCTACTCAGGTCTCCTGACTCAAGACACATGCTTCTTCCCTGCTGTCCTCTGCCGGAGGACCTGACAGCAGTCTGTACAAGGTCCCAGCATGGCTTTCTGGGTGCCCTGCACCCGTGTGAGGCAGGTGTGGCAGGAGGCCTGGTCTGCGCTTTACAGATGAGTGAGTACACAGACCCCTGAGAAGTCAAATAAATCAGCAAAGTAAATCAGCAACGGGTCTGGGTCTCTCACCTAGAATCTCCTGCTCTGTCAATTCTGCCCCAAACTGACCAGGGCCTCCTTTTCTGGTTCTGACCAGGCCTGAAGGGGCCGATGAAGGGCAAGGAGAAGGCAAAGGCAGTAAAAGAAGAGAAGAAAAAGAGAACCCAGAACCCGGGCACCGGCCAGGGCTCGGAGGCCCCTGAGAAGAAGAAACCCAAGATTGATGAGCTCAAGGTGAGGCTCAGGGAGCAGACCCAGGAAGGGGCGTGGGATCCTGCCTGGGGCAGGACGTGGCAGATGGGACAAGCCAGAGGCCATGTGGTCACGCCTTGTCCCCCCGGCGGCCCGGCCCGGCTCAGGTGTACCCCAAGGAACTGGAGTCCGAGTTCGACAACTTTGAGGACTGGCTGCATACCTTCAACCTGCTGCGGGGCAAGACGGGAGACGACGAGGATGGCTCCACTGAGGAGGAGCGCATCGTGGGCCGGTTCAAGGTCAGGCGAAGGACATGTGCCCGGGCCCTGAACCCTGAGCCAACCCCCTCCCCGGCCAGCTCTTATCCACTCCCCAAACCCCGAGCCCAGGGCTGACCATCAGGTGGAACTCTCAGCTACACTGACGGTCAAAGTATGAAAGTATTTCTATGCTGATAAAAAAAAAAAAAAGAGAGAAGAGCATCTGCTACTAGCCGCCCACCCTCAACACTGCCCTGGGCGCTCCCTCCAGAACCCTGAACTTCCATCTGATCCAGCAGCTAAAGGGTTAAGGCCCAGAGCAGTAGGGTGCAGACCCTTCTACAGTTTTGAATGCCACCCTGCGCCTGTGGGAACTGCACCCTGATGCCCCTGCCTTGCCCCAGGGCTCCCTGTGCGTGTACAAAGTGCCACTCCCGGAGGACGTGTCCCGGGAAGCCGGCTACGACCCCACCTACGGCATGTTCCAGGGCATCCCCAGCAATGACCCCATCAATGTGCTGGTCCGAGTCTATGTGGTCAGGGTAAGACTCCCCTCAGATCCTCTCCCCATTGTCTCCCAAGTCCCTCTGCCCAGGGGGAACTTGAGCAGCTGCTAAGCAGCCGCCCCAGCTGGGAGACACCAGGAAGGTCACCTGGTCTAGTTGCCACCTTTTTCCTTTTCTTAGGATTTTATTTATTTATTTGAGAGAGAGAGAATGAGTGGGGGTGGGGGCAGAGAGAGAGGGAGAAGCTGAATCCCCACTGAGCAGAGAGCAGGACACGGGGCTCCATCCCTGCACCCTGGGATCATGACCTGAGCCAAGGGGAGACGCTTAACAGACTGAGCCATCCAGGCGACCTTAGTTCCCACCTTTTATGGAGCAGGAAGCCAAGACCTGAGACAGACAGTGACTTGCCCAGGGTCACACGGCCAGGCTCCTGTCTCTGGTCCAGGGCTCCCACCCTTTGCCATCATGGGACCATCAGGGAGGGGTGAGGCACTGGAAGAGGAGCAGGGGTGTGGGTAGGCTGCTCAGGAGCACCCCTCCCCCATCACAGGCCACAGACCTGCACCCCGCAGACATCAATGGCAAAGCTGACCCCTACATCGCCATCCGGCTGGGCAAGACAGACATCCGGGACAAGGAGAACTATATCTCCAAGCAACTCAACCCTGTCTTTGGAAAGTAAGGCTCCTTGTGTCCCACGTGCCCCCCCCACCTCACCCCAGCTTCCTCAGCCCCACCCCCACCCACCCTACCCCACCCCTGACCTCCAGCTCTTCCAAACCCCCACCCTGCCAGGTCCTTCGACATCGAGGCCTCCTTCCCCATGGAATCCATGCTGACGGTGGCCGTGTATGATTGGGATCTGGTAGGCACCGATGACCTCATTGGCGAAACCAAGATCGACCTGGAGAACCGCTTCTACAGCAAGCACCGCGCCACCTGCGGCATCGCCCAGACCTACTCCATGTGCGTGGGGCGGGGCTGGGCATTCGTGCTGGCCTTGACCCTGAAGACAAGATCAGAGATTGTGATTTGGGAAGGTGGCTCTAGAATGGTTTCTGTCCCGGGCCAGGGCGGCTTCCCTACAGGCTCTGGGCAGACCACAGATTCTAAGACAAGGGGAGAGCCAGAGGATTCCAGGACAGAGGAGGCAGGGCAAGGAGAGAACCCCGGGCTGGGAGGAGAGGAGGCATTGCCCCGCAGAGTCCACTGGGGACTGGTCAGCCTCTGTCGCTGACAGGCTGCATGACTCTGGTCACACCCCTCAGTTCTCTGGTTATCAGGGTCCTCATGGGAGTCTTCGAAGAACCAGAGGAGAGGGCACAGTTGGGGAATGGGTTGGCCTGCACTGGGGGAGGCTAAAAGCCCATCCTTGGGACACCATGGAGCCTGGAGTCAGAGACATCCGCCTCCAGGAGACCTGGTGTCTCAGGTGGGACCCGCTTGCTGACAAGGGGCAGCAGCCGCCTTAAAAGAACTGGCTGGAGCCCATTACCACCTGGGGATGGGCCCAGCCACACCCTGAGCCCCCACGAAACCCGTGTGTCCCCTCCCACAGACATGGCTACAATATCTGGCGGGACCCCATGAAGCCCAGCCAGATCCTGACCCGTCTCTGCAAGGAGAGCAAAGTGGACGGCCCCCACTTTGGGCCCCCCGGGAGAGTGAAGGTGTCCAACCGTGTCTTCACTGGGCCCTCTGAGATCGAGGACGAGAATGGTAACGGGGCTCTGGACACAGCCCCGGGTGGGGGGAGGGCAGTCAGAGGCCAAGAGGAACCCACACTTCCCTGTGGCAGGACCTTGAAGCCTAGACTGGGGTCTCCTTAGACCCTCTGCCTGTCAGCCTGGAGTCCCACTCCTGTCTGCCCAGCCTCTGCCCTCCCATCCTGCACAGCACCTGCCCACTTGTCTTCCCTCTCCCTCTCAGAATTCCTGCCGTGTAGGAAGGTTCTCCCCATTCTGCAGATGAGGACACTAAAACCCAAAGTGTTACAGTGACTTGCCTGAGGTCACATGGCTCTTCAGAAGCAGAGTGAAGTATGGGCTCAGATCTGACTCCGAGCCCCTCCTTTGCCCATGTGGCACCTCCCAGAGAATAGGGAGCCATGTGTGCTGAAGAAATACTGCTGGCCACCTTCGGGGTGCCGGGCCGGGAAGTGGATTCCTGCCCTTCCCACTCTCCCAGCCCAGGAGGAGTCTCTGCTCAGCTTTCCCAGCCAGAGCAAACCCCAGAACACAGGTCTTCCTAGGCTTTAAGGGGCAGCTGAGACCTTGGGCAAGCCAGTTCTTCCCGTGCCTCAGTTTCCCCAACAGTAAAAAGGAGATAAGATGGCCAGGTGATGGTTCCGGGGCCTCTCTGTGCCCCTGAGTCTAGCCCAGCACAGGTCTCTTGTTCTGCTGAGGCCGTGTGTGCAGCCGACCCACCCACACCCACAGGTCAGAGGAAGCCCACAGAGGAGCACGTGGCGCTGTGTGCCCTGAGGCACTGGGAGGACATCCCCCGTGTGGGCTGCCGTCTGGTGCCCGAACACGTGGAGACTCGGCCACTGCTCAACCCTGACAAGCCCGGCATCGAGCAGGTGACCCTCGCGGGCCAAGATCTGAGGTTCTTTAGTATCTAGGATCGGGGAGTCCCAACCAGAGTCTGTAGAATCCTCATACTGGTCGCCACATCCCCAAAAATCTGGCCCCACCGTGGCCACTTACAGTGACTCCAGGGGCCAGAGTGCTTTGAGTGAGAGTAACATGGGCTCCCGGGCAGCCCTGGACTGCCTCCCCTAGAAGATGGGATTGGCTATTGGTGATGTAGGAATTCCGGCATCTCAGGATAAAAATGGAGGAACTGGGTCCTGAGGGAACATAGGTTGAGGGGTGCGGGTGGGGGTGGGGAGGCAGCAGAGGAGAGAGCTGGCCTTCCTGGGCAGTGGGGGAGCCCGTGGGTAGATCAGCCACGCTCCCCCCTTCTCCGCAGGGCCGCCTGGAGCTGTGGGTGGACATGTTCCCCATGGACATGCCGGCCCCCGGGACACCTCTGGACATCTCCCCCCGGAAGCCCAAGAAGTGAGCTTCTGCAGCCCAGCACCTACTTCCTTCCCATCCTCACCCCTCTCCACCCCTCCACAGTCTTCCTTCCTGTAGGGGCCCCAGGCTCAGATCACCCACATCACCTTCGTCAGTGGTGCTTCCCCTGTGGCCTGGTGGGGGAGGGGGAACAGAGCAACCCAACCCCTGGAGCCCTCAGTGGGGCTGGCCCTGGATGGGCCCTCTTGGCCATGGCAGAGCCACACCCCTGGGTGCAGTCCCAGAGTCCGAAAGGCGATGTGCACTCGCTGGCGCCCTCCAGTGGATTGCCATCCTCACAGCGGCCACCACCCCTGAGCCTGCTCTGTGTTGTCCCCACTCCAGGCTGTCACTAAGCTCTGCCAGGTTTTATTTAAAACCCCCGCTGAGGAGATATGCAGGAGGGAGGCCAAACTGCCTGCCTCTCCCACTTGACCCTGGCCAGGTCACATTGCCTGCCTGGTCCTCAGTTTTGCCATCTGTAAAATGGCAGGATGGAGTTGCTGCCAGTTCTGACACCCTGGGTGCCTGGAACCAGGGCCGACTGCAGGGGTGGGGAAGTAGCACAGGCCCCACACTCAGAGGGGCCCCATGCTTATTTCAAGATGGCGATATTTAAATTCTTAATTGTTTAAAATTCTGCCTGGAATAGCCTCCAGGTGTGAGGTCACAAGGGTGCTGTTCCTGGGACGGCCACTAGGGGACACATCACCCCACTGTGTCACCCGGGATTTATAGTCCAGGTATGACATAACTCCAGGGAGAGCCACACTCCAAGTGACATGGAGGGGGTGACTCAACCTCTCTCCTAATGGCTGAAATGTAACCACCAATTTGCAATGACAATTTTACTTCAAGGGGAAAAAATCCTCTTTGGGGACAAGGACATAAAGGAAACCAGATTGCATGGGTGTCCACAGCCAGTTGCTGGGCTTCAATATGCACATGTGTTAGAACTGGATGTCTTTTGGCCTCTGGAGACTGGTATCATGCTCAGGAGCCCCAGCAGCGGCCCCTGCTCCTCCTGGCCCTGGGCCAGCCTCCGTCCAGGAGTGTGCACCAAAGTGCTCTCGGCCCTGGCGGGCCGGCCAGACAGGCTTCTCCTAGAGGTCTCTTCACAGCAGCCATGCTGGCTGGTGACCCTCTCTCCCTTATCCAGGGCCCCACCATCCCCCTGTCCTCTCCACTCCCCCTCCTCGCCCCCTTCCCTGAATCAGCTCTCTCCACCCCAACCTGGCCCAGACCCATGCTCACCCCAAGTCCCCAGAACTCCCCTTGGTTACCTGCCCCATCTAATCCAAGACCCTGGGGCAGCCGGCAGCCCCGGACTGCAAGCCAGCCTCTCCCCTGCCCAGGTACGAGCTCCGGGTCATCGTGTGGAACACAGACGAGGTGGTCCTGGAGGACGACGACTTCTTCACTGGGGAGAAGTCCAGTGACATTTTTGTGCGGGGGTGGGTGAGGAGGTCCCTGACTGGGACGGCGGAGGTGGGTTGGGAGGCACGCTGGGCTGGGTGAGCCCATCTTCCTGGGAGGCAGGAGAAGAGGGAGGGGGCTCCCTGCGGGCGGCCACAGGTCTGAAGCCGATGACACCGGACAGGTGGCTGAAGGGCCAGCAGGAGGACAAGCAGGACACGGATGTCCACTATCACTCCCTCACTGGCGAGGGCAACTTCAACTGGCGCTACCTGTTCCCCTTCGACTACCTGGCTGCTGAGGAAAAGATCGTCATCTCCAAGAAGGAGTCCATGTTCTCCTGGGATGAGACAGAGTACAAGATCCCCGCAAGGCTCACCCTGCAGATCTGGGACGCCGACCACTTCTCCGCGGATGACTTCCTGGGTGCAGGGCTGGGGAACGGAGCGGGTGGGGAGGAGGAGGCTGAGGTGGGGGGAGCCCACCCTGGGGAGGGTCAACCCAACCCGGCCCATCGGAGCTGACTCTGAGGCTGCCATAGGGGCCATCGAGCTGGACCTGAACCGGTTTCCCCGGGGCGCGAAGACGGCCAAGCAGTGCACCATGGAGATGGCCACGGGGGAGGTGGACGTGCCCCTGGTTTCCATCTTCAAGCAGAAGCGCGTCAAAGGCTGGTGGCCCCTTCTGGCCCGCAATGAGAATGACGAGTTCGAGCTGACGGTGCGGACCACTGTGGCTTGGGCAGAGGGCAGGGCTGGGCCTGACTAGGGTGCTGAGGGCCCAGTACCCCTCCTGGGCACTGGGATCCTTCTGTTCCTTTCTGCAGGGCAAGGTGGAGGCAGAGTTGCATCTGCTGACAGCCGAGGAGGCAGAGAAGAATCCTGTGGGCCTGGCCCGCAATGAACCTGACCCCCTAGAGAAACCCAAGTGAGTGCGCTGCCTGCTCCCCCACCCCCAACACTGGTCCTTGGGGCCACAGGAATAGGAAGGAGGGGCTGGAACCTTGTCTTCTTGCTCCTGCTAAGCATGCACCTCTGGGCTCCCCGCTTTCTGCTTCCCCGCCCCCCCACCATCCACCTCTCCCTCTGAACCAAAGCACAGGCTACCTTTGCAGGAAAGCGGCACCTCTCCCAGGGAAGGCCCCATTTCGCAGAGTAAAATGCTCTTCCTAGTTTTTGCCAGAAGCTAGCAGTTGCAGCGGTGGGGTGTGGGGTCCCCAGCAGCCCTGATGGCGGGGAGGCGCCCAGAAGTGCCCACACTCAGCTCAGGGGCGCCTCCCGGTGGCGAGGTCCTGCCACAGCCTGAGCCTTCGCCCCCTGTGCCCTTGCTCCATGCTCCCTCTGCCCTCTTGCGGCTCCAGCCTACCAGACCCGCGCTTCATGTTCTTGAACCTGGGACACACACACCGCAGGCTGGGCCTCCAACTGCTGCAACTCGCGCTGCTGCTCCCCCTCCTCTCCCTCTTCCTCTACCTGGTGCCCGGTTGCTTGGCTGAGAAGGCCCTGGGGCCTGAGCCTGACATCCTACTGGCTCTGGTACTCCTCACTTCTTTCTCTGGGGTCCGGGCTGTGGAGTTCGGCAGCGTGTGACACACACACACAGAGCAACTTCCAAGCCGTCTCCCACGGTCCCACAGGCTCTCAGAACCCAAACAACTGCTGTCCATGAGTGCGTATTAGGCCAGAGAGGCCCAACAACTTGCCTAAGGTCACCGAGCAGATTAGAGCTAGGACCCAGCCCAGTTTTCAAATGACCAGCTCGCTGTTCTGGGCAGGACACCGCTTCCTATCGTGGTGACAGCCAGCCAGCCTCTAACCCGGTGCCACTGGCAGAAAGCAGTTGGCATGTGGAGGGGGGACAGGGAAAAGTTTGGCCAGAATTAACCAGCAAGCCCTCACTAGCTCCCACCAGCTTGGACCTCCCCACCCAGAGCCTAAGGGAACCGGCCGGGAGGCTCTCCATCCTGGCCCCTCAGCTTAGCCACCTAGCCCAACGTGTGCACTGTCTCTCTCCGCCCTTTGCCAGCCCCAGAGGCAGGGTCCGAGTTTAACCCCGCTGTGCATGTAAGGAAACTGAGGCTCAGACAGGGGCCAGGAAACCAGGTGCCCTGCACCGGAGCCCCACTCTGCCCCGAAGGCTCTGGAGAGCACGGTCTGCGTCCTCAGGGGATCACTGGGACAGGAGTTTGAAAAAGCCTATTCAGTACTTGAATGTTCTTTCTGACCTCTTATAAAACCTACTGTGCTGTAACACTGACTGCAGAAGGGAAAGCTTAGCCGGCCCTCCTGGCCGGGATGCCAGGTGAGAGGTGGGGAAGCGAGTGGTAGGCATCCCACAGGGGCTCCTCAGAGCCTCAGCAGGGCCCAGTGGGGACAGATGCTCATGTTCCCCAGGAAGGGGGTGAGGCTGAGACACGCTGGTTTCCCAGAGACCATGTGGGGCAGCCCCGGAGCTCAGACAGGGAGCAGCCCCGGTGGCGGCCCCTTCCCTACTGAGCAAGTGTCAGGGGTGGGGGGAGAAGGTTGACAGCTGGGACTGCTGGAAAGTCTCTCGGCCTTGGGAGGGGCCCAGGTGCCAGGGGGTCCCACAGAGAACCCCCCACCGCCAGCACGTAAGAAGCAAAACTGGTACTTAGGGCGTGAACCCTGACTCCAGTCACTGCTTTCGGGACTAAGGCCTGTGGGGGTCCAGAAGCGCTGAGGGCACCGGGTGTCCCCGGGCAGACCCACTACCTGACGACCTGTCCCCCCCCACAACCCCCAGCCGGCCTGACACCGCCTTCGTCTGGTTCCTCAACCCCCTCAAGTCCATCAAGTACCTCATCTGCACGCGCTACAAGTGGCTCATCATCAAGATAGTGCTGGCCCTGCTGGGGCTGCTCATGCTGGCGCTCTTCCTCTACAGCCTCCCCGGCTACATGGTCAAGAAGCTCCTCGGGGCGTGAAGCCCTCAGCCAGGCGGCCACTCCTACCTGGCCACTCCTCTCCCGGGCCGAGCCTCTGCCCCTCCTCACCCTGGGGAGCCCAGTGTCCACCCCTGTGGCCTCAGGTCCCAGAAGCCTGCTGCTGGGCCAGTGACCCCGCCCCTCTCATCATCCCACCTCCCCCCCAGGCCTGCTGCTTGCCCAGGGCCACCCATCTGGTCCCTGCCTGTGGGGTGGGAAGGGTGGGATAAAGAGTGGGGTCCTGCCCCTCCTTGGCTGAAGCACCCTTGGCTCCCTATGGCCACCCCTGACCTTCCCCCAAGCCTTCCAGGGGAGGAATAAAGCTTTAATGGAATTGACTGAGAATTAGCCAGTGCCCAGAGCTATGAAAAGAATGAATAAGCAAAAAGCACCACCCTCCCTCCCCCACAGCATCCTGTGAGCGAGGCCACACCACCCCTCTCTGTTCTGCACTCATGGGCCAGACCTGTCCCACCAAGGGTGTGGAGGCGGCTGCTTCCACCCTGTGGCCCTCCACAGTGGCTCCTCCTGCTGCCCAGGGAGCTGCCGTGGGTTCGCGAGCCACACCCTGCCCTGCCTGTGGGTTTTGATCGCTTCCCAGAGTTTCCTCTGTGCAGTCCAGTGCTCAGAAGCCTAGATGAGGCGCAGCAAGGGTGAACCCCGGTACCCCACCCCATGCCCATCCGCCCTGCCCGGCACTCATGGAGGCCAGGCTGGGAGGTGGTGCTTGCAGTGAGAGTTGGGTTTCCGTTGGCTGTTCCTTTCTTGAGTGGTGGTTTGTCTCTTAATAAAAGGAATTAAACACTGAGCTGACCAGCACTGGGCCAAGTGGGGGGACCAGAATAGGGGCACAGGGTCGGTGAGCCCTCTGATGCTGGCAGACTCAGCACCAGCTGGACCCCTCCACCTCTTCCCCTTTGGATAGTCTCATGGCCCAGGGTTCAAGGAGGGCTGAAGGCACTGGGCCACCTGCCCAGGCTGCCCACGGGAAGAGCCTCACACTATACTATGGGGAACCAGGGATCCCAAAAGCTCACCAAAAGGGTCCTGCAGGCCCAAGGACAGTGTGAAGGCCAGGAGCCCAGGGCACGTGGAAGGCTCAGTTGCTTAAGCCTCCAACTCAGCTCAGGTTTCATCTCAGGGTCATGAGTTCAAGTCCTACACCAAGCTCTACACTGGACATGGAGCCTACTTTAAAAAAAAAAAAGAAAGAAAGAAAGAAAGAAAAAAAAAGACCCCACAAAGGCCCCAAAGTTCCAGCCTCCAGCCAACTGCCCCCAGATGCAAGAATGGGGTCCCATGCCCTTGGCCTAGGCCCAGTCCCACAGTGACCGACCTGTTCTGGCCCAGTCTGAGGTGGCCTAGTATGTCACAGGACCTGAGCTCTTCAAAGAGATTCAGCCACAACTTTTTAAAGACTTTAATGGTGATGGCAGTACGGGTACCGGCTCATGTTGCCTTAGTTTGCCGGGCCCTATCCCGGCAGCCCTGGAGACTCAGAGTGGTCCCAGGCAGGTCCTCAGGGGGAACGTGCCAGGGGCAGCTCTGGGTCCTGCCCCCGCCCCAGCATACAGCCTGACACGGCAGCCTTCGGAGGCTCAGCTCTACTGCGTGGGGACCCGGAGCACCTGAGTTGGTGGAACTTGCAGTTCAGAGTTTATCTGGAAACGAAAGCGGAGAGGTCATTACACTTCTCCCAGGGCCCTCCTCCTTCGCACCCGTGGGCTCTCCTCAGCCTCCAAGTCTCTGCAAGCATTTCCTCCCCAAGTGCTTCTGAACGCTAGCGAAAGCCGCCAGGCTGCCTGCCTTCAGAGAAGTCCTGCGACTTCTGGTCTGGCTTCTGTTCCCGCCAGCTAACAACCTTTGGTGACCTTCTGAGCCTCCTGCTCTGAGTCACTCTCTCAAATCTTCCGTCCGCCCCTCACCTGTGCAACCCCCCCCCCCCCGGGTCTAGCCCTGCCCTTCCCTGCTCCTCCCCACCCTCCTAGGGCAGCAGCACTGATGAAAGTGTGGGCCACACAGCCCTCTGAGGCCTGTCACTGGCAGAGAGGCCATCACGACACCAAGGCTTACCACAGCCTCCGTTCAGGTGTGGCCTGGGGCCTGAAACCATGGCGGGGCCACACTCCCAGTTCCCTGGCTTGTGGCTGTGGCCTCAGTCACCTCAGTCACTTCTCCCACACTGGTGACAGAGGACCTGCCCTCAGCCCAGTGTGTCAAGACTGGTCCTGGCCCACGGCCTCAGTGCCACAGTGGCAGAGCCAGCCACTGTGTGACGAACGGACTCTACCCTTTGAAGCAGAGACATTGAGATTCCTTCTCCCGCTGGCCACGGGGAAATTGCCCCAACCGTCACCGGCATGATCAAGAGTGGGGACCAGAGAATATCTGTCCCGGCTGGAGCGTCTTCTAACCACGTCATATCCCAGGCCGGACAACCTGGGCCAGCAGGGTGGGAAGGGCCCAGGGCTCTGGGCATGTCACAGAGTCTCCCGATTTTGATTCTCCTTGTTGCGAGAATCACTTGTACCCTATCGACTTCACAGAGGGGTACGAGAAAGGGGAAATTTCATAAGGTAGGGCCCTGTGGCCTGGGATACTATGGCGGGCTTTGGCCCTGTCTCTGAGAATGGTCCAGCAAGCAGCGGGCACCAAAGACCGTGGCATCAGAGGGGCCCTATTATAGCCCAGACGACCTGAAGGAGACTTGGAGCAATGTCCTCTCCATTGGCTGATAATTCTGTCCCAACCTGAGGCACGACTGTTCATATTTTGTCACATCTCAGTGCTCCTTTGCTTCTGGTGAGGGAAGAAACTCATCTCCTAAGAGGAGTCCCACGGCCTCCCTCAGCCTCCTGCCTGCCCTCCTCGGAGGGTCCCTGCCACCCACCTTGGAATCTAGATACTGTTGCAGCAGCATCTGGAGCTCAGTGTTCTGCTGCTCCAGGGAACGGTTCTCTAGCAGCAGCTTGGCCCTCTGGGTCAGGACGAGGCTTTGGGTGGAAAAACAGGTTAGAGGCTCATTGACTCCTCTTCCGTCCTCTGCCAAGGAGGGGTCGGGATCTCTGGGTTTCTGTTGTGGTTAGAGGTGGAAGAGGAGCCCAGAAGCCTCACCCACCCACCGTCCTGCCCTGAACTGACCAGGCGGGCAGGAACAGAATGGGAGCCCAGGGCCGGGGGCCAGCCACCCAACACCACAGGCCCCTTTGGCAGGAGGTTTCCCTCCAAAGGCAGCTTTTTCTCTCCAAGCCAGGGAGGCAGATGAGGCCCTGGCAAGTGGGACCCTTCCCCAGCGACTGCCTGGCCTCCGCCTTCTCCTGCGCCATGCCATGCGCACTCGCACTCACTGGTATTTCTCCAGGGCTGTGTACAGGGCGTCCCAGAGGTTCTGCGTGGCGTCAGGGATAACCGTGGTCAGGGCCTCCCAGTACTCCGAGTCCTTCAAGTTATCTCGCACATACTTCATCTTCACTGGTGCCTGAGAGTCCCTGAAGGTCGAGAGCGGCAGTGGCCTCGTCTGCACCTGGCACCCCTGGGCCCCCACGTGGTGCCAGCCTCGGCGCCCACCCCTCACACTCTCGCTTTCCCACCGCCCACCTACCCACTCGCCTACACCAGCCTATCGGTTTATGGCAGAGTCTCAGAAAAGGCACGTGACTATCATCAACGTTCCCGATTCCTGGTGCCACTGTCGCCTTTGTGACAGCATCACTGGAGTTCTATCCACCCCCTTCTCTCAGCCAGATGACCTCACTGGCATTCCATCCTGCCCATTTTTTTCACTAACGCATCTCAAACCCCCCTCAAAATTCGCCTTCCCCTTGAGGATAGCCTTGATCCAAGATATCATCACTTCCACTGGGACAATCCCTCAGTTGCTCTCCTGTAGCCAACATCACCTCCCTCCCTGCCACCAAAGGGATCTTTCAATGCAAGCCTAGGGATGCCCAGCTGGTTCAGTGGGTTAAGCATCAGCCTTCCGCTCAAGTCATGATCCCAGACTCCATGCTTCTCCCGCTGCCTGCCATTCTCCCTCTTTGGGCTTCTCCCTCTTTGTGCTCAATCTCTCTCTCTCTCTGACAAATAAAATCTTTAAAAAAAAAAAAAAAAAAGAGGCCTACCCATGGCTGCCCCACTCCTCAAAACCGTGGTCTGGCTCCAGTCCCATCAAGGCCAAGTCAAAGGTCTTGGGCACAGCAGACAAGGCAATTCAAGATCTGGCCTGGCTCCCCGCCCACCAGCCACACTTCCCAGGGAACACCCTGACAGCAGCCACACCTCTCTGTCATGATTCTCGAACACACCTTTCCCCACACTGTGACACCCTGAAATGCCCTTTCCCCCACTTTATCCACCTCAGAAAACCCAGTCTGGGTGTCTAAAGCCCTCTCGGACATGCCAGATGGCGTTGCCACTGCTTCCTGTGAGCAGTGTGACAATTGTTACATTCTGGTCATTGTCCTGATGACAAGGGGACACAGCAGACCCCGTGACTACACACAGCAGACCCCGTGACTGACCGCCGAATGAATGAGGCATGAGAAAATGCAAATCACGCGTGCCCACGGATTCCTCCAGCCCTCCGCCATCATCCTTTCCTTCCTGCCCAGGTTCCAGCCCGCTCTCCTGGGCCTCAGGAAAACCCTCCAGCATCGTACTTGGGTTTCTTCAGACCCATGACGAAGGCCTCCAGGATCTTGAGGACATCATTGGGGTGGATGAGCCTGGGAGAAGGGGGGGCCTCCTTCTCTTCCGGCTCCCCTTCCACGAGGCTTTCCTCCTTCTGCTCCTCGAGGTCTATCTGCTCTCCCAGCTCCTGTCCCGACATCAGGCTTGTTTGCTCCTATGGGGGTGACAGATGCCAGGGGTTGAGCTGGAGAAACACGCAAGGGTGGCTGTGGACTGGGGGTGCAGAGCAAGCATGAGTGTCTGAAGACAGAAAAAGGAGAAGAATTCACAGTAGGTTACAGAAAAGATGCAAAGACACATTTACAGGAAGGAAGGAGCGGTGAGCGGCAAGAGAGGACGAGAAAAGGGACACATTTACAGGAAGGAAGAAGCCGTGAGCGGCAAGAGAGGACAAGAGGGGGGTGGGGTCAGGGAGAGGCACGCGGGGGCTTCAAAACAGCGATAACCTCCTATTTCTAAATCGAGACTCATGGGCATTCATTTTACTGATATTCATAAAGCTGACATCACATATATATTTATCTTTTTGAATCAAAAATCACAAACTACCTTTAAATTTTTTAATTTAAAAAAGTCTTCCTCCTCCTCGTAGTTCATCCTCGTGGTTCATTCCGTTCACCACCCACAGGCAAACCAACGTCATCAATGTCTTACCCTCCTTCCAGAGAAATCCTCTGTCCGTACAAGCAAAGCCTTCCCTCGTGTTTTCACACAAATAATCATCTGCGGCAGACCCAGTTCTGCGCTTGGCATTTTTCACATACCGATAAACCGATATTTTCACGTAAAAAAAATGTGTAAAGAGCTTCCTTGATTTTTTGTTTTGTTTTGTTTTGTTCCTGGTGCATAGCATTCCGCTGTCTCGATGCACCACTGATGAGGAAATCAATCCCTTCATGATGGAATTGTAGGTTGTTCGAAATCTTTTCCCATTTCGAGCGGTGCTGAAACCCATGAGCTACAATAAGCACGTGCTTTCGTCGTATTGAGACAGAGCTGCAGAGCAAAATCCCAGAGGAAGAACTGCTGGGGTCAGTGTTTGTGCTGCCCTCCGCGGAGGCTGCGACAACCGGCTCATTAGCAGTGACAGGTGCATGTCTGATTCCCACGCCCGGGCCGTCACTAGATGCTATCAAACTCACAGAGTTTTGCCTACGTGACTGGTGCAGATGGAATTTAGAACAGTTTTCATTCTCACTTCTCTTATTATAAGAAGCCTGGTTGTCTTCTCATATGTTTAGAAGCTACTCATATTGCCTCTTATAGGAGATTTTTGTTCATATCCCTCGTCCATTTCACTGAGTTGTTGGTCATTTTCTTATTGGTTTATTTGAGTTCTTTATATATCAAAGAAATAGGCCCTTAACTGTGGTAGGAGTTAAAAACATTCCCCACCCCCACCCCAGCTGTCATCTTTATCTTAATTTTGCTTTTAGTGATTTTTGCCCCGCAGGGTTGTGTTTCTTTTGTTTTGCTTTGTTTCACATAGTCAAATCCATCCTATTTTTCCCCCTTTATGGCCTCTGGGTTTTGTTCACCCTGCCAATTCTTCTCAGAAGCATATCAGGATACTCACCCTGGAGCCAGCAGTACGAAACATATTTTTAATTCAAGTTTTTAATTTTTAACTTAAAACTTTATAATATTTTTTAACATGGTGGCTTCTTTAGAATAGTGCATTACAATCAAGATGAGTATTACAGATGGGCCTTGCTTTGTAGGAAAGTGGTAAGGATCAAAATATTCAGAACTTGATGGGCCCAGGGCTCCCAGGGGCTGAAGCCTGGCTTTGAGGAAGGGCCCAGGAATAGACACCTTGGGCCTTAGTGTGAGAACAGACTCCCATCCCCCGTCATTCTTTCCTTTGCAAACAGAAATAGTAATAAGACCGGAAACACTACGTTAGCTATCTCTGACACAAAACCCTCACTGTTTCTCCGGAAGGATTATACAAAGGCAGCTATGTCCTCTGGGGGCTTCCAGAATTTCAAACATCTCTCTTTTATTGCACTTCACGTTACCTGACCAGAGGGTGAATGATAAACTCGGTATTTGAGGAAGAAGTTCACCAGTTTATATAAGTCGTCCTCGCTTTCAATTCCAAGGGCCTGGGGAGAAACAGGAGTATTGCTCAAACACCACAGCAAGAAGTCCACCGCCTGGGAGAGTTAACAGACCCTCTGCTCCTAAGAGCTGGAGGTTTGACTTGTCCCCCGAGCTCCCCAGCACCTGCCATGGCCCAGAGTGAGGCCACTCGACACTGGGGAAGCTCAATGAGATCACATCTGAGCAGAGAAACAGCGCTCAGAGTCACGAACAGCTCTGTACAGGCCTGGTGGGTATGAGAACGCTAGAGGAGGCTGGACACACATCTGAGTTCAGGGGTGTAGGGGAGAACCTGCAGGCTGAGAGCCAGGCCGTGAGAGAGAAGCTAGTAGAGGAAGGGTCAGGGCTGGGAGACTCCGTGGCCAATCTGTGGCATGGAGAACGAGGAAAGGGAAGGAGGTGACAGAGAGCCCAGAGAAGCCCGGAGACCCATATCTCTTCCCAGGGCCAGGGCAATGTTGGAAAAAAAGAGGAGGCCGGCTTAGAACGCGGCCCCCACCCCATCAACTCGGCCCAGCGGGACCCACCGAGAAGATGGCGTCCAGCCTCAGCAGATAGCATTCGTTCTTCTCCAGGGGAAGGAGAAGGCTCAGCAGCTTGCTCTCTATGAGGAAACCCTGAGAAGGAAGATGACATCTCCAGTCAGAGACGGGTTTCCGAAATGAGTGCCGGCTCTGCAGCCTACCTCTCTGTAACTGTCAGCGATGACTCCACAGAGCAGGGCCCTGGGGATGAGCCCTTCCTGGACACCAGGCCAGTTCTCGTCATGGCTTTAGTTCCTCCCACCTCAGAAGGGTGCAGGCTCACCTCACCCCCAGCCCCTGGGCAAACTTCTAAGTCCCCCAGAGCAACCTATACCTGATCCAGTCACAGATCCTCACCCGCCCAAAGTCGCTTTGCTCAGAGGCTGGCCCTCCAGTATCCGGAGACCAGGACAGCAGGCCCTGAGATGGGGGGCGTTGGGGGGGGACATGGCGGCAGGGGGGACACTGGGCACCCGCCCCCACTCAGAGCTGGGAAGGCCTGGGGGAGGGCTGTGGGGGGAGGCGGCCATTGGCAGCAAGCCGGTGAGAGAGAGCAGCACCTGCCCCATTGCCTCTCCCAGCAGGAGCCGCCCTCAGGGGCAAAAGCCAATTCTTGGCCAAAGGGAAGTGTCCCTAGGGGATGGGAGGCTGCCAGTCCTGGCTGCAGCTCTAGGACTCATCTCAGAAATACGGGCTTGTGCACCAGTCATATTGCTGGAACATCTCAACTCCCAGCTGAGCCAGCTCCAGCACCCTTGACACGAAATCCCGTGGGTCTGGCTAACATGCCGCAGAGATATCCGGAGCCGGACACACCCCGAGAAATCACAGACCGAGTTCCCAGAGTGAAGCCATAGTCACTGTGGAGATCCATAGTCAGCTGTGGCCACGCTACTCGGCAGGTGGGCTCACCCAGGTGAGACGGGCACCACTTCTCTTGCAGAATCAGCTTTTTTTTTTTTTTAATTAGCAGGAGCCCGTGGGCCAACTTGGCCCACACCTTGCTGACCCACGAAGGGAGGACCCCTTTGCCAGCTGGGGGCAGCTCTGAGGCTGGGCCTGTCTGTGAATGGCCCCAGCTCTGCTGCTCAATGCTCGTGGCCTCCTGCATCCAGGCCGCATCCGGCCCGGCCAGCCTGGGCAGTAGCAGCGCATCGGACACGGGGGCCAGGGGTCCTTCCAGCACAGCCCCACGTGGCCAGCCTCACCGACTCATCACACAGAAGCATCAGGATCTTTCTGGTGGTCCTCGGGGAAATTTGCTTTGGCAGGTCGAGGTAAGACTCTGCTTCCGAGGCGGCCTCCTCCGTCCCCTCCTCGTCTGCAGACGGGGCAGAGAGAAGAGAGAAGCGGGAGAAAAGGGAGATCCTTGCTTGATTTTGTTGACTTTGAGCAACAAACAGCTTTCCTTGAGAAAATTTACCCATTATAAACCTCTTTAAGGTCCTATGGAGTCTCATTAGCCAAAGAAAGCCTAGTGTGGCAAAATCAGGGAGGCTGGCAGTTGGTTGGATACGAGACTAGCAGGAGAACTCTGTCATCCTACAACGCTTTGCTGTTCTAAATTTCATCTCTATGCCAACATCATACTCAAAATCCCGCCATGACCAGGAAGTGGAAGGGAGAGTTTGCACCTGTTTATTCTCACATTAGAGAACAATCTAGCACATCTGCTAGGTGGTTTCTAAACCGGCCACAGATCAGAAGCTGCCAATGAAACCACGGTCCAGGGGACAGCCTCACTTCTTAGCAAGAACTGGTACCCTAATAGCAAGAGCCAAACATTTTCTTAATTAAAATTAGAAATTTAAAAATGTTTTATACTGTATATCCCTCATCTGGAAATAGTCCTAAAAAATTGTCCTACCAGGCTTTACCAGTTGTTTGAAAGATAAAAGGAGACAATATAAATGAAGATATTTTGAAAAGTATAAGACACATCTTGCTGGTGGAAGTGCAAAATGGTCCCGTCGGTATGGAGCAGGATCTGGCCGAATTACAGAGGCCTTTACCCTTTGAGCCAGCAGTCCTACTTTTAAGGATCTATCCCAAAAATTCACAAATTTATGTCCACAAAAATATGCAGACACAAACGCACACAGCTATTTATTGCAGCAATGTTTATAAAAGCAAAAACAAACAGACCAAAACCTGGAAATATTCCAAGTGGCCACCAACAGACCATATCTGAGTAAGTTATAGTGTGGTCACACAAAGGAATACCAAACAAAAACGGCATGAAAAACGTGCCCTCTTACTACCATAGACTGATCTCTAGGATACTTCGTAAGTGAAAAAAGCAAAATGGAGAAAAACATATGCTTTTCATTAAGAAAGCAGGTCTGTATAAATAAAAACAAATATATATACACATTTGTTTGTAAAAGCAATGGAAAAATAAACCATACATTTTTAGGTAGTTACCTACAGGAAAAGGATAAAAATAGAGTGGGGAGGGTAAGACTACATTTCCTCCAGTATACCTTGTTTTATACATTTGATTTTGGAAGGATGGAACTATTTTACATAACTATAAAAACAAAATTAAATTGTAAAAAAGCAATCCCTAACAATCAAAAGTAAAACAAAACAAAAAGACCTACGTATGTATTCGCTTGGTGACATAACCAAATAGAAACAATTCTAAGTGGCTTTAAAAGGCACCAGTCGGGGCACCTGGGTGGTTCAGTCGGTTAAGGGTCTGCCTTTGGCTCAGGTCACGATCCCAGGATCCTGGGATCCAGCCCCGTGTCAGTCTCCCTGCTCCGCAGATAAGTCTGCTTCTCCCTCTCCCTTTGCTCCTCCCCTCTGCTCGTGCTCTCTCTCGATCACTCTCTCTCTCAAATAAATAAATAAAATCTTTTAAAAAAATAAAATTAAAATAAAGTAAAAGACACCAATGGGAGTGGGTGGTGGCTGTGTGACTCGGTTAAGCATCTGACTCTTAGTTTCAGATATGTTCTTAGGGTTGTGAGATGGAGCCCAGTGTCCAGCTCCTCGCTCAGTACGGGCTCTGCTTTGTCCCTCTCCCTCTGCCCCTCCCCCAGCTCTCTATCTCTCTCAAACAAAATCTTTTAAAAAATAAATAATAAAATAAAATTTAAAATAAATAAAAGACCACACTCTGTCTGTACATCCCTAGTGGAATGTGTCCTAAGAGTAAAAAGAACTTCAAAAAAGTTCAAACAATCTTTCATAATCGTTTTGTTAGTGCCCAGTGGATACTTCATTCTGCAACTGTTCTGTGGCTGTGGGAAAAACAACAAGTAATTATTTTGGAGTCACTGTGCACCAAGATTTTCAAGTTAGGAGAAATGAGATATACCTTGATAAGGTTAAGTAAAAATTCTGGCATCCCGATGATGAGGAAGTGTTGGAAGGAACACGTGATTAATTTTATGGTGAAAATGTAATTCTACACCCTATGCTCATCCATTAGGAAGCCCTAAAAATCGATCTATCCCAACTAATGTGCACTCCAGCTCCCAGACTATGGCTTTAAAATACCATTCCCTTTAAAAGAACCAGGTCGCCTTGACCTTGAGAAATGGCTGATTACAAACTTGAAGCAGGACTGTTATAATGTGAGACTGGAAACTGGGTCATTCTGGAAAGCCTGGAAGCTATCGATGACTACTGAGGTTGTGTCAAAAGGACCCAGAAGCCAACAGGAAGAGACCCCCACCAGCCAGAGGGACAGCGTGAGCACCTGTAAGAATAAGGGCAGTAAACGAAACACATCAAATTTGTTTAAATCCAATGTGTCCATAATGGTATGTTTTTATTAATTAATTTATATATTTGAGAGGGAGTGTATGGTGGGGAGGGATGGGGGAGAAAAGAGAGAGAAACTCAAGCAGACTCCAAGCTGAGCACAGTCCCACGTGGGACTGGATCTCACAAACCGAGGTCACCACCTGAGCAGAAACCAAGAATCGGACACTTAACCGACGGCACCACCCAGGTGGCCAATGATACTTATTTTATAAAATGTTACTGGCCACCTTTGGAAAATGCTAAGAGACCCAGCCATTTACTTTGAAAACTAGTAAAGAGAGAAAGAACAACATCTGTTTTTCCTGTATGAACTGTGCCTCAGGGTAACAAATAGCTGATGAGGGGAAGATTCTGTTTCCAGAAGTGTTCTAGCTACTACGCGAAGACATATGATAGAATGTAGAATATCGCCATTTTGCAACCCCTAAGGCAATGAATGGATCTTAGACAATGACTACCAATGGCTGCCAACCGCCCAAAGAGAGAGAGACAACCCGCTATTAGTTTCTCTCAGTGGAGGTACATGACAATGTACTCAGCAAAACCAAACCGAACCTGAATCTGATCGAGCTTCTAGATCGAACTACCAGATTATAATACAGGGAAGAGGGTAAAGCTGTCAATTAACTTAGAGACTTAGAAGCCACAACGATGGGCCTTCCAGCTATGAGACCTCCTCCCTTTCTCTGGACTTCAGCGTGCTCGTCTTTGAAATGAATGGGTTGACCTGATGGTCGGGACCGGCCGGAGGCTCGGGGGCTCTGGGGCTCTAGGAAGCCGTTCCAGTCACCTGCTTGCATCAGCACCTCCTCTAAGATCTGCGCGGCAGACTTCCGCGGCTGCTGAGAGATCGGTCCCACATTCCTCAGGAACCAGAAATCCGGTGCCGTCCAGGGGAGCCCCAGGTGATGGGTGTGAATGATCCTGTCTACAGCAAAGGCTCTGCTGATCAGATCCTTTGCCTCCTCTTCGTTCATCAGCCAAATCTCCCGAAACTGCTTGTCATCAACAAGAGCAAAATGCCTGTGAAGGAGAGTTGCTCGGCATGGCCAGCGGACCCCGGGGCCTGGCCTGGGTCCCCTCCATGAGCAGGAGGGTGAGCCCAGAGGTGGAGCTGTGGTGCCTCCCCCATCTGGGTCACCAGCTCTCTTCTATGACAGACAGCCTAGACGCGGTCATCACGTGTCTCAAGAAAAGGTAGGTGACATGCAAGGGAAGGGGCGGGGAAGACAGCACGAAGGACTCTGTGCCCCCCATCTCTAGTTAGGACAAATGCCTGGGACCCAGGTCCCTAAAATACCTCATGGCTCTCTGTAGCTCCTTGAACTGCGTCACAAAGCGTTTGTAGTCTGAGGTCAGCGACTGGTTCTCCTCCTGAAAGTGCTTGATTTGTTTGTTGTATTTCGCTCTCAGATTGTTGAGGGCATCATGCAGGCTGTGGGGCAGAGGGGACAGAGTTCATCCGTGGCTGAATAGAAGCAGTGGTGTCCATTCCTCTCAGCAACTATACAAGCGCTACAGACCCCAGGGCCAGAGCCATGCAGGTGCAGAGAACCCTCCCGTTTATTCTGACACCCAGTGGCCCCGACTGTGATCTGGGAAAGGCCAGCCACAGGAGATAAGGGGATGGTCCAGGACTAAACGCCTCCACAACGGTCCAGAGCCCCTGACACACTGAGGGACAGTCTCCTGCTCAGATGCGTGACCCAATCCTCCCCAACACGCCGCCTGCAAGCATGTCTGTTTGGAGCGCCACCTCACGTCTTTAAAGGGCAGATCTCAACTATTTCACTGCCATGATCTGGATGTTCAATTCCAGTCTAAAACAAGGAAAACAGAAGGGAAAAAAGTAAGACTTCACACCGCAAGTCTATGAGCTATGAGCCCTCTATCCTCAGAGAGCCAATACTGTTCATTCACTCCCTCCCTCACTCATCAAACATGCACGGCCTCTTGCCAGGGCTCTATTTGAATACAGCGAGAGTACAGGGATATGTTCCAACAGAAGGTACTATCAGTCGAGCCAAAGGCAAAGATACACTCATCACAGCAGAGCATGAAAGCGCAGTGGGGGACACTTTACACAGGATTCCGGGGAGCCCAGAGCCGAGGCCTGGAAGTTACCCTCTAGGGGTGTGGCCAAAAGTTCCAGCACAGTGAGGGACAGTGATAGCCTGCCAATGGCGCTGCAGGCCCAGGCATGTCACAGCTCCACATCTCACTGCTCTGAGAGCTCTGGGCATGGAAACTTGTCTCATGAAATATGCATGGCAGGCTCGGTTTTTAGACCCAGGACCATATGTCAGACTCCAAACCCGTGAAGAGGTGTCTTATGTCAGTGCCCCACTTACACAGGAAGACAGAGTCTGAAGGCCTACATATTTTCAGTTTAAAAATTCTAAAAATAAAATTTTCTGTCTTAAGCATTATCCTGAAATAAACATAGGGTTCCGAAACACACAAACATTCACCCTTCATGCTTCCAGCCTCAATAAAATGCAAAATCATTTAACTTAGGCTCTGATAAAAGCCTAAGTTAAAAAGTGATATCTGGGGACACCTGGGTGGCTCAGTGGGTTAAGGCCTCTGCCTTCAGCTCAGGTCTCAGGGTCCTGGGATCGAGCCCCGCATCGGGCTCTCTGCTCAGCGGGGAGCCTGCTTCCCTCTCTCTCTCTGCCTGCTTCTCTGCTTACTTGTGATCTCTGTCTGTCAAATAAATAAATAAAATCTTTTTTAAAAAGTGGTATCTGATAAAAAGTGATATCCATTTCATTTCCTTAACTACAACATTCTAGGAGACTTTCCACATATAGATGTAAAAAAATTTTACTAAGAAAAAAAAATGTATTAAGTAGCCATCCCAAAGTGTTTTTCCCTGCAGCACTCAGTAAAGGGGTTTCTATGTGTCATCTAACCGTAGAAGCTAATAAAACAAAAATCAACTCAAGGTGCGTGCTGCAGGTCGGGGCAAGGCATCAAGACAGGAACTAGACAGGACAGGCGGCTGTAAGGGGAGGCTCCCTAGAACGTCCCCTCCTCCAGGACTGGCTGGTTGGAAGCTAGAGATGGAGGGAACAGAGGTGGAGGACGGGAAAACTGGGGGGTAGGCAAGCCAGGTTTCCAAACTTGTCTCCTGGCAGTGACAGCGACTCTCCAAGCTTAAATGTCTTTCAGCAGTCCCAGATAAAGTGAGGAGGTGAGGTTGATTTAGGGACATGTAGCTGGGAGTCATAGAGAAAGAGGTCATTATTCAGGGCACCCAGGTGACTCAGTCGGTTAAGCCTCTGCCTTCGGCTCAGGTCATGATCTCAGCGTCCTGGGATTAAGTCCCGAGTCAGACTCCCTGCTCCGTGGGGAGCCTGCTTCTCCCTCTCCCTCCACCCCCCACTCATGTTCTTTTTCTCAAATAAACAAAATGCTTTTTGAAAAAAGAGATCATATTCAAAGCCATGAGACTGGTGTAGAGGGTCGCTGGAATAAAAATATAAAGCGAAGGGAAGAGATGCTTTCCAGAATATCTTACCAGGCAAGAGAAAGCAGAACCACCAAAAGAAGCCAATTAGGAATACACTGAGAAAAAAGAGCAAATATTTTAGAGTCATGAAAGCCAATGAAGAAAGGTTCTGGGATTTGGTGCCAGTAACAACAGGATGAGACCTGAGGAAGAGCCGTGGTTGTTTGGTTAGAAGGACATCACTGATCACCTACAGAGGGAAGCGGCTGTCCAGTTCTGGGGTCAGAGGTCAAATTAGGAGTGTTGGAGGTGAGGTGCGGGGCTGGTGGTGAGAGGAAAATGGCCACGTGATCAAGAGGAGGAGGAGTTGGCCTCACGTAGGGTTGGATAAAGGGGTTTTCAGGGTAAGGTGACTGTGCAGGCTTGAAGTCAGAGGGAAGAGCCAGGGAAGGGGCAGTGGGGTTGAGGTCACTCATCTTTCGGCCCTTAGGATCAAACTCAAGGTCTGCCTCACATACCTGTGCCCACCTCCAGTCCTACCAACCTCCCCCTCCCACAGTGCAGTCTCTTTCATCAAATGTGGAACTTTCGGCTTCCTACTTCCTTGCCTTCAGCCCCGCCCATCATTCCTGGCTCTGGCCCCATCCACCCTGGAGTCCTAACTCCTTTTCACCAATTCCCATCCCCCACCTCACTATTTCACTTCTTCAGGAAGCCTTCCCAGAGAGCGCCTCACAAACTGTACAGATGTGTGGCTGTCACCGATGGATGGAGAGAGGGAGAGAGAGAAAGGAGAGATCTAGAAAGAGACACACACACTACACACTTGATCTCTGCTGGTAGGCATATGGTGTTTTTATGGGTTTTAAGATTTTATTTATTTAACACAGAGAGAGAGAGAAAGCAAGTGCAAGCAGGGGGAGTGGGAGAGGGAGAAGCAGGCTTCCCACTGAGCAGGGAGCCTGATTCGGGGCTCGATCCCAGGATCCTGGGATCATGACCTGAGCTGAAGGCAGACGCTTAACTGACGAAGGCCCCCAGGCGCCCCTGATTTTATGTTTTTATCTTACTTCCACGTGTGGTACTTCCTACTTCTCTAAAATGCACAGTCTTGCGTCTGTAATAGCAAGTGGATAATTTACTCTATAGCCGGCTCCACGCAAATGCAAAGTGGGACGCTGGCGTAGGCACCAGCACTGTGTCATCTGCAAGAGCGGAAGATTAGAAGCAGTCTAAATGGCCATCCACAGGGACACTAGATGCTGCCAAAGCTCTGGATGAACTGCTATGGGAACATTCAAAGACACCAAGCAGTGTGTATAGAATGCTATCACTTGGTCTAAAAACAGACTGGGGGCGGGGACGGGGGTGAAAGCATTTATCTGTGTTTGCTTGTATGTGGTTAAAGAAATTCTAGAAGAAACAAAAGAAATGAACAATTACTACAGAGGTGGGAAAGAGGAACCACACAGAACAGGGGGTGGGAGACAGACTTTTTGCAGTACACTCTTTCATGGGGAAGGTGGCGAGGCAGCAGAAAGCATTATTTTTTCCCAAAACAAGACCTCTTTTGGGGGCACTTGGGTGGCTCAGTGGGTTAAAGTCTCTGCCTTTGGCTCGGGTCATGATCTCAGGGTCCTGGGATCGAGCCCCGCATCGGGCTCTCTGCTCAGTGGGGAGCCTGCTTCCTCCTCTCTCTCTCTCTCTGTCTGCCTCTCTGCCTCCTTGTGATCTCTGTCAGATAGAAAAATTAAATCTTTAAAAAAAAAAAAAACTCTTTTAATAAGAGTTTTTAATAATATCTTCAGCAGCTTGCACGCCTCTAGAACAGAAGAGCGCGTCCCCATCCCCATGGTCCACGCGCGGGAGGGGCTGGTGGGCTGCAGGCCCGCTTACCGATTAATCTTCCTCTTCTGCTGGGATTTAATCACTGTGCTCTCCTCGTCCCTCTTCTTCAGCACCTGGAAGTTGTACTCCAGCTTCTCTTGGTTTAGCTGGTAAGTTGCTTTCATCTGCTGAAGCTGCTGCTCAAGAACCTACCGTTGAAGTTTAAAAAAGTCATGATACTCACTGGCCCCAGTATCATCGGTCGTACCTGATTCTTCGTTCTGGAGTCATGTCAGAGGAGCCGGAGGGACAAGTGCCTGCCCCTGAATTCTTAAAAAAATCTGTCATTAGGGGTGAATGAAAGGCCAACCAGAAGAAATACCCATCATTCGGGCCCCCCGGGTGGCTCAGTCAGTTAAGTGTCTGCCTTGAGCTCTGGTCATGATCTCAGGGTCCTGGGATCGAGTCCCACATGGGGCTCTCTGCTCAATGGGGAGTCTGCTTCTCCCTCTCCCTCTTGCTCTCCCTCTCCCTCTCTCTCTCACAAATAAATAAATAAAATCTTTACAGAAAATATCCATCATTCTGCTGTAAGCTTAAAGCCTGTGTCCCTACAGCCTGGGAGAGATGGCATTTAGAGCCTTCCAGTCTGGCCCGCTCCGGTGCTGTGCACCAGACCCTCATGGGGAGATACACATCACCCCAGCAGAAACGCAAGTTCTCGTTGCCACAGAGGTGTCCCCGCTCTGACCTCCAACCGGCAGTGCTGGGGTTTAACAGATGGTGTTCATTTTAAAGGACACTAAACATGACCATCCATTCTTTCTGGATTTCCATTATCTATATTCATTCCCTCACCAAATACTGATCTGAGGGCCTGCTCTATGTCGACACTTTTCCAGGTGCTGCTGAGAAAACACTGCTGAAAAAGCCACAGTCTTGCCCTATCTAGGAGAGGGACAGATCGACAAGAACCAGTGACAAGAGGCACAGGGTAGCCTGGGACACTCATGGCCTTGAAGGCCAGGCAGGTATCCCTGAACAGTGGGCACCAGCATGTCTGAGACCTGGAAAATGAGGAGTCGCTCATGGGGACGCCTCGGGCACAGAGGTCCAGAGAGGCAAGGGGAGTGAGGTGCTTTGGGGAAACCACGAGCAGTGTTGGGTGTGAGGTGTGAGGCAGGGAATGCTCAAAAAAGATGCTGACAGAGCAGTGGGGCAGTAGAGAGAGATCGCTCTGGGGGCACCTGGGTGCCACAGTCAGTTAAGCATCTGACTCTTGGGTTTCGGCTCCGACTGTGATCTTAGGGTCATGAGATCAAGCCCCACGTCGGGCTCTGCACGCAGCATGGAGTCTGCTTGGGATTCTCTCTTCCTCTCCCTCTGCTCTTCCCATTCATGTTCTCTCTCTCTCTCAAATAATAAATCCGAGAAAGGAAGGAAGAGAGGAAAGAGGGAAGGGAAGAAGACAGATCATGCTGACTGTGGGTAAAAAAAATTTTTTTTTGTCAAGAGCAGGACAGGGCTAGAGACAGGGCAAATAGAGGCAAGCTTGCTCCCGCCTTTCCTGAGCGGAAATGCGGGAGCAGACGAACAGACGCCGCAATTAAGTGTAATCAGAGGTTGACAAGCAGGGACAGGTGACATGTGGCACTCTTCCAAGCCTCCTTCCCCCGTCCCCTTCCATGCGGCTACAGGGCCTTGCTAAGGAATCTAGGCAGCGTCCCCTCCCCGCTCCGGACTATCCTCAGGACGGTAACCGGCCAGGAGGTGATGCAGAGAACAAAGGCACTGGCATGGATAACTGAGAGAATCAGTCAAGAGCACCCTGTTTAACTATTCCAGAGAGTTCTAAATCTCCACTGTGGGTAGGTATCTCGCAATGGTTTGTGCCTCCATGTTCCAAATGAAACCAGCCCAGCTGCTTAACATGTGACCAGCCCTGGACATGGAGAAGGCCACCGACCTAGGAGGTCACTCAGGACAAAGTCCAGCAGAAAAGCTCCTCGTTGAATGGAGATAATCTGGAAGGTATGAATGCTCTCTGGATTTGCTCTGATTTGGGACAACAGTGAGGAGCTGAGATCCCGGGTGCCTGGTGTTTGCTCTGAGGATGTCGGGACCCCCTTTTTCTCATAGCTTTGCAATAAGTCCCTGGCACTAAGACAGCATTTCCCAAACTTTGGCCATAGGACAGTTTTTACAATTATAAGGAAGTGAGAGCACGCGAGTTCTAGCAGTGAGTGTTCATGTAAATTTCACCCCTGAAGTCCAATCATTAGATAATTCTCACAACGGAAACCCACTCTCTATTTTTCCTGCACGATACATCTTGAAAGGAAAAAAAAAAAAAAATCACTGACTCACTTTTTTTTGTGAGTTTTGTGAAACCACCACACATACCTCACCTGGCTGAACACGGTTCACAAAACTCTGAGCTAAATCAGTAAGCAGGTCATGTCTTTTCCTTTGTGCCCTGAAAGAACTCACATCTGAGCTGATTTTATAGGCAAAACAACAAACAAAGAGACATGTCACCTGCCGGTTCTAATTTGCATTTCTTTGCCTGCGCTCCTGGTTAATTATTTATTAGCCCATTTCATTTTCTTTTGTGGAACACACCTGCTCCTGCTCTTTGCTAGAATATGGTCCTAGGAGATTGACACATGGAAGGACTAGTAATGCACCACGCACTGTGGGCTTTCCATCTCTAGGGGATCCCAGATCAGCTGCTCGGTCACCCCAGCTCTGGTCCAAGACCCCTGTGGCCTCTGCAGTCACGATGCCCCGTGGGAGTTACTGGCAGTGTTGTCAATGAACTTGCAGAACTAACAGTCTGGTTGTCTCACCCAACAGAGCCACCAGCGGCTGCGCATATTATGTGACTCATTATTTGTTTTCAACACCTGCTTGAGGTAATTTTGGTGCTGGTGACTCTATTGTTAATTATCTCAGGGTTTAGTCTCAACACACAGCCATCCTTGGTTGTCATACGTTGAAGATAGTTTTATATTTTAAAATTGGAATTGATTTTGTTAACTGTCCGCCCTCATTCTTCAATTATCTAAGGATACTGTTGCAAAGCTGTACTTCATGTTTCCAAGACTAACCATGAAACATCGTGTTTGGTTTCTGTGAATAATTTACAAAGATTACAATCTAACCTGCCACGAAAGGCCTTCCGTGTAGTGGGGGCTGCGGGTGCTGATCCCACCTTCGCCTTCTTCCTGCAACGGTGTGAGCCTCCCCGCGGCCGCTCTCCACGCCATCTCCTGCCCCACAACCTCCAGAAAACCAGCTGCCATCATTGTCCCAAGCAGAATGGAAATTTAAAACAGCCTTTCCCCTGGTCCTGTGGGCTGACTTGGAGAACCTACTGGGCCCCTTCACCTCTGCTCTCAGGACCTGTGCCTTGTTTATCTTTGTGCTTTGCACAATGTTAAGTTCATGGTGTTTGTTAAATAAGTAACTTGGACTTGATTTTTTGTGATTAATATTCTGGTATTAAAGGTAACAGTTCCTGAAGTTGAACTAAACCATTTTACAATTTTAAAAGCACAAGTAGGACCCAAAGTAAAAAAAAAATATTTGCTTCCTGCATCAAGCACTAAGTGTTTCTAGTAGTGTTATTTGGGGCCAGGGCGATGGGGGGCTGTGGTAAAAATCTCTCTCTAGGACATAATGTTTACAGGCTTCGTTTTGCTCATCAATAATGTCACCATACTGGCAGTAAGCACTTGGAAAGTATTCATTCTCTTCTTTATTTCTTGTACTTTACCCATCAAATCAAATCTTTGTATTTGCAGCCTTCATATTTTTGTGGTTTGCAAAAATTTTAGTTGTATATTTCAGAACTGATACAGTGCTATGAATTACTTAGGAAAACCAAATTTGATGTTAAGCTGCATACTGAATCTTCTTGACAAAATCGATGTTATTGGACTTTACTATCTAATGAAAGTACACGTAAGGGGCATTATGATCAAGTTTTATCTACAAAAATACCCTGCATACGGCAATATGGCAATCCCTGATTTATCTGTTTCAAGTTAAAATGTAATTTGGTACAGTATACTCCTGGTTTCCATTCTAACACAGGAACTGCACACACTTCCCTGCTCTGAATATCTCCATCTGTCTGCCTCCCACACACCCACCTTCCATGGGCAGTCCAACTGGACAGGGGAAGCCAGGAGACGCGGGTCTCCCAGGTTCTCAGGCTCTCCGTCCCTTACCTCCCTAGTCTTCCATCACCTCCTACCCCCAAAAATCTCCCCACACCCCAGAATTTTTTGGCATGTTCAAGCATTTGAGGATTAAATTAAGAATGTGAGGTTTGGGGGCGCCTGGGTGGCTCAGTGGGTTAAAGCCTCTGCCTTCCGCTCAGGTCAGTATCCCAGGGTCCTGGGATTGAGCCCTGCATTGGGCTCTCTGCTCTGCAGGGAGCCTGCTTCCTCCTCTCTCTCTGCCTGCCTCTCTGCCTACTTGAGATCTGTGTCTGTCAAATAAATAAATAAATAATTTTTTTAAATTTAAAAAATTTTAAAAAAAAAGAATGTGAGGTTCTACTCCTACAACTCAAAGGCAAAAATTAATAATAATAATAATAAACTACCCAAGTAGAAGACATACAAATGACCAATAGTTATAAAAGTCACTACTTATCAGGGAAATGCAAATCAAAGCTACAATGAGATATCACCTCATGCCTCTTAGGATAGCTATTGTCAAAAAAAACAATAATAACAGGTGCTGGCAAGGATGTGGAAAAGGAAGCCGCTGGTGGGAATGCAAACTGGTGCAGCCACTCTGGAAAGAGTATAGAGATTCCTCAAAAGATAAAAAATAGAACTACCATTTGATCCAATAATCCCACTTCTGGTTATAGATCCAAAGGCACAGAGATCTGCAACTTGAAGAGACGTCTGCCCTCCATTGTTCATTGCAGCATATTCACAACAGTCAAGAGATAGAAACAACCTAAGTGTCCATCAGTGGACTAATGGAGAAAGAAAAATGTGGTGTATCACGAAATTGTCCTCAGCCATAAAAAAAGACAATCTACCATTGGCAACAATAGGGATGGACACAGAGGACATTATACTAAGTGAAATAAGCCAGACACAGAAAGACAAATGCTGCATGGTCTCACTTGTATATAGGATCTAAAGCAGACAGCCTGGGGGAGGAGAAAGAGTGGGGTGTTGGGCGGAGGTCACAAGGTTCCAGTTATGTGGGATGAATAGGTTCTGGTGATCTAACAGTTACAACAGAAGGTCTTTGAGTAACAATGCTGTTATTGTATATTTAAAAATGTGTTAAGAGAGTAAATCTTGTGTTACGTGCTCTCAAGGCAAAAGGAAAAACAAAACCACAGGTGAAAGAACATGAGTTTCCATTATTTCACTGTTTGAGGCCAGCGGTGTGTCCTTTTGTCCCATAAATTATCATAAAACCAAAATAACGAAAGAAAGCTTAACAATAGCCATTTTCATTAAAAATGCCATGTACACACCCCACATACGCAGCACTGCGCTCCCAGATGCCCACTGTTCTTCGTCAGTGACTCCCATTTCCATGACATTACTATGAGAAAGGCCCAGGAAAAGTCTCAAGACCGGTAAGAATATTTGTAGTCTGGAGAGGCTTTGATGCCACCTTGTCACATTAAGCACAAGAGTAGTAGGGCCTGAAATTCCATCACAGGCTACGTGCAAAAGCTTTAGTCTAACAAGTTTTTCTAGACAGAGACTGAAGTGAATAGCCTGTGCTGAAACATTAAGAGCTAATTACATCACACCTACATGTAATTAGAGATGAGCGTTTTTTTTAACTAACGAAGCACAGAATCCTGGGCTTAGAAAGAACATCACAAACCAGAAAATCTAACCTTCCGCTGGGAGAATCCTTCCTCAGCATTGAAGACAGTCAGGCAGCCTTTGAATACTTTATGAGATAGAACACTCTTTGTTCTGTGGGATGACCCTTTTCTACATCGGACAGTTCTACCTATTAGAAAGTTCTTTCTGGGGCGCATGGGTGGCACAGTCTGTTAAGTGTCTGACTTTTGGTTTTGGCTCAGGCTGTGATCTCATGAGACTGAGCCCCAAGTCAGCCTCCACGCTCAGCACAGAGTCCACCCTCTGTGGATTCTCTCCCTCTCCCTCTGCCCCACCAGAGCTCGCTCTCTCTCGAATAAATCAATCTAGAAAGAAAGAGAGAAAGAAAGAGAGAGGGAGGGAGGGCAGAAGGAAGGAAAGAAGGGAGGGAGTGAGTTAGTTCTTTCTGACGGCAAGTCGGAATCTGCCTTACTGCGATGTCCAACCATCAGCCAGAGACTGTTTGGAATATTAGGAACATTGCAGGCTACCGAGCCAGACAGAGCTGGTTTGAATCCAGGGCCTACCATTTGCCAGGTAAGTAGCCTATTTCCTGGCATAAAAATGTGGTCACTGATTCCTCCTTTCTGTGTTAATATGTTAATATGTCACAGCAGATACGGCCCCAGATTCCAAGGAGCACCCCTGACACATCCTCCCCACCCGCTGCCCCTCTCCTCCCCCTTCCTGCCTTAAGTGCCTGGTCACTCACTAGATGGTGGCTGTTCTGCTTTGGCCCCGACACACTTAGCTTGCCCTGGGGATACCTTCCCTTTGCTTGGCTAAAGTCATAATCCTCCCAGTGATTCCTCAGGTTGTGGTTTCCTGCTTAGCCTCTTGGCAGCCCTCCAGGATTTATTAAAGAAAGAATTCTTCCCCATATATTTTGTCCATGAGTTCCTTCAGATATGATCGCTTGAAAGAAATCAGATAACAAATATGTATCTGTTGAAGGGACTAACTCTAGAACGTTCTGGGCAGTCACCAAGGACGAAACCGCCACCAGACGCCGAGCAACAAGTCAGACCTGCACATCCTGCTCCAGCTTGATCTTGATCATGTTGTACTCTTCCCAGTCCCATACCCTCTGCTTGTTCAGCTGCTTCTCATAGTCCTCTATCTTCTTGATGCGGTTCATAAGATACTCCAGCTGAAGGCACAGGAAGACAAGAGGAAAGTCAGCCTTGTCCCTGCCCTGTCTCAGTCCCTCGGGTGGCCTGACCAGCGTGACCCAGTGAAGGGTCTCCAAGTGTCAGGGTCTGGAGGGAGTCAGTCAGCCCTCAGAAGCTCCTGGGCCCCAAAGCTTTGTATCCTTTGCCATACTCGGGAGCCTCCTTACTTGAAAAACTCCAAGAGGATTGCTCCATTAAGAAACTAGCCATGGGCCCCGCGGTCAGACATTTGTATTTCTCAAAAAAACCCCACTGGATCTTGGTCAAGCTATTTCTTTGTTCTTTATGTCTCTGAAGTAAAGTGATACCCCCCATCCTTTAAAACATCTTCTGAGTCACAAACATCCGTGGCTGGGGTAGAAGCCTGGGAACAAAAAAGAGAGGGGCAGGACCACAGGAACCCCAGCGAGCTGCAAAGGAAGGTAGTATTCACCACCACTAGAAGCAAATGTCACCATCAGGAGCAGCAGAGACTAACCACGAAGTGGAGTAGTAAATGTCTGCCATGGCAATCCTCCCCAAGATACATAAAGGCTAGTGAGTTCAGTCACAGCAGATACGGCCCCAGATTCCAAGGAGCACCCCTCACACATCCTCCCCACCCGCTGCCCCTCCCCCACCCCCTTCCGCACCCATCGCCCCTTCACCTCTTTGGCATTGTGAGCCTGCAGGGCCCGCTCCCATTTCTTCTTATTACTGGCCAGCATTTCTTGTCGTTCTACCTCAAATGCTTTCTACAACCAAGAAAGAAGAGGGCTCTAGTCTCTGTTTTGATTGGGCAGTTCCACATTAGGAAAAAACTCATAAGTAATTGCACAAGGGCCCATGTACCAACTGGACAGTCCAAGTCAAATCCAAATTCAACCTTGCCAAGTTTCATACAACCAAAGGGGTACAGAAGGAGTTGTGTGGAAATTAGTGTTATGAAGTCTGGACTTCCCACAAATTTTGAGAGGAAATGTGCCAAGTGCCCTGTGGCTCAGCCAACATCAGAGGAGGGAGCTGGAGGAAGGCCAGGGCCCTGGGTGAAGTGACGGGGCAAGCCCCGGCATGCGCTTCAATCATGCCGAGGGCTGCTGCATGGTTGGGGTTCCCACGAAACAAAGGAACGCGTTGCTCACAAGAGGTAGGCCAAGGAATGCAGAGAGGAGTCTATAATAATCCAAGATGGTGGGAATCCTCTTGGCTCTCTTCCATTCTGGAAAGGCCAGTCTCAGTGTCAAGCCTTAACATTTCATTTGAATTTAAAGTATTGATTCCTGAACCTGTTTTCCCATGCTCCCACCCCCAGCTACCATAAATACAACAAATAAACAGCTCACACACACCCCTCTCCTCCACTCTTCTTATCCCTCCATGGTTTTATTTTCTTGCAGAGCACTTATTACCACCTGTCCAACTATATATTTAGTAGTTTATCTGTTTATTGTCTATCTGTCTCCTACTAGAATACAGATCTCTTCGAGAACTTTGTTTAGTTCATAGCTGTATCCACAGCCCCCGGGACGGTGTCTGACACATAGTAGGTGCTTAATGAATAGTTGTTGGGCAAGTGCATGAATGGGTAAACACGTGAAGGGGCTGACATCACAGGACAAGACACCTGTGTCTGTCAGGGCCAACCTGGGGCAGAAGGCAACTCTACCGCACCATTACCTCAATGTAATTCAGCTCCTGACGGAAGGTTTTCATCACGTGCTTCACTTGTTCTTCCATTCTCTCCAGCAGCAGGCAGATGTCATCTGACTGCTTCTTCAATTCCTTTACATACTGGTCATCTTTTGTTTTCAACTCCTAGAGAAGAGCAACCGAAAGTTGGTAACCAAATAAGACCGAGGGAAGAGGTGCCAAGCGCACTCCCCCAGGACCTCGCTCTTCAGTATCTGTGAATGCTAGGAATACACAGCTATACACAGAGAAAGTCACTTCGGAAGAATCTGAGGATGCCAGGGAGAAAGCACAGGCGGATGGAGCACAGTGGCCTCAGCTAGGGGCAAAGCCGGACATAGCAGCCGGCGATCAAACCCTCCGTGACTACTTGCTGTAAACCTCTTTATAAGCTCCCAGGCAGCTTACAGCCCCCAGCAGAGCAATGGCGATCCAGGATCCAACACGGGACTCTATCCACTGCAGACTACATGCCATTCCTTAACTGAAAACATAAAATCGCATGCATCTTTCTAAGGTCACCAATAATTCTCAGATTTCTCCAAAGCTCTTCCTTCTGGTTGAATTTATTGCCTGAATTGTGCAATAATCTGAGTCGTGAAGTGACACCTCCTCATTTTTCCATTCAGGAAGAGCAAACCAATAAGCCAGTCAAATCCCCCAGCCTGAGCCCATGCAGCAGAGTCGGGGGCCAGGAGTCTCGCCTGCTGTAACTCGCTGATCAGCTTGTTCTTGTCCTCGATCAGCCCAGCACAGTGCACCTGCTGGGTGTTGAGCATTTCCCACAGGTCCTGGGGAATTCTCTTCTGTTTGCCTTCCTCCCACTTTGCAGTGATTTCATCAAATTTGTCCTGGCTGGTCTTCACTTCGTTCTCCAGCTTCTCGAGTCTGTGGATACAAACACAGTGGCCATGCCAGCCCAGCTGGGGAAGCCGTCTCCTGCTGAAGCAGGCCGGTTCTCGAGAGTCTGAAATACCAAGCCAGGGCTTCAAGCACTGCTCCCACGCACCCCGCGCTCAAAACCAAACCAGCCTCTGAGGAATCTTCTTTTAGCTTAAGCAGTGCTTGGAAGCAAGGAGGCCAAATAAACAAGGTGACCCACAACAAAAGCAGATGGACCTTAAAGCTATACCTACTTACACACGCACATACGCGTGCAGATCAACAGTCTGTCACATACTTCCGTGACAAGCTGTACAACTCCAGTGACCAAGGCCTGACTTTGCCACTAATGGACTCTCAACTTGAGACAAGTCCATGACCCACAGCAAGCTGCATTTTTCTCCTCCATAAGAGGGAGGATGAAAGCACTGACTTTCCTACAGCTCCTCCCAGGGTTAGGTGAGATGACGCTCGGCACGGCAGTCGTTCAACAAAGGGTACCCATATGATTGTTTCTGGTTATCGACATAACTTCGGGTGTGTGACCATTCCTCTCCCAAATCATCAGTAAATACAGGGGGCCATACGATATATACTAAGGATTATTACACTTCCATCAGAAAGGATGAAAATCCAACTTTTGTATCAACATGGACAGGACTGGAAGAGATTATGCTGAGTGAAATAAGTCAAGCAAAGTCAATTATCATATGGTTTTGCTTATTTGTGGAGCATAAGGAATAACACGGAGGACATGAGGAGATGGAGAGACGTGAGTTGGGAGAAATCAGAGGAGGAGACAAACCATGAGAGACTGTGGACTCTGAGAAACAAACTGAGGGTTTTGGAGGGGAGGGGGGTGGGGGGTTGGGTGAACCTGGTGGTGGTATTATGGAGGGCACGTATTGCATGGAGCACTGGGTGTGGTGCATAAACAATGAATTCTGGAACACTGAAAAGAAATTTTTAAAAATAGATAAAAATTAAAAAAAAAAAAAAAAAAAAACAGGGAGCCATGAAAATAGGGAAACTCCACCATTAAGGAATGGAAAATCGGCATGGCCTTTCCAGAAATTCCAAAAGAGACTCTGTGATGAAGTGTACCGAGGAGGGAACCAGCCTGAGGAGAAGCGTGAGGATGAGAGGTGAGGTCCCCCCTAAGAATGGCCACTAGGACATACGCCAGGACTCTCTCCCTACCTTCACAGACTGTCATTGTAGGAGGCTGCCTCCCGACAAGAGTGCCAAGCCCTACAAGACAGGAGTCACAACTTAAACTCACACTCCCCTCTCTCCTTCTTGCCTCCCTTCCGAGCTAGTAGCACAGAGCACATTAATTCACTTGACTTTGGGCCTCAAAAAATGAAAAACAACAGCCAGGTCCTCTTGCCAATTTACCCTATACGTCTGCCGCTGAAGACCTTCAGTTTTTCCTCCATGGTCATAGGAAACAGCCTACCTCCTTGGCGTGGCTGGGAAATCAGCCAATTTCTTGCTAGGTACAGCCCAAGGCAGACCGTGGGAAGTCACAAGAATAAAATCACCAGTTGCCTACTGGTAAAGCTAGTAAAGGTGCTGAAGGAACTCCTTACGCTGAACACCGAAAAACATTGTTAACCCCGTGCTCTTGCGGAGACGAGCTAAAATGGCCACGTGGAAGAAGCGGGAAGAAAGGAGGAATGCAGGGAGGGAAGGAGGAGATTCGTTCCTAAAGGGCATTAAGGGGATTCTGCTGGACTGACTCTGACACAGCCACTTCCCAACGGTCGGGGAGACTCTGGGGAGCCGTGGGAGAGCCGTGCTCACGTCCGCCCTGCAGAGCGGGGCCTCCGCACCTCTGGCGCCGGATCTCCTCTTCCTCCACTCTCCTGCGGAGCTCTCTGACATCGGTAGCCACCTGGATATTCGTCACCAACTCAGTGCCACAGAGCAGCAGTTTATTCAATTTCTGAAAACGAAGAATTTATGAAGTTGGAGGGGCGCCTGGGTGGCTCAGTCGGTGAAGCGTCTGCCTTCGGCTCAGGTCCTGATCCCAGGGTCCTGAGATCGAGACCTACATCGCTTCGGAATCTCTGCTCAGCGGGGGAGCCTGCCTCTCCCTCTCCCCCCCCCCCCCAATTCATGGTCTCTCTCGCCTCTCTCTCTCTCTCTCTCTCTGAAATAAATAAAATCTTAAAAAAAAAAAAAAGAATTTATTAAGTTAGAAACCTTTTGCACAGCTGTCTATAGCTGTTCTATCCAGCCAAGCGGGAATCAAAAGCAACCTTAAGATCCTTAAGAGTAGCATGTACTTGACAATCTCTTTCCATCAGGATATTGGGGATGTGATATCAGAGCTTATGATTTAATAGCACATGTGATTCTGGAGGTACTGTGGCTTATTCTCATTAGACTAGGGACCAGCTGGCTAGCACACTGGCAGATACCTGAGGCACATCTCAGCACTCGCCCCTAGACCCCCCAAGCAACTGACACCACCAGGCACTTTTCTGAGAATTCAGTGGGAAAGGTGAGGTAGAGACAATGGCAACCATCCTCCCACATCCATTCCCTCCTCCTCTCCGAGTAACAGGATCCCCAATTTTAGCTGGACATTGGACCTACCAAGATGGATAAACTTCCCAAACTCCTTGGCAGCTAGAATACAGTCTGATTGACAGAACCTGAGCAGAAGTGATGTGTGCCCCTTCTGACTCGCATTGAAGGGAAAAGGCCTGTCCTCTGCTGCCGCATCTCCCCCCTTCTCCGGGGCCAGCGTGTGGTGCTCTGGTATGACACGGTGAGCACATGCAGCCACTGAAGGAATGGCAGAAGGAGATGAGGTCCCTGACATCGAGGAGCTGCCGCATCAGCCCTGGACAGTGTCCTGATGCTCTGAACTACTAAGGAAGCCAGAGGAATAAGCTTCTATGTTGTTTAAGCTACTGTTACATGGCGTCTTCTGTTCCAGACACTCGGGCTCCACCACTGCCTCCCTTAATAGCTCAACAATTTTGCTATTGGTGCTCCGCTTCTAAATCCCTCTTTGGGGGTGCCTGGGTGGCTCAGTTGGTTAAGCATCTGCCTTAGGCTCAGGTCATGATCTTGGGGTCCTGGGATCGAGCCCCACATCAGGCTCTCTGCTCAGTAGAGAGTCTGTGTCCCCCTCTGCACTCCCCCATCTCATGTGCTCATGCTCCTGCTCTCTTTCTCTCTCAAATAAATAAAATCTTGAATAAATAAGTAAGTAAATAAATAAATAAATCCCTCCTTGAATTCCACATCAGTGTCTTCACTCCTGACCTTTGGGTGATGACAGGATTTCAACCAAAAATTCAGGTACCCTTAGGCTGTGCCTACATTTTTCTAAGTCTGTTTTGGAACTTAAAAATTCTCCGGCTCTCAGACTGTTTCTGAACAAAGAACCTACGAGCTTCTCCATACGAAGGAGTCACTGAAACAATCAGAGATTCTATTTCATCTCGCCCTCCTAAAGACACTTGGAAATGCAGTTTTAAAGAATACAGGATGAAAGCCTTAACCCCGATATCCAGAGGTATGCCAGAATTTCTTTTAAATGGCCACAGTTGTAGCACTTGTACCAAATGGTTTTACATGCCTAAGAAAGTAAAGGCTTTCCAGTAGTTTTTGAACAGTTATCTATTTTCTGCTCAGACAATGCAAACATCAGAAATTTGTGAATCAAGTATTTCAGACTCAAAGGAAAACTGAAAATGTTACAGTCACCAACAGACCAACAGACACAGGAAAAGATAAAACTGTTGTTTTCAGATATGATTACATATGTAAAAAAAAAAAATAAACACACAAACAAAAGAGACCACAGGATAACTATTAGAATTGACAAGAGAATTTGACAAAATTGCGAATATCAGGTCACTATACAAAAAACCATTTGTACTTTTATATATAAGCAAAAAAAACACTTAGAGCCTCAATGCAAAGTGTAAGACATTGTTTTTGTTTTTGTTTTGTTAACATATAATGTATTATTTGTTCCAGGGCTACAGGTCTGCAAATCATCAGTCTTACACAATTTAGCATAAGACATTGTTCACAAAACTAAAGAATACCTAAATAAGTGGAGGGATATTTTATACTCATGTATTGTAAATCTCATCGTTGGTAAGATATTAATTCTTTCCTAAATTGATCTATAGGTTCAATCTGACTTCAATTAAAGTGCCAGCAGGGGACACCTGGGTGGCTCGTGGGTTAAGTGGCTGACTCTTGATTTCAGTTCAGGTCATGATCTCGGGGTCCTGGGACTGACCCCCACATCAGGCTCCACACTTGGGGGGAGTCTGCTTGAGGACTTTCTCCCTCTGCTTCCCTTTCCCCTTCAACCCCCTCCCCCCACACACACCACAGCTCTCTCTCTAGAATATATAAATAAAACTTTTAAAAATCCCAGCAGGTTTTTTGGAGGAAACTGACAAACTGATTGTAAAATTTATATGGACATGAAAAAGGTCAAGGATAGCCAAGACAATTTGAAGAATCACAAACTTAGAGGACCTATTCCACCAGATGTCACGACCTATCATAAGGCTACAGTAGTTAAAATAGTGTGGAACTGGTGTAAAGTCAGACAAGTAGACCAATAAAACAGAACAGAGAATCCAGAAACAAATCCACATATGTGATCACCTGACTCACAACAAAGGTGTACTGCAGTGCAGTGGGGGAAAGGGTGATCCTTCCAATAAACGGTGCTGGTTCAATTAAAAATCCATATACAACACAGCATCCTTGAACCTTGCCTTTACACCAGCCACAAAAATCAATTCAAGATAGACTACAGACCAAAATGTACATGATACAAAAATAAAGCTTCTAAGAGAAAACTTGGAAGAATATCTTTATAAAACTGGAGCAAGATTAAGTAGGAAACAAAAGAATCACCAAGTAAAAATGATTGATAAGGGGTAGGGCCAAGGACAGTGGCCCTTCCTGTCGAAGTCTGATGGCAGAACCAGTTATTAATATCTTGATATTAAAGAAGGCAGCATTTGGTATTTATACATTTTATACATTTCTTTTCTATGCCAACACTTTACAGGACTTAAGTCATAAGTGAAAGGAAGCTTGAACAGCTGCTAATGATGGGGCGCCTGAGTGGCTCAGTGGATTAAAGCCTCTGCCTTTGGCTCAGTTCATGATCCCAGGATCCCGGGATCGAGTCCCACAACAGGCTCTCTGCTCAGTGGAGCCTGCTTCCCTTCCTCTCTCTCTGCCTGCCTCTCTGCCTCATTGTGATCTCCTTCTGTCAAATAAATAAATAAAATCTTAAAAAAAAAAAAAAAGGAAAGAAAAGAAAAGCTGCTAATGAAAGCAACATTATCTCTTCGGGTTCACACTCAAAGAGTGCTCCAGATGAACCCTGTATCAATATTTTCAAGACCATAGCAGTATAAACTATATCAGGAGGTTCCAGATTATATACAATATCCTTTTGATCCTACCCAGCCATGCTCAGAGATGATCGACATTTTGACAAAGTGACCCCAGTACAGACAGGAGGCAGGACACATCAACATCACAATGAGCACCAGATGGGGACCAAGAACACACCGCAGCTCAGTGTTCTTCCCGCCACCGTAAGGTATCTTATCTTTGACCCAGTACCGTACAGTTCACTCAGGTGTCTCTGTAGGTCTCTTTGCTCTATAATGACATTTCAGTAACTTGAGTATTTTTTTTCTCGCAGTAAGTGTACTTCAACTTCTGCCAGAAATGCTCTCTCTCCTCTCTGATTTTATAAGTCCCACCTATTTTTCCAAGATGCAGCTCAAATCCCACTTTCTCCATGTAACCTTTCCCCATCAGGCCCACTTGGGCAGCCCTTTTCTTTCCCTCAATTCCTACCATCCCGCTGCCCTAGGATATTCATTTAACAGTTCATTAAATGCAGCACTTTGCCAGTCCTGCTTGCTGTTTGGGAGTGTTGTTCATTTTTCCTGCACCTGTTGTTCCAAATCCTTTATTAAACATTCCAGGAGCCCTGGCATTGCCATGGGACAGCAATCGATGACTTTCTTTTTAGTGGTTATTGAGTACAAGCCCTGCACTATCCACAGGTATACGCAGAGGCTCTCGCTCTCACGGAGCTTACAGCTCTGCTGCGGACATGCAGGCACACACACTGGAAGTCCTACAAGGGAGAAAACGTCTAAAATGAAACACATGGCACAGAGAAGTACCCGGTGTGTGAATTAAAGGAGCCTGGGCTGCGAAGAAATCATGGACTTGCAGTCCCCTCGAGCTGGGACTTGAGATGGCCTTGATGGAAGGCATCCTGACGAGAGGAGAGAAGACGGAGGTAGAGGACAGCGGGGAGGAGGGTAAGGGAGGGACTGGCACCCCGGAAGATAAGAGGCGCAGAACAGGACGAGCAGAGCCCCCACTGGAGGTGAGTGAGCAGATCGGCCAAGCCAGAGTGAAGGCCCAAGGTGGGTATCGGCGGGAGAGATGACTGACGTTAGGACGGAAACAGAAGGCCTTGAATGGGCAGCGTAAACACCTTGACTTGTGCTAATGAACAGCTCACAGGATGAAATGAAAGCTCACTCCTAGACAGCTCTCAAAATGGGAAAGATTCAAATTCGCTCTGCCTAACTAAAGGCAGGAACACGCAATCCCTCTTGAGAGTCTTCTGGTCTAAGTATGAAAACCATGACCTCACACCCAGCTAGCGTCCCTGGCTGATAGGACCATACGCCACCCAGCTCATACCAGTCTGCTTTCTTCTTTCTGCTTGTTGCTCTTGCTTTGATCTTCCTCACTCTCTTTCTTCCCATCTAAATATTCTCCAAGTGCTTCCCTGTGATGGGAGAAAGTAGAGAAGCTAAAGTTATTTCTAGTATGTGGATTCTATATTTAGAGTTTCCATAGTGCATCATACTATATATGAAAATACATCCCATATGGATAAAAATTTCAATATTAAAAAACACAATCATAAGAACACTATAAGTAAATACAGGAGAAAACCCATCTTAGAATAAGACCAAAGCTAGAAAAAAAAAATAAAAATATTGAGAGACTTTACTTCTTAAAATTTAAAACTCTTCTCCTTGATTCAAGGGATAAACTCATAAAAGATACTTGACAAAATTTTGCCATCTAGAAAAGAGAACAGACTCTTTCAAATCAATACAAAAAAGACAAAATAACAATTAGAAAAACTGGCAAAGGATGCGTGGACAGGCAATTTACAGGGGAAATACAACAGGCAAACAGACATTTGAAAATACGTTCAACTTCACATAGAACACAAGAAATGCAATTGAGAAGCCTGTAAGGTATCATTATTCTCCATACCAGATGAGAAAAGATTTAAAAGGTTGATAATGGGATGCCTGGGCTTTCTCAGTCAGTTAAGTGTCTGCCTTCGGCTCAGGACATGATCCCAGAGTCCTGGGATTGAGTCCTGCATTGGGCTCCTTGCTCAGAAGGGAGCCTGCTTCTCCCTCTGTCTGCCACTCCCTCCACTTGCGTGCTATCTCTCTCTCTCCAACAAATAAATAAAATCTCAAATAAATAAATAAATAAGTAGTTGATAACATCAGGCATGGGTGCCCAACTACTCACACCACACCAGGGATGTGAAGTATAACAACCTGTCTATAAGGCGATTTGGGGGGTGCCCGGGTGGCTCAGTGGGTTAAAGCCTCTGCCTTTAGCTCAGGTCATGATCCCAGGGTCCTGGGATCGAGCCCTGTGTCGGGCTCTCCGCTCAACAGGGAGCCTGCTTCCCCGTCTCTCTCTCTCTGCCTGCCTCTCTGCCTATATGTGATCTGTCTCTAAAATTTAAAAAAAAAAAAAAAAAAATCTTTAAAAAAATTAAATAAAATAAAAAACTAAAATAAAATAAAAGGTGACTCGGTAAGGCTGACCCAACCTTCAGGAATTCCCTGCAGAAAGTACTCCGAGAAATCTGCATGTGGATGATTATTACAGCACTGACTCTACTAGCAGAAGCATGGAAACATTCCTACACACATATTAACCCTCGCTAATACCCACCTGTTTCAGAGCTTACGAGACAACAACATAAGAAAAAATTGGAGTGGGGGGCACCTGGGTGAGTCAGTCAGTTAAGTGTCTGTCTGCCTTCAGCTCAGGTCATGATCCCTGGGTTCCGAGACCAAGTCCAGAGTCTGGACTCCCCACTCAACAGGGTGTCTGTTTCTCCCTCTCCCCTGCTCAAGCTCTCTCTGTCTCTCTCTCAAATAAGTAAATAAAATCTTTTTTAAAATAAAGAAAGAAACAAAATATTTTGTAGCCTATAGAAAGAATGATGTAATTTCTAGCAGTATACAAAGACATCCATGACAGTTAAGTAAAAAGAGCCAGTTGTAGAACAATATGGAAAGTATAATATACATTTTCTTTTGAAAATAGGCTTATATATACATGGAAATTTTTTGGAAGGACATATGACCACAGATGACAATAGCTATTTAAGAGAAGGGAATTTAACTGAGGATTTCGATTCTCTTTATTTTTGCACAGCATGAATTTTACTAATAGCCTGTGTGTGTGTGTGTGTGTGTGTGTGTTAATCAGAAAATCAGACCAAAGAAGAGGAGGTAACATAAGGTTCCAGACTATGGGTTTCTTTAGAGGATGCATGGGGGAATGACCCCACCAATCTCCATCTCATTTACAACATGGAGGCCCCCCTCCCCTCGGGCACACAGTTGGCCACGAGGACTCCCAGGGCACGAGAAAAATGAAACCATCCTGACCCCATCTGCAGTGCAACAAGCAGATCTCTCTGTCTCATTCTTTCTTGATTTCTTTCTAATACTGACTTCCATTTCCACTCCTTTTGTTCAAAGTTCAGCTCTACTCTACAGTGTTACAGCATTTTTGAAATGTGGAGTTGTTAGGTCCATGATCAAAGTAGCGAGAGTGATACAAAGCGAAGGTCAAGCGAAGTTCAAGCAAAGCTTTGTTTCGCACCAAGCATCGGGAATCCAGCCAAACATTCGGGGCTGCCTCTTACAGAGAGAGCGACCCTCCCAACCTTACAGACTAACTTTTAAAGGGCAAAGGCCATGTGGTGGAGCCTGGCCACACACAGGTGGCCAGTGAGATTGTAACACACAGAGAAAGCTACACAATCGTGCTAGGTCACACACGGGTGGCCAATTGAATTACGATTCACCCTAGAGTAGATATTTGAACTAGCCTATCACCTTGGTCAGAACTGGCACCCAAAAGGCGGGGCCCACACTCCTTGGTAGCTAGGGAAACAGTATGCGTGCCCCACTGATTGGATGTCTCCACCTGGCCTGACTCGCCCTTGTATTTGGGCTCTATTACCTGGGACTGGTCAACCATATTTTACTAGTTTCCCAGACTTGCTTTTAAGTAAGTCCTCTGGTGGGGTCAGTTTAAGTTTCACTGCATAAACAACAAAATGGCTGTTCAATTGAGATGGAGCCGCTCTGGCTAAATAGGCCCTTACAGAGTTGAGTTACTGCTCCCTGCCAACTCCAAGTCTAACGAAAACCCCATTTTCTTTCTTGTCATTTCATGCACTTCCATATTCTTATTCAATCTACTCCTGGCCATTGCTAAGAGAACTAAGTACTCCATTCCACTCGTCTTCCAAAGTTGCTGGGTTCATGGATCTCCCACTATCACACAAAATGCACTCGTTCTCTTGACTTTCTACTTTGACCACCAATTAAGTAACCAACTCTATCTAAATAATCCTTCCAGTTGCTCCACTTCCTGGAGCAAAGACCAGTGCTTCAGAAAGAGAAAGAACTCTTATTAACCTAGTTTTCACTGGAACTCCATTGCTGCCTTTTACTTAGCATTTCTGACTTTCCTAGCACTGCCCTGTCCAAGGAAGGGAGCCACTGACCCCCAGTGACCGATCCAAACTGAAATGTCCTATGAGTATAAAATAGACTACATGGATTTTTGAAGGCCTTGAATAAAAAACAAAGTAAAATACCTCAATATAATTGACACTGATTACATGTTAAAAGAAAATTTTTACATTGTGGGTTAAATAAACAACAAAATTTAATTTCACCTGTTCTGTTTACTTTAACAGGGATACTAGAAATTTATTGCTTTGTTTCGTTTTGCTTGCTGACCTAGCATATTTTCCAAAGGAGTCAACTCCAAAGAGACTTCTCCCTCCTCAGGTTTACCTCAGTTTCAGGAAACTGCTTCCTTGGGGCTCCCACCCACGTGATCTCCTTGGAGCCGCCATCTTACTGAATACCCCACCTCCTGACCAAACAAAGTCCCTTCTCGGATTTAAAAAATTGGCACTTCATAGATTGTTTGGCTGGATTTCGGGTTCGGGGTTGGCTATCATTTTCCTTCAGAATTTTGAGAGCATTGCTGCGGTATCTTCTACCTTCCAGTGTTGCTATTTCAAAACCTTGAAGTCACTGTGTTTCTTAATCCTTTCCTTGGATGTGACAGTTGTTCTCACTCCAGAAACTTATAGGCCCCTCTGGCTCTCCAGGCTCCTGAAACTCCTGTCTCAGCCCATCAGGCCAATGAGTCGTCTTCAAGTTTTAGCAAGCACTTTTAGCCCACATGATTGATTAACTAACCCTTTCTTTGTGTATCTATAGATTAGGCATTGCATTGTTTCCTCAAAAGCCTCGGTAAGAAACCCACTTGCACAACCTCCCCACTCCCCCACACACCCACAGGGCACAATACACAGCCTCTGAGCACCAGGATAGTGTCTGTAGCTGGCACCACTGAGTCTGCCCGCAATCAAGAAAGGTTAAACACCATTGTGCTCCCCTTTTACTGATTAACTGCCCTAAAGTTTCTCCAAAAACCTTCAGGCAGATACATCGGAGTTGGTTTTTGGACAAGAGTGTGCCTTCTCCACAGATGGTCGGCCCTCTGAATAAAGCTCATATTCCTTTCCAATCAAAACTTGTCTCATGGGGCGCCTGGGTGGCTCAGTGGGTTAAAGCCTCTGCCTTTGGCTCGGGTCATGATTCCAGGCTCCTGGGATCGAGCCCCACATCGGGCTCTCTGCTCGGCGGGGAACCTGCTTCCCTCCTCTCTCTCTGCCTGCCTCTCTGCCTACTTGTGATCTCTGTCTGTCAAATTAATTAATTAATTTAAAAAAAAAAAAAACCTCACCTCTTGAGTTTTTTTCAACTGGCGTTTGGAGCAATGGGCAGCCAAACTTGGGTGTTTCAGTAATGCTCTGAACTTTCTCAATGGTGTGCCCGTGGGTGGGGCTTCTTTCCTCCACTGGGCTGAACATTTTCAGACTGGCGTTCCCCACCCACCCCACCCCAAGCAGGAAACTTCAGTTATGATCAATTTTCTTGAATACTTCCAGTGATCATTTCCTCCTCTCTGTTCCCTCTGCCCTTTCTTTATGGATCTAGAAAAAAAAGAGTCTAGATCTCCTGGACTGGTCCTCTAATTTCAAAAAATCTTTTTCTCTCCCCACTTGTTTTTCTTTTTGCTCTACCTTCTAGGCGACTCCATGACCGTTATTTCCTAACCCTTCTACAGTTTTCCATTTCTACCATATTTTTTAATCTCCAAGAGCTCTATTTTGTTCTCTCACCACCCCTTTAACAGCATCTTATTCTTGTTCTGTGGTTGCAATATCATTTCTTTTTTTCTCCAAGGATTGTCTGAATGATAGCCATTTTGATGTAGTACTGTTGTCTTTTTTCCCTACAGAGTCTCAAGTTCCTCTAAGTTACTTTTTGCTGTGTGTTCATTTTGGTGTCTACCTTTCATGATAAAGACTTTCCTCAGAAGTCTAGAAATCCTTGGCTACAAGAGCAGGGGGCGCCTGGGTGGCTCAGTGGGTTAAGCCTCTGCCTTTGGCTCAGGTCCTGATCCCAGGGTCCTGGGATTGAGCCCTGTGTCGGGCTCTCTGCTCGGCAGGGAGCCTGCTTCCCCTTCTCTCTGCCTGCCTGTCTGTCTACTTGGGATCTCAATCTGTCAAAAAAAAAAAAAAAAAAGAAAAGATAAAGAAGAAAATAAAAGACTGGAGAGCTGAAGGAAGTTCTGAATGCAAGCATGCAGCTTGACAACAATGAACTTCAGCACAGGACCATCTACTTGGATCGCCTGGTGGGCAACTCTGAACGTCGGTGTCTTTAAATCCTTCCTTGGCAGCTCGTCAAATTTTCCAGAGAGACTTCAGTCTCCTGCCTGTGTGCGAAGCTCCAACTTGCCCATATTTCCTGAACAGCCAGAAGGACTACAAGGTCTCAGTGGCAGTGTGCCTGTGGCCACTGTGTTTAGTACAGTGTTTCTGCCTCGTCTCTGCCCAGCACCCCCCAAACTGTAGATCCTCTAATTTACTTCCTCCAAACCTCCCATCTTTTGTGCAAGGTGGGGAAAAGGTTCCTGGCATCCAACTATTTTCCTTCTTCGTTTCTACTTCCACTTTAGTGCCCTTCTTCATCTCTACTTCCTCTTGAACCTGATGCTTCCGATTTCCTGGTGTTTTGCAGATTTACTGCAGAGTAAATTAAGCGGGGGGCTCTCGGCTTTCCTCACTGCTGGTTTATATTTCCATAGTCTTGAATCTGAGAGACCATTTACCATCTGTCCTTATGCTTCCCAGCTTCCAAATGTTGTTGCTGTTGAGTCCCTTCTGTTTTGCTTGACTTTTTGGGTTTATGTCTTTTTTATTTAATCCCTTTAAATGTCACGCTAATGGAGTTTTGATAGAGATCCAAGATAAATGTATGTGCTCCATCTGCCATCCTTACACTGGAGTCACATCTCCAGGAATTTCAAACTTCAACTGAGATGGTAGAGACTGGGATTCTCAGGAGCTTTAGCCTATTAAATCCATTCTTTATTTTTATTTGACATTGGATTCTATTAACAGCTTCTTCTCTAAAACTACACCTCAATGGCATACTGAGGCCCCAGCACTTAGGGTGGTGGGCACCAGAGGCAATCAAGGGGGCTACAGATCATTTAAAAATGATACAGTGTGGGGTGCCTGGGTGGCTCAGTGGGTTAAAGCCTCTGCCTTTGGCTCAGGTCATGATCCCAGAGTCCTGGGATCGAGCCCGGCATCGGGCTCTCTGCTCAGCGGGGAGCCTGCTTCCTTCTCTCTCTGCCCACCTCTCTGCCTACTTGTGATTTCTCTCTGTCAAATAAATAAATAAAATCTTTAAAAAAAAATAAAACATTGGACTCTGAAAAACAATCTAAGGGTTTTGAAGGGACGGGGGTGGGAGGTTGGGGGAGCTAGGTGGTGGGTATTATGGAGGGCACGTATTGTATGGAGCACTGGGTGTGGTGCAAAAAACAATGAATTCTGTTACGCTAAAGATATATATATAATGAAAAATAAATAAAATAAAAATGATACAGTGGACTAAAAGTCTGTCTGTGTATTATTATTAACATGTGCCAACAACAAAACAAGGTCAGTGACAGAACACTCCTTTCTGAAAAAAATCTTCTGTTAATCTAAGTTCTAAACAATTTCTACAGCTACTGTTAATCTTTTAATAATATGTATGGGGCACCTGGCGGGCTCAGTTGGAAGAACATGAGACTCTTGATCTCAGGGTTGTGAGTTCGAGCCCCACGTTGAGTATAGAGATTACTTTGAAAAAAATCTTAAGGAAAAAAACATGTATGTAGGCTTCGATACAGCAACTTTCTATGTGTTATCCTTTAACAAGGAAGTTAATTCAGAGAACACGAAGAATACAGTTGGCCTGTGACACACACAGACTAAGCTGCACACACGTGTTCTAAGGGCATGTTTAAAACGGCTCTGTCGTCCCAGCTCAGTTAGGCACAGGGTAAATCCCTAACCCTCAAGGTACTACATCTCCCAGCACAAGAGGGATTTGATATATGAGGCTCCTGGGTAGCTCAGTCAGTTGGGCGTCTGCCTTCAGCTCAGGTTGTGATCTCAGGGTCCTGGGATGGAGCCCTGTGTCAGGCTTTCGGCTTGGTGGGTCTGCTTCTCTCCCTCTCCCTCTCCTTTTGTGCTCTCTCTTTCTTTATCTCTCAAATAAATATGTAAAATCTTAAAAGAAAAAAAAAAAAAAAGAGGGATTTGACATGAACAACAGCCCAGCTATTGAAAACATGAAGAAGCTGAACTCTGTTTAGTTCAGTTCTGTCGTTCTACATGTAATCATTCTCTAAGCCCCACAGAATTCTTTTGGAAACACTTCTTCATGTTTTTCCTCCCTTTCCCACCCAAAAATACAGTAATGTAATTAAAAGGTATCGATCTGTCCCTGTTTTCTTATTTCATATTGTAAATTTTATTTAAAATTTTTTTTTCATTGGCCTGGTTACCTAAACAAAGTTCAATAGAAGAAAACACTCTCCTTTTCAGGCTATTATTATTTTAAAAACTCCCCAGCTCAGGCTGTTAAATTCATCTGGTCCACCTCTTTACCTTGCATATTCATTTTCCCAGCAGCACCACTGGCCACTGATGGCATCTTTAGATCACGGAGATAATCCTCTGTCAGTGTTCCCTTTTCTCTCTGTTTCTAAACGCACAGCTTTCCTAGGACTTGGCGTGAGTTCTCCTCTCATCTTTTTATCCTCTTTTCCAGTGTAAGTCAATCCTTTCCTATGGTTTTCAATACAATCATAATGCTGTTGACCCTCTGCACTGACCTCTCTAATTCAGAATTCTCTTCTGAGTTTCAGACCCATATCCAACTGCCTAATAGATATGTCATTTTTAATGTCTTCCAAAATCCAACTTCATTTAATATGTCCAAAGCCAAACTCTCTGAGTTCCAAATCCTGCTGCCTCACTTCCCCCCGTAGCTTTATCGGTTCAGTACAAGGCACTACCACCTACCCAGCTGTTCTAGCCATTGTTGCATTTTCCCCGTCTTCCACCAGCATATCCCCAATCAGAAAATCCAGGCAGTTGAAGCTCTAACACATGTCTTGAGCACATCTGCTTTCTCTCCAATCCTACCAGACCAACTTCATCCCTCCCCCAGACCAATGCAACGGCTTCCTAACTGCTCTCTTCAATTACACTTCTGGCTTCTCCAAGCCCTTCCCTCAAAGAGCAATCAGAGTGATCTCAACATACTTGGGAATTTGAGAAACTCCCACATTAAGTCCTTGGCCTATGGGTAAGAGCTATCAGGACAGGGAAGGCCGAATGGGTGTCACCCTTAAGCAGGCGGGGGTGGGGGGGGGATTAGTGTCACCCTTAAGGATGTCAAGGATACAGGAGGGGTGATCCCGATCAAGTCTCTATTAGATCACCACTCTGGTCCCTGCAAAAACATTTTGCAGCACATTTTGCATTCACATTTACATCCGACAGATGATAATGTTTACTCGTATAACCCAAACACTTACAGGGTCACGTTAATTCTCTTGATCTCAGTTAAAATATAGTCTGAAGAGATAAGGACCATCTGGATATCCCGCAGAACAACATCACATTGATTCATTACATCAGATTGGCCTGTAAGCCAAATATGACCCACTGATTTTTGTAGGGCTCACAAGCAAAGAATGGTTTTTAAACTTTTTAAATGGTTAAAAAAAAAAAAGATCAGATAACTAAGCAGAGCACAGAGGATTTTTAGGACAATGAAACTATTCTGTATGATACCATAATAGTGGACACATGTCATTACATTTGTCAAAATCCATAGAACACCAAGAGTGAATCATGATGTAAACTATGAACGTAGGGTGATGATGTGTCAACTCAGTTTCATCATTTGTTACAAATGTGCCACTCTGGAGGATGTTGATAGTGGGACAGGCTGCGCATGCGTGGGGGCAGGTAGTGGACTGGGAAATCTCTGTACTTTCCACTCAATTTTGCTGCAAACCTAAAATTTCTCTTAAAAAATTATCTCTGGGGGCACCTGGGCGACTCAGTGGGTTAAAGCCTGTCTTTGGCTCAGGTCATGGTCCCAGGTTCCTGGGATTGAGCCCCACATTGGGCTCTCTGCTCAGCAGGGAGCCTGCTTCTCTTCCTCTCTCTCTGCCTGCTTCTTTGCCTGCTTGTGATTTCTGTCAAATAAATAAAATAAAATCTTTTTTAAATGATCTCAGAAGATAAGATCAATATCTGAAGAATATTTTGTGACATGTGAACATACTACATTCAAACTGCAGTGTCCATAAGTAAAGTTTTGTTGGAACACTGTCACACCTCTCTGGGCCCCTTGCATCCAAATGGCCAGGAGACAAGAAGTCACCATCTTGGTAGGGTGGCTGACCCTGGCCACCAGGGCAAGGTACAAGTGCTGTCACACAGAGAGGTGTTCAGGAATTCAGAAGATCATGCAGGTGCCTCTTGGTACATGACAGCCCACTGTGTCCGTGAACGGACAGGTGCAACAACCCTGGCCTGAGAAGGGTATGATTATCAGTCTCAGACCCTTCAGGGATGATGAATTGTGTCATACAAACAGATCAGCCACTGAGACCTGCAGAAGTGACAGCTGAGGTCCACTGCAGAAATGCTTGTGGAAGGCAAGCTGGGATGGAAGAAGGAAAGAAAGACCTCCCAGGGGATGTCACGGATGGCCTGTGTCTTCAGTGCACTGCTCGCAGCGCACGGCACAGCAGCCTCTCCGTAAAAGTGTTAAGAGGACTGTTCTCTCCGTCTTGGACTTTCCAAGTGTGGTGAATGTCTTCATATCCCATACTTGGCTTGATGGAATCTTGTGGAAGAAATTCTTCCTATCTCACCGCCTATCTTTCGGCTCACACGCGGGGCCCGCCCGCCGCTCCCCTCAGAGCCTCCCGCCCGGGGAAAGCGCCCGCCTCGCCCCCGCCCTGCGTCGCGGGCACCCGGGGCTTCCCCGCTGAGGACCCGCCCAGACCGCCCCGCTCACCGCCTCCGGGCTTCTAGGCGCGCGGCGATGCGGAGGCGCCGGGCCTGGATCCGCTCCTGAGGGTTGTCAGAATTTATGGACGGCCCAAGAATCGGCGTGGACAAGTGTTCCTCCTCCTTCTCCTCCAGGACCCCCAGGGGTCCCGGCGGATTCATGACACGTGCCTCCCACCCCAAGCAGCTCCTCCTGGACCACCGCCAGACCGCCGCCGGTTGCTAAAAACAAGCCGTTGCCAGGGAGAGGCAGTCACCTGACTGGCAGCTGGAGTGCGCGCGCACCCAGCACCTCAGGCCCCGCCCCCCGGTATTTGCGTACCAGCCTGTGGTCTCTTTCCCGGGTAGATAATGGGACTTGAGCTCTACCTTCGCGGGGTGAAAATGACATGTTTCATTCAGTACTGTACAAATAGCGCCTAACATAATACCTAATATGCAGTAAGTGCACAACCAGTGTTTGCTGAGTGAAAGAAATGTACACAAGTGTATGCTCACTGCAGATATTTATAATATTAAAAAACTGTTATGACCCCAAAATGCATCAATAGGGGAACTGGTAAAAGTTTTCAGGGGTTGGAAAACAAGGCGGTCGCTAAGAATGGATCTGACCTAGAAAGAGATAAAGATTAAATGAGAAAGAGAAGATGTAACACAATGTGTAGAATGTAAGCCAAGTTCTATTTGAAATGTATCTAGTATATAGGGAAGAAAAATGAACAGAAAATAAGGCTGATATCAAGGAAGTTACTGCCTGTGTTCTCTTTATGGTTTCAAATCTCACATTTAGGTCTTTAATCCATTTTGAAATTATTTTTGTACGGTGTTAAGAAAGTGGGCCATTTCCCGCCACATCATTTATTGAAGAGACTTCTTTTTCCCACCAGATATTCTTTTCTGCTTTGTTAGCGATTAATTGCATATAGTTGTGAGTTCATTTCTGGGTTTTCTATTCTGTTCCACTGATCTCTGCGTCTTTTTTTCTGCCAGTATCATACTGTTTTGATCACTACGGCTTTGTACTATAACCTGGAAGTCTGGAATTGCGATGCCTCCAGCGTTGCTTTTCTTTTTCAAGGTTGCTTTGGCTATTCGGAGTCTTTTGTGGTTCCATACAAATTTGGGGATTGTTTGTTCTAGTTGTGTGAAAAATGCTGTTGGTATTTTGATGGGGATTGCATTAAATGTGTAGATTGTTATAGGTAGTATAGACAGTTAAACAATATTTGTTCTTTCAATCCATGAGCATATAATGTTTCCATTTCTTTGTGGTGTTTTCTATTTCTTTCATCAGTGTTTTATAGTTTTCAGAGTACAGCTCTTTTACATCTTTGGTTTGGTTTATTCTTAGGCATCTTAGTATGTTTGACACAATTGTAAATGGGATTGATTCCTCATTATTGGTGTATAGAAATGCAACAGATTTCTGGGGCACCTGGGTAGTTCAGTAAACATCTGACTCTTGATTTTGGCTCAGGTCATGGTATCAGGGGTGTGAGATCAAGCCCCATGTCGTGTTCTATGCTGGCACGGAACCTGCTTAAGAGTCTCTCTCCCTCGGGGCGCCTGAGTGGCTCAGTGAGTTGAGCCTCTCCCTTCAGCTCGGGTCATGATCTCTGGGTCCTGGGATCGAGCCCTGCATCGGCTCCCAGCAGGGAGCCTGCTTCCCCCTCTCTCTGCCTACTTGTGATCTCTCTCTCTGTTAAATAAATAAATAAAATATTAAAAAAAAAAAAAGAGTCTCTCTCCCTCTGTCTTTACCTCCACTCACTCTCTTGAAAGAAAAGAAAGAGAGAGAGAGAAGAGAGAGAGAGAGAGAGAGAGAAAGAAAGAAAAGAAAAGGCAGGCAGGCAACAGATTTCTATACATTGATTTTGTATCCTGTGTTGTATGCAAGTACACTATACTGTACACTTGAAACAAATAGTACACTGTACATTAACTGATTGAAATTTAAACAAAAAAATTAAAAACAAAGGGATACATACACCCCGATGCTTATAGCAGAATTATCTAAAATAGCCAGATTATGGAAACAGCCCAAGTGTCTGTTCCATTTACTGATGAATGGATAAAGATGTGGGAGATATATACAATGGAATATTACACAGCCATAAAAAAGGAATGAAATCTTGCCATTTGCGATGACATGGATGGAGCTCAAGAGTATTATGTCAGGAAGACAAATAACATATGAGTTCATTCATATGTGGAATTTAAGAAACAAGCCAAGGAAGGGAAAGAGAGAGAGGCAAACCAAGAAACAGACTCTTAACTATAAAGAACAAACTGATGGTCATCAGAGGGGAGGTCAGTGGAGTGATGGAGAAATAGATGATGGGGATTAAGGAGGGCACTTGTGATGAGCATGGGGTGTTGTATGCAAGCGTTGAATCACTATACTGTATACTGCATGTCCGCTAACCAGAATTCAAATAAAAACTTGGGGGAAATAAATAAAATGCAGAAATTGATTAATATCCATTGTTTCCCAAATTTACACTGCTTTAATAAAGTTTTTGATTTGGGAAAAAACCACAAAGTAGGTATGGCTGTGGGTCTATGGGTGGTTTTTATTTTCTATTCCAAAAAAACTTTACAAATAACACAAATCACTTGATGTAATAAAAAAACAATAAAGTTTATTTTTTTTAAAGAGTGGTGACAGAGGTTCCTGAAGAGACTGCAGCAAGCAAATGTCACAGATAAGAGGGTTTGGGGGGTAGGTTGTAGGTGTAGGTCCAACTTGATAATTCACAAATATTGAGAGGCTGGTCCTCACTGGTAGGCAATGCCTCAAAACAAAAAGCAGAGATGCGGGGTGCCTGGATGGCTCAATTGGTAAGCCTCTGCCTTCGGCTCAGGTCATGATCCCAGGGTCCTGGGATCCAGCCCCGCATCAGCCTCTCTGCTCAGTGGGGAGCCTGGTTCTCCCACTCCCCCTGCTTGTGTTCCCTCTCTCGCTGTGTCCCTGTCAAACAAATAAATAATATCTCTTAAAAAAAAAAAAAAAAGCAGAATGCTTTACACTAATAAGCTCACGAAAGAAAGAGGATACCCTAATCTGAGCAGGAAACAACTGACATAAGCATGTGTATTTATGGCCTGTGACTAGCACATATCTGTGGCTGCTCTCCAAAGGAAATCAAACTATAACTGGCAAGTTTCTTGATGCTGTACGATTGACTGCAATGAACTCAGGCGCCCACAATGAGTATAACTTGCCACAAAGACCCAATAGTCCTTTCATCCCACCCCTGGGTAAGTATGGGATGATAAACACAAACCCTTCTGGACATATGGGCTTCTTTTGCTATGCAACAGGCTTGCCATCTACCTTCAGTATATAGTCTTCTTCCAAGGAAATGATACACTGACTAGATTTTAGTCTATGAAGTCAAGTCACATACTTAATTCCACATCCATAAGATTACAGCAAATCATCCCATCAAACATCTACATAATTTCTTGGCTTATTCCTGTCTCTCAATTTGTGTGAATTTTACTAAAAGATTCTCAGAAGGCAATCTTCTTTTATTCATTTCCAAGTTATTTTTGGAACTGCCTCACCCATCATCTTTATGTATTGACTACTAAAGGTACGAAGGATGGAACAGGGAAGGGAAGGAAGAAGGGGAGTCACGAGTAGGTCATAAGGCTTAGGGAAGAGTTCAAAGTTATTAGGAGAAACCAAGCACCTACCTTAGACCACACACTGTGCTAAATACCTCCTTGCATCATTCATAGCACATATGCGTGACTGCGGCAATATTACTAATCCCATTTTACAGGTGAAGAAACTGAGTCTCTGAAAAAAAAAAAAAATAAGTAACTTGCTCCGGGTCAAAGCTTGCCAGGCCGAACAGGACTAAGAAATGGTCATGGCATTAAAAGCTTGGGAGGTCTTGAGAAATTTTCAGAATGAAGGCAAAAAGAAAAATGGAAGGAGCAGATATCAAGTTTGCTTTAGGGGAACTTGCAAGCAAGGAGAAAATATGAGAGCAGGAAGAAGAGCAGGACATTTTGGAAGCACGGCGGCTAGGCTGGGACAGGCCCGTGCTGCTTACCTAGGACACACCTGTGATGCCATCAGGCACGGACTGGGTGCTGGCGGTCTGCAGACACAAGGGCAGGGCTAACTGCTGGTGCAACCAAGAGGCTGGGAGGGCCAGGGGACTATGAGCACACTGCTGGACAGCCAGCCTGGGCTGCAATTGGACTTACCCCTCGCCTTCTTTAAACCTCTTACAGGAAATTAAAATAAATAAATAAAAGTTAATGCCTGCTGCTATAAGTGGGGAGATCAATTCTGATGGAAAGACAGGAAATAGTCTCAGAAGCAATGTTAGGAAATATGGGGTTGTTCAATAAAGCTTATGATTCATACACTAACGTTTAATTGTACCAAGTGTGGGTCATTCAGTTCTTATGGAATTAGTCTGGAAAATTAACATTCTTTCTGTAGGAAAATGTTTTTAAGTACGAGACAACCACCTCACAAACTAACTTGAGTGTGACCCAGTATTATTATACACTGCCAGTGCCCAGTTCTGGGGAAGTCAAGAGCAGGACACCATGAACCGCTGTTACTGCCACCTGCCTGGTACTCTGCTTTCTGAAACAGGGCCCAGGACTGCAGAACACCCGGCAGCAAGCAGGCTGGTGGTTATTTTTTTTTTAATTTTAAGAAATTTTATTTATTTGAGAGAGAGAGAATGAGTGGGAGGCAGGGCAGAGGGAGAAGCAGGTTCTCCACAGAGCAGGGAGACCCATGGCAGGGCTCGATCCTAGGACCCTGGGATCATGACCTTAGCCAAAGACAGACGCTTAACTAAGCCATCCAGGCGTCCCTGGACTGATCTTTCTTTAAACAAACAAAAGAAAAAAACATTTAAAGTTTTGTTTTAAAATAATCAGTAACAAGATCTTAGGCAAGTGGCTGGACATTATTTTCTCCCCACAGCTCCCTCCACTCCTGCACTTACCAAGGACAAAGAAGACAATCTGAAAACAGTTAAAAGGATTTAAAAATTATTTACTCTTTACTTTTATTACAATAAATATTTATCAACAATAGAATTAAACAATTTTAAATTAAAACCTACTGCATTACTTTTGGGGTTCACAGCAGCAGAAACAAACATAAATCCAGTTGAAAGGGCAAGGCTTCCAGAATCCAGTGGCAAGAAACAGTCGGGTCTTGATTATCTGGGCTCGCAATAGGGAACAGTAACACCAATGATGGGAAAGTGACAAGTGACAGTGAAAACCCACAGCTGTCATCTATTTGTGTGTCAAATTACCTAAGACCTCGCAACACTGGAGCTCAGGAATTTAAGCAAGGTATGAAGTCCCTGTTTGGCAAGGGCTGGATTTTATCCCCTCTACGAGCCCTTGAGCACAACTGCTCCCAAGCTGCCTCTGGGCCAGGAATGGGCTGCATCATCCTTCAGAGCCAGAAGCCTCAAACCCTGTGGAAGCAGCTATCTTTCTCATTCGCAATCCCTGCTGAAAGGGAAACAAAGTGACATATTTCAAGGCCCTTCCTTGGGGATGAAGAGGAACTGCAAACAGGAGAGACTGTGGCTCCGGAGCGGGAAGAGGCTTCACAGAGTTACAGGCTACATGCTAGGTCCATGAGAAGAGAACACTCTCATGAGGGCTCACCATGTTGCAGATAATCAAGAACGGACTGCATGGGTAAAGGAACGTATCATACATATAATGCAGAAATATGTGTCCATATTAAATAGGTACATACACACGCCACACCATGACCATAACCAGGTCAAGTAAATGCTATGTTATTTACGATGAACACACCAAGTTCTGGACAGACCGATGATGAAAAAGCTCACGGAACGACTTGAAAGAGGAAACAAAAGACTTTGTGCTCCCCTTTATCTTCCACTCTAATATACTCTACTTGTCGCTACCACATGCCGGCTGCTTAAGTGGGGTTGTTTCTAGGGACCTGAGAAGGGAAGGAGTCATCCTTTCATTTCAGAATGTTCCCCAAAGCAAACTGCAATGGCTCAAGCGACACAGCTGAGTGACTGATTCGGCCGTGATTCCCGCCACCTCTTCTTAGTCACAGGGCATGAAGCCTTACTCGGAAAAGTACCAACTTCTCTACCTACAGTTAAATTCCTGCAAATTTAACCTATTATACGCTGGGTGGAAGGGTAAGGGGACAAGGTAGGTGGTAGGGAGTTTGCACCTGGGCAGTAATTCACTGCCTCCCCATTACCCAGAGAAAAATGCCATTTTTTTTTAAACAATTGAAATTTGGAGTTTAATACTGAAGTCCACTCTCTTGGCACATTTTGGAACGAGCAAGTCATTACATGTCACTGGGACTTTGTCTCTTGAAAGCTAATAGGGTAAGTTAGCTAAGCAAAATAACCTACAGTGTTAATATTGTGGGCAGTTGTAACTGGCAGTTGTTAGAGCCTGCTGCTGAATGATACCAGTAATTCAAACAGATTTAAAACGCAACATTCACAGATCTTGCAAAATGAAAACTCCTCCCATAACGGGTTAATAACATCACATACTAACTAAGCAGGTCCCAAGTAAGGTGAAGAACTTACTTTAGAGATTTAAAAAAAATTGCTTGTCAAGAATATCAGACTGATGGCAAATTGTGTGTGTTTTAATTAAAAAAAAAAAAACTAGGGGCGCCTGGGTGGCTCAGTGGGTTAAGCCACTGCCTTCGGCTCGGGTCATGATCTCAGAGTCCTGGGATCGAGTCCCGCATCGGGCTCTCTGCTCTGCAGAGAGCCTGCTTCCCTCTCTCTCTCTCAGCCTGCCTCTCCATCTACTTGTGATTTCTCTCTGTCAAATAAATAAATAAAATATTAAAAAAAAAAAAAAAAAAACTAAATCAAGTCTAATCTTAATCATTATCCACAGAAACTGGTCAAGAGAAGACTTTAGCCAAAGAGCCATCAGGCATCCTGGCAGTTAGCCATTCCTGGTTATTTGGTATTGTTTTTAAGATTCTTTTTTTTAAGTAATCTCGACACTGAACATGGGGTTCGAACACACAACCCTGAGAATAAGAGTCGCACGCTCTACCAACTGAGCCAGCCAGGCTCCCCCACACCTGGTATCTTTAATACTGTCTCTGAGTTCCATGTCACATTAGGTACTATATGGCCATGATCCAATTCACAAGGTTTAAAAACAGCACCACTCTGATTTAGCCTACCTTTCTAAAAATGATTCTGTGAAGAGTAAAACAACATGAATGGGTCTGTAGAAGACCAGACAAACCTTCTGTTAGGTCCAAATGGACTTTCCTACAGAGATAAGGCTTTGTTGAAATATTCTAAAATCAGTCCATGTACTATTTTCCAATTCTGGGAACCTGGCCTTTCTGACAAAATGAAACACCACTCCCTCACTCAGGCCACCTGTGAGAGGGTTACAAATGACAGAACATCTTTTGCTTCCCTAAATATAAGCTCATTTAAGATCTGTCTAAAGAGTAGGTCCCTGCCTAAAAACAAAACAAAAACCCAGCTAGATTACTATCTCTTGCACACTTGTTTATTAAAGAGCGAAGCATATTATTAGCAAGTGGATTAAAAAGTAAGGTTACATTTATTTTGCAGTAGCCAATAAATCCCACTCCCATGGTTCCACAAAAGGAACATGTCGACACTTTCTCTGAAAAAGCTACACAACCATGATTTACCATACACCCTAATGTAACTGCCTACCAATATGTCAGTCATCTGTGCCACTGTCAAAGATGAAAAGTAAAATATGCAAATCACATGGGTTACCTAATTAATAAAGGAAAAATCAGAAATCTACTTAAGCTTCCTAAGATGTACAGAGCATCACACTTTCAAGTTTCACAGTGATTAGTTTAACACCGTTTTACTGTTAAAACTCACTTAAAATGTACATGTCAAAGTGCTTCAAATGCAGCATACTAATTAAAATTCCTTCTGGAAGGTTCTAGTACTGGCAGCTAACTTAGGAAGGTTATTCACCCAGAGGGTGCTCAAGAAAGGGCCTGCTCTTACAAAGACACCTCACAGGACAAAGAAAATTCTAATCTGACCAGATATCTCCTATAGAGAACTCAATTAAGACCAGAACTGAGGTCAAGATAAAAGCCACTCTGAACACAGGACTCAACACAACCAAAGATTTCTGTATTTGTTTTTGGCTTTTTTGGGGACCCAAAGTCAAAAGTTCTAGCCTATCGGTTTACTCTGTTCCCTCTGGCACGTTCCCAGTCCTTGACATGTCAAGAGATCTAAGGCAATCCAGGAGATATGGAATGTGGCAAGACCTAGGTGCTCAAAGCAAGTGGGCGTCTCTGTCCTAGGTGTAGCAAGTCAAAAGAGAGACTGGCTGAAGAATGAAAAGGAAGAGTTACACAGAGGCTTCTAGTTAAAATATAAAGGGGAAAGAGACCCTTTGATTCAAACACCTTCAGTTTATCTTTTTATTTTCCACAGGTTATAGAAGAAAAGTCAACTTTGGAAAGCAAGGAACACTCCAAATGTTTTTTGACTGACTACAAAATAAATTCTTTGAAAACTGAACACTTGGGAACCTTTCAAATTCACATTTGAATTTGAAGTTAGTGGCGGAACGACGATTTAAATTTTAACTATTTTAAACTCTGCACTGCATTAGGATCATTGAGCACTATAGGCACTGGGCATTTAAGGTGATCCTTTCTTCTCCTTCAGGTGGACCCTATGCCTGATTTTTCTTTTCCAGATTCCCCCAAAGCCGACTCCAGGTCATGATTAATTCTTTCTCAGTACCTCTTTAGAATTTGGGCAACTCTAGACATACACTCCTCTTCCCCATACCTCTATATTAAAATAAATGACATGATGGTAGTAGTAGAACATTCTAGACCATAATCAGCATGGAGCTTTTTTAAATTAGAATTTAAAATATTTTAAGCATGATATTATTAAAAGGCCAAGGACTATTTAGGTTTTTATTTTGAAATTATTCACTCCATTACTTGAAACTAAAACTCATGAACTACATCTATTATGTATAAATGGAAGAATGGCAGTTTCAACTGTGATGATCTTAAACTGTGTAATGCACTAAAGATCATGAATGTTAGTAAAGGATCAGAAAAGGCAGCAACAACATACTCTATCCAGGCATTTTAAGGATTTTTCTATCCCATGCTCCCCTCAAATATAGGGGAATTAATTTCTGACAAGCAGGAAAGGACATTTTTCATACCATAACCTGACAAGTAACTTCTCACAGGTCTAGGTAACTTTGGTCAGCAGAAACACAAAGCAAACATCTGGCCTGGCTAAGGCACTCCATTCTGAAATGTACAGAAAACATGCATGTATGACCAACCATGCCACTGCTCCCCAAAGGCGGCTCAGTGTATGCTGGGAGAAAGGCTGGGGTGGAAGACTCACCCCAAAATATCATGCATAAGCCTGAAGTATCTTTTATACTTTGGAAATGTTATGATAATTGGTATGACACAAATGCACAGAGCTATTTGCAAGTTAAATCCTGCTTCAGCTGCTATATCACTAAACAACAAATGGGGACTTTTGAGGTAAGTTCAAGATGGCAGATTAAACCAAGAAAAAGTCAGAAGTCCACTGAAGATTTACAAGTCCACGGTATTCTCAAACAGTACTTCACTCAGTTTCACTTTCGTCTTGTTGAGAGCCACCTTTCATCTAATGGTGTCAATAAAACTGGCGCAATTCTTTACCCCTACAGAGAAACAGGTCATGAATTAAACGCGCAAAACCATTTCAAATAAACTCGATGCAATGGAAAAAGAACAGAAAGACACTCTTGAGGTAAAACAGCCCCAAAAGTATAGAACATGACCCTACACTGGAAGGGTATTTTTTTTTTTTTTAAACTATACTGTACAAGGTGAAGAAAGCCTGTGGTCCAAATTTTTCATTTACAAACATCTCTCAGTTCTCTTCTTATATAATACAGATTAATCTTATTCTTGTGTACAAGATCAGCAAAAGGTAAAATGATTAGCTCAGAAACCTTAGAACAAACAAAGCTTTGTTCCCAGCCCAAATTACCACTTAATCCTATTCAATTTTATAGATGACAAAAAACAAGGTCTACAAAAAATAGAGTTACCGTTACTTCATTTGTTCATTCTCTGACCTCCATGATGGCGATTTATTAACACAGAATCACTATCCACATTTTCCAGCATCCATTTCTCACCATGTTCAGTCTCAGAAAAAGTCAATGAATATATCTCAATCTTTATGAACCATTTTTAAAAAAATGAATACAGAACCGTAAGTTAGCTCCTTGACTCCTCATTTCTAATAGCCTGGATGACAATGATTAGGATTTACAAATTTTAAAACTGAAATATCGATTACATAGTTATTTTTACAAAGCAGCAGACTGAAATTCAAAAAGGAATACACTATAATTAAATTTAACAATGGTCACATTCATAGATAAATAATGGTTAAAAATTTAATTACATATCAACACAGTGGTGCCTATTTTATCCAAGTGCAATCCATCCAAAAAAAAAAAGGGTTTAAGATACACTCTTCATTCAAGCACAAACTTCATTCAGTGGAAAATTAAAGAAAATCAGCAAGTAAATTTCACCACCACCAAAGTAAATGGAGACAGAGTCAAAAAGAAATAATATATCCACATTCATGAAAAGGTGTAATCTACAGATCAACCACAGTTAAATCAAAGGGATTTTTATGTTTGTCAGTAAACTTCAAAAATTATTCCAGGTCACATTAAAGACAGTAGGTACTCAGTAAGGCATATATATCAAAAACTTTCTTCAAACGGGGAAGCGGTCAAGTCAAGAAGGGAAGAATTTCTACTTCTTTAACCTTATGAAATAAAAAACACGGCACTCTCACCTCCATAAAAAAGAGATGGAAGGACAGAAGGAAGGAGGGTAGGAAGGAAGGCAGGGCAAACCGAATCAGAAAACTAATTTTGTAGTACGGTTCATAGCAGGAATTCATAGTGAGGCTCATGAGATTTCTAAGTCCAAAGTAAATTTCTCTTATAAGGAAGTTTACCTGTGTTCCCTACAAGTAATTACCGTAAGACTGGGGCTGTCACATGCATTCATATAAACATAGTTCTCGGGCACCCAGTCTCAGCAACTTGCAGCTGAGGGGGGAAATGCCACATTTAAACGATGAACCATGTCAATGGGTAAGCTACAATTATGATCTACTCTCTGCTAAGTCAATCGAACATTTTTCTTTAAAAGAAAATTAAGTCATTTATCAAGATCTCTCCCAAACAAAGAGAGCCAGAACACTAGAGAATCTAAATATATATATACCAGCTCTCTCAGCGCATGAGGAAAAAAGGCATTTCCATGGGAAAGAGAAACCAGTATTTGGCAACTGTACATCATAGTTCTGTGATCATTTGGCATCTCTTGCTAAAGGTGACTTGCTCTTACCTTTTCCTTATTTTAGATCTGGGCTATTGATAACTTCCACCGCTAAAGACCTACTACTAAAGTAGTACCAAATATGAAAACATTTTGCCATTTTCTTAATGTTATCAGTGTTCCTAAACCTATTTGGGGACTTTAAAAATAAAAGCAAAGCATCCTTAACTCTGTATGAACCAAAATACCATAGACTCATGAAGCTAAACTCACTAGAAACATTTTGCTTATCTAAAGTACATTATGCTCAACCAAAATGCCACATGGTTTTATAAAAAATAAAATAAGTTGGGAGTTAGCAGGTCCAAAATTCCATAAGTTCAGATCATTTGTATCCCTCCTGCTGTCCAAGTACTCTACAAACTTGAGTTCCCAGGTCTGTTAAGCAGGTCATTTTTAGTTCAATGGTGATGGATGAAATATTTACAAGCATCTTATTTACAGTACTTTTTTCTGTAGATTACAGGCCAATGTTCTTTTCCTCCATTCCTAGTCAATCTGAGTTTGGTTTCCTCAATGAGAAAGGATAAATCTGAAAATGGCTGCTCAGCTGCTTTACCTGCAGAAAACCAGAACATGAGGTAGTGACAAATACATTCCTAATAAATTTTTCAAAGGACACAGAATTCACCCTCTGCAGATAACAATTTACTGATGTGGCAAAACTCAGCAGAAGTAAAGAAAAGGCTTTTCTAGGATAGCTATAGAGCTAGAAGGCTACAGAATTCTGTAGAATTCCAGAACTATCCCTGGGAGGGTTAGGACTTAAACCTAACTCCAACATGTAGTCTTTCCAGAGCACTCTGGACCACACAGATTCACACCCAAATCTGCTGAAAAATTATAGGGTTAGCTGACTTATAAGATCTAGTAGATCAAATATTTACATACATAGTTTGACTCAACTGCTTATAGCATTTCTAGGTAATCATTCCTAATCCTGAAGAAACTGTATAGAAGTAGATCTGTACATTTTATGAGATTTAGGCCATGCTGGTTAAGGTATTCCTGGTGGGTAGGCAAGACCCTGATTATGTGTCAGTTACCAAATATCATTTATTTGATACTTTCTAGCTCTATTGTTATTATCTATATGTTAATAGTTCAAAAGTGAATGCTTTTTGTATTGCTGTTTCACCTTCTGGTTAGAAGTTGCAGAAGTGGCAAGAGCACAAAGACGGACAAAAAAGATGTTCCTGGGGGCGCCTGGGTGGCTCAGTGGGTTAAAGCCTCTGCCTTCAGCTCAGGTCATGATCCCAGGGTCCTGGGATCGAGCCCCACATAGGGCTCTCTGCTCAGTGGGGAGCCTGCTTCCTCCTCTCTCCCTCTGCCTGCCTCTCTGCCTACTTATAATCTCTGCCTGTCAAATAAATAAATAAAATCTTTAAAAAAAAAAAAAAAAAGATGTTCCTGGAATTTTTTTTTTCAATAACTTGTATTTCTTTTCCAGGTTTTTAACAGTGAAAATGTACTACTTCTGTAATTTAAAGAAAAAAATGTTTTGGCTTGGTTTATGTACAGTTGCCTAAAGATATGCTTCTGAGGAGTTATAATAAATAAACACAATTATAAAAGACATTTACAACAACATTCTATTTCATACATGACTGATGAAATAGAAGATAAAAGTGCTAATACAAAGTGAAACATTTATGTTAATATGTGCAAATAAAAACAATTATGTCTTCATGTCATAATCCCTAGTTATCATGGATTTTTTTTGTTCATCTATTTTATCCCAACAAATGTAGGCTACTTTGGGGAGAACACTAAGAGAAGAAACCTAAGTTTAGCAACATATGCACAGCACAAAGTAGTTACCAAGCATGACAGGTGCCCCCATCTTAAAAATATGTTCAACGGTATAGAAAACATTTTGTTTCTCAAACTGAGTCTGAGCAGGGTTCCTTTTAAGACAAGTATACCAAATAGGAGCATTTTAAGAGTCATAAAAATATGAATAATAATATGAATACCTTTTTACATTTTTCATTGTTCTGAAACTACTGTTGGAAAACAAAGAAAAATATATTCCAGATTGTTCACTCTAACTTTAATTTATAAAGATGAAAAACTGGAAACAACATAAATGGTTAAAATAACTGGATCATAACTAAGTACACTGGGTAATTATTAAGTACTCTCCTTGATGGAATATTGTACAACAATAAAAACTGTATTTATAAGACCATGCTAAAATACATAAACTAATTAGAAAAGACTGTTAAAGTGTGAGGAAAGAAAATAAACTTGCATGGTTCTCATTTTCACTTTATCTATCTTAGTCCATTTGCCCTGAAACTATTCTCTTGCTTTAGAAGAGAATATTAAGGTATGCAAAATCCTCCTTAAATCCACTCTCTCCTAATATTTCCCCCTGGTATAAATGTCCCTAATGCTAATGAAGCAAGTATAGAAATAAATCATCAACAAACGGGATTATTTGGTCCTCATAGAATTAAAAGTACGTGAGAGTTTACAATTCCATTCACCAAGAAAACAATTTACATTTCTACTTAAAAACAACTAATTCCTCATAATAATTATCCAGCTTTTAAATTATTTGAAGTTACTGTGACATATTCATCAGAGAAATGATATCTGAAATTATGCACCTGGATATTATTTAAAATGTATAGAGAATAGCCAAATTCTTCCAGCTACTTTAATAAGCAACTTTCTTTTGAAATTTTCCCCTCACCTCCTTTCCTAGTACTTACAAGAACCAAATGGAACCCCTTCTGCCTTAGATTACTCACCACTCGTACTCCATAATGGATGTGGGCCAGAGTGAAAACAGCTGTTAAAGTATATAAGAGAATGCTCTCGACGTAAGAGGCTATTCCTAAGTTTACCACCAGGACAACCAAGAAAAGAGGAACCAGGAACCAATTCAAAGATGGGCACCGGGTGCTACTCATTTGACAAACAATCAGCTGACACTTGAAGTTAGGAGAAAAAAAAAAAAAAGAATGAAAATTTAATTAGCAACACACTTCCAAAATTAGTCACTCCAACATTTAAAAAGCATTCGATTACTTGAGCCAACAGAGTTCCACGACATTATTAAAATCAGTATTTCTCAATTGCTCATCTGCCCACACCTCCAAACCCACGGACCCTCAGAGTGTGTGTCAGAAGAGTCGGGAAGAATAATTTAGCAAGGCTGCTAGAGAAGGGATTCTGCCTAGGTAACAGTTTGGATAAAAGAAATTTCTCCCGGGGCGCCTGGGTGGCTCAGTGGGTTAAAGCCTCTGCCTTTGGCTCAGGTCATGATCCCAGGGTCCAGGGATCGAGCCCCGCATCGGGCTCTCTGCTCCGCAGGGAGCCTGCTTCCTCCCCTCTCTCTCTGCCTGCCTCTCTGCCTGCTTGTGATCTCTGTCTGTCAAATAAATAAATAAAATCTTTTTAAAAAAATTTTTTTAATTAAAAAAGGAGAAAAAAAATCTTACTGTGATGTTGGCAAAGGCTGTTCCAACCATAAAGTAGAATACTCTTGGATGCAACTCTAAAATATCTGAAGGCGACTGAAGGATCCATGCTGTAGACAAAATGAAGAGCAAACATGGAGAAAAAAAGGGAACCATAGCTTCATAGACTGAATTGTATTTCAAGGTGTTATTTTTATAGCTTCTGAAAAAAAGAAATCAGGTAATACAAAGAACATTATTACATATAAAACTTACACTGCATTTGTAAATTTTATAGTTTTCTTTTTTTTTAATTTTGTAGTTTTCAAAGTACTTTCACACTTACTCACTTACACTCATAATACTCCCATAGCACAAATAGAACCAACTTTACTAAACCCATTTTGCAGACAAGTTAAGTGACGATGTGAGAATTTAAATTTACTTAACTTGCTACCAAGTGGCAGGGCCAGGACTAGCATGTAAGTCTTCTGAGCCCTAGTCCCCTGGAATGTAAAGATGCACAGAACTTGATCTTTGTTTTGTGAGATTTACAGTCCACCAGGAGAAATAAAATGCACACAACATCACAAGGAAGTACCTCGGAGCGCAGCTACGATACAAAGTAACAGAGAACCCACCAGGGGAAGACTGCACTGAGATTGCCCATAGCCTGTCTCGGTATCTCCAGCACACACTCCGAGACAGGTCTGCTCATCTGAACAGAGCCCAGATTCTAGTCTGGCTTCTGCTCCTGATTACACGATCTACACGATCTTGGATGAGATCCCGCCCAATCAGGACCGCATCCTTAGAAGATGAGGAGAAAATGTCTCCAACTCTAAGGCCTTCAGAGCCTTGAATTTTACGGTTTCTGTGAATGCCTGCCAGCTGCCATAAATAGGGAAGATTCATAGAGCTTGGCTGGACACAGATAGGATTCTGCAGGACAGATCTGAGGGCTGAAGGATGAAGTGGGAAGGGTTTCAAGCAAAGGAACAGTACTAGAGGGAAGTGGGAGCAAAATTACCAAGGAGGGAAACAGCAAAATGCATTCAGGTTCCCTATGTAATTTCCGTGTGGCTAAGCAAAGGTGGAGAAGTGCAGACCAAAGAAAAAAAACACCACCCAGGAAACTCCTACCTAACCCTTGCCCCACTTCTCTGGCAAGAACTTTCATATAATGCTACCTGGAAATCAGCAGAGATCAAGGGTTAGGTCCTAAACTACACAAGTTCAGAAATTTTATGATCATGCTGACTAAACTTACACAGAATCAACTTATAAAAACTTATAATCAATTTCTAAAAAGAACATAAACCTCTCAATATTCAACAAGAACACTCACCTTCCCAATTCACTCCACAAAAAAATGACAAATGGAAGACTGTCTGGTGAGCCAAAAGCTGTAACAAAAGCACCAGTAGTTCTGTGCTGTGCTTGAACTGAGTTCTCAGCTGCCACTGTAGACCCTACATGACCCTGACCTCATTCCAGATTCAAAACATAGGTTTCAGAACCTTTCCAAAATGCCCAGATCCCAAAAGTAAAACAGATCCTAAAATTCATCTAAGTTAACAATTTTCACATTTCTTGCCCAATTAAGAAATACTTACCTGAAGAAGTTTAATAAACTCATTGGAAGAGTCACACATAATGCACAGCCTAAAAGGAAAAATATTTAAACTATTGTTATTATTATTCGAGTGATTTTTTAGAAATTTCAAATACATACAATATTTAATGCTTTTAGACCCAATAATTCACAGGTTCAAGTTGACTTTCGTATTGAAATTAAACACACTTCTGAACATTTATAAGCAGAAGAGCAGCAGTATAGCTCGCTGATTCAGAGCAGAGGTCAGGGGCCAGATGGGGCTTGAACCTCGATTGTGTCTGCAAGTTATGAGATTTCAGGCAGATTAACGTTTCAGTGCCTCAATTTCTTCTTTTATAAAATAGACATAATAGTACTGACCCCGTACAGTTTTGAGAATTAAATGAGTTGTTATACATAAAGATACCTGGAACAGTACCTGGTGTGCAGTAAATTGCATAAGTGTGAGTTACTGAAAGAGGGGCTGATTCATGGATTCTGTGGTTTCCCATTTCCACTTATTTTTATCTCCCTAGCATTCTGAATTTCTCCACCCACCCCTAAGCATACACTGGTTCTTTCCCCTCAAACCCGAAACCAAGGACAGCCTTCCCAAGAAGCCCTCCCCTTGCTTCTGCTGCCCTCGCTATCTATTTCTTCTCTTACTCTCCCCTATCACTCACCAGACCTTCCTGTGCCCTTCCTCAGGACTCATTCATTCTGCCTTCCCTCTGCAGAAAACTGTACTCTGGAATTTACCAAGTTCTCCTAATGATCAAATTCAATATTCTTTCTTCACTCCTGACTTCTAAGTAAAGGACTCTGTTGACGCTCCACTAACTGCAATTCTTTCCCGCCTTGGCCTTTGCGATCCATTCTCCCAGCGCTGTTAGTTATCCAACCATTACATGTGCTGTCCTTTATTGGCAACTCTGCCTCCTGGCATATTCCTAACTCGGCATTCAACTGTGCTTCTAATCTCCCCCTGGGAATCCTCTCTTATAGCTTTAACTATAAGCTTCCTACATACGACTCCAAAATCTAGTGATGTACTCTTGGGCAAATCAGATGATCTCTCTGAGCTTCAGATTCCACAGTTGTACAATACAGATGGGTTAAATGACTTCCTAATGTACCTTGCATTTTTAAAATTCTCTGATTCTACAAATTATAGAGATGTAAATTCCTGATTTTTTTTTCCTCTGTCACAATCCAAATTAACACCTGTGGCAAGTTTCTGGCTACATCATTTGGGTATTTCACCGTCACTCAACAAATCAGCCCTAGTCTGACCACTCCAGACTCCCGCTGACTGTACTTGGCTTGGGGTGGGAAGGTGGTCAATGTAGCTATGAGCTTAAGGATCAAAGACAGAAACGTATTCCCTCAAAACGACTCCTAAAGACATTTTGCTAAAAACAGATGAAAAGACTAGAATCCACCAAACAGAAATCTCATTTGAAAAGATGAATTACTCTGCCACTTCCAAGCCCAACTATGACAGTTACCCAAGTTAGAAGAGCCCAGAGAGAAAGGAAGACAAGCTGACATCCTCAGAAATTTTTAGCAACTGACACTGTGTCAAGTTAGGAAGTACTGGTAGGGGAGCCAGAGCTGGATTAATTAACCCAGAATCACTATAGCTCTGAGGTGTTGAAAATAGGCTGTCAGAAACTTGCAAAAGATTTGCTACCAAGAGTATTTTTAGCTTAAAATATCTTAAAATAGCTTTATCTTAAATACAGCAGGCATAGAGGAAGCCGGGCTATATATAGGTAGCCAAAGAGACATACTGTATCTTCTATTTCTCCTCTAAATAGCACCTAATGTACTTTCCATAAAAAGTACAGGCATACCTCAGTGAGATTGCGGGTTTTATTCCAGACCATCACAATGAAGTGAATGTCACAATAAAGCAAGTCACATCAATTTTTTGGTTTCCCAGTTCATAAAAGTTATGTTTCTACTATAATGTAGCCTATTGAGTAAAACAGCATTATGTATAAAAAAAATGTACATGCCTGAGCTAAAAAAATACCTCATTACTAAAAAATTCTAACCATCATCTTTCAGCTAGTCGTAATCTTTTTGCTGGTGGAGGGTCCTGACTTGAGGTTGATGGCCGCTAAAGGTGGGGATGGCTGTGGCAAGCTCTTACGATAGCAAACAATGAAGCTTCCCACAAACAATGACTCTTCCTTTCACAATCTCTCTCGAGTCTGCGATGCTGGTTGATGGCATTTCATCCACAGAACTCCTTTCAAAATAGGAGCCAATCCTCTCAAACCCTGCCACTGCTTTATTCAACTCAGCTGATGTAATATTCGAAATCTTTTGTCATCCCAACAATCTTCACAGCATCTTCAACAATGGATTCTATTTCAAGAAAACCACTTTTTTTTTTGGTCTGTGAGAAGTAACTCCTCATCTGTTACATCATGAGATGGCAGCAACTCAGTCATATCTTCAAGGCTCCACTTCTAATTCTCTTATTTCCACCACAGCTACTTACTTCCTCCACTGACATCTTAAACCCCTCAATGTCATCCATAAAAGTCAGAAATCACTTCTCCCAAATTCCTGTACATGTTGATTATTTTGACTTCTCCCCACGAATAGTGGCACCTAGAATGGTGACTCCTTTCCAAAAGGTTTCCAATTTACTTTGCCCAGATCCATCAGAGGAACACTTTCTATGGCAGCTACAGCCTTACAGAAAGGTATCTATTCCTTCAATCATAAGACGTGAAAGTCAAAATTACTCTTCAATGTCTGGCAGAATGGATGCTGTGTTAACAAGCAAGGAAATGACATTAATCTCACTGTGTATCATCATCAGAGCTTTGGGTGACCAGGTGTTTGTCAATGAGAAGAAATATATTGAAAGGAATCTTTTTCTGAGCAGATCTCAAGAATGGGCTTAAAATATTCAGTAAACCCTGTTGTAAACAGATGTGCTACCATCCAGGCTTTGTTGTTCCATGTAGAGAAGACAGGCAGAGTAGATTTAACAAATTCTTAAGGGCCCTAGTACTTTCGGAATAGTCAATGAGTGCTGGCTTCACCTTCAAGTCAGCAGCTGCATTAGCCCCGAAAAAGAGAGTCAGCCTGTCCTTTGAAGCCAGGCATTGACTTCTCCACTCTAGCTATGAAGTCCTAGATGTAATTTCCTTCCAGTATTAAAGTGGTCACATCTAGACGGAACACCTGTTGCTTGTGTAGCCCCTTCCTTAATCACCTTCCAGATAATTTGCTGCAACTTCTATGTCAGCACTTGAGGCTCCACCTTGCACTTTCATGATACAGGTAAGCCTTCTTTCCTTAAACCTCATGAACCAACCACTGCTAGCTTCAAACTTTTCTTCTGCAGCTTCTTTACCTCTCTCAGCCTTCAAAGAATTGAAGAGAGCTAGGGCCTTGCTCTGAATTAGGCTTTGGCTTAAGGGAATGTTGTGGCTGGTTTGATCTTCTATCCAGACCACTAAAACTTGCTCTGTATCAGCAAAAAGGCTGTTCTGCTTTCTTACCACTCATTTACTCAGTGAGTAGCACCTTTCATTTCCTTCAGGAACTTTTCCTTTGCATTTACACACTTAGCTAATTGGTTGGTGGCGGGATGGGGAGGTGCTGGCTTTGGGCCTATCTTGGCTTTTTCCTCACTAAGCTGAATCATTTCTAATTTGTGATTTAAAGTGAGAGATGTGTGACTCTTCCTTTCACTTGAATGCTCAGAGGCCACCACAGGATCACTAACTGGCCTAATTTCAATAGTGTGTCTCAGTAAGTAGGGAGGCCTGAGGACAGGGAGAGAAAAAAGAGGGAGAGCAGGGTAGGTAGAGCAGTCAGACACACCCATCTTATATGGGTGTGGTTTGTGGGGCCCCAAAACAATTCAAATAGTAACATCAAAGATCTCTGATCACAGATCACCATACCAAATATAATAATGTAAAAGTCTGAAATATTGCAAGAATTACCAAAATATGACTGAGGGAGACATGAAGTGAGCAAATGCTGTTGGAAAAACGGCGCTAACAGGCTAGCTAAAAGGTTGCTACAAACCTTTGATTTGTAAAAAACATAGTACCTGCAATGCACAATGAGGTGAGTGCAATAAAATGAGGTACCCCTGTACTGGGAAAGCGGCTTTATTTATTTGTAAAGAAACGTGGGCTTTTGCTTTATTTCAGAGAGAAGAATTCAGATAAACTTATAAACTACAAAGAAAGTTATATGCCTCTTAAAAGTACCCACTTAACATTCAAAAATGTATCTCACATACCAGAGGATTCCATCTTATTGTTAAATCTGACATTTAAACATAAAATGCAGCAATATTGCCATAGGTCTAGTCACTTAAAACAATTCGCTATGTGGCGGGGAGTGAAAAATAGCTAGCCTTTTCAAGGCAGAGGATTCAGTTCATACAGAAACCCAAGAATGAATATTTGGATTTGGAGAACAGTGGGTTTCTAAAATATCTGTAGTTTAGGGCCACAGAAAAAGGCCCAAACCACTGCCTAAAAGCCAGGGCCTAATGCACCGCATTCTCAGCTGTTTCTAAACCCTACCCAATGCCCATTCTATTACCAAGCTTCACTGGTAGTGAGAGAGCGGATTATTTTTTAGACAAGGGAACAGAGCAATCGCCAAGAGTTTGCTATTTTACTCCTTCAGAGGTCCTAATGCCACTCCTAGTGCCCCAAAATCACAGCCCCAAATAACTTCCTCCTTGCCTCTTTGCATAGGAAACACTCTGCTTCCTGTAGATACCCACTCTCACTAAAATCAAAAGGGAAACATTATCATGATCAGAAACTTTTACCTAACAGCCAGTGGCAAAAGAAGGAGAGTATCTGAGAGGAACAAAGCCTCAACTTTTGGAGTGGATGTATTATGAAGTAGTCGCTACCTTTCATCTATTCTACTTCCTACAAACTAGTGATCTTCAATTTTGAGATAGGCATGAAATCTACACCAATGTGGATCTATACTAAATTTGGATCCTAAGGAACAGTCTAGACTAGTTTAAATAGTTTACAAGGTTTATGTGATTTTGGTATTTATTTCCTTCTGACAAGAAATAGACCAAAACACAGAAACCTCGTTTTCCTTACTGGTTTGGTTCAAACCAGGACTGCAGGGTCGTTCTGCTTGCTGGAGGGTGTGGGAGAGAGGGAAAGGTGGTATGGCTTGTGATAATCAAACACTGGCTTCAATAATAAAGTCATGTTAAAATAGGCTTCAACATGGAGCTTCTTACCAATAATCATTGCAGTGAATAGGTCTCTATATAAGAAATTAAACAGGAAAGGTTCATACCAGGCCTCAACTCCCACAATCGCAGTCACTATGTAGACAAAAGATATAGTCTGGAAGGAAAATGCAGACAAAAGCATATAGAGGCATTAACAGCTGGAAAGATCAGGGAGCCAATAATGCTGTATGCAGCCTGAGTCTAGTAAATAGCTTTAGTAAAAGCAAGAAGTACACTTAAATTCGATACTGTGGCAAGTCTTCTTGCCTTTAAAAATGTCTTTTTCTCAGCAAACAATGCCATAAAATAACTAACTTCTAAACAAGGCAAGCAACTGGCCATAATTTAAAACACTGTAAGGCCTGTCAGGATTTGGTTAAGGCACAGGATGATCCAATTTGCCTACCCAATCACTTTCTTCACACACACTCCGAAGTCTGATGCTCTACTGGGGCCTTAGGTGCGAATGGGCAAAATGGCAACATAAAAAGCTGGTATTCAAAGGCAGGGAGAGTTAACAGCAAGCCTATTAAGTAAGAGAAAACAAGTATCTCTACTCATTGAAACATGGGCAGTAAAAGCAAAAAAGCAACAATTACATGTGCATATCTTTATTTACAAAAATCAACAGTTCAAAGGAATATTTATTAACATAAAGAAGCTAACCATTTTTTAGTAATAATGACATTGTGACTATGGTTGCTTAAAGAGTACTCTTACTATTAGAGATAGATATAGTAAAATACTTATCACATACTACCAGGAATTTTCTTTAAACTAACTGGGAGGAAGGCGATACACGAAACTGGACTGGCCATGCAGCTGCTGAAGCTAAGTAACAGGTACATAAGGGTTCACTATGCTATTCCACTTGAAACTGCTCATAAATAAGCAAGAAATAACACAAGACAAAAAGGACATTTTTAAAAAGCACCAAGTCAGTTCTAGCCAAAAAAGCATAAGGGCTATAAAGAAGGAATGACAAAAGCTTGCCCCCAAAATTCATGGCAATGTTGAAAATTTAAGGCAGAACGCGTACTTACCACTTGGCTAATGTCATATCCCCACGGCAGGAAAAGAATCCCTGTGTTATATTTTTCCCAGTGGGACAGGATGAAAGAAAACAAAACTACCCATAGCAGGAGATAAAGAACAAAAACACTGACACCAGATGGTCCTCGTCCAAATATGGAATATACAGTCACAACAAAGTAAACACATGACCAACTATCCAGGCCATGGTCAAAAAGCTCCCCTAAAGGGGTGCTGGAATTGGTTCTCCGGGCTTGCTTTCCATCCACACCATCTGCAACAGAAACACATTGCCATGGGAAAAGGTCAACATCTGTACCAGTATGCAGAAAGTCGTCTTTAATAAACTGGAGAAACACAAAACAAAACAGATCAGCACTATCATAGGAATGTTAATTAACTAAAGAATAGCTACCAGCCAATACATTTTATAAAAATCCAACCTTTAATTCCTACAATTCAAAGATTTCAGAAATAAAATCTGTTAATTTCTCAGAGTATAATCTAAAATTTAAATTCGGGGTGCCTGGGTGGCTAAGTAGGTTAAACATCTGTCTTCAGCTCAGGTCATGATCTAGGGGTCTTGGGATCAAGTCCCACATTAGGCTTCCTGCTCAATGCGGAGTCTAGTTCTCTCTCTCCCTGTCAAATGAATAAATAGAATCTTAAAAAATAAATAACTAAAGAGCGCCTGGGTGGCTCAGTGGGTTTAAGACTCTGCCTTCAGCTCAGGTCATGATCCCCAGGGTTCTGGGATTGAGCCCCACATGGGTCTCTCTGCTCAGCAGGGAGCCTGCTTCCTCCTCTCTCGCTCTCTCTGCCTGCCTCTCTGCCTACCTGTGATCTCTATATGTCAAATAAATAAATAAAATCTTTTTTAAATAAATAAGTAACTGAAATTAAAATACATTACATCACACTAAATGGTGTCAATTTTAGATCTGAGGACAAAGCATCATAGTTGGACTCTGAATTCTTCCAAATGAGCCTAATAACTGAGCTGTTCCACTAGTCACAAATTTTCAACCCTCCAGAGAATATTCCATAGTTACTCATTACAACTTATCTAACCACTCCTTGCTCTAAAACACCCTGTGTTCAGTCCCAACGCCTATTTCACCTTGTTTGAAATTAGTCATTTTGTCACAAATGTACACTTCCACAATTTATTTTTTATTTGACAGAGAGAGAGAGATCACAAGTAGGCAGAGAGGCAGGTAGAGAGAGAGAGAGGGAAGCAGGCTCCCTGCTGAGCAGAGAGCCTGATACAGGGCTTGATCCCAGGACCTTGAGATCAGAACCCGAGGCAAAGGCAGGGGCCCACCCCACTGAGCCACCCAGGCACCCCCCACTTCCACAATTTTAAGTGCTTTCAGAAAAGGCTTTGCACGTAGAAGGCATTCAGGAAATATAAGAATGTATTAAAACCATTCAATGCACTATTCTTGACGCTGTGAAGATTACGAGAATAATCTCAGAATAAACTAAGCCTGTGCCCTCAGTCTACAACTGAGAAAGGAAAACAAAATGTGGTAATTAAAGATACAGTACATCCCAAACCACAGGAGAATACAGAAAAGGGACAAGTACCCTTCAGGCTAAGATAATCAAGAACGGCCTTCCAGACCGGATGAAACCTGAGTGGAGACACAAAGAATGAGTTGGATTTCAGTAAATAAGAGTATGAGGTTTCAGGAGGAGAGAGTGCTGGCAGCAAAAACACCAAGACGGAAAAGCACATGAGTATTCAGAAAATGCCGAGTAGTTCAGGTTGACTAAAGAAACCAGTCTGTGCAACAGGCAGTAGGGAGGCTGGAGCAAGTTTTATAGTTTCAGGGAGGACAAGGAGCTACTAAAAGGATGTGAGCAGGGAAGTTAAAGGGTGAAAGCCGCAATGAGCTTTGTAAAGACGCTGCTGTCATCGGCGGGAATGACAGGCTGGAGCGAGCACACTAATCCGCAGGCCCACACTGACATGGGATCCAGTGGGAATGAAAGGCTGGAGGCAGGTGAGATATTAAGAAAATAAAAATGGCAATGCAGTAAAAGGTGATCCGTAAGGCTGAAGGACTGAAAGATACTCTCCAAAATTTCCCATCTGGCTAACCAAGAGAGGGGTAGGAAATAAAGAAGTCCGAAGAAGGAGCGTGACTGGTGTTAAAGAGGCTGAGTACAATTTTAAATGCTAAAACTGAAGTGTTGGCAGAATTATGCACACGGTAATATCAAGCAACTCCACCTAAGGCACTCACTAGCAATTCAGAAGACAAGTACAGAAAAGGAACAAGTCTCCTTGCTAGACACACAGGAGTCATCTCCACAGTGGGAAGGATCAGGACTGCCAAGGAATGAGCAGAAAGAGAAAATGAAGGATAAAGCACAGCGGAACACCTTCAAGAACGGCCTTCCCTTCACATTAAGGGACAGAAACAGAGGAGCCGGGGGGCTGGGGCATGTAAGGAGAGAAGGAGGGAGAATGAGAAAGCCTAGTTAAAAAGAAGAGTCTGACGCATAGCTCTGCACGCTTGTGCAGATCCAAGCACCCCGATGAAGAAGATTCCATTCCTGTGATCTCCAGGAACTGTCCATCTAGTAGGGGAGACATTATTAAGAAAAAAAAAAAAAAAAGCAGCAGCAGGTGAACCATAAAAAGTTTTCCTCAAAAGAAAGCATTTTGTTAAGTATTGGGCTAATTGCAAAGATTCAGATTTAAGGAATTAAAAATTCCTATGATTACTGTGTTTATCTTACTACAGTACTATCCCCAGTGCCTACCTCAGCTGGTGGCAAAGAAAACCTTAAAAAATACTGCTGAAGGAATAAGAAAAAGGACAAATCCCAGATTCCTGCCCAAACACTGCAGATCTCTATTATACAGTGTTGGGAACTTTTCTGCCCTTAAGTAGCTTAAATATTTCCACAAAGTCTTTTCTCGTTATTCGCTGGCTTAAATTCCTGTTTGTGGTGCAGCTCCTGGGCAGTTATTACAAACACTGAAATTCATGGACTGCATACTAATTAGGTTTTGTACATCTTCTCACTGAACCCAATACAGCTCTACAAGTCTGGATATGTTTCAGAAAAAAAATACTTTTTTTAAAGTATTTCAGGGCATTTACCATATATTATGGGAAGGAACAACTCAGGAGGAGCTAAAACAGCACCTTGTAATCAAAGACATTAATATTTCTGCAACAAAAGGCAAGGATAGTCACACTAGTAGAATAAAGTGTATACATTGCCTCACATTAGTTCAAGGCAGTTTTGCAATAAATAGTTCATGTTTGGTCAGGATTTTTGCCAAAAATCTTGGCCATTAAACAGGTAGGTGGTAGAGTATTATCTACAAAAGGCTCTTTTTTTTAAAGATTTTATTTATTTATTTGACAGACAGAGATCACAAGTAGGCAGAGAGACAGACAGAGAGAGAGGGGCGCAGGTAAGCAGGCTCCCTGCTGAGCAGAAAGCCCGATGTGGGCTCGATCCCAGGACCCTGGGATCATGACCTGAGCCGAAGGCAGAGGCTTTAACCAGGACCCTGGGATCATGACCTGAGCCGAAGGCAGAGGCTTTAACCAGGACCCTGGGATCATGACCTGAGCCGAAGGCAGAGGCTTTAACCCACTGAGCCACCCAGGCGCCCCCTCTACAAAAAGTTCTTAAGATATGCTGTTAAAAGCCAGAGCCATAGGCCAGTCTCGCCTTTTTCCCTATTTCTCTCTATCCTTGGCAACCAAACTCTATAGAATTCTTAAACCTGCTCATCTTTAAGAACAAATGTACAAAAGCTTCCACCTAAAAATGTTGTTTTTCACTAAGCTTTCCCCTAATTGTTCTGGACTTCACTCTCTCCTTCCCCAAACTCTTGCAGCTCTGGTCACCTGCAATGTCAGCATTTAATCATGCACCAAATTATACTGGCTTTATGAGTGCAAGTCATTTTTACCTGAAGAGATCTCAGCAAATTGGAAGTCAGGGTCTGGTATTTTATATTCATTCAAAAACTATATACTGGGGCGTCTGGGTGGCGCCAGGCACCTGGGGTGCCTTCGGCTCAGGTCATGATCCCAGGGTTCTGGGATCAAGTCCCACATCGGGCTCCTTGCTCGGCAGGGAGCCTGCTTCTCCCTTTGCCTCTGCCTGCCTCTCTGTCTGCCTGTGCTCACTCGCTCTCTCTATAAAATCTTTAAAAACAAACCAAAAAAAAACTATATACTAGGTGCCTACTACATGTTAGGCACTACTCTAAACACTGGGTAACCCTCAAAGCTACGTACATTTTAGGGCAGACAGACAAGCAGGTCACGTGGCATTAAGTACTACGGAGAAAAACAAAACAGGGAAGGAGAACAGGAGCAGGCATGACAAGCCATGCAGATAATCCCAATAAAAAGCATTCTTGGCCAAAAAGATAGTACGGCCTAACCCAGCAGACTACCCTGACCACCCCCTCCACCAAATAAGAATTGATGACTTTCTTATTCTCCCACTTATTTTTGCTTTCCCGCTTTGCTCTATTAGGGCAGCTCTCAGTATTCCACAGTTATTTGATATGTCAGTACTGCTTCCCAAACGTAAGGCAAAAATGATGTCTTATTCCAGCTGTGGGTAAATATTTTATGTGAAGAGCCAGACAGTAAATAGTTGAGGCACTGTAGGTCATCAGAAGCCTCTGTTGCAACAACTCAGCTTTGTCTTTGTTGCAGAAAGCAGGCACAGACAACACGTAAAGGAATACACAGAGCTGTGTTCCAGCAAAACTTTACTTATAAAATCAGGCGACGGGCCAGAGCTGCGCTGTAAGGGGTAGTGTGCCAACTCCTACCTTATTCTCTGCATTCCCTAGCAACGAGTGACAATATTTTCCACAGAGAAACTCAAAAATATATGTTTATATTGAACAGGAAATTAATATTAATTAATTAATTAATAAAATGAATTAAGCATAGGAGAAAATGTTAACTTAGTGGCTGGTGGCAGATTCTCCCTGCTGACAGATTCACCAGCCATTGAGTTTATGAGCATTTGCCGATTTCTTACCGAGAGTGTAGGCTATGAAGTTGAGGATGCCCACTACAATCCACACCCAGTCGGGCACATGCTTGTAACCTGGTGCTGCAAAGGAAAGCAACGCGGCTTTTAACACAAAGTACACACGTTCTACTACACCATGTCCTGCCAATGAGAAATCTTTCTACTTCTTAAATAGAAGTTAAAGTACCTTGTAATATATTTTTAATGCAGAATTAGGTAGATATTAAAATACATATAAATACACTAAACTGACAAAACCAAAGGAGTATCTCCCCAACCCTTATTAACAAGAGGACTGAACTTTAATCTTAACTCAAAACTGTCCATCTTTACTTGAAAACTACTTATGTGCTGAGAATAAAAATTAATATTTTTAGAACTTAAAAGATGCCTGTGTTTAATCTGATCCTTGTTGTTTGCAATTATCCTACAAACATATTGAGCCTTCAATCTGTATTTTTTTCATTACATTATTAACTAGCCAAACAAAAGACCTTTTCATTTGGGTATAGATGGGTCACCTTCACTGGATGATCTGGCATCAGAATCATTCTGAAATGTCTGAACCTCACGACTGCCCTCTAAGACAGAACAACTGAGAATCAGGAGGTCTGGGCTCTAGTCCCGGCTCTGTACTCAACCGGCAGTTTGACTATGAATATACCATTTAACTCTTCCTGTCTATTTACCAAATATACCAGGACTAGATGGTTTATTTGGTCCTCTAGGTTCTATGATTTGGGGAAATATACATAATATTTACGTATTTTTAGCTCTCTTAATAAGTAAGCAAATAATGTTAGAATATTGGGAAAAAATATTTCCAGTTACAAAATAAACTTTTGAGGATGTTCTGAAGATTAAAATACAAATTTTTAGAAACTGTTTAATATCCAAACCATGCTTAATAAAATTTAATCTTATTAATTATGTCATACTTTATGATCTTCAAAAAGTTGCCATTTTATTACATGTATAGAAGACATAGCTTAAAATTTGAATTGATAGTTAAGCAATATATAATTCCAATATTTAGAATTTCTATAATATCAAGTCATAAGTTTTTGAAAATCTGAACTTTCCTACAAAAACAATGTTTTCAGTGACTGTTAGTTTCTCCAGGTCAGTCCACAAGTCTGCTAAACACACAACACAGATGAATTATAACACTAAAACTCCTTAACACATCATTTATAAGTATTATTATCGGAAAATATATACTCCAACTTAGAATGCAAGATATGTTCATCTACCTCCATCTTTCACTTCCTCTCAACTCCATCAACTGGCTGAGCAATGAGAATCAGCTCTATCTCCCACTTACCCCGCCTTATCCCAAATACAGCCAGATTCTGTCCTGTGGTCTAGGGCAGAAACAGGGTGAAGGAGAATGGGAAGACAGGAACAGACGTGAAAGAAGACTTCAACAAACGTTTAAGAACCTTTTTCAGAGGAAACTCAAAAGTATTAAAGGCAAATACGGATGCTGAGCAGAGTGAAAGAGAGATAATCTTCAAAAGGGGGATTTTTCTTGCATAATTAGAACAAGGGAAGGGATATTTCCGGAACTGTTAAGTATGCTGGACCCTGCTCATATTCACTTTCAGGTAAAGTGTCATAATCCTAATGTTTGTCTTCTTATAAATCCAATTATTCTTTATTTATCACAACCTCATTGCTTTTTAGACAGCATATCTAAATTAAGGAGCCAAACTGGTTTCCAGAACTTAATGGAAACAACCATAACAGACTGTGAAAATACAACTTACTTAGCTTTTACACCCAATTCCTAACATTTTACATACTCTTATAGTATGTAAAACTTCCCCAAAATACAAGCATATGAATAGAACCAGAAAATAACCACATCTCATTTTTCTCCATTTAGACATTTTAAATTTTATAGTAAAGTAGTAATCTTACCTGAAGCATAAAAGTCAGGATCAAAGTATGCCATAAGTAGGAAATTGAATACAACCAGCAGAAAGCCAGAGAAGGTTATCAAATTTGGAGCCAGCCAAGTAGGAAATACCTATTTTTTTTTCCAAAGTAATTACAAAATAGTTAAAGTAAAGGAATCTCTCTGGCCACTACACAAGATGCAAATTTAATTCATAATAAAGGCTATAAACTTGAAAGATCATACATATATATGATATATATATTGTTATTATATATTAAAATATAAACCATAATGCCCGCTGATAAAAATAAGCATCTTTCTTCTATGTTCTGTATTTTAAATAACTCCATAATCAACAAACTTTTATAATAATAACATTATATTTACTTGGGAAAATTTTAAATTCATTTTATAAAAATGATAAATTCTACAGTATAAGCTTATACGCCAACAGGGAGATAAATCAAAAGGTATGTGACTAAGGGAAAAGAAGGATGGGAGAGCTAGTTTTTCTAGATTATCTTTCTTATTAAACAAACAGTTGCATCCATAACACTCCATAAAATATTTAAAACTTACTAAAACATAATAAGTACAAGCCTATTAATCATCTTACCTTGACTATAGTGTTCCAAAATGGATGCATGACATACAGAGAGAGTGGATTGGTATCCACAGCACTGTACTGTTAAGAAATGAAAGAAAATATTCAGTTATCCTTGCACATTAGCAAACAGAACAGTATTTCTGGAGTGAAAATAGTATTACAAAAATAACCTAGAAACTATGTCTATTTACATGATGTCTTCATCTAAATAACAAAACTGGAAGAACAATATAAATGGGACAAAGATGGTCAAGTACAGCCAGGCATCTTTTCTTCATTCATTCAACTTTTATAATGTTACAATGTTTCAGTAGAGAAACTTATACTACTTACAAGACCTCACTTACAATGCAAGATCAAAATGTGCACACTGTATACATTCCAACACAGATTTTCTCCACCTCCTTATACCACCACTAAAACACTTACTAGACGTGCAACTTTGGGAAAGTTACTTAATCTCTGCCTTAGTTTGTTCACCTGTAAATGAGGAGCACAGCTTCTTCCTCAAAGGACTGCCATAAGAATTAAGTAAATTAATCATATGCGTGAAACACTTAAAGTAGTACCTTGCGCATGGTAAGTGCTATGTAAGTACTAGATATTCTTAAATGTTTTTTAACCACCAAAGGATGACAGATCCCTTTACAGCAGAAAAACAGCTTGCATAAATAACCAAAGGAAGGTAAGAACAGGTTAGGGTTCTGTGGTGATCCAGTTTATTCCCTAATTATTGAGCTATTTAATAAAAATTCAAAGGAAATTTTAACAAATATCTGTATTTATACATACAGACATACATATAATTTTAAGAGTCACATCAATGACTTATTCATCAGATACACACACACTGGCGTACCCGGCATGTCATAAGCACTCCACTAGGTGTGGGGAAGAAGAGATCATGGGTAAGGGATAATTCCCACCTCAGAGAGTGGGAATACCACCTAACTCATTCAGCTGACATTTAAACATCACAATAGTCCAATGTCTGAAAAAAGTTTTGTGTTTTATAGTAACGCTTAGTATGTCCATAAAAGAGGTAGTAAGCATTTGAATTATCTAAGTTTTTAAAAAATCATAATTAAAGGTCAAAACTTCTTCCTGAATGCTTCCAAATATGCACGAAATCTTTTCTCATCAATGTTTCAAGACTCCAAAGTGTGATGGAACAAAAAAGTAAATGCAGAGAAGTATGTTAAATACTGCTAGCAAAGACAGTTAACTAGTAAGTCAAATGATTTAGCAGACTCCCATGTCTGAGTGCCTCCCTTTCTCCAACCCATTCTGCCTGAAATGGGATAACTGGGACAACGGATCTGAGCTAGACCAGGGGAGGAAAACGGTGAAGATCCCAGCGTGCCTCCACTGGCTGCAGGGACAGGCTGCGCAGCCAGGAGACTACTTAAATGCGAGTTATGTTCTTCCTAAAATCACCTTGCACTTGCACAGTTTCCCACAGGTTACAAAGCTTTTCCACATAACAAATGTCACTGCATCTACACCTCTACAGAACGAAGGGGTCCTCAGCTGACAGGGCTACGTGGATTTAAGTCTTGGGACCTAAGGACAGGGAACCAATAGAGGCTGCCAATGACAAGGGGGAGGGTCCTGATCTCCACTTACAGGAGCCAGCATCCAGACCGACTTGACTAGCCAGCAGGTCAGATAAATGGGGAAACCATACATTTCAAGCACACCGTCTACTGTGAAGAACACTGTAAGAAGTCCAAGTCAGAAGGCAACTGTTTAAGACATCCCATGAATACCGAATACGATGTACAAAGTATAATGTTCTTAATTCAAATGTTTGCTGAATGAGCCTCATTCAACAGCTTTCCATCTTTTGAATTCAGATCTAAAAGAAGACCCTTAACTGGTGGAATTTTCATTTGAAAAGCTCCTCTTTTTAAATTGTGAAGTTCTACCTCTAAATTTCTACTTCAGGAGACCAGAAGTATGAAAAGAATGCAGAGCTAAATACAAGGTTAGTTTGCCCAAGTAAATGTTTCACCTTTAGCTCAAGTACAGCAAGAAAATGTAAAATGAGATCACAAAAGGTAGCAAACAATAAACCTAAAGAACACTCTGGGCTCTAGCCTTACACACGGGAGTATTTTTCGATATCACATATCACTTAGTATAAACAAAGAAACTTAAAATTGTGTTGTGAATCAACAGGAAAAAAGAATCATTCAAACTTTCCACATGCATGAAAAAATAAATAAATAATAAACTTTTAGAGATGTTAAACTAGATTTAGGTATTTGTTAAAGCTTATTATATATATTTTTATTTTCCGGTGGAATGGTATATATCTGAACACCTGAACCAGGTAGATAAGCCACTGTTAAGGCCCACTGTGGCTTGCCTGATCTCCAATCTGCAAGGCCAGATGAAGCTAGTACCCTGGAGAAATGCTTGAAAACCATAGCCTGGGTTTGAGAATCATTCCAAGGCAAAATCTCAGAATCACAAGAGTTCAGAAGACACCTGACCCTCATCAACGCAAACAGGGAAAGCAGACATCTGTCCTCTTTTCAAATGCCTCTGGTGCCAAAAAACTCATTATTTCCAGAAGCAAACCCAACCCATGTTAAACCAACTTTCTATATACTTTCAAAACCCTCTCCTTGTTCCATATTTTCCATCCTGTTTTCATACTGCTTTACAAAGTTAAGCAGACAAGGGTCCAATTTTTCTTCCCAATAACCATGCTTCAACTATTTGAGGCTGCTCCCCCGTCACACCTATATCTTCTCTTCACCTGCTTACACATCTCACATTCCTCTTGCTGCTCCTCTTGCCATGCTTTCAAACGTCTCCTCATCTAGGTCTTATACTTTAGACCAGAAGCAGGAAAGCTTTTCAAGGAAAGCATCGGATAGTAAATATTTAAGGCTCTGCAGGCCACATGGTCTCTGTAATAAACACTCAGCACTACCACTGAAGCAAGAAAGCAGTCACACAAAATAGGTAAACAGGGGCGCCTGGGTGGTTCAGTCATTAAGCATCTGCCTTCGGCTCAGGTCATGATCCCAGGGTCCTAGGATCGAGCCCCGCATCAGGCTCCCTGCTCAGTGGGAACCCTGCTTCTCCTTCTCCCACTCCCCCTTGCTTGTATTCCCTCTCTCGCTATGTCTCTATCAAATAAATAAATAAAAATCTTTTTAAAAAAAGAAAAAGAGTAAACAAGTGGGCACAGTTGTGTTCCAGTAAAACTTTATTCACAAAAACAGGTGCCTGAGGGCTTTAGTTTGACAACCGGTGCTCCAGGAAATCCACTTTGTAATTAAACCAATACAAACATGATCCAGGGCATAAGAAACATTTCACGTGGTGCTTGAGTAGAGAGAACATGACCACAAGGCCCTCTTCCTCAATATTCCTCTGATACTCAACATACTAATTTCCTACGGGAACAAAATCATTCTGCAGACTTAAATACAAATGCGCAGGTGGACGACTAAGCCACCTTTCTCCATGCTAACGTGAGGATGACTGTTGGAACCTAAGGACAAGACTGTACATTTACCATTATAACATTTCATCTTACAAGATTCAACTCATTTTTCTATCCCCTCCAGAGCTCTTCAGATTCACTCACTTACGCAAGGTAAGAGCTACGCCTCTTCAAAATCTCCGCATGTAAATCGGTCATGCTGATAATAATGCCTTCACCTAAGTCTCTGTAAAAATGCTGATTGAGACAGAACTTCTAAACACTTCCCTCAAGTACATTTAATAATTTTTAATTGGGTATAGAATTCTATCCTGCCATCTGTGACAATTAGTCTATTTTTCCCACAAGAGAAAATTTTCATAAAATCTTAGTAAGATCAGAATTATTTTAGATAACATTTTGCCAAAAATTAAGAAGTTTCAGAACTCTTTTTTTTTTTTTTACTTCAGTACAAGTTAGAAAATAAAGCAGATTTCATTCTTCATTCATTCATTCATTCAGTAAGCCAACAGGTATTTATGATTGAGCACCTACAACTGTGCCAGGCAAATTTTTACTAGGCCCAGTGAAGACAACGATGAACAAGAGCAGAATGTTCCCTATGTTAACCAAGTCCATAGCCCATTGTGAGATAGGAAGCACGAAAACAAGGATTAATCACAAGTTGTGTTAAATACCGTGAAAGAAATAAGCAGGGTATTTTGCAAAAGGACTCAGGGCAGAGAGTGTACATAGTGTCAGAGTGTTCAGAGAAAGCTTCTCTAAGGAGGGGATACTCAGCTGAGTCCAAGATGAGAAGACAGATAAGGAACGCAAGACACACTATAATGAGTCAAAGAAGAGAGACCCTAAAGAGAACATGCTGTTGTAGATTCCATTTGTATCAAGTTCAAAAACAAATTAATTTATGACATAAGAAGTAATAATAGTAATTTGATGAGAGAGACTGAAGGGGGCCTTCTGAAGTGCCAGAAATAATTCTGTACCTTGATGTGGGTGGTGGTTATTTGGGTATGTACATATGTAAAAATTCATTAGACACTTAAGATCTGTGAATTTATATGTAAAATACCTAAAAAGAAATAGAAAATAAAGAATATACATGTGGCAGTGTGCATTTGTGTGTGTGTGGAGGGGGGGTACACAGGTATTGCAGGGAAGGGAGTACATGCCAAGATACCTTCAAGCAAAGAGAACAAAAATGTGCTAAGACCAGAAAGCTAGAAATACTTGAAATATTGGAGGAAAGCTAATGCAGCTATAGCTTAGTGAGCAGGAAGAATGACAGGAAATGAGACTGGAGACGTGGGCCTACACCACCTAGCAAGACCACAGTGAGCTAGATTTTATTCTAAACCAATGCACATCCTGATTTACATTTTTAAAGGATCGTACTGATTACAGTGTAAAAAGAACTGGACAGGGACCAAAGTGCAAATAGAGGCCAGTTACAAGACTTAAAGCACATCAGGTGGAAGGATTATGGGTTAGACTAAGGGTTAGGGTTAGCAGTACAGTGACTTCTAAATTACTTCCAAATGTGCTGCGAAGTATACGTTTTTGAGAAGTGACATTAAAAATGTGAGACTCCCCTTAATTTAAGAAGGAAACTGGCTCCAATGAAAGGAAAACTATGAAACCACCTCTTTGGACATAGATGTGTTCCCTTTAAAAAGGTACTATATTTCAAATCCCTTCTCTGTACGGATAAGAAAACTGACACACCCTTGGATTAAGTACAGACCTTTGGACAAATTATTAATTAGACCAGGGCCACTGTCCCAAGTAATGCTCTACTACTATACTGAGCTGCAGATTTCCCCTACTTTGTTTGTCTTCTAAACAATATAAGGAAAATAGGACTCTCACTGTCAAATGATTTTAATATAAGGTCTGTCTTTACCCATCTGAAATATAAGCTTTATATATTTTTTTTTTTTTTTTTTTTTTTTTTTTTTTTTTTTTTTTTTTTTTAAGATTTTATTTATTTATTTGACAGAGAGAAATCACAAGTAGATGGAGAGGCAGGCAGAGAGAGAGAGAGGGAAGCAGGCTCCCTGCTGAGCAGAGAGCCCGATGCGGGACTCGATCCCAGGACCCCGAGATCATGACCTGAGCCGAAGGCAGCGGCTCAACCCACTGAGCCACCCAGGCGTCCCAAGCTTTATATATTTTTTAAAAGATTTATGAGAGAGGAAGGGAAAAAAAAAAAACACATGTGGGAGGAGATGCAGAGGGAGAGGGAGAGAAAATCCTCAAGCAGACTTCCCACTGAGCAAGGAGCCTGACGTGGGGCCTGATCCTACAATCTACAACAACTGATGTTGTTTCAAGAGTCAGCTGCTTGGGCGCCTGGGTGGCTCAGTGGGTTAAGCCCCTGCCTTCGGCTCAGGTCATGATATCAGGGTCCTGGGATCGAGTCCCGCATCGGGCTCTCTGCTCAGCAGGGAGCCTGCTTCCCTCTATCTCTCTCTCTCTCTCTACCTGCCTCTCCGTCTACTTGTGATCTCTCTCTGTCAAATAAATAAATAAAATCTTAAAAAAAAAAAAAAAGTCAGCTGCTCAACCAAGGGAGCCACCCAGTGCCCTGAAGCCTTATAGTTATAAAACACACTTCATTAACTACAGTAATCCGTAAAGTGTGGCTTGCTACACACTGTTACAGTTCATACACCACACTTACTATTAATCACTTCAGATGCAACCCAACTCAAAATGATACTTCGAATTTCTTTTAATTAGTCCCAAAATTTTTGAGTTCAAAATTATCCAAGTTTTTAAGAGTAAAAAGGAAGATGTCCATAAAAAGCCAATTTTAGTTCACAACTGGGTTATATGAAATTATATTTGTTGCTCAAACCAACTTTTCAGACATCTCTAAAATGCAACACACACATTAACAACCTTTCTTAAAACAGGGACAGAAAGTGTCAACTCCCTCTTCTCTCCCCCTGCACAATGAAGCTCAGTGTCTGGTATAGCACAGGGGTATGATACTGACGTCAGAACCTCGCTGACAGGACTCATGGCTCAATTATGTTTAGGTGTCTTAAGTCTTTACAGGAGCAGAATCCACTGTGGCCAACATGTATCCCACCAGCCACTCCTGGAGCAGAGTTCTTTAGCAATGGCATTCCAATCCTCCAGGTGAGGCACTTTAAGCAAGAAACATAAAACGAGGGATCTCAATTATTTAAAAAATCGTTATTCACTCAACAAATACCAAGGCAATCAAAAGAGCAGCCTTTCACATAAAATTGCAGGACTCGCTGAGCACTGGGATATAAAGAAACTTACAATTAAGAGAATGGAGAAAACTTCACAACTTAATCTTTTCTGCTTCTGGCACACAGTAGCCTGAGCTCAATAAACATATTTGAATGTTTATACATATGAATGCATAAATGCATGAACTACTTTGCATGTTTATTTAAGTAGCAGTATAGAGTTAAGGTATCAATGATGAGAAGAAATGTTATTCCCTTCACCAAATCTGCTTTCCCCTAGGGACTAGTCCACAGCAACTTTTAACTTCACGAGGGGATATTCTTACTCTTCCCCATTTAATAATATTGTGCCTATAGGGCGCCTGGGTGGCTCAGTGGGTTAAGCCACTGCCTTCGGCTCAGGTCATGATCTCAGGGTCCTGGGATCGAGTCCCGCATCGGGCTCTCTGCTCAGCAGGGAGCCTGCTTCTCTCTCTCTCTCTGCCTGCCTCTCCATCTACTTGTGATTTCTCTCTGTCAAATAAATAAATAAAATCTTTAAAAAATAATAATAATAATAATAATATTGTGCCTATATTTGTATGTTTTACAGTTTCCACAGACAATTACAGCTGTTCTCTTATTTGATATTGTAAGATAGATTATTCCTACTTATATTACACATGAAGAGACTATAAAATTCAAGGATTACAACGGCTAATAAGCAGATCTAAACTGTAAGTCCTTTCTGATTCATCCTGGAACATGTCTATGAAATTGATCACTTTGTCTGAAACCAGACTATCCTTTCTTGGCTTAAATACAATTATGAGGGGCGCCTGGGTGGCTCAGTGGGTTAAGCCACTGCCTTCAGCTCAGGTCATGATCTCAGGGTCCTGGGATCGAGCCCCGCATCAGACTCTCTGCTCAGCAGGGAGCCTGCTTCCTCCTCTCTCGCTGCCTGCCTCTCTGCCTGCTTGTGATCTCTCTCTATCAAATTAATAAATAAAATCTTAAAAAAAAAAAAATACAATTATGATCTACCTGGACCCAATTTACTGAAATCATTATTCTCATAATAGCCTCTAAAATTTGTCTTCCAGTTTATGGCAGACACATCCTAAAGTAATCCCCAGTGAGTCAAGCCCCTCTATAAGCAGTCACCTCCCTTTGAAGGTTCATTCCACTCCCTTGAGGGCAGACCTGGTAACTAGTTTCTAACCAACAGAATATAGCAAAGGTGACAGATGTCACTGCCTTGATTAGGATACGTTCCATGACAAACGTGATAAGATATCATTTCCATGAATAGAAGTCTTCATCTTAGCAACGTGGAGGAGTCTCCTGCTGACCTTTAAGAAGCAAGCAGCAATGACGTGAACTGCGTATGGTGAGGGCCATGTGGCAGGGAAAAGTGGGAGAGCCCTGGGAGCTAAAGGCCTCAGCGACTGGGAAGAACTGCACGCTGCCAACACCACACAAGCCTGGATGAGGACCCCACGCTGCAGATGAGAACACAGCCCAGCTGACACCCTAACTGCAGCCTGGTGAGACCCTGAACAGAGAGAGGAGCCGGCTAACTGCTGCCAACTCCTAACTCACAAGCAACTGTGAGATAATGTGTGTTGTTTTATGCCACCAGGTCTGTGATAATTTGTAACCCAGCAATAAGAAACCAGTGCACAATTCTGAAAGCGCTACATCCTCTTTTCTGCTCAGAGATATCTTAAGGCTCCACAAAATCAAGACTACCTGATGCTTGAGAGCTAACTCATTACGGTAATAGTTTCTTACTCCTTTATATCCACCTCTGGGTTTTATTAACTCCTCTTCAGATTGCAATATAATTGAATATTTCTTCGATGGGGTGGTTCGCAAACTGTAGTCACCAAACTGAACCCACATTTGGGGACCCTGCCCCAGACATACAGACTCAGACACTCTAGGAGTGCAGCTCAGCAATCTCTTTTAACAGACCCTCCTGGGGAAGTGGTGATGCAACATGGAGGCTTAAATGGGTAGAAGAATAAATGAAACAAGATGGGATTGGGAGGGAGACAAACCATAAGTGACTCTTAATCTCACAAAACAAACTGAGGGTTGCCGGGGGGAGGGGGTTGGGTCGAAGGGGGTGGGATTATGGACATTGGGGAGGGTATGTGATTTGGTGAGTGCTGTGAAGTGTGTAAACCTGGTGATTCACAGACCTGGGGATAAAAATATATGTTTATAAAAAATATATGTTTATAAAAAATAAAAAATTAAAAAAAAAAAAAAAAAAAAAAAAAAAACAGACCCTCCTGGTAATTCTGCAGCACACTCAGGTTTGAGGACCACTGCTCTGGTGAAGGCAAAGATTGATGGCACTCCCACAACTCCTCGGCTGAAGGAGAAACCACACCATTAGTTTAGTGGCCAACACCTATCCCTCCCTATGGTAACTTCAAATACTGCACTGCAAGCAAGAGAAAAGGTATTATAAAATCCAGCAAGTACTCACTAAATTTACTACATGCAAGACAGAAACATTCACCAAACCTAAACTTAAAGTCCAAAAAGGTGGGGGAGGATTTCAAATAATCCTGGGACAAAAATTTTAAATTTCTTAAAATACTTTTTATCAATACAAGACTTTAGGAACTACAGTCACAGAAAAGATGACTCTGTAGACAATGAGATATCATTTCAGTCAATATTATCACTTACATCTACTAACAAGTTGGAAGACAGTGACAGATGATTGGAGAAGCTGGAGCAGTAAAAAACAAGCGAGTCATGATGACAAACAGGTTTGCTTGCTAAACTTAAGTAATCTACAATAAATTCTAACAAGAGATGACAGGACGAAAGGAGGGATCATTTAATGAAGAAACCTGAAATCCCTGCAGAGAAATCTGGATACCAAACACATGATAAATATATGGAGGAGACTGCAGATCCTTAATTAGGAGAGCAATATTTGAGAAAGTTTACTGACTCTGCATGTTGTACTATTATATATGATTAAAGAGAAGAAGAAATCTGAAGTCAACGTTTCTCTCTGTGACTCTTCCTATCTCTCCATTAAGTTGTCACCCTTAACTTGCTTTCCTAAAATATACTTCCTCTTGGTAGAACTTCCTGGGATATGGGTACACATGTGTATGCTGTATGTTAACCAGTGTCCACAAACAGAGAAGCACAAATGTCAAGTTTTATTCTTACTTAATATTAATAAAGCACTATGTGCCAGGCATTTTACAAATATTGACTCATTCAGTTTTGATTAACGATCCTATGAGGCAGATACTCCTTCATTTCACAGATGCAGAAATCTGGTTAGAGATGACTTTAAGTCAAAACACTAGCACGTGGTTTCTTTCTAACTTAATATTAATCCCAAACCTAATTATTTAATCAAAAGACTTTTATCTCAATTAAAGCTACTAGTATATGACATGTTCTTAATACTCAGCAAAATGTTAAGACTAGAAAATATGGTCATCCACCTGCCCCCACTAATAATTTTTAAATGGGGGAAAAGAAAACAAAAATAGTTCTTTCTTCTTCACTGTACATTTTCCCCACCTGCACACATTAGACACAAACCCAATTAAGCATGTCACTGAAGGTCTTTACGTTAATGTTTCGATATCTGGTACAAATATCCAACAACTACAAGGCAAAACTTATCTTTAATTCTTAGATTTGAGAGGAAGCACAGCATGAAGAAAATGGGCTCCTAATTCAGAATACCTGGGTTCAAATCTCAGCTCTGGGACCATTAGCAAGTTAAATTTTCTGTGCCTCAGTAAAATAACAGTAGCTCTACTTTCTAAGGCACCTGTGAATATTAAATGAGATAATATATGTAAAAACACTTAAAGCAATGCCTATATAAACATTTGCTATCATTATTATTATTATTACTCAGTATTTAAAATATTTCTCTTGCCATTTCAACTTTCCTTCACTGAGCTCACTAGGCTCAGCCACTTCCTTATGTCTAATTTACCATGGTCTTCCTGGTCTCTGGGCCTTGGTTCCCCCCTTCAGTCTCTCTGGTACATCTGCTCCAACTTTCCTTTACACACTGGGCAAATTTAAGCATTACAGGTGTTAGAAAAACAAGCCATCCTCAGTGAACTGATGTTTCAGAAAGCAGTAAAAGAACCAAGTCAAGATGTTTCTTCCAAACAGCACCTAAAAATGTGGTGACCTTCTACCGACCACTTAATCTCTCTCCCTCTCATTCTACAGAAGTTCCCCATCCATCCTTGTTTCACTCCTTCTGAAAGACTCCTCTGCCTCTGTCAACTGCATTAAATAATTCTTTCCATGAGGCATTTATAATTCTATATCTATGGCCACTAAAGAGATTACTTAAAAATAAAAATCTTTTAAAAAGGGCCCCTGGGTGGCTCAGTTGGTTAAGCGTTTGCCTTTGGCTCAGGTCCTGATCCCAGAGTCCTGGGATTGAGTCCCTAACTGGGCTCCCAGAGCAGGGAGCCTGCTTCTCCCTTTCCCACTCCCCCCTTATTTATGTCCCCTTTCTCACTGTGTCTCTCTGTCAAATAACTAAATAAAATCTTTTTTTTTTAAATGGGGTCACTAATGGATGTATCCATTACATCCATTATGAATGTATCTACAGGTGGGAAAGGACAGCTCCCTCAATCTACTCAAGGAGACCAAGCACAACTAAAGATAAGTTATGTCTGAATTAAATGTAACATATTTAGGTACTGCCATAATTAACGTGGTATACTGTAGCTGGCCTGCAATCATAAGTGCAAATCAAAAGATCAAGAATTTCTCATGTGTCTACTCTGCCTCAGAAGACAAGTGTTCTATTCTCTGAAATCATTACAGAAATATTCCTCTAGTGGAGGATAATTCTTCCACAAACGATACTTCTTTGCAGCATGAAGTTTCTTTGTTTTGATTCCTAGTCCACAAACCAGACCATTTGGTCCCGTCCAAGAGAAGTCCCTTGCACAAAAGATTACTATTATCTTTCTATTTACCCATTGTTCTACAAGCTGCCAGGGTAAGCTTCCTAAAATTAAAATCTGATCCTGTTTAAAATCAAGCAGTTCCCCCAAACCTATAGCATTATGACATGCCTAAAAATCACCTGAGATATTTAACATGCAGATAATACTAATCTACCCAGAATCTCCCAAAGTGAGGCTAGGAATCTGCTATTTAAACACTTCCCCAAGTGATTCTGATGCTGATAGTCCTTGGGCCACAGAAACACTGATCTACAGGGTAAAATCTAGAAGTCCTTTCCATCAAAGCATCCCCTCTTGACAGGACCCCATCTCTCTCTTCAGCCTCATCTCCTGCCTCTCCACCATCATGCCTAAATATCTACGTTCTTATGGTTCCTAGAAAATACTCTCAGGCCTCCACTCCTTTTGCATTCCACTGCTCTCCTGCACACAGTCTCTCTTTACAACCTGTTAACTGTTATACTAATAAATTTACAATTATTACAGCTCCTATAATCTGGTTGTTGTTGACATGCAACAACAAAATAACTGAAACCAATTCATCCTAAAATTATATTCTTGAAACCAAGCAAGACATTTGAAGAGCACTTACCTCCTCTCTGAAGCAAAATGATACAATTTGGATCTAGCCATTACACTAGCAATTAAATAATGCCTCCCCTAGGTCAGATTAAGTAAACCATAATAGAAGTTTCACCCTTAGATAATCGAGAAAATCCTTCAACTGTAAAGACTTGTCCAAAGAATGGACAGGTAGAAAGGAGGAATGATAAGCCTCTCAAGAAGCAACATGAGAGAATGGCAGTTAAACCCCTGACATCTTCACATTCAAAATACAGAAGTATTCTTCGGATATCCAGGAGATGCACAGCTCCCTTTTACCATACTTCCAAAATGGTATATATTCTTTTGCACTTTCATTTCTTCAATAAATCTCTGTTGAGCACCTATTTTCTTCATGTGCTATACCCTGGTCATGTTGAATAAGATACCTATAGGCCCTATCCTCTCAGAGCTCATATCCTAACAGAGAAGGCAGACTCTCAACTAATTATTCATTTGTTTAATAAAATTGTGGTAACAAATGGAGAACACAACACATAACAGACAACATGTAACATACAATCCATCCCATGCTCTCTTCTGCACCGAGAAGCAATCATCTTAGTTTCTTACTACAGAAATCTAATTACCACCCACATATGCACCCCTCTCGGTGGTTATTCTGAATAACTGCCAGGTTTCCAACTGTAGCTCTCAGAGGTACCTCTAGGGAGACAAAGAAATTAAACTAATTCAAAAGTAATTTTTATACCAGCAGCTTTTACAGTATCAAATTTTCTCACATCTCTTTGCTGTAATATACAGGAAATAAAGATCAGGGAATAAAGATCTCTTGACTATTTTGAGTCTTTACCCATTTATGAGATGATCTGCTTCGAAAGCTGTTTTAATTCAATAAGCACTCATAAAGCACTTCCTGTTGAAGACCACACAAGAGGTATGTGTGTTCTTTAGAAAGTACCTCTAGGTACAATTCACATTCCAGTAAAACCGACCACACAGATTTTTTCCTTTGGACACCTTTGGATTCATAATTTTAATATGAACACAATACCAAGTACCCTCTACTAGAAGTAGTTTCGGTTATAATTTGTGGCCCTCCTTTTTTAGAATAAAATCAACAAACTACATTTTAGTGAACACTGGACACTTGCTAAACTGACCTTTGTTTTCCAGGATGATAGGAAATATGCTGTCAGACACAGGAAGTGAGTCAGATAACGGAAAAAGGGAAAAGATAGGAATAAAAAAGGACACTCAAATTTCCTGTAAATTAGAACACCTATCTAGTTGGAAATATAAACTTAGGGAACACTGCTTATAAGAAAAAGTGGATTCCATAATACAGACACTGCTGCAACTGAAAACAGCTATTCTATTGGCACGTAAACCCAGAAAGCCAGATCCTAGTAAGGAAAAACTTTTATATGTCAATATTTACAGCGCAAAAGAGATAACAGGAAGCAGTAGAGCTGAAGGCAAAACAGGAGGTGTCTGGGTTAATAACCTTCTTTAATGAAGTTACAAAGTCCTGGCCAAGGTTACAAGAAGGCTCTGAAACTTCTTTTCACTTAAATTTTAATACATCTCAGCACCTCAGGTCAAAATTGTATGACACCATGTTTCTTAAAAGCAGAGGCATGCCCCATATGACTTGCTAAGGTCCTTCACAGTTTTTCCGATTCCAGTTAGGGAAAATCCATTATGATTTTTTTCAGCTATTCATTCATTCCACACATCTACCGGGTTCCTAGTATGCGTAGTAGTATTGTGATCAGGCCATGGTGATCCATAAACCAAGTCTAACCACTTGAGTATTACATTCTAATAGGGAGACACACCAACAAATTCCATAAAGGAGCAGAGGGTACTCTGAGAGCATGCTTAAGGGGAGAGGAGAGCTTGGGGGATGTTTCTCTGAGGAAATAACATTTAAGTGAAGACATAAAGATGAATATAAACGGGAAAGGAAGCAACATTCCTGGCAGCTGGAACAACATTACTTAAAGATCTGAAAAAGAAAAGGGGAGAAGGGGAGGAGATGGCTACTAATGCCAGCAGCAGCAGAAAGTGAGGAGCATGTGAAGCTGAAGACAGACATATGATTCAGAGACGTGTAGATCATGTTATCAATTTTGGGGACTTGATTCCAAGAGCAATGGGAAGACATGGTGGGTTTTAAGCAAAAAAGTAATATGACCAGAAGCACATTTTTTTTTTTTTTTAAAGATCACTACCATAAAGAAAAAACTGTAAGGGCAAAAGCAAATGCGAGCAACAAAATAAAGTTCTACTTAATCATAACCCAAAGTATAAAATAAACATTCATGCATCCATGCTGATATAAATAAATGATTGGACAAATACACAATGGGAAGACAAGACAGATCTCCCATACATAATTCCAAACAAATTATACCAATACTCTGCCCTCACAGAGGTGGGACATAACTCTCCACTGCCAAGGGAGGGTTCATAGTGACTTCCTTCCAAAGAGAGTAACTTTACAGAGAGAAACCTAACAAACAGTACTTTAGCCGGGTGATCAAAGTCAGTATCAACAGTGACAAGTCATATGGACAGCATGTACTCTAATGAGAATGCCATTTCATCTCTGTGCTTGTCCTCCCAAAAACCCATAACCCTTGCCTCACCATGAGAAAATTTGCATTCTACAAAACACATAACCAGAACTCCTCAAAACTACTAGGGCTATCAAAAAGAAGGAAAGTCTGATAAATGGTCCCAGCCAAGAGAAGCCTAAGGAGACAGGACAACTAAATGAAATGTCGTATTGCAGATGAAATCCCAGGAAAGAAGGACATTAGGTGAAAACTTGGGAAATCTGGGTCAAGTATGGACCTCAGTTATTAATGTGTAAATATTGATTCATTAACCATAACAAATGTATCATACTAACGTACGATGTTAGTAACAGGAAAAACTGGGTCTGAGACATAAGGGAATTCCATTTTCATGATTTTTCCTGCACATCTATTCTAAAAATATTCTAAAATAAAAAGGCTACTTACACTGCATGTGGGATGAGTGGTAATGGAACCACTCTTCTAGCTTGGGCTAAAAATGACAGAAGGTACTGAACCTGATGATTCACTGGCTGGTGGGTGAGGTAGAGGAATCGAGAGCGAAACTGACACCGATAGCAAGGATGAAAGGTTACAGCCCAGATCTCGGGCTCTGAAAACTGGATGGACAGTGGAGTCATTCATTGATAAGAGAGCAGTGGAGGAAAACCAGAGTTGGAGGAAAGTGAACAACCAGCATTTACTGGAGGCCCATTATGTGTCAGTCCCTTGGCAAATTCCTATAATCACTCTGCACCATAGGGACTATTACCTGGCCCAAGGCCACGTAAAGAAGTTAGAGTTTGGTATCAGATTTCTACGGACTCCAAAGCCCGCGCTCTTTCTACTACACAGTTCCTTCTGTGCACCTTTACTTCATCGGGCAGCCCAAGCGCCACAAGCTACGGCTGAGGAAGCCTCCTCATTGGGCGTAGAAGTGGAGTGCATCAGCAGCACGGCCTCAGTAGTTACTCCCCCTCCCCGGGCCTCTCTGCCACAAGCCATCTCCATCTGAGTTGTATGAAAGAGACGGGTGGAAACTTCATTAAAATGAAGACAATTAAGACACCACGTAGGTAACCGCATCCGCTAAAAATAATCATGATGAAGTAAAGCAGCGCAAGGAATTCCCTGGTTCCACTCTCGTCCAGCGGTCTCCTAAGGAAAAGGCAATCCTCCGGGAAGGTACGGAGTCAAGGCGGCGGGCCTAGGACGCTCCCACGCACCCTGACCCCAAAGCTCCAGGTCTCGACAGGACCCCCCCCTCCCCAGAGAAACGCCCGCCAGTCCGCTCGGAGCCACGCGGCACAAGGTGACACGGACCGCGCCTGCCCCTCGGCCGCCTAGGAGAGGCCGGGAAGAGGGGGGGAGAGGGGCGTCCGCGGGGCCCCGCGCTACCTTGTACTTATCAAAGCCAGCCAGCTGCTCCGGGCTCACGTATTCGTAACCAGCCATGACGACCCGAACACCGAGCGCCCACTCGGCAGCGACTCTACGCGACGAGGTGCGGAAACACCAGCACCACACCAGCTGGGCAAGGATGGGAAGACTTAGCAGGCTAAAGAGGTGGAGCCGCGCTCCGCCCACCGCGCACGCGTAGCCGCCTCAGGCCACTTCCGCCGCCTCCCAGTGCGCAAGCGCAGCCTCCCCCTCTCCCGGCTCACCGAGGGAGGGTCGCTAGCCTGTTCACGCGGTCCACCCCCTCACGCCGTCGCAGTCCAATCAGTGTGAATCGGACAACACTAAGTCCCGCCTCCCAGGCTTTCTCGTCGCTTCATTCGCTAGCGTCAAAATTGGTGAGCTGAAGTAAGGAGTGAGCGGAGGCGAAAGGTCAATTTCCCAGGGGTCTTTGCTCCTTCCTGCGGCGGGAGGCGGGCGGCGGGAGTTTCTGTGGTTCCGCACGCGTGTGGGGATTTGGAGGTGTCCTTGGGGGTACCGCGATTGCCTGCGAACCAGTTCAACAGTACGTCAGGGAAGAGGGCTTAGTCGCCTCAAACCGTGACGTAAAAGACCAGAGAAAGGGTACGGGCCGGCTCCCTGCAGGTCCTGGCGCGGTGCGCCGCGTTGCGCGTAGTAGGTGCATAGGAACCGTGATTAGACGTCGAGAAGCAGGTGGGGAGCCTTGGTGCCAGGCTTTTTGCAGTCTATAAAGGGCCGCGAAAGGGCGCTGGAGACAAATCCCTCAGGCCTCTCCATACTCCTCTCTATCAAAGTGAAATTGCTAATGTCTCGCACCAGGTAAAAGCACTGGTCTGAGTCTCTAGGGGTCTTTAAGGGCGTTTGCAGGAAGTGCATGCACAGAACTGGACTACATCAATGGTTAGAGTGTATCAATCCAGTAGTAAAATTTAATCATAGTGCTGGTTGCTACCGCTTTTTCAAGAGCCTTCTACGCGGGGAGCTTTACAGACGTTATCACCAACCCGCATAACAATACTATGAAGTGGGAGGTTCTTTACCCAAATCGCAGGTTAGGAAATAAAAATTCAGGTTATTCAACCTGCCCAGGGTCAGACCATTCATTATACAGCTCGGAAGTGGTCAACCCAACATGAAATGAGGTTCTTGGTGTCGGAAACCACTACCTCACAGGGACTCTGAATCTCTGGGTCTCTGAAACGAGAGTGATTATTTTGAGATCTCGTAGGTTCCTTATATTCATTCATTAAACATAATTATTGGATGCTCAGCATATGCCAAGTATATTATTATTTCTGCGTGTGTCTTAGCTCACCTTCTAAAGTATAAGGTTCTCATGAGGTAGTAGATACAAAGCCTCTATCATCAGCCTTGGCACATGGCAGATTAAACTTGAATGACTGTTTCCCCTCACTCCTAAGGAGAGGATTTGTATCTTGTACATCTTAATATTCCCCGTGTGCTATAGTCCAGTGCTTTAAAGGTAATACATTGTTGATACATTTTGATGAATGAATGAGCAAAGATCTCTCTGATGTGCTGTGATGTGCTGTGTAGTGTCTGCCTTGTGGACATTAGAAATATGGATCTCCCTTTAAGAAGGAAATTGGCTCTAATGAAAGGAAAACTATGAAACCACCTCCTTCGACATAAACGTAATGCCTTTGTGCATGTACTGTATTTAAAATCCCTTCTGTGTACTGATAAGAATCCTGAGTTGACACACCTTTGCACTAAATACAAGTTTTGGACAATATATTCATCAGACTGGAGCTACGTCCCAAGTAAAATGCTATAGATTCCATCCCCTATGTGTTTCTTCTAAATAACATGAAGAGAAAAAAATTCTTCATATCAAATGCCTTTTTAAAGATTTATTTATTTTAGAGAATGGAGGAAGGAGGGGGAGAATCTCAAGCAGACTCCCCACTGTGCATGGAGACAAAGGGGACACCAACTGAGCCACCCAATCTCCCCTCAAATGACTTTTGTTATAGGACCTGTGCTTACCCACCCCTTGTCTGCCTCCTCACCGGCTGAAGTTTCTCTCTCATACACTGATCATACTTTCTGCCTTCCAGAACGGTCATCACAGAAAATATTTGGGCTAGAAGCAATGTTACTATAATCTGGGGGAAAAAAAAGTGTTTTCATTCCTGGCATTCCTATTTTATTTCGTCTTAAGTAAGAGGATGTCAGATAAATGGAGATATCTAGAAAATTGAAAGTTAAGGACTAATATAGTTAAAAACTCCAATATAAGTTATTAAAGCCATAAAAATGGCCAAGGGTCCCAAGGAAGCTTATAAAACGATGATGATTTGGTTTGCATTTTAAAATAATAGTGATGCCTTATGCTAATTCTATGATTCTCAAAGTAATTTGGCATCTCACTAGGTCATCTTAACAAGCCTGAGCCATGGGCCAAGTAGTTGCTCTAATTGTACAGAACAGAACAACAGAAGGATTATATATCTTGCCCAAAAGTCACCCAGTTTGTGGCAAAATTGGAATAAGAGAACATGTCATCAAACTTTTAGATAATTTTTCTGCTACACCTTGCTTCTGTAAGTTACCATGGCAAGATGTTTGGGGTTTTTTGTTTTGTTTTGTTTTTTAAGATTTTGTTTATTTATTTGACAGAGAAAGAAGAGAGTACAAGTAGGGGCCAGCAGAGGGAGAAGGAAAAGCAAGCTCCCCACTGAGCAAGAAGCCCTTTGTGGGACTTGATCCCAGGACCCCAGGATCATGACCTGAGCCAAAAGCAGATACTAAACTGACTGAGCCACCCAGGCACCCAAGTAAGATGTTTAAAAAAGGAAAATTCACAAGTCAGTTTTTAGTCAAGGCTAGAGGCAGTGGGGGGTGACTAGGAAAGAACTGAACAGCCTCATTAAGTTGCTTATTTTTTCTTAAAAATGGAATTCCCTGGCTAGAGTAAACCTTTTAGGTTAGGGTTTCTCTGCCTGGGCTTTGCTATATTTTTTATTTTCTCAAACATAATCCTACTAGGTAAGAAAGTGTCGAAATTCGATTTGAGTGGGTCATCAATCAAATTCTTTATCACAGAAAAGGTCTGTGCAATATACTGAGATTTGGCATAAGCTAATACTACTTTGTACCTCCTATTTCCCATGTCAGTGGAGGTGGATAAGGTCTATGGTATTCTGGGACCTGTCACCCCGCCAACCTCTCAGTGGTTTTCTGGCCATTTTTGTTTCCTTAACCTTTGAACACAAACTCAGTTGTGTCTGTAGTCATTCAAAACTCAGAGAATCAGTGTAAAGGTTCAGACAGAACCAGGAACTACTGTGATATGAAGTTAAGAGATGAATGACAGTACTAGTTATTTAGACTCTCTGCATACTTACCATTCCTGTTTTAGAGATGAGTTATTATTTCTTTTATAGCCATTATTCATGAGCATGACTGTTACACATAAAAGGAAAATTCTTTTTAAAAACTGATCTCAGACAGGTGTGCCTAGCTGCAACTCTTGATCCCAGGGTTGTGAGTTCAAGCCCCACATTGGGTGTAGAGATTACCTAAAAATAAAATCTACAGGGCACCTGGGTGGCTCAGTCATTAAGCATCTGCCTTTAGCTCACGTCATGATCCCAGGGTCTTGGGATTGAGCCCCGAATCAGGCTCCCTACTCAGCAGGAATCCTGCTTCTCCCTCTCCCACTGCCCCTGCTTGTGTTCCCTCTCATTCTGTGTCTCTCTCTGTCAAATAAATAAATAAAATTTAAAAAAATAAATACCTAAAAAATCTAAAATCTAAAAAAAAAAATGGGCAAAGTTTGGTTTTTTTAAGTTTTATTTATTTGTCAGAGAGAGAGCACAAGCAGGGGGAGCAGCAGGCAGAGGGAGAAGCAGGCTCCCCACTAAGCAAGGAGCCCAATGCAGGATTCAATCCCAGGACCCTAGGATCATGACTGGAGCTAAAGGCAAATGCTTAACCAACTGAACCACCCAGGCGTCCCTCAGGCAAAATTTTATACTGGGCTTATTTTGAGCATTCTTAAAGTTCTGGTAGTGACCCAAGCATCTGTATTTTCTGAGCAGAGAATCGATACCTCTCCAATACAAACATCCCTCTCTTCAGTATTATTCAGTATTCAGTATTATTCAATATTATTACACTAGACTGGAAGCAGAACTGTAGGTGAACCAAGTACAAATCATTCAGATGAGTAGCCACAATGGCATCACCCCTTCTCCTTATTTCTTATGCCTTTCTTCATATTCCTTTTTGCTTTTTGCCCATCTGATGTCAGGTCTGCAGTTATAACCAAATGTAACCACCATTCTTTTTATTATTTCAGTTTGAGCCTGGAGCCATACAAACACCTCATTTTAAAAAAGATTTTGTTTTTATTATTTATTTGAGAGAAATAGAGAGCATGAGTGGAGGGGGGAGGGGCTGAGGGAGAGAGAGAAGCAGACTCCCTGCTGAGCAGGGAGCCAAAAACAGGGCACAATCCCAGGACTCTAGGATCATGATCTGAGCTGAAGGCAGATGTTTAACCTACTGAACCACCCAGGCGCCCCTACATACCCCATTTTGGAGTAAGGATGATTTTTGTCTTCATGAAACTTTGAGATCACTGGACTTGAGATCGACAGTTATTTAGTTTTCAGTGGAAGAGAAATGTAGTAGCAGAAAAAAACTAAGAAGAGCAAGAGATTAGGAAATATTGCTGTGCTTCATTTTCCTGTAGGAATCCCCAAAAACCTGGGGCAGAGGTTCGGGCAATAGTTGCCCACATAGATATCTACTGCATAAGGCTTTGAGATCTTCCTTGATGTACTCAAGGCTGTGCTGCCTACTGGACCAGAACTCTAGCAGAATCTGGCTCTACTTTCAGGAAACAAGACATACAAATATGAAACAATGTGTAGAAGTAGCAACTTCATTATCTTTTCATGTATCCTTGTTGAACTCTAGCCATGTGCCAAACACAGATACCATTATGGACCTTCGAGATACAAAATTGAATAATACATGGACTCCAGGAAAGGAGTACATTATTACTTCATTCTATGAGTGACCAGTATTATCCAGTGCCTTGGCTTTTCAAGGTTTCTCCCTCTCTTCCTTCCTCCCCTTACTACTCCCCTTTTAAAAAGTTCACTGTTAAAAGTGTGAGATATTTTATCTTGGACAGAGAATTGACTCAAGAATAAGAAAGTGTTGGAATCAAAACTCTCTGAAGACTTCGAGATACTGAATTAATATTTAGATAAGTAATCTAAAAGATGAGATACAGAAATAGCTCTCTAAGTACACTAATGATACTTAGCCTTTCATTATGAGACGTCTTACCAGTTGGCATGAGCTGCAAGAAAATAAAAGGTTCAGCTGATGTAAAAGTTATTTATTGCCACATAATGGATCACACAAAACTTAGTAGCTTAGAATAACAGCTATTTTATTTGCTCATAATTCTGTAGGTCAGCATTTTGGGCTAGGTTTAGCTGGGCAGTCCTGCTAGTCTTGCTGGTCTTACTACTATTCCAAGACAGCATAAATGGAAACTGCAAAGCCTTTGAACACCTAGGCTCAGAAGTCACACAGTGTCCCTTGTGTCTCATTCTTATAGACAAAGCAAATCAGCAGGCCAGTCCAGATTCATGGGAAGGAAAACAGATTCACCTCTTAATGAATAGAATGGCAAAGTCACCTGGCAATGGAGTCTACCCGGAAGGATGGGAAGACTATATTACAGTCAACTTTGCAAATACTGTACTGCCTCAAATTAGCTACAACAGCTAAAAGACAGAACTGGAAATAAACTTCATCAGGAACAGATTTGGAAACCAATAGTTGTGGTTTTAAACTGAATTGTGTTAAGGTATTGGGAAAAAGAATGTCAAAAACTAAAACAGTTAAAAACCCTGTCACAAGGCTTTGTTTACTGAACATAATCTGTCTCGTGCTTCCAAATCTCCCACTCACTCTCAACCCTCATCATTCTGGTTTCCAGCCTCACCAGCTCCACTGAAATTGCTGCTTCCAGGCGTTGTTGCTAAATCAGATGGACACCTTCAGACTTCTTCTTTGTTTTTTTTTTTTTTTTTTTTTTTAGAGATTTTATTTATTTATTTGACAGAGATCACAAGTAGGCAGAGGCAGGCAGAGAGAGGAGGAAAGAGGCTCCCTGCTGAGCAGAGAGCCCGATGCAGGGCTCAATCCTAGGACTCTGGAACCATGACCTGAGCTAAAGGCAGTGGCCTTAACCCACTGAGCCACCCAGGCACCCTGCCTTCAGACTTCTTATCCGACTTTTCATCAGCTTCCACCGCCCACTGTTGTTTCTTTAAAACATCTTGCTCCCTTGATTGCTCTGAATTACTTTCATCTTTATTCCTCTCTGACTCCTCCTCCCAACATGCATGCATGCAAGCTTGATTTCCCACTGTTTCTCTGTCCTTCCACAGCATCCTGTGCATACCTGTTTCTTCATACTTACGTGTTATGAAATTACCTATTTTCTTATCTGTCTTACTGGACTTTAAGTTCCTTGAAGCTAAGTACCACATCTGTAAAGCCCGGACCTCACATAATGCCTAGTACTCAATAAATCCTCAGTAAGCTTTTTTCTTTTTTTGGTAGTTTTATGGCTTTATTAACATAAATATGACAGGCACATAAGCTATCTATTCATTTTCTTTGCTGCACACCCTGGCATGAAGATTGGTGACTCTGATGGCCAGTTGGGCTGCTCTTTCCACAATGGCTTTACAATTCTTGGAGGATACATTGTGAGCAATTCTGCACAGTAAGATTTGTAGCACATCAGCAGCACTTCAAGCTCCTTGACCCTGTGGACTAAGAATTTCCAGAAGCCACTGAGAAGTATGTGCTTTGTTTTGGTGTTGCTCCCAAAGCCAATGCTGGGGCATCAAGATCTGTCCCTCAAACCTTCTGTGCACCCTATTGTCAGCGCCTCTGGATTTCCACCAGTTGCACCCAAGGTTTTTTTTTAAGATTTTTTTTTTACTTATGAGAGAGAGAGAGAGAGAGAAAGAGAGCATGAGCAGGGAGGAGAGGGAGAAGCAGGCTCCCTGAGAGCAGGGAGCCTGACATGGGGCTCCATCCCAGGATCCTGAGATCATGACCTGAGCTAAAGGCAGACTTTTAACCGACGGAGCCACCCAGGCACCCCTGGTTGCACTTTATTTTGATAATATTGGTCTGACAGTGCCAGACGAACTTCCTGGTCCTCTTTTTAACAATCTTGGGCTTCGCCAGAAGTCTGAGGGCAGTCATGATGCTGAGTAGAAGACAGCTGCCACCTCCAGAGGCAGTGAGTGACAAGAAAGAGGGGGGCCTTAGTAAGTTTTTACTGAATTAAATTGGGCTGTGAGGGAATAAAGAAATGTATGTTGCTTGTAGCAACAAGTGATATAAGACTCTTCATATTCGTAGCCTTAGCAATCCCACATTGGAAGAAAATGCTTTCAGGAAATAATATGAAAGAAAAGAATCTTTATTGTCAAGAGTTAGAAAGAGCCATATTTATCATTGCCAGGGGAAATGCAAATAGTCAAAATTCTAATGAATTAAGGACCCAAGCTATTAACTGTGGTAAATCAATGTGATAAAATATATAATCATTAAAAAGATCAGTGAGGGACGCCTGGGTGGCTCAGTTGGTTGAGCGGCTGCCTTCGGCTCAGGTCATGATCCCGGCGTCCTGGGATCGAGTCCCACATCGGGCTCCTTGCTTGGCAGGGAGCCTGCTTCTCCTTCTCCCTCTGCCTCTGCCTGCCACTCTGTCTGCCTGTGCTTGCTCTCACTTCTCTCTCTATGACAAATAAATAAAAATCTTAAAAAAAAAATAAAATAAAATAAAATAAAAAAAGATCAGTGAGTGGGTTAAAAAAAAAAAATAGAGGGAACTCCAGAAAATAAGTGTTGGCAAGGAGAGGAGAAATTAGAATTGTGTGTTGTTGCTGGTGCCTAAAAAGTTAGACAGAGTTACCATACGACCCAGCAATACCACTCCTTGGTATATGCCTCAAAACCTGTACATAAATGCTCAGAGGAGCATTATGCATCATAGCCAAAAAATGGAAGCAACCTAAATGTCCATCAACTGATGAATGTATAAGCAAAACAAATGTGTATCCAATCGATGAGATATTATTCACCCATAAAAAGGAATGAGGGACTGAGGCTTGCTACAACATGGATGAACCTGTAAACATTATGCTAAGTGAAGGAGGCCAGGCACAAAAGACCGTATGCTATGTGGTTTCACTTGCATGAGATGTCCAGAATTTGTAAATCCATAGAGACAGAAAGTGGATTAGAAAGTGAATTAGTGATTGCCAGGGGATGAGGGTGAACAAGATTGGGAATAACTACTAATCAGTATGGTGTTTCTTTTAGGGTGATGAAAACGTTCTGGAATTAGTGATGGTTGCACACCCTTATGAATATACTAAAAAATATTGAAATGTATCCTTTAGAATTTTATGGTAAGTGAATTTTATCTCGATTTCTAAAAGTAAAATAACAATATATTCCAAAGAAAAGCACAAAATAACATATGCATACTTCCTACAGTCAAACGTCTATTGATGACCAGAGAAAGATAGAAGAATATCATGAACTCAGTGTTTATAATTTATGAGCTTTTTATTATTTTAGGTAAAGTTGCTTTGAATAACTTTTTAAGACTATCTACCAGAACATTATGGCAAATTTGCAAAGCTAAAACTGTAGAACTATAAAATCCTGCAGTATGTATAAAACTGTAAAGGTCTAACATTTTACGAAGTAGGAAGGGACCCATGTTAATAGGGCGCTTGTTTAGGATAACCTGTCTCTTATCTATGGGAAGATAGTTGTAAGTTTTTGATGTAAGCAACAGCAAATTTCTCATGCGGGATTTCTCTTCCTGGGAAATGAGAATGGGAATAAGAAAGGCCAAAGAGAATCATTTGAGAAGTAAGCCATTAAGGTAGCCACCAGCCAGTCCCCTCTTAAATCAGTAGGTAGGTAATCAACAGAAAGAAACCACAGGGACACCTGGGTGGTTCAGTCGGTTGAGCATCTGCCTTCAGCTCAGGCATCCTGGGATCAAGTCCCACATCGGGCTCCCTGCTCAGTGGGGAGTCTGCTTCTCCCTCTGCCTGCTGCTCCCCCTGCTTGTGCTCTCTCTCTCTCTCTCTCTCTAACAAATAAATAAATAAAATCTTTAAAAAAAAAAAAAAAAGAAAGAAACAACAGTTTTTCTAGAAAATTTTGAAATAAAGAATGAAGACATTAAAATGGATTCAAAAAGAGCCCAAATTCCTAGAAAGGAATAAGTCTTGTAACTAAGGAAATAGATAAAAAAGCCAAGGGAAGAATTAAGTAGGATAAAGGCACTTTTAATCAGTAATTTAAAAAATTCCATCTTTGTACAGGCACAACCTTTAAGCTTAATGAAGTGCTACAAGTAAAGACTTTATTTTAGAAATGAAAGCCTAGAAATATATTAGAAGAAATAATTCTCTCATAAAGAAGGTGTCTGTGGCTGGAGTCCGTGGCAGCCATGGCCATCATCACCCTGGCCCTGAAGACGTATTGCTCTCAAAGGTACTGGGAAGACTGAGGAGGAGCTGGAAGAGGATGACAGGATCTAGATAAATTACTGCAGGCGAGACCATGGAGTCTGAGAGAGGTGTGCCCAGAGGGGGTTGGGTGCAAGCCAGAACTACTTTGGGACTCTCCTTCTCTGAGGCTCAAAAACTGTGCAGGTTCTTCCCAGGCAGCCTTCCTTTATGACCCTGGCTCTTCCTGTGGTCTTCAAGACTGAAAAGCTGCAAATACTTCTAAATCCTTCTTGAGCTCAGCACAGGGCTCTTAGGGGGAATGCTGGGGGCTCTACCTTCTTGTCCCAAACAAATCAACATTGCTTCTCCAACAACTGAGCTGTCTTGGTGGGAAAAATTTAAAATTCAGTAGTATTTGAATTTGAATTCAACATTATATATTAGTTAGATGGTGGAGGAGTAGGAGACCTTAGTTTTGTTTGGTTCCAGGAATTCAGCTAGCTAGCTATCAAATCATTCTGAACACCTGTGAACTCAAGCAGAGATCTAAGAAAATAACTGCAACTCTGCGAATAGAAAAGCAATTACTTTCTTCAAAAATGACAAGACAGAAAAACTCACTTCAAAAAAGAGAACAAAAGTCAGTACTGGCTGCCAGGGACCTTATCAGTATGGACATAAGTAAGATGTCAGAACTAGAGTTCAGAATAATGACTATAAAGATACTAGCTAGGCTTGAAAAAAGCACAGAAGACACTAGAGAATCCCTGGAGAAATAAAAGAACTAAAATCCAACCAAGTTGAAATCAAAAAGGCTATTAATGAGATGCAATCAAAAGTGGAAGCTCTAACTGCTAGGATAAATGAGGCAGAGGAGAGAATTAGTGATATAGAAGACAAAATGATGGAGAATAAAGAAGCTGAGAAAAAGAAAGATAAACAACTACTGGATCGTGAAGGGAGAAATGGAAAGATAAGTAATATGGTAAAGCAAAGGAATATTAGAATAATTGGGATCCCAGAAGAAGGGGGGGGGGGGGACAGGTAGAAGGATATTGGAGCAAATTATAGTAGATAATGTCCCTAATCTGGGGAAGGAAGCAGCCTTCAAGTTCAGGAACCACAGAGAATCTCCCCCTTAAAATCAATGAAAATGGAGCACCTGGGTGACTCAGTGGGTTAAAGCCTCTGCCTTTGGCTCAGGTCATGATCTCAGGGACCTGGGATGGAGCCCCGCATTGGGCTCTCTGCTCAGCAGGGAACCTGCTTCCCCTCCTCTCTCTGCCTGCCTCTCTGCCTACTTGCCATCTCTGTCTGTCAAATTAAAAAAAAAAAAAATCTTAAAAAAAATCAATGAAAGTAAGTCAACACCTTGACATATAATAGTGAAACTTGCAAATCTCAGAGACAAAGTGAGAAGCCTGGAAGCAGTTTAGGACAAGAGGTCCATAGCTACAAGGATAGAAACATTAGACTGGCAGCAGATCTATCCACAGAGACCTGGGAGGCCAGAAAGTACTGGCATGATATGTTCAGGGTGCTAAATAAGAAAAATGTGCAACCAAGAATACTTTATTCAGTAAGAATATCACTCAAAATAGAGATAAAAAAAGCTTCCAGGACAAAGAGAAATGAAAAATTTGTGATCATTAAACCAGCACTGCAAAAAATATTAAAGGGGATCCTTTAAGTGAAGAGAGAGCCCAAAAGTAACATAGACCAGAAAGGAACAGAGAAATATACAGAGACTTTACAGGTAATACAATAGCACTAAATTCAAATCTTTCAATAGTTACCCTGGATGTAAATGGGCTAAATGCCCCCATCAAAAGACATAGGATATCTGGTTGGATAAAAAAGCAAGACCCATTGATATGGTGTCTGCAAGAGACTCATTTTAGACCCAAAGACACACATCGCTTCTCGGCCTTTTGGCTAAGATCAAGTGTAGACCCAAAGACACTTCCAGATTTAAAGTGATAAATTTAATAAATTTATCATGCTAATGGACATCAAAAGAAAACTGGGGTGGTAATCCATACATCAAACAAATTAGATATTAAACCAAAGACTGTAATAAAAGATGAGGAAGGATACTATATCATAATTAAAGGGTCTATCCAACAAGATCTAATAATTGTAAATATTTATACATAGGTGCAGCCAATTATGTAAGCCAATTAATAACAAATCAAAGAAACACATTGATAATAATGCAGTAATAGTAGGGGACTTTAACACCCCCCCTCATTGTAATAGATAATCTAAGCAGAAGATCAACAAGGAAACAAGGGCTTTGAATGACACACTGGACCAGATGGACTTCACAGATATATTCAGAGCGTCCCATCCTAAATTAATAGAATACACATTCTTCACACATGGAACATTCTCCAGAATAGGTCACATCCTGGGTCACAGATCAGGTCTCAACTGATACCAAAAGACTGGGATCATTCCCTGCATATATTCAGACCACAGTGTTTTGAAACTGGAACTCAATCACAAGAAGAAAGTTGGAAAGAACTCAAATACATGGGAGCTAAATAACATCCTACTAAAGAATGAATGGTCAACCAGGAAGTTAGAATCTAAAACAATTCATGGAACAACTGAAAACAAAAACACAAGTTTTCAAAATCTTTGGGATGCAGCAAAGGCAGTCCTAAGAGGGTAGATAACAGTGCAAGCCTTTCTCAAGAAACAAGAAAGGTATCAAATAAGCAGCCTAACCCTACACCTAAAGGAGCTGGAGAAAGAACAGCAAATAAAGCCTACACCCAGCAGGACAAGAGAATAAAGGTCAGAGCAGAAATCAATGAAATAGAAACCAAAAGAACAGTAGAACAGACCAACAAAACTGGGATCTGGTTCTTTGAAACAATTAATGATTAATAAACTGATGGCCTGACTTGTCAAAAAGAAAAGAGAAAGGACCAAAATAAATAAAATGAAAGAGGAGAGATCACAATCCACACCAAAGGAATACAAACAATTATAAGAACATATTATGAGTAACTATATGCCAACAAATTAGGCAATCTGGAAGAAATGGATGCATTCCTAGAGAGGTATGAACTACCAAAACTAAGCCAGGAAGAAACCGAAAACTTGAACAGACCCATAACCAGCAAAGAAATTTTTTTTTAATTTTTTAAGATTTTATTTATTTATCTGTCAGAGAGAGAGAGCGAGCACAAGCAGGCAGAGTGGCAGGCAGAGGCAGAGAGAGAAGCAGGCTCCCCACTGAGCAAGGAACCCAATGTGGGACTCAATCCCAGGATTCTAGGATCATGACCCTAGCCAAAGGCAGTGGCTTAACCAACTGAGCCACACAGGTGTCCAAACCAGCAAGGAAATTGAAGCAGTCATCAAAAATCTCCCAAGTAGGAAGAGTCCAGAGTCAGATGGCTTCCCAGGGGAATCCTACCAAACATTTACAGCAAAATTAATGCCTATTCTTCTGATGCTGTTTCAAAAAATAGAAATAGAAAGAAAATGTCTCAACTCTTTCTAAGGCCAGCATTACCTTGATCCCCAAATCAGACAAAGACCCCACCAAAAAGGAGAATTACTGACCAATATCCCTGATGAACATGGATGCAAAAATTCTCACCAAAATATTAGCCAATAGGATCCAACAGTACATTAAAAGGATTATTCAGCACTACCAAGTGGGATTTCTGGGCTGCAAGTTTGGTTCAACATCCACAAATCAACCAAAATGATAAATCAGATTAATAAAAGAAAGGACAGAGCCATATGATACTCTCAACAGATGCAAAAAGAAATTTGACAAAATATAGCATCCTTTCTTGATTAAAACTCTTCACAGTGGGGTGCCTATGTGACTCAGTGGGCTGAAGCCTCTGTCTCCAGCTCAGGTCGTGATCCCGGGGTCCTTTGATCGAGTCCCGCATCGGGCTCTCTGCTTGGCGGGGAGCCTGCTTCTCCGTCTCTCACTGCCTACTTGTGATCTCTGTCTGTCAAATAAATAAATAAAATCTAAAAAAAAAAAACCCTCTTCACAGTGTAGGCCTACAGATATGACACCTCAATATCATAAAAGCCATATACAAAAGCCCACTGAATATCATTCTCAATGGGGAAAAATTGAGAGTTTTCCCCCTAAGGTCAGGAAGATGGCAGGTTTGTCCACTCTCAACACTGTTGTTCAACATAGTACTAGAAGTCCTAACCTCAGCAATCAGACAATACAAAGAAATAAAAGGCATCCAAATCAGCAAAGAAGTAAAACTCTCACTTTTTGCAGATGACATGATACTCTGTGGAAAACCCAAAAGACTACACCCCAAAATTGCTAGCACTCATGCTGGAATTCAGCAAAGTGGCAGGATATAAAATCAGTGCACAGAAATCAGTTGCATTTCTATACATGAACAATGAGACAGAAGAAAGAGAAATTAAGAAGTCGATCCCATTTACCATTGCACCCAAAACTGTAAGATACTTAGGAATAAAGCTAACCAAAGAGGCAAAGGATCTGTACTCAGAAAACTATAGGGAACTCATGAAAGAAATTGGAGAAAACACAAAGAAATGGAAAAATGTTCCATGCTCATGGATTGGAAGAACAAATAGAGCAATCTTTACATTCAATGCAATCCCTATCAAAATACCATCAACTGGTTTCACAGGGCCAAGACAAATAATCTTAAAATTTGTATGGAACCAGAAAAGACCCCAAATAGCCAAAGGAATGTTGAAAAAGAAAACCAAAGCTGGTGAGATCACAATCCCAAACTTCAAGCTCTATTACAAAGCTGTAATCATCAAGATGCTATGGTACTGGCACAGAAACAGACATGTAGATCAATGGAACAGAATAGAGAACCAAGAAATGGACCCTCAACTCTATGGTCAATTAATCTTTGACAAAACAGGAAAGACTTTCCAGTGGAAAAAAGACAGTCTCTTCAACAAATGGTGTTGGGAAAATTGGATAGCCACATGCAGAAGAATTACACCATACACAAAAGCACACTCAAAATGGACCTAAATGTGAGGCAAGAATCCATCAAAATCCTAGAGGAGAAAACAGGTAGCAAACTCTGTGCCTCAGCTGCCTCAATTTCTTGCTAGACACAGCTCCAAAGGCAAGGGAAACAAAGCCAAAAATGACCTATTGGGACTTTATCAAGACAAGAAGCTTTTGCACAGTAAAGCAAACAGTTGACAAAACCAAAAGATAACTGAAAGAATGAGAGAAGATATTTGTAAATGTCTTATCAGACACCACCTTAAACCAGTCAGAATGGCTAAAATTAACAAGTCAGGAAACAACAGATGTTGGCAAGGATGCAGAGAAAGGGGAACCCTCTCACACTGTCAGTGGGAATGCAAGCTGGTGTAGCCACTCTGGAAAATAGTGTGGAGGTTCTGCAAAAAGTTGAAAATAAAGCTACCCTGTGACCAGCAATTGTACTACTATGGGTTTACGCCCAAAGATAACAAATGTAGTGATCCAAAGTGGGACGTGCACCCCAATGTTTATAGCAGCCATGTCCACAAATAGCCAGATCGTTTAAAGAGCCCAGTTGTCCATTGACAGATGATGGATAAAGAAGTGGCATATATATATAATGAAATACTACACAGCCATCAAAAATGAAATCTTGCCATATGTAGCAATGTGGATGGTATTAGAGGGTATTATCCTAAGGGAAATAAGTCATATGACCTCACTGATGTGTGGAATTTAAGAAACAAGGCAGAGGATCATAGGGAAAGAGAGGAAAAAATGAAACAAGACAAAATCAGAGAGGGAGACAAACCATAAGTGACTGAATCATGGGAGACAAACTGAGAATTGCTTAGAGGGGAGGTGGTGAGAGGGTGGGGGAACTGGCTGATAGACATTAAGGAGGGAATGTAATGTAATGAACACTGGGTATTATATAAGCCTGATGAATCACTGACCTATACCTCTGAAACTAATAATATATTACATTTTAATTAATTGAATTTAAATGAAAAATAAATTTTTTTTAAAAAGAAGGAAGGGCACCTGTGTGGCTCAGTTGGTAAAGCAACTGCCTTCAGCTCAGGTCATGATCCTGGAGTCCTGGGATCGAGTGCCACATCAGGCTCCAGCTCCATGAGGCGTCTGCTTCTCCCTCTCACCTTCTCCCCTCTCATGCTTTCTCTCACTCTCTCAAATAAATAAATAAAATTTTGGAAAAAAAAAATAAAAGAATGGCCGAAAGAAGTTCTCTAAACAAAAGGAAAATGATAAAAGAAAGAGCCTTGAAGCATCAGGAAAGAAGAAAGAACATGGCAAGTAAAAATACAGGTACATACAATAGGCATTTCTCTGAGTTTTTAAAATTATATTTGCTGGTTTTAAAAAAGTATAACACTGGTGTGGTTTTGAATGTATGCAGGAGAAATATTTAAGACAACTATTATAAAACGGGGGAAAAGAAATGAGATATAAAAGAGGTAAGAAGTTCTACACTTCGCTCAGAGTGGTAAAATAAGGACACAGTAGAAATTTCAACCGAGGGACATTCTACAAAATCCCAGTTAGTCTGGAAGCCGAAGGAAACATGATGGCTAAATGTATTGTGATTTCCAGGATGAGATGCTGAAATAGAAAAAAGATATTAGATTTTTAAAAACTGAGAAATCTGAATAAAGTACAGACTTCAGTTTAAAATAATGTATGAATATTAGTTCATTAATTGTGGCAGATTTACCATACTAATGTTTATAATAAGTATATGAGTCTATGAAAACTCACTCTACTATCTTTGCAGTTTCTCTGTAAATGTATAACTATTCAAAAATTAAGTTTCCTTTACAAAATTGCTACATCATAAAAAAAATCTTATCTTTTAGCAGAAAAAGCATAAGGATGAATCAAATGGCCTTTTATTTTTAAAGTAGCCCAGCATGGAGCCCAGCCCATAGCCTGAACTCATGACCCCTAGATCAAGACGCTGAGATCAAGACCTGAGCTGAGATCAAGAGTTAGACATTTAACTCAGTCACTCAGATGCCCCCAAATATTCTCTTAACAGTCAAAGGAAGGAAGGTTTCCTCACCTCTCTGTCCATGATCATCATCATCATTATCCATTTTAACTATAATATATGGAAAGTAACATACTTGCGATCCACAGAGCACCGCAAATTAACAGATGTTAATCTTTTGCCACCCATGTTTTGGGACTTTGTTTCTTTTTTGTTTCAGCTGAAGCTCTAGATCTTTACTCTCTCTTTCCATTTTATCCCCAGAGGTAACCACTATCTTGAGGTTATCATTCCTATTCATATTTTAAACTTTCATTACATGTGTTCACATCCAGATTCAATGTGGCATTATTTTGAGTATGTGTGTGTACTTGATGGTACCCCACTGTTCTTAACTATTTACAACACTGTTTAGATTTAACATTGTTTTGAGGTTGATTCACATCCGTATATATAGATCTAGTTCACTCATTTTAATATCTGCCTGGCTTTAAGGTATGGTGGGGGTGCCCACCATAATATCTTTTACAGGGGAACCTGGGTTGGCTTAGTCAGTTAAGTATCTGCCTTTGACTGAGGTCAAGATCCCAGGTCCTGGGATCAAGCCCCTTGTCAGGCTCTGTGCTCAGCAGGGAGTCTGTTTCTCTCTCTCCTCCTCCCCACTGCTCGTGCTTGAGCATGTGCTCTCTCTCTCTCTCTCTCTCAAATAAATAAATAAATATTGTTTGAATTTTAAAAATAAATAAATAATAAAGTATGGTAGTACATGTAAAACTATCTATAATTTGTTTATTAATTCTACTATTTTTGTATGGTAGGTTATTTCCACTTCTTGGGCCATTCTTCAATAAATTTCCTTTCTAAAATTTGTTTAAAATTCAGACTCAAGAAAAACAATCTGAGAACTACATTAAGTAAAAAACAACTTCTTTGTATATTTCTTTTGTGTGTGAGAGAGCAACATGAAAGTTGTGGACATTTCATTTTTAGAAACAATAACAGGAATCATAACACTTTTAAAGTAAATATCTCAAAAGCAAAGTATACAGCTTGGTTCATTTCATGACCAGAAAAAGAGCCATGAGTACTTTCAGTTTCTAAATTATACATTATCTTTAGTTATCTTAATTTTTTTCAACAAGCCTGCATTGCTCTAATAAACTAATATCAAAGTTGCTTTTTGAAATAAATTATTTTCTTGCTTTTATATTTTTGATATATCGTTGTCACCCTAACACAGTGGAATTTTAATTGAATGCAAACTCCTATTTGGTGGGACTTATTCTTTAGGTGTGAGATAAAGGTCCAAACTAATCCTGCCCCACACTGAAGGAGACAGCATGGTACTCACCTTCATTTTTATTTGACCTGAGTATTATCAGGTCAGGAAGCAATCAGTTCACTTCCTATTGGCAATTGTGACCCATCAAATGGCCTCTACCCATCTCATTACATCAGTTAGACTTGAGGAGGTTGGATTTTATCCTGTAGAGGATTTTTTTTAAGATTTTATTTATTTAACAGAGAGAGCGCATGAGCTGGGGGTGGAGCAGAGGGAGAGGGAGAAGCAGACTCTCCAATGTGCAGTGAGCCCAACAAGGGGCTTGATCCCAGGACCCTGAGATCATGACCTGAGCCAAAGGCAGATACTTAACTGACTAAGCCAACCCAGGTTCCCCTGTAAAAGATATTATTAAGTGTTCTAAGGATACTTAGTTCTTCTGTAATGCATCAAGAGAAGGGTTTATTTTTTTTTTTTTTAAAGATTTTTTTTTTTTTTTTTTATTTACTTGAGAGAGAGACAGTGAGAGAGAGCATGAACGAGGAGAAGGTCAGAGAGAGAAGCAGACTCCCCATGGAGCTGGGAGCCCGATGCGGGACTCGATCCCGGGACTCCAGGATCATGACCTGAGCCGAAGGCAGTCGTCCAACCAACTGAGCCACCCAGGCGTCCCAAGAGAAGGGTTTAGAAACACATGTAATAACAGTGACTGTAAGAGTGCCATCCATCTGCTACACACAAAGCAGTCTTTTTAAAGGTAATGGATATGGGGCATCTGGGTGGCTCAGTTGGTTGAGTGTCTGCCTTCAGCTCAGGTCATGATCCTAGGGTCCTGGGAGTGAGTCCCACATCAAGATCCCTGCTCAGCGGGGAGCCTGCTTCTCCCTCTTCCTGCTGCTCCCCCTGCTTGAGCGCTCGCTCTCTTTCTCGCTCTCTCTCTCTGTCAAATAGGTTAATAAAAATCTTTTTTTTTTTAAGATTTCATTTACCTATTTAACCAAGAGAGAGAGATCACAAGTAGGCAGAGAGGGAGGGGGAAGCAGGCTCCCTGCTGAGCAGGGAGCACTATACGGGGCTCAATCCCAGGACCCTGGGATCATGACCTAAGCCGAAGGCAGAGGCTTAACCCACTGAGCCACCCAGGAGCCCTGATAAATAAAAATCTTTTAAAAAAGGGGGGGGGAATGGATGTGATTGCTATTCTGTAATTCATTTAGAGAATTTTTTTTAAAGATTGTATTTACTTATTTGACAGAGATCACAAGCAGGCAGAGAGAGAGGGGAGGAAGCAGGCTCCTTGCTGAGCGGAGAGCCCAATGTGGGGCTCGATCCCAGGACCCCGGAATCATGACCTGAGCCAAAGGCAGAGGCTCTAACCCACTGAGCCACCCAGGTGCCCCTAAAGAATTTTTTTAACAAATGTAGTAAAGGGGTGCCTGAATGTCTCAGTGGGTTAAACATCTGACTCTTGATTTTGGCTCAGGTCACAATCTCAGGGTTGTGAGATTAAACGCCACATGGGGCTTGGCGCTAAACATGGAGCCTCTTAAGACTTTATCTCTCCCTCTCCATCTGCCCCTACCACCCTCCAAAAAAGGGGGAAAAAGTACTAATGATGGTTATAACAGGTATGTGCATGCTACTTTGAGAAGAGTGTATTAAGGAAATCTCTGTCATAAGCCTTCTGTAATGCACTTAAAATTGTGTTTAAAACACACGCAATAGGGGCGCCTGGGTGGCTCCGTGGGTTAAGCCACTGCCTTCGGCTCAGGTCATGATCCCAGAGTCCTGGGATCGAGTCCCGCATCGGGCTCTCTGCTCAGCGGGGAGCCTGCTTCCTCCTCTCTCTCTCTCTCTCTGCCTGCCTCTCTGCCTACTTGTGATCTCTCTCTGTCAAATAAATAAAGTCTTTAAAAAGAAAACACACACACGCAATAGAGACAGGGGTAAGTGTGCTGTATGACTTGAGGGATAAAGAGTTCAAGAAGATGACCCCATTGAGTTTTATGAAATCCTGGGATCATCCCCTGTTATGCATGTCTGAATCTGACCCTAAAATAGCATACCACCATACACTTAGAACTACAGTGAGACAGACCATCCCCAGGGCCCATACTGGCCACTGGGGGCGTATGTGCAACAGATCTGAATAGCACTTAAGACTTTTGGGAAGGGAACTGATGTTAAAAATACAATCCACACGTGGTCAGTCAGATCTCATGATTCTAATCAAACCAGGTCAATCCTTGCTAACACAAAAATATCAACATTTTCCAATGGATTTAAACAACATAACATCAAATGTCCAGATACAATCCAAAATTACTTGGCATATTAAAAAAAAAAAAGGAAATCTCAACTCACTTGGGAAAAAAAAAAAAAAACAATGAACAGACAGCAGACAGCAATATTAAAATGACACAGATGTTGGAATTACCTTAAAAAAAAAAAAGACATTAAAGCAATTATTATAAAGTTGTCATAAGTATGAATATTCCTGAAACGAAGGAGAGGATGAAGTCTTGGTGAAGAAACAGAAAACAGAAAGATCCAAATCGTAATAACAGTAATCAAAAAAAAAAATTTAAGTTACTGCATGAATTCTATTTGTTTCATATTGCTTTTATAACAAATTACTACAAATATAGTGATTTAAAACAAAACGAATGTCATATCTTACAGTCATGAGGATCAGACATCAGAACTTACTCTTACAGGGTTAAGATAAAGATGTCAGCAGGACTGCATTTCTTTTGGAGGCTCAGGAGAAGAACCCACTTCCTTGCCTCTTCTGGCTTTTTTTTTTTTTTTTTTAAGATTTTATTTATTTATTTGACAGAGAGAGATCACAAGTAGGCAGAGAGAGAGGGGAGGAAGCAGGCTCCCTGCTGAGCAGAGAGCCCAATGAGGGGCTTGATCCAGGACCCTGAGACCATGACCTGAGCTGAAGGCAGAGGCCTTAACCCACTGAGCCACCCAGGCGCCCCCCTCTTCCAGCTTCTAGAGGCTACTTTCATTCTTGGCTTATGGTCCCTTTCTCCAGTTTCAAAGCACATCACCCCAAACACAGCTTCTGTTGTAGATTTTTTTTGTCCCCCACAGTCCTGTCTTCCTTTTATAAGGATGCTTGTGATTACTTTGGGCCCACCCAGATAATCCAGAATGAACTTCCTATTTCAAGGAAGTTCACATAATCACATCTGTTATTTGCAACTGAGAGAGAAAAAAAATTTGAAAAACTGAACAAAGATACAGGGGTCTATGAAGAAAATAATACAGGGGGGAAAAAGTCTAATATTTGTCATTAAAGTCCAAGAAAGAAAGGAGAAAGAATGTGGTACAGAAAAAATGCTTGAAGAAATCATGGCTGAAATGCTCAAATTTGATGGGTTACATAAAGCTACATATGCAAAAAGCTCAGTGAATCCAAAACAGGATAAGCCTTAAAAAAAAAACCCAGCCGTGCCACATCATAGCAGTTTCAAAATAAAGGAAAAAAACCTTAAAAGCAGCCATGGAAATGACACATTACTTACCAGGGAACAATAACTATGGATTTTGCATTAGAAACCAGGAGGGCCAGAAGGAATTGGAACAAGATTTTTAAAAGCACAGTTGATCCTTGAACAACTTGAGGATTAGGGGTGCTAACTCCAGCACAGTCAAAAATCTGTATATAATCCTTTAGACCCCCTCATAAAAAACCACTAAAAGCTGACTGGTGGCTAGAAACCTTACTGATAACATAAGCAGTTTGTTATCATGTACTTCGTGTGTTACATGTATTGTATGCTGCATTCTTACAGTAAAGTAACTTAGAGAAAACAAAATGTTAAGAAAATCATAAGAGAGTGGAGGGGGATGGGCAAAAGGGGTGACCGGAAGCAGACGGTGCAGGCTTCCAGGTATGGAATGAATAGGTCTCAGGAATAAAAGATACAGCGTAGGGAACCTAGTCAATGGTATTGTAATAGCATTGTATGGTGCCAGATGACGGCTACACTTGTGTGAGCCTGGCATAGGTACAGAGTTGTTGAACCACTATGTTGTACATCTGAGACTAATATAATATCATGTGCCAACTACTCCAAAAAAAAAAGGAAGAAAATCTTAAAGAAGAAAAAAATGCATTTATAACACTGTACTGTATTGAAAAAAGATTGCATGTAAGTGGACCCACGCAGTTCAAACCTCTGTTGTTCAAGGGTCAGCTGTGCTACTGTGATCACGTAATTCAACTCCTTCATTGTTTTGGTGTAAAAGCAAGGTCTCTAGAAGGATGAAGTGGGTGTCTTGAATCACAAGGTTCTTTACTCCTGTCACTTGATATAATGACCACTTTTCTGTCCTCACAGCTTCCTTGGCTTTTCTGAGCATGTGTCCTACACATTCCTTCAGCTGCAAATAACAGAAACCTGCTCTAACTAGCTCAAGCAAGAAGGGAAATAATTAAAAGAAGCTGGGGGGGGGGGGTCCCTGATGGAACTCAAGATCAGGAGTGCAAAGGAGCATCAAGAATAAATTGAAGTTAAAACAACGGACTCTCTTCTTGTTTCTTTCCATTTCTGTCCACACCTTAGCCTTACTCTTCCTTTGAGCGCAGACCATTTCCCCAGTCCACATGACTGAAAACCAGTAACTGCTGAGATTTACATGTTGCGGGCCCAAGCTTGGGCTCTCACCAGCTCGGGGCTCCCAGAATATCTCAGAAGAGAGTAATGTTCCAACGCATTAGGTGTGTCCTCATTGACCGTAGTCAGGGAACAGTAGCATGACGGTACAAGGTGACTACTTCCATGGTAAACCTGGGATTATGGGTGGAGGGTGATTCTAGGAAGTGAGTCAGAAGATAAGTGGGATAGAAGCGGTAACATCAGGCTTCCAGAACGTACCATTTTTTTTGTTCTTTTTTTTTTAAGATTGTATTTATTTATTTGACAGATAAGATCACAAGTAGGCAGACAGGCAGGCAGGGAGAGAGGAGGAAGCAGGCTCCCTGTTGAGCAGAGAGCCTGATGCGGGGCTCGATCCCAGAACCCTGAGATCATGACCTGAGCCGAAGGCAGAGGCTTAACCCACTGAGCCACCCAGGTGCCCCCATTTTTTTGTTCTTGACACACAATTACCCTAAGGTGTGTAGCAAGGTGTTGGAACAGATTTTCTAGGTTTACTGATTTTATAAAATCTACTCATTTGTATATTTTGTCATTAGTTAAATGAAGTTTTCTAGTTTTCTCTTTCACTAGACTATTGAAATAAATCTTGTTATAATCTTGCATGGTGTTGGCATGGAACATTTACCCTTTTCTTCTCACATTTCCACCAAGGGGAGGGAACGTCTCCTGCCAGAAGGATATATAGTCTTTGTCCCCTCTCCCTCTTCCCAAGCAAAAAGTGATTTCACTGCTTGGTAAGAATGCAGAATAAGCTCTCAATGCTCCCGCTTTGGGAACGGCCAGTCATCCAGACATCTCCTGAGCAACCCTGTCCCTACAAGAGAGACCCGGAGATGCCTGGCTGTGTCAGGGGCTAGCTAGCTAAATTCAGCTCAGGGAAGATGTATTGGGAAATGCATCTGGCTGAGATCCAAACCACCTTCTCTCTGTCAGCTCTTCCAGTAAGGAAGCTCCTCTTGATCCCCAGATCAAGAGTTGTTGAACCTTGTTGATGCTTGTGTCTGCTTCCTTGTGTTCCTTCCTGAACCTTGTTGATGCTTGTGTCTGCTTCCCCATTACTTGCCCCCTTTCAAACCTTAACACGTAGTTGTTCGCTCATAGAAAAAACAATTGTTCTTCTTTGTGGAGCTATATTACCATCTTGCAGCCTTTTGTGATTTGTATGAGACATTTCGTACTTTTCCTTGTAGATCACAGCTTTTGTTCCCAGTGGTCACATTTGCTGATTTAAGGACATCTAGATAAGTAAGGTATTCATGAGCTGACTTTGAAAGAACTGCTTTATTCTTAGGCACATACTCTCCATACTCCCTCCTGTTTTTATATTCTATTCATTTCCTCTCCTCCTTAGGAAAAGAAGCCTTTTTGAAGAACTGGGATCTTTTTGAAGAACTTCTTTGTGGGATCAAATGCTATCTCAAACTATCTTTAATGCATTTTTGTGGCTAGAAGTTCCTATGATTCTGTATTTAAATTGATCTATCTTAATTTCCTTTATCTAAATTCCTTAGATTCAAAGTCAGAAGACCTGGCTCTCAGCTTTGGTTCTGCCATCCACTAGCTGTGTGACCTCCTGGCTCCTTTTCCTCTTCTATAATTTGAGAGAGCTGGCATAGCTGGAGTAGACAACAGTGAGGCAGGGAAACTGAAAAGGCTCCATTTCTGCTGTTTTCCTGCTAGGCCCTATTTACTCACATTCTATATTTCACCTGGCATCTGAGTAAAAACCAGAGAAGCTGCATTCCCACTCCAAGGGGGAAACAAGAGAGTTAAGCATTCTCTGAGTTTCGTCCTTGGCCCCCAAACACCTGACAATGACTAAGAGCCGGGTCCCAAACATGTTCTAGAACATTAGCTTCCAACAAACCTAAGCTGACGCTGGCATCAACGCTCCCTACCTTCAGCAGTTTATGAAATAGCACCTATAATTCACTGGTCACGGACCTTTGGTCGGACCCTATCCTGGATTCCTGAAGGAACACGTATCCGGGACTTCTTTCCAATGGAAACCCTTAACCCTCAGCAACCCCTAACTGCCCCACCTCCAACTCTCTTTTCCTTTCTGAGTCTCCCAGACACACCGTCTGCTATTCTCCGTCACTCAAGCTACTCAGTGAACTCCTTTCACTTCCCTCTTGCTCTCCTTTTACTTCTATCCTGTGCAAAGCCAAGGAGCCTCTTGGCTGGGCCTGCGGGACCCCCTTCTGGATCCTTGGTCCCAGGATCTCAGGTGAGGTCCCTTCCCAACCTAACAACCCATCATTTAATATTTCCAATAATGTCATGCCCCATCAGGTGGAAAGAGAAAGAATTTAGGATTCATATGGACTAAAGGTCTAAACTACATTTATTCTTTAGTAATCTATTAGTAGTTTACATAGTAATAGAGGTAAAACCTCCTAAAATAACCTGTTTGGATACAGAGGAGAGAAACCCAGATTATAAACCTTTGCTATCAAAGACTCTGCTGACTTGGCCTGGAGGGCTCAAAGCACCAAGGAATGGAAAGGAAATTTCTTTTGCCCAGGGTGCATCCTAGGAGCCCAGAAAAGCTGCCTGCAGGGGTTAACTGGTTTCCAAACATCATTAACAGAGGTCAATAGCCTCATGGTTGACCTTTGACTAGGGAGTAGAGTGACAGCAATTAAGGACCTGTTTGCCTGAACCCCATCCTAAGCCTGAGACCTGATTCTGCCTCCAGGTGCTTCCTGCCAACCCGGGGACGCCTGGGCCAACCTGAAGGACTCTGAACTTGGTTGGTCTGTAAGAAAGAAGTTGAGACTAAAAGATTTGTTTTTTGGTTTTTCAAGAGTAGGTCACTTAAGCGACTGAGCCACCAAGGCACCCAAGATCTGATATTTTTATTAGAACTTTTTTTCCCATTATGGAATATAAAATTGAAAAATACAGAACACGTGCCAAATCCTACCATTCAGTTTCAGCCACCATTAATGTCTTGATGTGTTCTTTCTTTCTTTCTTTCTTTCTTTTTTTTTTTTTAAGTAGGCTCCTAACTGGGCGTGGTGCTCCCACACAGGCGAACTCACCACCCTAAGCTGAAGAGCTGAGCTGAGATCAAGCTTCAGATGCTCAACCCACTGAGCCTCCCAGACACCCCTTGGCGTGTGTCATTTATCCACTGATTCATTTAAAACAAATATCATTTATGGCTGTCTGGTGGGCAGTGTGAAGCCCTGAGGAATCCAGAGGTAAAGTCAACGGACACTTCCCAGAACCTGTAGCATTTCTGTCCGATCTTTCCTCAGTAATTTTGTGTATAAGCAAAAGTGCTTGAAACTTCTCTCCAATTACAGAAACGGTTCCACCTCTCTCTTCTGTAGTTTTGCTCCTTGAAAGACCCTGTCGAGCCCAGTCCAGGACCACCTTAGGCTTGGACTGATGCACTCTGGTGACTGTGGCAGAAGCTGGTGGTGGCCCATGTCCCCCAGCCCCTCTGAGACAACCTGCAGCTGCCATGGACGGTTCCCAACATGCTGATGGCATCCCCCCTCTATGTTCTCAAACCTAATTCTTTATCACTCTCAAGTTTTCTGAAATCAATTATTAACAGTCTTTGTTCCCATGTATGTCATTGCTCTGTGTGTCCACTATGTCTTGGCAGCCATCCTAGCAAGGGGATAGTTGAGGAGGTGGGGGAAGTAGAAGTGTACTGGGGCTAGATTTTTACCCTAGATTGTGTGTGTGTGTGTGTGTGTGTGTGTGCGTGTGTGTGTATGAGCATGCACACGTGTGTGTTTACGCATGTGTGTATGTATGTGTGTGTGTGCATGTTTAAATCTACTCTTCCAGGATGCCTGAGTGGCTCCCTTGGTTGGACAACTGCCATCAGCTCAGGTCATGATCCCGGAGTCCCGGGATCGAGTCCCGCATCAGGCTCCCAGCTCCATGGGGAGTCTGCTTCTCCCTCTGACCTTCTCCTTGCTCATGCTTTCTCTCACTGTCTCTCTCTCAAATAAATAAATAAAATCTTAAAAAAATAAATCTACTCTTCCTTTTTTAAATTGGGAAAATACATACCTATGTTTAGAAAAGATATTTATCAAATAGACATCTGCACCCTTAATCCCCTTCCCCAGAAGCAACAGTTGCCAACATTCTGAGGTGTTTTCCCAGAAATATTCTAGGTATAAAAAGCATAGAAGTTGAATATAGATTCCCTTTTTTATGTAAAAGATGGCATAATATACACTTCACACTTTACCATATATAGGGGGATTCACCTCAAAATAGAGTTATCTCACTTTTTTTCCACAGCGATGTTCAGTTGTTTGGAAATGTCCCTTTCGAATGGACATTTTGGTTGTTTAATTCATTTTCTATCACGAACAACTGCCTTGAACATCCTTGTACACACATTTTTTATACATGTATCACTACACTTCTCTCAACAATGAATATAATCAGTATCTTGTCTTTTGATAATTAGTAGGTGACGGAATATTTTATTTCATTTTTTTACTTTTTTCTTTTTTTGTTTTCTTATTTTTGTCTGTTTTTTCTTTTTTATTTCAATGTGGATTTTTTTTTTTTTTTTTTTTTTTTTTTTTGACAAGAGAGACACAGCGAGAGAGGGAACACAAGTTAGGGGAGCGGGAAAGTGAGAAGCAGGCTCCCCGCCGAGCAAGGGGCCCAGTGTGGGACTCGATCTCAGGACCTTGAGATCATGAGCCAAAGGCAGATGCTTAACAACTGAGCCACCCAGGTGCCCCTCAATGTGGATTTTTTTATATGTTTATCAAACTATTGATAATTCTTTTTCAGTAAGAGACTTTTTCTATTTTTTGCCTATTTTCTATCTTACCGATGTAAGATAAAAATCTCTTACGTTAAGGCTGGCCCTCTACTCAAGCATCATGCTACAAACATGTTGCCTTTCACCTTTTCACTGCAATGTGCTTTTCCTCCCCAATTATAGCGGTTTAGACAGCCTAATTTTTTTTTCTGCTTTCTGGGTTTTGTGTCATATTTAGAAAAGCCATCCTTACTTCAAAACTATTTCTCCCAGCATTTTTCCAGGTTCTTGGTTAAATTTAAGAGTCCAGAAATTATTCTAGGCCAGAAATCAGCCCTAATGTATGTCTTTTCTGCATTGGCTCTGGGATCCATGATCCAGATTTCCCAGGTCCCTGGCTTACTGGCACATTGCTTGTTGTGACCTGGGACCCTCAAGCCCTCTCCTGTACACTGAGTTCTTGGTTCAGACCCCAGGGGGAAGCTGTGCAGACCATTCTCACTGGGGTCCATGGGTTCCAGGAGCTGGATGCCCATGTGACTCAGTCACAGACTGTCGTGCTTCCTCTGTAAATTCGGCTGGCTCCCGTCCCCTCTCCCCTCCCATCCCTGCTGCTGAGCCTTGCCAGCCCTTCTCTGAGGCAATTTGCATCATGCAGCAACTGTAGGACTCTTGAGGTCTGCCTCCCTGAGCCATGGTCTGCGCAGCTCTCCCCGTGCTCCTCCTGGCCATGACTCTGCCCCCGCTGCGGTCTCCAGCTGCGCAAGTATCCCAACCGGTGAGTAAGACTGGGGCGAGGACCCAGGGAAGGTCTCCAGAGCTGACACAGGGGCCTGTCAGCGTGAGAGGCAACCGGTGTGGATGAAGGGACAGGTAGAGGAGCAAGGACTGAAGGGAGAGGAAGTAATGTAGAAAAAGAGAGGCCAGTCCTTATAAAAGTCTCTGAGAGGTGAGTCTTGTTTTCCAGGGAATGGGAGAGCTTTTGTTTGAGAGTCACTGTGAACTCCAGGGATGCCAGCTGCACTTGGGATGAAGGCTCTCCCAGTCAAGCTTACAATTTAAAAATGGAAAGAAAAGAATTTTCCAGAGTTGGGAACCATGGGCATAGAGGACAGGAGAGAATCTGAAGACAGCGAAGTCGAGATAGCACTTTGGGATCTCTGTTTTCTCCCTGGAAGACATCTGCATCTCTATCCATATCCATATCGGTGTCCTTTTTTAGATAGTATGCATGTTCATATATAATTTCGAGAGAGGGAGGAGTTAGTGAGGAAATGATTTATAGGAACGAGAGACGAAGGGAAGATGCTGCCTTGTGCTCACCCTCGTGGCAACTCCTATGGAGAGAACAGAATTTCCCAAGCCGCTGGGCCCCAGCCGGCTCTGCCCAGCCCTCCCCAATGGCGTTCCAGATACTGCCATTTCAATTAGCCTAGAGGCCCAGGGACAGGTAAATTCAGGAAGGAATTAAGCAAAGCATGTTGACTCTCTAGGGTGTGCCGGGTTCTGGGTTCAGGTGGGATTTGCAGGCCCCGGCGGAGTCCTCGGGGCTGCAGCCCTGGTGCCTCCTACCGGAAGCTTGCGTTCCTCTCCTGATGTGCCTGCTTGCGTCTAGCCTAGGCGAAAGAAGAGCTTCAAAGAGATGGAGACATGCCAAATGACTCAGGCCGGCCTGAGTCCCCTAGGGAGGAAGGTGTGTCTGGGAGAAACCTGGGGTCAGCCTCCTCTCAGAGGTCTCTCCTCTGTGCTCTGTTCCAGGCACAGAGTCAGGCTGGAGGGGAATCGGGGCAGCCACTGGACCAAAGGAGTGGAGAAGGTGGTGAGTGGACGGAGTGGACAGGAGGAGGAGGAGGGAGTGGAAGGAGGGCTGCGGAGAGGACGGGGGCAGGAGATGAGGCTGAAGAAGGCCCCCAGAGGGCTGGAATCATGGCTGCTCATGGCGGACACACAGATCCAGAGGCCAGTTCTCTAGCTGTGAGGCCTTGAGAAAATCATTCCCCTTGGAGAGCCTCGTCTATAAATGAGGGTTTCGGGGAGGGTAACATGGAGCTGTGTGTGGATGCACCGTGGCTAATGAAGGGTTACAGCTCTCTCGAGTCTTGTCAACTCCTAGCTGGGCTGTGGGAGGTGGGATCTGCCTGGGGTCCGGGCAGGGACCAGTCAGGTATGGGAGGCAGAAGGGGACCAGCCCATCATAGCCTTGCGGCCTCTCCTCTCCAGCTGCCCCCCTCTGCTCCTGTAGAATCAGTCCTGGCCTCGGTCTATGTACAGCTGGCCTTGTCCAACCAGACCTGGCCACTGGCAATCTCCAGGACCCTGACTCGCCCCCTTGCCTCGGCTTCCTCTTTCCCAAGAACTCTCACTGGCCTCAGCCTCACGACAGGTAGGGGGGATTCTACAGAGCCCTGTCTCTCAGTGGCCCGTCCACCACTTATGGGGGGGATGGGGGCTCAGAGAGAAGGGGACACGGGCTTCCTAGGTCTCCTGCAGCGAGCTCACCTTGACCACTGCCAGCCCCTCCCATTTCCTGGAGGGTCTCCATGGGCCGGCTCCTTCCTCACCTCCCCACCAGACAGACCCTTCCCTTCCTGTTCCATGTCCCCATCTTCTAAACTTTGGCAGAGGCCCAAGAGGCAGACAGTCGTGGGTCGGATTTCTCCACACCCCCCCAACCCCTAATGACTTTGCCCAGCAGGAGGACCTCTGCTGCTTTTCACCCTGAGGAGGGAGTCCCTGACGGCTGAGGCCCTTGTGACTTTGGGATGGCTCCAGACAGCCAGCCCTAGAGCCTCTCAGGCATCAGACTACCTGGCTCCCTCCCACAGCCTGTCCACTTCTTGTCCCCACCCTCTGCTGCAGAGTGTAACGTCCACGCGGATGGGCAAAGCTATTGTGCGTGCCTGTCTGGGTACCAGTGGAACACCAGCGTCTGCTCCCATCACCGCCCCTGCCAGACCACCCACAACCACAGGCCCTGCGGCTGTCTGGTCTTTGGCTCTACTGAAGCCGGGTACTGCCAGTTGCTGCCACCTGGTAAGGAGGGTCGGGAACTTGGAAACCAATGAGCCTCAGTGTGTTTTCTCCTCTCTGACCCCTGTATTTCTGCCAGCTGGCCCAAGCCCAGGTTTCCCCACCGGGCAGGAGAATTGCCAATTATCCTGGGGTGGGCGTGGGGGGTCACAGCCCTGAGCTTGGGACCTGAGTAGTGAGACTAATGAACAGTATGGCTCATGAGACATATGGACAGGGAGAGAAAGGGCTAGAGTGACTGCTGTTGACCCTAGAGGGCCAGGAAGGGGCTCCAGCAGCCCCAGGTTGCCTAGGGGAGGGAAAATCATGGGCCACAAGGCTTCCCTGTTTGGCTCCCTAAGACAGAGTTCTCCAACTGGACTGCAGCAGCCACACTCATCCAGCGACAAAACAAAGTGACATAGTACTGGGGGCGGTGGGGAGGGAGTGAGGCGGAATGGGCTCCCGAAGAGGGGGAAGGAGTGAGAGCTTAACCGCAGAGGGCCACAATTCCTGCTCCAAGGGGCCCCTGCCTCCTGCCTCCCTGCAGTCCCCGGAAGGCTGAGCCCGAACTCCTGGGTGCGGACGCCGGGCACCACTCTGAACCTGACCCTCATCAAGAGCCCTGAGACCACAAACCTTAACTGGTTCCTGCGGCCCGCGGGCAGCCCCACCCCCATCCTCCTGCAGCCAGGGACACATGTGTCCCTGGCCTCTAGCCCGGGCCAGGCTGTCCTCAGCATCTTCAACGTCTCCCATAGATGGGCAGGTAGCCAGCCTGCCCTCCTCCCAACTCTCTTCAGCCTTCTCTTCCCCTGATGCCCTCGCCTTCCTCCTCCTCCCTCTCTTCCCCTTCCTGCTTTTCTCTCCCCTTCCTTTCCCTTTGCATCTTTCCATTTATTCCACTGACCCCCCGAAGGTAGGGGATCAGTCTCAGCAGTGAACAGACAGTGTGTTCTGCGTCAAGATGTTGCAGTGGCAGCAGGTGATTCAGGAAGGACATCCCCTAGCAGGAAAGGGGTTCACCTTGGAATTCATGGCTCTACGCTATTAAAAAAGGAGCCTCTTCTCCAGGCCTCTTCCTCCTAGAAATCCTTTCGGGGGCAGGGATCTCTGTTGCTGGGCTTGAGAGGCCCCCGGGAAGGCAGACCTCAGGTGTGGCTTCGGGAGCAGCAGAGCTTCTGTGGCACAGGTGGGGCCGAAGGAGCTGGGAGGTGCAGCAGGTGTGTATCCGCAGGTGAGTACCTGTGCTGCTTTGAGGCTCAGGGATTCAGGTGGGAGCTGTCCCAGGTGGTGGAGGTGCCGCTGCAGGCAACAGATGTGGCTCGGCTTCCAGACCAGCTCTCCATTTCCTGTGCCACCTGCCCTGGCTTCCAGCTGACCTGCTGCATCCCTAGCACACACCTGGCCTACACAGCTTCCTGGAGTCCCGGAGAGGGCAGCAAAGGTACGGAGGGGCTCTCGGGGTCAGGGGACAGGTGGCAGCTGGCTCTCCAGTTCACAGGAAGCAGAGGCTGCAGTGCGACCTGAGTTCGGAGTCCAAGTTCAACCCTGTTTTTACCCCACGAGCAATCCTAATTGTATCGATCCAGCAATAACCACATGAGCGTAGATAACTTTGCAAAATGTTTTCACACAATCTTAATGAACTCTTGCAATATACTCTGTGAAGTTCATTTGCTGATAGACCCTGTTTTACAAATGAGGAACCTGGCTTCATGTCCTGGGGTTAGTTAGAGACCCACCCCCCAGGTGTCCCTCACCAAAATCCAAGCCTTGCCTCCGTAGTCTGATGCTCGTGTACCACTCAGCTCTCCTTTACCGTGTCATCTGCTTCTGAAGTTTCTAGAAAGACTGAGAGGACATCTCTTGGCCTGCTGGGTTCCAGGTCTATTCCAGGCGCAGTAACTGTTCCCTCTCTCACGTCATTTGCAGCCTCCTCGGCCAGCGCGCCCGGCTCCCAGTGCTTTGTGCTGGCCGTCCAGAGCTGCCCTGTGGTGGACACCACATACACTTGTGAGCTGCAGAGCCCAGGGATGGCCCCTCTCAGGGTCCCCATCTCTGTCACTGTCATCCAGGGTATGTGGGGCTTGGGATCCAGCCGGCTGACCTCTCACCTACTTGTCCTGGGTGCTCCTCGACCCTGCCCTGGGCCCCATGGCCGGTCTCCAGAGCCTGGTCAGTCTTCTGCCCCAGAAAGGCTGGGGCTGGACTGTGGTTGCCGATCCTCCCCGATATCATTGTGCAGATGGAGACACCACCTGCCCAGGGGACTCCTCAGCTATTGCCTGGAATGTCACCAAGGCTGGCCACGTGGCACAGGCCCCGTGCCCGGCGAACAGGACGGGTGTGGTGAAGCGGACTTGTGGGCCGGATGGCATTTGGGAGCCCGTTTATAGCAGCTGCACAGACGCAGAGCTCCTGGCCTTGCATCGCAGAGCCCGGGTAACGCTTTGGGCCCCGCTGTCCACGCGCCTCAACCTCCATGCCCTACCCCTTTCTCACTCAGGACCTCACTTCAGAAGCCTTTCCCCCTGAGGCCAGCCTAAAGGTCCTTCACCTTCTCTGAACTGGAGCCTAGCAGAGCCAGGGAGTGAGGCAGGGGCCGGCGAGGGCCCAGCGCTCTCGTTGTGGAGCATATGCTGTTCTCCAATCTTAATCTCACCAAGTGTCTGTCCCATGAAAGTGTCATTTCCTTCCATGTGGCTCACGAAATCTTGGTTTCCTGTTCCCTTGGGACTGGTGCGGGGATGGGGAGGAACGGCCCCTCCCTAATGAGGACTTGCCCAGCCCCTCCCTAATTCCTGCTCTTTTGTCTGTCTCAGCTGCTATGGGCAGGCCAGGGCCAGCCTACTGTGGAGGTGCCCCAGATCCTGGCACGGCTGTCAGAGCAGGTGACAGCAGTGAGCTCTCCCTCTGACTTGTTGGCATTGTTGGGCACCATATCATTCCTGGCTCGGGTGGTGGTGGATGCTAGAATACAGCTTACCCGCAGGGCCCTGCAGGTAAGCTCTCTGAGCCATGGTGGGGGCCAGCTGGGTGGTGGGGGCCTGAAGCGTTTTACCTCTGGGCACTTCTTTTTTTTTTTTAAGATTTTATTTATTTATTTATTTATCTATCTATCTATCTATCTATCTATTTATTTATTTGACAGAGAGAGAGAACAAGTAGATAGAGAGGCAGGCAGAGAGAGAGGGAAGCAGGCTCCCTGCTGAGCAGAGAGCCCGATGTGGGACTCGATCCCAGGACCCTGAGATCAGGACCTGAGCCCAAGGCAGCGACTTAACCCACTGAGCCACCCAGTCGCCCCGCTCTGGGCACTTCTGTCCCCCTGATATCACCATGGGCTGTCAGACAGCAGACCTTTCTAGAGTCTGAGTATCTGCTCCCCTGGTCCATCTCTCCTCTTGGACACCAGTCTTTAAGGCCATGGAATGTGGAGAAGGTCTGATGCTAGGAACACACGGGAGGTCGGGGAAGGCAGGAATGGGTGTGAAGAAGTGAGTTCAGAGGCTTTCATGCAGAGGCAGATGGGTACATATGATGGGAATCCCCCCACCCCACCCCTGAAACACACATACACACAATACCTACATGGAGATACTAGAACACTCTTGGCTTGGCTAGACTCACCTAACCCAGCTCTCACTATGGGCAATAGTTGGTGACCAATAAGAGGCATCCTAAAGAATAACCAGGGACAATGACACAACACACTCTTCCTATCTGGGAATGTGAATCCCATGTGTGTGGATGGACATGCATGTGGCCTTCTACTTCAGAACACCATCCCCTCTATCACTGGGGACCATTCTTAGCTTTATAGACCTGTAGAGGTCAAGGAATTGGAAAGGGGCCCCTTAGGGTCTAGGTGACCCAAGGGATGGAGAGGAGAGAAAGACTGTCAAGTGGAGAGGTTGGATTGCATCAGGAGACCACATACTTGAAGCCACCCCAGTAGTGAGCTAAACAGCTCCCCATCCTTCCCCAACAGAAACTCTTTCTTCATGGGTGTCTCTTCCTATCCCCCTTGCTCTCCACCTTTGGGTCTCCTGCTGGACTAGGAAACGTGGGTTTGGGGCCTAGAGTTCCCTGTGCCCCTCGCCCAGTGCTGTGGGCTCTAGCGGCCAGGGCTCCACTCTCCATTGGGATCTCTCTGTTGGGTGTCACAGGGTCTCCTGAAAACCACAGACAAGGTCCTCGACATGGACACTGACTCTCTGTGGGCCCCAGCCCAGGCCCAGAAGCCCTCGGTGGGCTCAGCTCTCCTGCTGGCTGTGGAGACCCTGGCGTGCCACCTGTGCCCACAGGGTCAGCCCTTCTCCTTCAGCTCGCGGAACGTGCAGCTGCAGACCCAGTTCCTTGGACCTGCGTTTCCTGCTGACTACAGAGCCTCCTTCTCCACTCAGCCCCCCTTGCAGGCACGCATTCCCAGGCGCTCACTGGCCCCGCTGCGCCATAATGGAACTAACGTCAGTGTTACTAGCCTGCTGCTGCGGAAACTGGACCGTCTTCTGCCCCCAAACTATGGCCAAGGCCTGGGGGACTCTCTCTATGCCACTCCTGGGCTGGTCCTCTCCATTTCCGTCATGGCAGGTGGCCAGGCCTTCAACCAGGGAGAAGTCATCATGGACTTCGGGAACACAGCTAGCACTCCCCACTGTGTCTTCTGGGACCACAGTCTCTTCCAGGGCAAGGGGGGCTGGTCAGATGAAGGGTGCCAGGTGCAGACAGCCCACACCAGCCCCACCACTCAGTGCATCTGCCGGCACCTCACTGCCTTCTCCATCCTCATGTCCCAAAATACTGTTCCAGAAAACCCCACCCTGGAGCTGTTGAGTCAGGTGGGCTTGGGGGCCTCCATCCTGGCACTGCTCGTGTGCCTGGGCGTGTACAGGCTGGTGTGGAGAGTCGTGGTACAGAACAAAGTTGCCTACTTACGCCATATGGCCCTGCTCAACATGGTGCTCTGCCTTTTGGCTGCAGACATCTGCTTCCTGGGAGCCCCACTGCTTCCTCCTGGGCCCCAAAGCCCACTCTGCCTGGCTGCTGCCTTCCTCTGTCACTTCCTCTACCTGGCTACCTTCTTCTGGATGCTGGCTCAGGCCCTGATGCTGGCCCACCAGCTGCTCTTCGTCTTCCGTCAGCTGTCCAAGTGCCGAGTACTCTCCCTGATGGTGGTCCTCGGCTATATGTGCCCAATAGGGTTTGCAGGGGCTGCCCTGGGCCTCTACCTACCCCAAGGGCAATACCTGGGGGAGGGGGCATGCTGGCTGAATGGGAAAGGAGGGGCGCTCTACACCTTCGTGGGGCCAGTGCTGGCCATCGTGGGTGTGAATGGGCTGGTACTAACCATGGCCATGCTGAAGCTCCTGAGACCTTCGCTGTCAGAGGGGCCCCCAGTGGAGAAGCGACATGCCCTTCTGGGGGTGACCAAAGCCCTGCTCATTCTCACCCCCATCTTCGGCCTCACCTGGGGGCTAGGCCTAGCCACTCTTCTGGAGAAAGTCTCCATAGTTCCTCACTACATCTTCACGATTCTCAACACCACCCAGGTGGGTGACTATGGGGTGGATTTACTTGTTGCCCTTTGAGATGGTCTAAGTCGTTGCCAGTCCCTTCTCAAGGAGGTGTCATGGCAGAGCAGAAGAAACGGTATTAGGAATTTTAGAAGACTTGGGTGTGGACCCCAGTTCCTCCCCTGAATAGCTGGAGAACTTTGGACAAACCTCTGTGAGCTTTGGTTTTCTTATCTGTAAAACAGTGTCTGGTTTTGCCAGAGAAGTCAGGGAATTGTCAGCACGCAAAACTTTAATATCTCCTTTGTCACCAAAGCAGTAAGAGAAGCACCTGAAACAGATTCTATGCACCACATGATGTGAATGTGCAGAAAATTCTAGATGGGAAGCCTCGGGACATCAATTAGGGAGACAGAGGCTGAAGGAAGAGGAGAGGGAAAGAGCTGGTCTTGGTTGATTCCTTCCTCCTTGACTAACTTATCCACGTATCTCTCTTCTTAGGGTGTCTTCATCTTGCTGTTTGGCTGCCTCATGGACAAGAAGGTGAGTCTGCCCACCCAGCCCCCATCTGACTTACAGTGCCCAGGCGAGGACTTGGGCTGGCATAACCGGGGCATTATCTTACCTGCAGATTCGAGAGGCCTTACTCCAACGCTTCGGCCGCACCCCACCTCCCAAGTCCACCATCTCCCTGGTGAGTTGCTGCCTTCCAACCCTCAGTTCTCCCACTGACAGCAAGTTACAAGCAGCTGTTCCACAGCCTTCCTAAGAGGCACAGCTCGAAGCTGAGAGGAGGCTGGGGCTCTCTTTTAGAATAAGGATGTACCGGGTTCAAACTCCCCAGCAATGGAGAAAGGAGCCGCATCAGACCAGTCAGAGTCAGGTTCCCGGGCTCCTGATTCCAACCTGGGCTCCTGGGGATTCTCTTTGTCCCTGGTTTCTCCATCTGAAAGTCTGCCTCCCATTATTATATGAAGGGAATAGGTGGAATCGGTAAGTCCCACCTACACTGGATCGGTGTAGCCAAGAGCAAAGTTCTTAGGATTACTATGGGCCTGGCAGGAGGGCAGGTGAGAGTGTGAAGATGGGTACAACCTCATCAAGGGAGAGTTGATGATGATTATAATAATAATAATCACCCTGCAATTGGGCCTTTCTGCCCCTTCCTAGGCTACATATGAAACCTACATCCCAGAACACAGCAAAGGAAGAAGTGAAGATGCCAGGTGAGAAGCAAGCCCTCCTGAGCAGTACGGAGCGAAGCCGAGGCTAGCAAGCAGCGTCCTGGCTCAGAAGGCTCCTCTTCATGTCATCGTCCCGGCCCAAGGATTGGAAAACAGACTTTCCCAGCATAGACATTTCTAGATGGCCTAGCATCTTCTACTGCTTTCTCAGAAAGCTGGAGGCACTTTTACCACCACCAACCTTTGATTCAGTTCACTCTGAACATTCCTTTTCACACTGTCAAATATTGAATTATCCTGAAAAACCTTTGCTTCGAAGGACTTGCCGTTGGTGGGTTTGGTATCCAGAGGGCAGGGCAGCCTTGCAAGGTCTCCTTCACCAGAGCAGAGCTTCAAGGCGAGGCCTTTCATGGGGGAAGGCAGAAGCTGTGCGTGAACCACACACGGGGCCCATGTGGCCCCTCTTCCACGGGAGCTGAGAATGTGCCTGAATCCACCAGGATGGACCCCGCCCAGAGCTCTGAGCCCTTCTGCCCTCCCAGAGCTCAGCTGTTGGCAAAGAGAAGCTGGCGTTTCCACTAGTCACATTCCTTTCTCTTGCAGGTCACTTATCCCCATCCCTAAACTATGCAAGCAAAAATAGCATGAAAAACTAGCCAAAGCTACCTAATAAAAAGCCTTCCTCTGCTGTAAACACAGTCGACAGATAGTAAAGTTCAAAATGATGGCAAGTAATGATTTTGCAGGTCTCAACCAGTTGACTAATCAACAGTTCATGTTACAGATATATTTGATAAAAATTGTTTTCTTTTTAACTATTCAGTGACTGCCTTTCTGATTATTTCTTCCCTACAGCTAGGAAGAAAAAGGATGGCTTAATGACAGGAACTCCGATCTTCCAAACATTAAAGGTGAAGGACAGATTTGGGTTCTTTTCAAAGTTTAGGAAAAGGTGAAGCTAATAGGCCCCTCTTTCTTTAACTTTCACAATATCAATATAATGTAAGTTTCGTAGATGTATGCATGTAACACCAAGTCACTGATCTGAACACCTTCTTAAGAACATATTAACAACTTTAAAGTACAGTGGAAATTACCACAGACCGCCAAGGATTAAAGCGACAAGTTGACAAACACTGACATTTAAAAGTGACAGGCTTTGGGGCACCTGGGTGGCTCAGAGGGCTGGGCCTCTGCCTTCAGCTCAGGTCATGGTCTCAGGGTCCTAGGATAGAGTCCCATATAGGGCTCTCTCTTCAGCAGGAATCCTGCCTCTCTGCCTACTTGTGATCTCTGTCTGTCAAATAAATAAATAAAATCTTAAAAAAAAAAAAAAAAAGTGACAGGCTCAGGGTGCCTGGGTGGTTCAGTGGGTTGATTCTTGGTTTTCTGCTCAGGTCATGGCCTTGGTGTTGTGGGATCCCCGGCACTCTCGCTCTCTAAAATAATAAATAAAATCTTTTTAAAAATTATATTGAAAAAAGTGATGGGCTCAAGATAAAACCAGATATGGAAGAGAAATATTTAAGAGAAGTCTTGAGAGGACACAAGGACATCTAGCTGAATTAACTCATGGAATCCACAAGACGGTGACAGGGTTCTGAAAATTTTTTCAACAGGAGAAATGAAAAAAAATTCTCATGAATGAGTCTTTGTTCATTAAAAAATTCATGGCTGTTTTTATAAAATGCAATGGGAACATTTTCTGTTGAAATGCAAATGGATATGCAGTTGAAAACAGTTTTCTTACAAACATGGATCTGTGTGAATATTTTCAATGTATATAAACCAGCGCAAATATTTTTCTAAATGAATTCATTTTTTTTTGTTTGTTTGTTTGTTTTGTTTTTTGTTTTTCAAAGAGAAGATACCAACTCAGCAGGACGATTGCAACATTTCTAAGCCTCAGACCTGCCCCAGCCCCCAAGGGAGGCGGGAGGCAGGCAGCCCCTGGAACAGCTAGAGCTCTGCCTGCTGGTTTCCCTGGCAACAGAGTCCTGTCTCAATCGCCCTTGTACTTCATTAATATTTACAGTCTTAATTTTTTAAATTATAAGATTATTTTTGAATATTTCAACTAATACACATTCATTTTAAAAGCAGCAGAGACTCTGAATGTGCTTCTGTAGAAATCAATGTCTTATTCTCTTTCTCAAATGATAGCACGTAGTTCACGCTCTGCTGCTGAAAACACACTTTAGAACTGATCAATGAAATGACAGGAAATCTTTGTTCCCTTGACTCTCACATAAAAAGGGACTGAAAAGAAGGTTCTGCAGGTAAATATAAGAAAGTGAGGCTTAACAGGAATTCCATTTCTAAAAAGATGACTTAAAGGAGTAAGTAGAGGATTCCCTGGCTGGCTCAATCTGTTGAGCGTCCAACTCTTGGTTTCGGCTCAGGTCATGATCGCAGGGGCATGAGATGGAACCCTGCACTGGGGTCTGCACTCAGTGTGGACTCTGCTGGAGATTCTCTCCCTCTCCCTCTGCCACTGCTCCCCCCCAACCCGTGTGAGCTCTTTCTCTCCCAAATAAAATAAAATCAAAGAAAAAAAAAAAGAAAGAAGTAGACATGTGAGCCGACAAATGTATAAAAGATGTGCATTCTAGGTGTTTATAGCCTCAAAAAAGAGGCACTTGGTAAAACAACTTAGGACATATCTACCAAAGGAATGCTATAGGGTCATCAAAAATGATGATGTATAGGGGCGCCTGGGTGGCTCGGTCGGTTAAGCGGCTGCCTTTGGCTCAGGTCATGGTCCCGGGGTCCTGGGATTGAGCCCCATGTTGCTCTCCCTGCTCAGCAGGGAATCTGCTTCTCCCTCCCTCCTCCCCCCACCCCGCTTGTGCTCTCGCACACTTGCTTTCTCAAGTAAATAAATAAAATCTAAAAAGATGATGTATAGCTACACCTACTGATACAGAAAAAATGTTTAGGCTATATAGCCAAGTAAGACAGAAGGGTTCCCAAAGAACAGCATTATACTAGCCAATTCTGGTCCATACCAAAATTGGGTCCATTAGTTTCCATACGAATATGTGTGCATTGAGGAGGAAACATACCAAAATATTAACAGTGGGGATCTCTACTGCATTTTTCATTTTATCTTACTCTCTAAATATTTGAATTACTTCTTTACAATGAGCATGTATTTTTATGTTAGAAGAAAGTGATTTTTTAAAAAAAATTTTTTAAAGATTTTATTTATTTATTTGACAGAGAGAGATCACAAGTAGGCAGAGAGGCAGGCAGAGAAAGAGGAGGAAAGAGGCTCCCCGCTGAGCAGAGAGCTCGACACGGGACTTGATCCCAAGACCCTGAGATCATGACCCGAGCCAAAGGCAGCGGCTTAACCCACTGAGCCACCCAGGCGCCCAGAAGAAAGTGATCTTGAAAAAGTTCTTCTGAACATTTTGCATATTTAAAAATAGAAACTCGACAAGCAAAGTAACACAAAGCATGCCCTGGAATTTAGATTGTATGGAAGGGTGGGCAACATTAGGGGTTCTTGAGAAAGTTTTGCCTCACCTTTTTGGAGTTCTGTTTTGGGAATCAGTTCTGTCTGATCACTGACAGTCCCTTAAGTGTGGAGGGGGAAAGGGGCTCCCAGTTGAGTTGAGGGCAGCCAGAAACATTGCCAACATGTCTAAACGCTTTGTCTCTTTCACAGTAATGCATTCCTTTTCAGAATAGTATTTTTACTCAGTATGTTTGTTCTTCCATCCCCCACATTCTCCTATTTCCTCTCAATCACTGATCCCTCTTCACTGAAAAAGATCAGAGTCCCAGAAAAACTGCAGAGGACCTCCAAGTCACCCATTAATTCCCAGAGGAAGACTGGAGACTGGCTGCTGTTTTTCAGTCCTCAAAAGATACCGGAATTGAAGAGACCTAGAGAAAATAAACATGAACGAGAAAGATGGATATAAAGAGGGTAAGAATTTTTGTTTTGCTGGTTGCTGTAGTTTCAGTATCTAAAATATGCCCGACACATAACAGGTGCTCAGTAAGTATTTGCTGAGCCAATGAACTCTGCAGAGCACAGGAAGAGTGTGGACTTTGACTCAGAGTCAGAGCCCCCGAGAAGCAAACAGCTGGGCGGCGGGGAGGCGTGGAGTGCGGAGCGCACTTCTCAAGTCTGAATGGAAGATGAAGGCGAATAAAGGCTCCACCCCAAAATGGTTATTTGGTGGAACAGAGGGTCTAATTAAGGTTTTCTATGAAAAGAGAGATACTTAAGCTGGGATCTTTAAGAATAGCATAACCAGTTTGAGAGACCTGAGGACAAAGAGCAACATCTGCTTTAGATGGAGGCACCTAAACCCAGGACAGCCAAACGGGGGGTCTTCTGCAACAGCCGCGCTCTGAAAACAGCTCAGCTTTCTCTGACAGACAGAGAATGTTTAGAAATAGCATACAACTTACATAAAACTGGGTGAACCCATGACTCAACTGCGGAACTAGAACTTTAGCAACACAAACCGAGTCCCACTGCCTCCTGTCCTGCTCTGAATGTTTTTGAGATAGCATTTAAAAAATTTTTTGTGTGGTGAAATGCATGAAATTTATCATTTTTTAAGCTTTTTAAAAAAGATTTTATTTATTCATTTTTTTGACAGAGAGAGAGAGAGAGAGCACAAGCAGGGGGAGCAGCAGGCAGAGGGAGAGGGAAAAACAGACTCCCACTGAGCAAGGAACCTGACATGGGGCTCGATCCCAGGACCCTGGGATCATGACCTGAGTCAAAGGCAGACGCTTAACCAACTGAGCTGCTCAGGTACCCCGTTTTTAAGCTTTTTTTTTTTTTTTAAGATTTTATTTATTCATTTATTCGACAGAGAGAGAGCAAGCACAAGCAGGGGGAGCAACAGGCAGAGGGAGAGGGGAAATTTATGATTTTAACCATTTTCAGTGTACAGTTCAGTAGTGAGAAGTACATACACATTGTTGGGCAACCAATCTCCAGAACTCATCTTTCAGCTGAAACTCTGTACCCGTTAACTCTCCACTCCTCATACTCCAGCCCCTGGTAACCATCATTCTACTTTCTGTCACTATGAACGTGATGATTTTGTACATGTTATACAATTCGAACCATACAGCATTTGTCCTTTTGTGACTGGTCTCTTTCACACAGCACAATGTCCTCAAGGTTCATCCATGCTGTAGGGCGTGACAGGATTTTTGAGGCTGCATGGTATCCTACCATGTGTGTACACACATTCAGCGGCCAGTGGACATTTTGGCTATTGGCTATTGGGAATAATGGGTATAATTGGCTACTGCGAATGCATGCAAATTCCTCTGAGACCCTGCTTCTAATTCTATTGGGTATATACCTAGACATAGAGTTGCTAGATCATGTAGTAATTCTATTTTTAATTTTTTGAGGAACAGTCATACCATTTTCTACAGAGGCTGTACCATTTTATATTCCTACCAGCTGTGTACAGGGGCCCCAGTGTCTCCACATTCTCCCCACCACATGTTATTTTCTGTTTCTTTGATAGTAGATATCATAATGGATGTAGGTGGTATCGCAATGTAGTTTTGGTTTGCATTTTCCTAATGATGAGTGACGTTGAACAACTTTTCACATGCTTATTGGTCGTCTGTATAACTGTTTTAGAAAAATGTCTATTTGAATTCTTTGCCCATTTTTAAAAAAGATTTTATTTATTTATTCGACAGACAGAGATCACAAGTAGGCAGAGAGGCAGGCAGAGAGAGAGGAGGAAGCAGGCTGAGCAGAGCGCCCGATGTGGGGCTTGATCCCAGGACCTGGGATCATGACCTGAGCTGAAGGCAGAGGCTTTAACCCACTGAGCCACCCACGTACCCCTTTTTGCCCATTTTAAACTGGGCTATTTCTTGGTTGTTGAGTTGTAAGAGTTCATTCTATGTTCTGGATATTATCAGATACATGACTTGCAAATATTTTCTCCCCTTGGTTGCCCTTTCACTGTGTCCTCTGATGCACAGAAATCTTTTATTTTGATGAAGTCCAACCTGTTTTGTTGTTGTTGCCAGTGCTTTTGGTATCATAGCCAAGAAAACATTGCCAAATCCAATGTCATATATCTTTTCCCATTTTCTTCTAAGAGGTTCACCATTTTAGCTCTTGTGTTCAGGTCTTTGATCCACAGTAAGTTAATCTTTATATATGGTATAAGATAAGGCTCCAGCTTCATTCTTTTACATGTGGACATCTCATTTTCCCAACACCATTTGCTGACAAGACTGTCTTTTCCCCCATTAAATAGTCTTAGCACTCCTGCCAAAAATCACTGGACCACATAGAGAAGATTTATTTCTGGGCTTTAAAATAAACTGTTATCTCCAAGAGGTTTCCTGTGGGCCAATGATGGGGCTGAACTCCGCTGACCCCTCCAGCACCTCTCCACTGACTGCCTCTGCTGGGTTCTGAGTCTGTTCCCTGAAGAAGCTCAATAGACAAGAGGAATCTCTTTTCTTAGGTGCGTAGGTCCCTGTGAGCAGAGGCTTTGAGCCCTAACGCCACAGCTGACAGCTGACAGGGATCGAGACCAGAGTATTCCTTCAGAAATGAGTTGCACAACTGAGAAGTCACCTTGCTCATGCTAATGATCTTGTTGAAAGATGGAGAGATCACGGCGATGCAGCAAAATCTCTGATCTACCACACCGCAGTTCTCAATGAGTAGAAGCGACCAAGCAGTATCAGGAAGAAATTCAAGAGCTTAATGAAGTGGCAGGACATTGGCCACAGTCCACATTAGTTATGGGAATCCAGCAAGAGAACAGACAAACCAGAGAAGAGCAACAAGAGAACAAAGAATCATATACATCAGTCTGCCTTGGAGCTTGGAATGAGCAAGTATCAAGAGCAAATGTTCAGACAGTTAATGGATAGCTAAGAAGATCTCGTATGCTAATGAAGATAAAAGAGGAGCACTCCAAGACGGACATGGTACATTAAAACAGCTCCGAAGAATCCGTCTCTAATGCATCTCAACAGGGACTGGAGAGGAGGCACTTGGAAACAAATCAGAAATAATTAAAAGCACATGTTGGACAGACCTGAAATGGCAGCAGTAATGAGGAAAGTCATTGAAATTGATGGGTGACAGCGTTGCAACGAACAGAAACGAATATTTCAACTTGAACAAGAAAACAAAGGCTCGAGAGAAATCCTTTAAATAGCTTGAAAACCACTGTTGAACCTTAGGAAAGGGGAGGTTCTGAAAAGTTTATCTTTGTCAGCCTTAGTGACCAGTTATAACCTGAGTCTGAAGAGGAGCTGAAGAGTCTGTAAGCCTACGAGCTTCTTACAAGGCTCTGTCCACTGGGACTGGCCTCCTAAAGTGAATGAGTTAACAGAAAAATCAATCTCAAGCTACTCTTTGCTTTATCTCTTCTTTCTATTATATGAACAGTGTGCTGTCAATGACATTCCTGAGATAGCAACAAAAAATTGCAATTAATGGTCATAGACTTTATTCCAAAATGTAATTAAAAAACAGAGGGGCACCTGGGTGGTTCGGTGGGTAAAGCCTCTGCCTTCAGCTCAGGTCATGATCTTGGGGTCCTGGGATCAAGCCCCGCATCAGGCTCTTTGCTCATCAGGGAGCCTGCTTCCCCCTCTCTGCCTCCTTGTGATGTCTCTCTCTCTCTCTCTCTCTCGCGCGCGCTTTCTGAAAATAAATAAATAAAATCTTAAAAAAAAAAAAAAGACTACCTTCCCATTCATGTAATATTTTGTCAAAGAAAATTTCATTTGCAAGGCTATAGGAATGTTTCAGAGGCACCATAAATAAGATGTAATTTATTTTTTGCTGGTATATAATAATTAAAATACTCCACTAATAATTCTAAGTTGCTAGAGAAATGAAGTATCCTTTCAGGAAAGAAAAAGAACACCTTTCTAGGAAAGACTTTTTTTTTAAGACTTTATTTATTTGACAGACAGAGGTCACAAGTAGGCAGAGAGGCAGGCAGAAAGAGAGAAGGAAGCAGGCTGCCCGCTGAACAGAGAGCCCGATGCGGGGCTCGATCCCAGGAGCCTGAGATCATGACCTGAGCCAAAGACAGAGGCTTTAACCCACTGAGCCCCCCAGGTGTCCTCTATGAAAGAATTTTAAGAGATATTAGGATGTTAAAATACTCCTTAGAAAGATTCAGCTTTGACTCTACAACAATAACAAAGATGAGATCTTTCTTTTCTCTTGTTGACCTTTAAGGATATTATGTAACTCATTTAGCTAAGAGTTGAAACGTTTGATATGGCAAGCTAGGTATGGTAATTTGAAATTAAATTGGAAATTCCTCTCCCTCACAACCCTCCCCCCCCTTTTTTGAGAAGTATTCTTGGGGGCAGGGGTGTGTCTGGGTGGCTCAGCCGGTGGAGCATGTGACTCTTGATTTTAGGGCTGTGAGTTTGAGCCCCACATTAGGTGTGGAAATTACTTAAAAATCTTTTAAAATAGGGGCACCTGGGTGGCTCAATCATTAGGTGTCTGCCTTAGGCTCAGGTCATGATCCCAGGGTCCTGGAATTGAGGCCTGCCTCTGGAGCAGAGAGACTGCTTCTCCCTCTCCCACTCCCCCTGCTTGTGCTCCCTCTCTCTCTGTGTCACTCTCTGTCAAATAAATACATAAAATCTCTAAAAAAAATAAATTTTTCTTTATTATTAAGCTCTTATCTGGTCCTCATAACCTATAGAATTTTTTTTTCTTTTTAAAATTTTGTTTATTTAACATAATATATTGTTTCAGGGGTACACATCTGTGGTTCATCAGTCTTACCTAATACCCAGTGCTCATTACAACACAGACCCTCCCCGATTTCCATCACCCAGTAACCCCATCCCCCCACCCCCACTCCCTTCCAGAAACCCTCAGTTTCAAAAGATTAAGGGTCACTTCTGGTTTGTCTCCCTCTCTGGCTTCATCTTTATTTTTTTCTGTCTTCCCCTATGATCCTCTGCCTTGTTTCTTAAATTCCACACATCAGTGAGATCATATAATAATTGTCTTTCTCTGGTTGACTTATTTCCCTTGGCATAATACCCTCTAGTACCATCTACATTGCTGAAAATGGCAAGATTTCACTTTTTGATGGCTGTGTAGTATTTCATTGTGTAGATATGCCACTTCTTTATCCATTCATCTGTCAATGGACATCTGGGCTCTTTCCACAGTCTGGCTATTGTGGACATTGCTGCTATAAACATTGGGGTACAGGTCCCCCTTCGGATCACTACATTTGGGTCTTTGGGGTAAAGCCCTAGTACAATTGCTGGTCGTAGGGTAGCTCTATTTTCAACTTTTTGCAGAACCTCCACACTGTTTTCCAGAGTGGCTGCACCAGCTTGCATTGGTGTGAGAGGGTTCCCCTTCCTCTGAATCCCTGCCAACATCTGTTGTTTCCTGACTTGTTAATTTTAGCCATTCTGACTGGTTTGAGGTGGTTCTCATTCGTGTGGTTTTGATTTGTATTTCCCTGATGCTGAGAGATGTTGGGGATTTTTTCATGTGTCCATAGGCCATTCGGATGTCTTCCTTGGAGAAATGTCTATTCATGTCCTCTGCCCATTTCCTGACTGGATTATTTGTTCTTTGGGTGTTCTTTATAGATTTTGGACACATATAGATTATCTGACACATCATTTGCAAATATCTTCTCCCATTCTGTTGGTTATCTTTTGGTTTTGCTGACGGTTTCCTTTGCTGTGCAAAAGCTTTTGATCTTGATGAAGTCCCAATAGTTCATTTTTGCCTTTGTTTCCCTTGCCCTGGGAGACATGTCTAGCAAATTGCTGTGGCCAAGGTCACAGAGGTTGTGGACCTGTGTTCTCTTCTAGGATTTTGCTAGATTCCTATCTTGCACTTAGGTCTTTCATCCACTTGAGTCTATTTTTGTGGGTGGTGTCTATTTTGTGGGCCATCCACAAGAATGGCCACAACTGAGAGACCTGAGCTTCTTCAAAGCACTAGTATATATTTAGTGCATAATAAAAACAGAGTTTTTATTTTTTAATTTTAAAATTTCTTTACACTTTACTTAAATCCCGGCAAACAGAGACATCCCCATTGAAATAAATTTACTTCCATGGAGCAATGGGGGAAAAGGTGTTATTCTAAAGTAGGACCCTGGGGTGCTTGGGTGGCTCAGTTGTTGGGTGTCTGCCTTTGGCTCAGGTCATGGTCTCAGAGTCCCAGAACTGAGCCCTGCATTGGGCTCTCTGCTCAGCGGGGAGTCTGCTTCCCCCTCTCTGCCTTCCTCTCTGCCTGCCTGTGATCTCTCTCTCTCTGTCAAATAAATAAAACTTTGAAAAAAAATAATAAAGTAGCACCCTCTTTACATTCCTTGCTGTCTCGTAGTTGACTAAGACTGTGAGAAGTTAACAAATGAGTAAAAGCAAATCTGCCCCCAAGCCCAGAGAACCACCCTTTCCCTCCAGTAAAAAAACAAGGCAAACTATTCAATATTTTCTCAGTTTATTAACGTTAACAGAGTACTTATACATCTAAACATTTACTGTAAGTTGTCAGTAACATTTAACTCTGAATTATCTTTCCATAATTTTTTTAGGCACATTGGTTTGTAACTTATAGAAAACACTCATCTTTAGGTCACAAACAGGAAAGAGTATAATTTGCAAATGTTACAAAGATGATTCCAAATCTCAGCCAACCTCTTTCCCAAATTGCAACCACTCTTAGTATTTAATGAAAACAGAGATGAAAAACAATTGCTTAAATGTTACCACTGAGTGACTCTGGTGACTAAGAAATCCCTGAAAGAGCAGTAAGCCATGATTACTGGAAAGCTCAGAGTGCTAGCAAGGCTTCCTTGCGAAGTATTTAATAGAAGGCCACAGACTGTGTTTCCCTAAGAGGAGCTAGGAACTATGGATGTCATTTAGTAATGCATTGGAATGGCATTGCCTAGTGCGAGTGTGCACGGAAACTCCAGGTCACCTCTTCATTATCTATTATTTTGGATAAGCTTCCACAATCATAGCATGGCCCTGAAAAGGGAAACAAAGAGTTCAATTAGAGCAATGGAAGGTGAAAAATCCAGCCGGTCCTGAGGCAAAAGAGAACAATGGGAAAAGTACAGGCTATAGAGTTTGATCCCTGCTCTGCCTTTCAAGCACTGTGACCCAATGTGCAGAAGGGGGAGTGTTGCTCCTAGCATCTAACGGGTGGAGATCATGCTAAACATCCTACATCCTGGGGCGCCCGGCTAACTCAGTTGAGCGTCCGACTCTTGACTTCTGCTCAGGTCATGATCTCAGGGTGGTGAGATGGAGCCCTGCTTCAGGCTCTGCACTTGCTGGGGAGTCTGCCTCTCTCTCTCTCCCTCTACCCCAGCCCCTGCTCGCTCTTGTACTCTAAAAATAAATCAGTAAATCTTAACACAAAACAAAACAAACAAAAAACCCATCCTACAACACAGAATACAACCCATCCCTCCCCAAGAATTATCTGGCCCAAAATGTTAACAAAGCCAAAGCTGAGAAACCCTACTCTGGATCCAAAATGCCCAATTCCTCCGCTAACCTCAGCCTTGTGTTGGTAGCAGGCATTCGCTCTTGATGAAACAATTGCCAAGTTTAATCTACTTCCTAAGGTGCATCATCTCCTCTCTCTGTCGCCATACTATAAATTTCTAGAAGAAAGGTACTGGGTGGTATTCTTCGTTCCTCCATAAAAGCACCCAGGATTGTACTACACTCTGTGTGCTTGAAGAACTATCAGGGAACACACACTCAAAACCACAGGACACTAACCTGTGCGGACCACCCACTCTGCACAGTACCATGCACTGGTAATCTCCCCCCATTGAGCCTGGCACAGAAAGATAGGAGGGAGGGCTCCAGTCCTGACTACGGTTTCCTGCGGCTGAAGCTAAACAGACAAAAAATGCTTTTCATCATGAAATCTGAAATGCTCCAACCTACAAATAACTGACCTCTTATTTCTTCAAAGTTTCTGAGGCAAGCCATAAATAAAGGTTTTTAAGTGTAAGATATTTAAACGTTTACATATCTTATCGACTCATCTTGATTAGCAACAGAAAGTTTCTATAATCGGGATGAAAACCAAAATCTGTTTCCATCAGGGTTGGGGGGCAAAAAATATTATAATTAGCCTGCCCTCCTTCTGGATTTTATTCCCAGAGTGAAATGCTGCAGCGGGTAGTAAGCTGTGTCTGCAGTGCAAGTAAGGTCAATGAAAGAAATCCAGAGAATACAAATTTCCCCCAAATAAACAGCAGTAAGTTATCCAGAAGTAAATAAATTCTCCAATTAAGATATAGTTCAAGAAAGATAATTTACTTCTTGGAGAGATTTTATAGATAAGGTCTCATGGTGACTAGATAAATGAGTAAATTTTATTATAAAAGAAGAAAATATATCAAAATGTTAATGATAGTGTCTGCTGAGGGGATTATAGGTGGTTCTAATTCTTTTCTATATACTTTTTGTACTTTCTATAATGACGGTGTATTCCTTTTAAAAGTAAAAAATATAAGGGCTCCTGGTTGCCTCAGTCAGTTAAGCATCCAACTCTTGATTTTGGCTTAGGTCCTGATCTCAGAGTCATGAGATGGAGTCCCACGTCAGGCTCCGTGCTCAGCACAGAGTCTGCTTAGGATTCTCTCTCCTCTCTCTGCTCCTCCCTGCACCCCACCTCAAATTAATAAATAAAATCTTAAATCAATAATATAAACATTACTTTAGGAATAGAAACAGCTTGGGTTTAAAAACCAACTTCCTTCCAAAATACTATCAGAATTAAAGTTGTACCCTCTTCCCCTCAAAAGAGGCTGCTTTTTTCCTGGTTGTCTGTCATCAGAAATATTGCTCTAAGGATGTTTCAAAGTTAAATGAAACACTCTCAGATGAGCTTGTTTTGTTTCCAAGAAAATGTCTTTCCAGAAGCACCTGTGGAGCTGCTGAGACGTACCTGCCCGCCAGCTGCACAGGCAGCCACTAAGCCATACTGGCCTCCCTCTTTCCGCAGTCTGTTGGCAGCTGCCATGACCAACCGGCAGCCAGTGGCTCCAAAGGGGTGTCCCAGGGACAGCGATCCACCCCAGTTGTTAAACTTCTCCAGGGGAGGTGACCCAACCTGGCTCCCACAAAACAGACACAAATATAATGAGGAGTTAACTTAAGAATCAGGCCAGGCTCTTACCAACAGGAAGGTAACAGAGACTGAGAACATGTCCAACTTAAATAACATCACATACTATTTTACTATAAAGAAAGAAATTCTAGGTCAATTCTGAAAGCCACAGACCATTTATTTTTCATCTAACATCAGAACTGGAAGAACAAAAGACAACCTAGAATTTTACTTCCATTTTTTCTAAAGATTTCCAAGAACTATTTTTCAACTAAGAAATAAATACATTTAATGAAATACAAAATTCTTCATCAGGAGAAGCCTTCCCCTTCATATTTTTATTAGCAGCCGACTAAACTCCAAATACTACAGTGCCCTGGAAGTTCAAGCCTAATTTTAATCAAACGCTTACCTTGGTTTTTCTACCCATGTAGTTTTGTGCAAACCAATCAGAATCCATGGCTTTAAAATTAGCCAAAATCTGTCCCTACAAGGGAAAAGACCTTGTTATTAATGACCCTTGCCATTAAAGTTGAGCAAATCTTTAAAGCAGTTTTTCATAAAATTTTCCTAAGGAAACATTTTGCTACTTTTCAAGGGCCTCTAAGAGACTGCCTCAGAAGGTTGTTTTCAAACTGTACCACTGGATTCCCTCCTCTTACACCTCTTCCAACAGTGTAGTCGTACTTCAAATATAAAGCTCTCCTCCCGTTTTACTCGCATCGTAAGCCATACCTCATTTCCCACACAAACACAGATTACATTTTTTTTTTTTTACGGATTACATTTTTTATGGTTACAGTCCTTTGATATGTATCTTCTAAGTGACTTACTGAGAATGCCTCATGAAATTCAAAAGCATCAATATCATTCATAGTCAATCCTGCCTTTTCCAGAACTTTTGGAGTAGCATATGTTGGTCTAAAAAGAAAAAATAAGTAATACGTTAAGAATTTAATTTTCCACTTAAGAACTCCTTATTCCCCAATCTGAGTTTTACATAAGGTATTATAATGCCCTTCATTTATTCACTGATTCTACTGTACAAATATTAAGTGTATATGCTAGAGTCAGGGATACAGTTAATAAACAAACAACAAAAAGAGAAGGACAAACAAAGTGAAGAACCAGAAAAACACACCGTGCAAAGGGCAGAGCACAGGAAGAGTAGCCTAGTTTGAAGGACATGATGAGGCCAGTGAGCCAAGAGCCGTGAGGGTGGGGGACACAATGTAAATATTCGGACGCTTTTACAAAAGGCTACTATAAAAACTGTGTAGCAATATGAAGAAATGCTTATGACATCTTAATGAAAAAAAGAACACAAAAGGATTATTTTTTATCCTTTAAATCCAACACACACACACCCCTACTCACAAACACACACCAAAAAAAAAAACTCCAACACACAAAACAATTATGAACTCAGAACTCAATGTACTTTATTTTCTTTTAATTATTTTGATTTAAATCTTGTTAATTAACATATAGGGCAATAGTAGAATTCAGCACTGCATGACTTACATACAACCCCTTGTGCTTATCACATGTGCCCTCCTTGATCCCCATCGCCTGTCTAGCCCAGCCCCCCACCCGCCTCCCTCCAGCAACCCTGTTTGTTCTCTATCGGAACTTAATGTACTTTAAAATCTATATAACAAACGTGGATAATCAAATACTTTCAATTATAGGCCAAGGATATACACTGCTACCTACCCAAGTAAAAGTTGATCTTTTGGATCCTGAGACACATATACGAAATCCCTAGGTGAAAAACAAGAGGGGTTAGCTCCAGTAATAAAATAAAGAAATTGAGGCAATTTATTTGAACATGTACCTTACCTCAAATATGCCTTTGGCTTATAACCCAAGGCCAGAGCTTTTTCCTCTGCCATAATCAGCATTGCAGATGCACCATCAGTCTGAAGTATTGAGCAAAACAATAATGTTAAATGCTTCAGCCTTTCTGGAAGTCTCTGTACAACCATCTTCTATGTCGTGTTCCTAAATCTCCCAACTAATCACACCCATGCAGAGATTTTATGTAACAAACTTTCTTTCCATTTTAGCCATCATTAATTCACAATTCAAACCCACACTGATCCGTTTTTCAAGGACGAGGGTAGACGAACCTGTTCAAAAGTACCACATTATCAAAATGGACAAAGAGAACAGGTAACTTTAGAAATATGTATCGGGGCGCCTGGGTGGCTCAGTGGGTTCAAGCCTCTGCCTTCGGCTCAGGTCATGGTCTCAGGGTCCTGGGATCGAGCCCCGCATCCGGCTCTCTGCTCAGCAGGGAACCTGCTTCCTCCTCTCTCCCTGACTGCTTCTCTTGACTATTTGTAATCTCTGTCTATCAAACAAATAAATAATATCTTTAAAAGAAAAAAAAAGAAATATGTTTTCATACTAAACTTAAGCCAAAAGATTATTTTGGCAGAGAATATAAGAAATCTTATGAATTAAAACAATCTCTCATTTATTTGCTTATTTTTACATTTTATGGACTATTTTGGAGCTGCCTCCTGCCTCCAGAAGGAAACACAGACTTCGAGGTGATATGGAAGAAACGGGTGAGAACATCAGAACCATGGTCTTCCCTCCTTGGACACACCTCACATGCTTTTTCCCAACTGACAATCAAGAAGTTCAGAGATAAAGAGCTACCATTGCAAAAAAGCCCTTCACCATGACTGCAAAAGAAAGAGCTCAAAAAAATAAAAAATAAATAAAAAATTTACTATTTGAGAGTCTGTAATATCAAAACAAGTTCTACCACATTGTATAATATTTTTATAACTTAGTAACTCTGAAGAAACTAAGGAGCTACCACAAGACAGGGGCCATAAAGCCTGGAAATAGAGAACTATACACAATAAATGGTTTACGGACATTACATTGATATAACGAGGCCCTGGGCAAAGCTGCAAGGAATGTGGGGCATTAGCACATTTCCCGTAACTCACGTATCTGCAATGTGCTGCCTCTGATGGTGTGTGTTTCTGACTTTTCAGTGAATAAACCTGCACCGTTCGCACACCCGAAGTGAACAAGGGAGTTCGGATCTGGCAAGAGGAGAGCCCAGCCCATATGGCCCTATCATTCAGTTTGGTTTTGGAAATGATTAACCTTTCAGTCCTTCACCACTCAGGCTTAACAGGCTGGTGCACCATCCTACTGGAGCTACTCCAGGCACCTTTCCCCTAGCCCGAGAGTGGGCATTCAGCAGTCACTTAACAACATCAAAAATGTCAACACGTTCCCATGTTTCCAGACTTTGTGTCCAGGTAGGGAAGATACACTATAAAAGAAACACTGACCAGCCAGACTATATTTAGAAAGTCGTACCCCAAGGTGGTAGGAGAAAAGAAACCACATCCTATGAGCAGAAACAGAATCCATAGGGAGGTTTAACTGAGGAGCCAAAAAACAAGGAAGGATATATGCTGATCAGCAAAACAACCATAACAAAAAGTGAGGGTAAACATGTATTCCATATGTTTATAGGAAGATGCTTATAGAAACTGCTTACAGGAAAATAGCTTGAGGGCCAGTAGAAAGCATCATTTTTTTTAATAGTTTTAATTTTTTTTTTAAGATTTTTATTTATTTGACAGACAAAGATCACAAGCAGGCAGAGAGACAGGCAGAGAGAGAGGGCGAAGCAGGCTCCTCGCTGAGCAGAGAGCCTGATGTGGGGCCCGATCCTTGGACCCTGGGATCATAACCCGAGCTGAAGGCAGAGGCTTTAACCCACTGAGCTACCCAGGCGCCCCTTTTTTTTAAAGATTCATGAGAGAGAGAGAGAGACCACAGATACCATGTAAGCATGGGGGGAGGGGTAGAGGAAGAGAGAGAATCTCAAGCAGACTCTGTAATGAGCATAGACCCTGATGCCAGGACTTGATCCTGCGATCCCGAGATCAGGACCTGAGCTGAAACTAAGAGTCAGACATTTAACCGACTGTGCCACCTAGGCGCCTGGAAGCATTATTTCCTATCAGAGCTGGAAGAGGTTATCTCGTCACTCTCCCTGCCTACTTGGCACGTCTCATACCACTCCTCAAATTCATATCCCATGTTCTAGCCAAGCTTTTCCCGAAAGAAACCCTTGCTCTCATATCCCCTTGCCATTCCCTTTGCCTAGAATGCATTTAATGAATTCTTGAATTGCCTTGTACCCTTCAAGATTTACTGCTCAAATGCCAGCTCCTCTGAGGGGCCTCCTGGACTCCTGTCTGTGTGTCCTCTCTGTCAGCCTATGCTCACAGCCGCCACCGCACCTTCTCGCTACACTACAGTCACTGTGACTAACTTGCTAACCCCACTGCCTGGCGTAGCTCAGCGGTCTTCTGAGTCTTTAAATGACTGAAAGAGATCTTGTTGCATCAGCATGGTGGCAGGATCAAGTGGCTCCAAGGGCCTTAAAACTAGGATTCTAATTTTTTTTAATGACTCCATTTTAATATCTTTATAATAAGTAACTATATTTTTATGCCTCTATTCATGATACATAAAATTGATCCACTTTAGGTTTTTCTATTGAGAGTCCACAAATAGGATAGTTGCTAGTAAACACACAGAGCACACAGTTACCAGGAAAGAAGAATTTGCAGCTGTCACTGTGCCATAGGGCTTGATGAATGCAGGTTTTAGTTTGGCCATCTGCTCCAGAGAGGAAGGACGAATGCCATTATCTTTGGTAACTGTTTCTCTTCCTGTAAAAACATGAGCTTTTTAACTCTGGGGAAACTATAGACTTTATCTTTGCTAGAGAAATATGTTCTAAAAACTTTGAAAAATGAAATGTAAACCACACCTATTTACTAAAATGTCTGTTAAAGTCATCAAGATACCAAATTTAAGACTATACTTTTTTTTTTTTTTAGATTTTATTCTTTTTAACTAATCTCTATGCTCAACAAGAGGCTCAAACTAAAGCCCTGAGATCAAGAGTCACATGCTCTATCAACTAAGCCTAAGTTATACCCTTAGGACATCTGGGAAATCATCTAAATGGTCTAATAAAAGAAGGATACATTACTTCCTTAAGATACTCATTCACATTTGGCTATTTTATACAGAAATCACATGAATGAAGTTTTTAAAACAGGTCTATACAAAAAACCTAAAATATAGCAGGAAGACCTAAAAGCAACTCCTAGAAAAACTTCTCTTTTTGAAATGTTGACCTACTGTTACAACATAAATTGAAACTTGAGTCTGTTTTTAAGAGTGACTGTTCGGCAATCAGAACCAATATACTTATTTGAAAAGTCATTTGGGGCTTTGGCAGTTTGAGAAGCAACTTAGAACTCCCCAACAAGTGGCACAAAGCATTCTCCTTTACAACGCTGAGCAAACCATCGGACCTGGCACTTTGAAGGGTACAACATCAGAAAGTAGGCCTTCATCCTGCGCCTTCTTGGCCAGGCTGTGCGAGCGCAGCGCATACTCATCCTGGTCCAGTCGAGAGACAGCAAAGGCAGCGGCCAGCCGGTCTGCAGAGTGGCCCATGGTCTCACTGGTGGAGAACTCGGCCACTGCGGGGAGCTGGGAAAGGAGCCACAGAGGATCAGGTATGCCATTACCATACGTTCGCCACACCTCAGGTTGTCTGGGGAACTCGGTCAAGACCAAGGTGGGAGAAGCTTTTTGTGAGCAAGGCATCTCCGAGAAGGGCTTACAAATTAAAATTTTCTAACCACAGTCTTTTTTTTTTTTTTTTTTTTATCTTGAGCAAATAATTACCCCTACCCTGTAATTAACAGAATCTACAACTACTAGAGCATAACTGACCCCAAGCTGTCTTACCTAATTCTAAATCTTTGCAGTGGGATGCTTTAGAAAAACATAGGTTCATGTAAAAATTCACAATCTTACCTCAGGTGATAGGAAATTCAATCTGAATTTTGAAATTAAAGATAGTCGCTGACCCAGAGTCTTGGCCTTATTGAGCTCAAGCATCATTTTCCTCATTTTCCTTGAATGACGAATAGGGACGTCAGACATTAATTCTACACCACCTGCCACGATCACATCACACTGCCCAGAAGCGATCAAGCCAATACCTACAGGGCACAGGTGACACACAGATGAACATCTTTAGTAGAAATTAACAGAGCACTGGTAATTTAAACTTCTTCATCAAAAAATTGTATGACGGGGCGCCTGGGTGGCTCAGTGGGTTAAAGCCTCTGCCTTCGGATCAGGTCATGATCCCAGAGTCCTGGGATCGAGCCCCACATCGGGCTCTCTGCTCAGCGGGGAGCCTGCTTTCTCCTCTCTCTCTGCCTGCCTCTCTGACTACTTGTGATCTCTATCTGTCAAATAAATAAATAAAATCTTTAAAAAAAAATTGTATGACAGTTACCATTATATAACATCTGTAATTAAACTTTTCATCTTTTCCCTTTTTTTTTTTAAAGATTTTTTTTTTATTTGAGAGAGAGCACGCGTTTGCACGTAAGCAGGGGGAGGAGAGGAGAGAGACAGAGACTCTTCAGCAGACTCTCACTGAGCACGGAGCCTGACTTGGGGCTCAATTCCACAACCCAAAGCTCATGACCTGAGCTGAAACCAAGAGTTGGAAGCTTAACCGACAGCTGTATTACAGCTTAACCCAGGTGCCCTGCTTCTCACCTTTTGAAAGGGATTAAGATAATTTTTTTGAATGAGTAAAACTATATTCACTGCATTAGAGAAAACAAGTTTCATTCAGGCCACATGGACATGAGCTTCTGGAAATATCCATGGGACCAACCCTCAAACAAATTATATTCTATACTAGAACATTCTGAAGATTTTATAAACTCCCAGCTTTAGTTTTCGGAAAGATTTTTTTCCCCTACAATGGGAATTTCTGCTACAAGCTTGAGAAAGTCTGGCTTTTGAAAAGGTAAGGCAGCCCCCTTCATCTTTATGGCCACTGGCAAGTATTCTGTTGCTTTATGCAGAAGTTGTCACAGGCTTCACAGAATAGTGACTGCTCCCAATCACTGCTTCTGGCATCATTCTGTGCCAGTCATGAGGCAGGATGCCCAAGCTGGCCTTCATGTTATTAAGAATGTCATTGTTGGGGCGCCTGGGTGGCTCAGTGGGCTGAGCAACTGCCTTCGGCTTGGGTCATGATCCTGGAGTCCCGGGATCGAGTCCCGCATTGGGCTCCCAGCTCCGAGGGGAGTCTGCTTCTCCCTCTGACCTCCTCACCTCTCATGTTCTCTCTCACTGTCTCTCTTTCAATAAATAAATAAAATCTTAAAAAAAAAAAAAAAAGAATGTCATTGTTATTAAGAATGCTATTAGGATGTCATGATGACGACATGTTTCAGGTTTCCTCAATTTTCATAATAATGGCCAAAGCTGCAAAATGTCCCAGGATTTTTTGCTAAGGTCTGTTAGGAGAACTTGTAACTAATTATAAAAATGCCAGTGGTGTGAGAAGAGAGTGGAGGAAAGAGCTGTATTACAGCAGTGATTTATCACTGATGCCACAATCTTCATGGGAGAATATCACATTAGAATCACCTAACTTTAAAACCTAGCAGGTTATAAATTATTTATGCCTTAAATTCAGAAGCACCCTCCTAGAGACATACTTTACTACCTGATAATCCCTACTGTGGCCAGCCACATTACTGATGGAGTAACTAAGGAATGGCTGTGTCCCTCAAGTACGGAGAGAAAGAAAAAAGCTGAGAACTACTGACAAAAATAAAAAATGTTCGATGCAACCCTATTTTTCTTAAAAAAAAAAAAAAAAAAGACAAATTTAGAGATCTGTTAAGAGTATTTTTCTTTTTTTTTTTTAAAGATTTTATTTATTTATTTGTCATAGAGGGAGAAGCGAGAGCAAGCACAGGCAGACAGAGTGGCAGGCAGAGGCAGAGGGAGAAGCAGGCTTCCCGCCAAGCAAGGAGCCCGATGTGGGACTCGATCCCAGGACGCTGGGATCATGACCTGAGCCGAAGGCAGCCGCTTAACAAACTGAGCCACCCAGGCGTCCCAAGAGTGTCTGTGGCACAGTCAGTCAGGTGTCCGACTCTTGGGTTTCTGTTCAGGTTGTGATCTCAGAGTCTTGGAATCAGGCTCTGAATCGCGTTCTGTGCTCAGCGTGGAATTTGCTTGAGACTCCCCCTCTCCCTCCGCCCCTAACCGCCATGTGTTCTCTCTCTAAAATAAATAAATAAATCTTAAAAAACAGTTAAGGAGAATTAACAGGTACCTTCTGTCTTCAAGTAAACATACCTGTGGTCATGGCTTGGTTGGCAGAGATGCAGGCCATGGTGACAGTGTGAGCAGGGGTTTTGTCCGAGAAGCCAGCTCCGAGGGCAGCCTTCATGAAATACATGAATGAAATGGTCACTTCTATAGGAAGAACTACCTGGAAATGATGCTTTGAGCACCATTTCTCTCTATGGTGAATCAGGAAAGCACTGAAGTTAATACTCTAGAATAATATTTGAATAAAATTAAGCCCATCACAGAAATGGCTTACTCATTTTTCATCTAGCCATTAATTGCCAAACACGGCGAAATTCTTGATGGCTGGTGTCTAGTGTGGTAGCAGGCTACGATACTCTCTTTTTGTCACCTAATTTCTTAGCCAAGCTTTGACCCAAGCCTTCAAAAATATCAACACATAATTCAATTTTAATTTAAGTTTTCCAATGAAGTAAACCTGTTAAATACAGTTGATGGAATGATGAAACATACTGTGGAGTAGAAACCTCATGATCTCTGTTCCTACAGCTGAAAGGCTTAGTGGCAAAGCACAAGTCATCAAACCAGAAAGTGACTTCTAAAGAACTGACCACTATGAGCAAAATTCCCACTCAGGTCCCTCCCCTGAGTTCACTCCTCTCACTGCCAGCTGATCTCCCTCAGCGACCGTCTCATACTTCACACAGCGCACAGTAGAGCCAACATGAAGTCAAACTGGAAAACTTGCCAATACACAGGAGTTCAAGCTGATGAAAGAACCCGTGCAATACTGCCTGAGCCCCGAGTGAGCCTCTGACAAATAAGGGTGAGACCAGGTAAACAACTGGAAAAAGAGAAATCCGTCCTGGATGATGACATTTACAGGCACTTTAAAAGAGAATAATTTGATGGGTCTTGACAAGAACTGAGGAGCTCCATTAATCTTGCAAAATGGCCTCCGTCATGATGGCATAGTAAGAGTTATACATGAAATGAAGATATCTATTACTTCATTGTACTATTAATTGGGAAAATTATGATGCTAAAAAAAAATCAACTTCTGATTCCATTTTTGCATATGTAAAGAATTAATGCATAGATACAATAAAATATGTTTATAATATTAAAGTTACACTTTAAAAATAATGCTCTCACTGCCCCCCCCACCAACCACCCCCCGCACTATTTACCATGAGATTTGGGCTCCCACGAGGGGAATTCTTTTTTATTGACCATTTTCTCAAACCATTTAACTGTGCTCAGAATACAAGATCTCCTGTAATTTAGTAAAAAGAAAAACATGTTTCTAAAATCTATATTAAGGAGGCTCTGTATCTTTTTTTTTTTAAGATTTTATTTATTTGAGAACCAGAAAGAGGACACACATGGGAAGCAGGCTCCCCACTGAGCAGGAAGTCTGATGCAAGCTTGATCCCAGGACCCTGAGATCGTGACCTGGGCCAAAGTCAGACGCTTATCAAACTGAGCCTCAGACTCCAGATTTCTTCACTGATTTTTACTATCTTACACGCCCTATACACCATCATCTAGAAATTCAAGTGTGTCTCAATACTGTATATGCAACATAACCATCCTCCGGTTTTTCTAGGTAGGTTTGATACTAGGTGCTCAGCCTACTTTGCTGAAAACTACACTCTGGCAATGGTATGTGAGCCTCTCAATGTAGACCATATTCAAAAGGAGCAAAGCAGTCAATCTCCAGGGGGCAGAGAAGGAGCACGCACCAGTGGGGCAAGTGGAAAGGGCACTGAGGTCCTTACGGCCTAATCCTCACAAGGTCCTTTGTAGCACGTGTTATACCCTTGGCCCCAGCTGGCTCTCAGGGCTGAAAGAGTTTTAAATAGAAGTGGTTTCTGGCGAACCTTGTCCACGTGCTTCTATTTAAAGCTTGAATAATACCTCTCAAGGCAAGCCTAGGCCCTGTTTAGTACACTAAGGGAAAAGGAGGAAGATGCCACGTTGTTAAATAGGAGAGCAGGGAAATAAACAGAGGTCTTTCAGAAAATTCAGGTTCATGGGAACTCGGCATCAGAGCCTTTAGGATTTCCTTGAACATTATTAATACAGACAACAAGTCCTTAAAAAGTTCTCCAGCTGGAGGTCACATTAGCTTTTAGGTTAAAATGCATCTGTAGAGAGACCTCTTCATAACATATTCCCCCAAGACCACCTTTCCCTGTAGCACTACAAAAATCACCCAGACTGCAACGCGATACGGCAGGGGGAGGGAAGCAAATGCTGGCCGATTAATACCTGAGATGCGCGCGAGATATAGAATCTTCCGACAAAACTTAGAGAAAAACATTATGGCTTTAAGAATTAGGATAAAATAGAAATACTAAGAAAATCAAAACACTCGGTATTTACTTTTTAAGTGCTCCCATAAGAGCTTTTTTCCCCCAGAATATAAAGGTTGAAAACGTATTATGAATAGCTTGACACACTCCTAAAATTGTCATATTCAACACAGTTAGAAATGTGAAAGCCCAAAGAAAAACAAAACAAAAAAATCAAGACGGGGAGAAAAAACACCTTTCTGTTCTTCTTTCCTGCCTCTCTAATATTATACAGTTGATTCTGTGGGCTTAAGGTGTGCCAGGCCTTCAGCAATGTTAATATGTACTGTTAGGGAAAGATGTGGGGTAGACCCAGTACTTGCAGGCCTGCTCATTTTCCTTCCCCCTACCTGACAGTGATGGAAATCCTTGCCTCTACAACTATACTGAACACAGTAATATGCAGGAACAACATTAAAAATAAAGAAAATGCTTATTGGCACCCTTAAATGTGGAGTCACCTTTATCCAAATAATCATTTCCAATTTGAAACAAAGCCCAGAAGACGCGTTTGGACTGTTCACTATGAAATGCCTGTATGACACGTCACAGAAGTTTCAAGGTCGGTTATCACCCTGGTTGCCACCAATAAACAGTACCTGGAGCTGTGCCAACTAGGGTAAAAGTAAACTCCTGTGAAATCGTTTAAGAAAACAACACCCCATGTGTCATCCAGTTAATGGGAATAAATGAATAAGCAAGGCTACCTACCTCCAACAAAAAACCACGTTACGAAATAAGTTCTTTGCACTATGTTGAAATTTTAAGTTAATTAGTAGCCATAGTAACATTACTAAAAGTCGTATTAGCCATACTTTGCTATAATCTCTATAATCCTAAGAGATAGGACAAATGAACATATATCCGAAAGCAGCTTAAATACTCGATTTGATTTATAGGATAGAATAAATATATTAGCATAGTATATGTTACTTGATTTATAGTATAACTTTTTTTTTAATATTTTTTTAAAAAATTTATATATTTGACAGAGAGAGAAAGAGATCACAAGCAGGCAGAGAGGCAGGCAGAGAGAAAGGAGAGGGTGGGGGAAGCAGGCCCCCCGCTGAGCAGAAAGCCCGATGTGGGGCTCGATCCCAGGACCCTGAAATCATGACCTGAGCCGAAGGCAGAGGCCTAACCCACTGAGCCACCCAGGCACCCTTATAACTCTTAAATATTAAATAACGTTTGTTATTCAAATTGTAAAATCACAATTAAAGTCAAATATAGCTTTAATGAGAGGGCACAGTTAAGCACCTACCTTTGGCTTAGGTCACTATCTCAGGATCCTGGGATTGAGCCCCATAGCAGGCTCCTTGTTCAGTGGGGAGTTTGCTTCTTCCACTCCCTCTGCCCCTCTCCCTGCTCATGCTCTCCCTCCCCCTCTCTTTTTCTCTCTCAAATAAATAAGTTAAATAGTTAAAATATATGTATAGCCTTAATGAATTTTAATAATTTAAAAAAGTAATTCTGTTAACTAAAATTCAAGGTGATTCTCCTATCAATCTCTTCGAACAATACAGAGTTTTACTCACCTCTCTAGCCACATTGCTTGTTTTCACTTCCTGTATAACTGTGCCAAAGATGATGTAATCAACAACATCCTTTGGGACATTGGTCCGAGTCAGCAAACCCCTGAGAGTAGAAATCCAGAGCAAAAACACATTTCACACACCAAGTTATTGCCAGAGGTCATCAGATAAAACACTGTACTTCTTTTAAGAGGTTAACTTTGAATTTAAAAGAATAGAGACCGTATTTTTTTCTTAATTCAACAAGAAGAAATGAATGAATAAGTGATTTAAAAAGTCAACATTTAGGGGCACAGGATGGCTCAGTCGGTTGCACACTACATGTCCGACTCTTGATTCTGGCTCAGTCTGCTTGGGATTCTTTCCCTCTGCTCCTACCCCTACCCCTGGCTCATGAACATGTCACTCTCTCTCTCTCTCAAAATAAATAAATAAAATCTTCTTAAAAATAAATAAGTAAAAAGTCAACACTTGATGTTCAATTGGTAATGAGAAATTAAATAGGAAGAATCAAAAATAATCCAGAAAAAGATAAAAGATACATAAACAAAGTAACATTAGTAGAAACCTAAGTTTCAGTCAAAAGAGAAAAGAGATATAAAATCAAAGACAAAAAAACAAAAAAGCTATAAAATCAAAGAACTGAAGTAAAATACCAGGTATATTAAATTTAAATTTGGTGTCTCAATAGAAACACGATTCATGTGTGTCTATACACACATACACTTGTCTAGCTCTGCCCACCAACAGAAACTAGAAACAGTAACACTCCAGTTGCCAGTAGGAATAGAATGAGCGTATCTTGAACTCGGATTTTGGGCGTGCAAAATGGTGGTTTTATTAAAGCATGGGGTGACCCATGGGAAGAAAGAGCTGCTGCCCCAGGGTTGAGAGAGGTGGCTGATTATATACTTGGGAGTTGGGGGAGGAAAGGAAAAAGGGGAGTTTCAAAAGAACTTCCATATTCTAAAGAGCACCTACTGGATATCAGAGGCAATGATATCATGATATCATTCATTGTCAAGGTTGATTCATCGTTAAGGTTGACAGATGAATGCTAAAACCACTTGGTCAAAGACTGTTGGAGAACATGGTGCTACCATATCACTTTATAGATTACTTACTAATTGCAAAAGAAAACAGTGTACCTTTATAACCAAAAGCCCTGGCAGTGTGACCACCATGACTGAGTGGTTAGATTTAGAATCATGTACCATGTGCCTCCTCAAATGACCGAATACCACATGCTTTACCTATAAAGCATTCTTACCAAAAAACGTTTAACTTGAATCTAACCAATCCTCTAGAACTAATTTCCAGTTTACAGGAAATTCAAAAGAGAAGTTAAATATCATCAAGAAGAAACATCTAAAATATGGGACATTCTATGGGACAGGTGGCCTAGGATTTTCAAAAAGTCATTATCATGTGGGGCAGGAAAGAGTTGGTAGGAGAAAGAAAAGGTTCTAAATCGAAGAGACTAAAGAGTCATATCCATTTGTAATGTGAACCTCGACTGGGTCCTGATTTGAAGGGAAAATAAAAACTACTAAGAAAAGACATTCTTGGAACAATTATGGGGGATCTGACTAGGAACTGAACATTACTAGTAATGGAATCATCATTATTGTCTTAGCCACAATAATGACATCCCAGATAGTAGAGAAGATCCTTATTCTGAGGAAATAAACCCTGAAGTATTTTGGGCTGAAGATCTCTGCCTCAAGATGACTGCAACTTACTGCCAAAAGCTTCAAACCACATAGATACAACAAACATGGCAAAATGGTTAACAATGATTAAATCTGGGTAAGAGGTATTTAGGTTTTTTCACTGTATTATTCTCCCAATTTTATCTTACATTTGACAGTTTTTAAAAAAAAAAGTTGTGGGAAAACTTGCAAAGCACCAGTCTGGGATCATAATCAGAAATGGCGCCAACATCAGAAATAGGAAAACAAGCTGGCTATTCTTTCTTCCTTTCACCCATTCATTCATTCATTCATTCGAGTAGGCTCCACACCCAACATGGGGCCTGAAGTCGCAATGCTGAGATTAAAAGTCGCATGTTCTACCAGCCAGGAACCCTCTTAATTTTTATTTTTGATACGCTATACTTGTAGTGTCTAAGAAAAGAGGTCAAATTCAGAGATTTGGGAGTCTTCCACATAAAAAAAAATAAATACTTAGATGAGATTCTTCTTTTAGGGAAAAGCATGCATACAAAAAAATACTATGCTTTAAGAATAAAAATTTGCCAAATACTTTTAAGATAAAGAGGAAGAGATTCAGTTTTTTAAAAAAGTAGAGAAGCGTCATTCAGAAAAGGGAAGGAAAATCCTAAAGGCATAATATTAAGAAATCAAAGGAAGACAGGATCAGGTATAGCTGAGAGGTCAATGCTACAGAATACAAAAGGACCCAAGCCAGGAGAAAGACTCATGCACTTAATGCCCCCAAAGCCATGATGAAGAGAAGCTTCCAAAGTACGGTTACTGAAGAACAGTAGGAACAGAAATAATCATTACGAGATTAAGGAGATGGACAGTAAGAAAAGAGAAGCAATTGCTGCTTTCACTCATTCTTAAAGTCTGGCAGGAAGAGAAGAAAAAGAACTAGATGGGCAGAAAGGGCAACTGAAAGGTTTTCTTTCAGACTAAAAAAGACCTGTGGCTGGTTGAAGAGACTGAGGCAAGGCATCAATAAAAAATGAGATAATGCTCTACATGCTATTCCCACCACACAAATAGCCACATATTGTAGGAGTTTCCTCAAAGTCCTCATCCATCTCAATCTCAGGTAACTACACCTAATTTTATATTCTCACTTGCTTTACACATGAATCTTTAGGTCTCGTTCTAGTCTTCTTTCTAGATAAATATCAGCTGTCTAAAATAATCACCAGATCACTAAAAAAATTTTTTACTAAAATAAAATCTCTATATATAGAGAGAGATATATTTCGGAGTAAATATATATATATATATATGTGTGTGTGTGTGTGTATATATATATATATATATATATATATATATATATATATAAATGTGTGTGTGTGTGTATGTATATATATATATCGTATTTACTCTGATCAGTTTATACTGGCTAGCTAGCTACAGCACTCCTTAAAGAACACTGTCATGCCAAGAGATTATTTGCCAAGACCTCAAAATAAACATTTCTGACAGCTGCGTGAATTTGTACTATACCTATGCTTGAATTTGTACTGTACCTATGGCCAGAAAAAAGCACAAATAAATCTTAAAAGGCCAGTATTTGTTTCTCACCACATAAAAGTTAGAATATCCTAGATACGGAAATTCTATTAAACACGTTGTTTTACATGTAAAACTAGAGAAAATGCTTTTAATGAAATAAGAACTAAAATAAAACTGCATTTACTTACGAAAGTGCTGCTCTAGCCAAATCATGTGGCATCAGGTCTTTATACCTGGGGAAAGAAAAGAAACAAAATAAAAGCCTAGAACTTTAATAAAAAAAACACATTCGTTCTATTTGAAATCCGTAGAGATAACAGCTAACACAAGCTGCTGTAAATGCCTTCATTTTGCTATCTAAGGTAGTCCATCATCTCAGATGAAGAAACAGTGTGACTACTATTTGTCTTGGGGAATGTTCTGGCAAGCCTTACCCCCTACTGAGCTGGCTAAGAATGTAACAAAGATGTGGCCCAGTATCTTACTGTTCAGTACGACATATGCTACATGCTCTTTAAAACTAAGCTCCAGGAGTGCCTGGTGGCTTAGTCCGTTGAGTAGAGTGTCTGCCTTCGGCTCAGGTCATGATCTCAGGGTCCTGGGATCAAGCCCCACCTCAGGCTCGCTGCTCAGCAGAGTCTGCTTCTCCCTCCCTGACCGTCCTCCCCACTTGTTTGTTCTCTCTCTCTCTAAAAATAAAACTAAAGTCCACCTTTTAAATACTCTTTACTTTCATTTTTAAAATACATTATTTATTTTGTAATGCCCAAAGGGACTTTGGCATTTGTATTAGGGCTTTTAAAGAAACTTTCTGAAATAATTTGAGATTTACGACAGAACTGGAAAGATAGAATGGACTCCTGAATACCCTCTGTGTGGCTTCCCCTAATGCTAATATCTTACAGCACCATGATGCACTAGTCAACACTAAGAAATTAAACTGGCAAATACTACTCACTAGGCTGCTAAATTTATCTGGGTCTCACCAATTTTTCTACTAATTCCTTCTTACTTGTCTGTTCCAAGACCAAATCCATGCATGTAGTGGTCATGCCTCTGTTTCCTCCAATTTGTGACAGTTTCTCAGCCTTTCTGTGTCTTTTGTGACCTTGACAATTGAAGACTAGAGTCAATGGGTCTGGGGGAAGAATACCACAGAGGAAAAGTGCCCTTCTCATTGCTTCATATCAGAATATACATGATAGCAACATGACTTATTCCTAGTGATGATAGTCTCTGCCAGTTTTCTCCACCATCTTTCCCCTTCTGTACTCAACTTGAGTAGAGAAGGACTCACTAGTCCCATTATCAACTCAACGGGAGAATGTAGCTCCATATCAGAGTAGAAGGAATAAAGAAGGATTTGTGGACATATATTAAAAGCATCAAAGTTATTAATGAATATTTGGGGGAAGAGAGTTTGAGGCTATGCAAAATATCCTGTTTCTCAACATCTCCCACCCACTAATTTTAGCATTCATTCACAGATCTTGCTTGCAGCAATTATTACCATGGTGTTCTAATGGTGATTTATTTATTTTCCTTGTTTCTGCTACATCTGTTAGCTGAAATTCTTTGGTAAATAAGATGTGTCCCTTCTTCCTCATGTATGGATTTATTCAATCACTTATTTATATCAGATTGGACTCATACAAATATTTATTCTTTGGGTTATGATGTAACACTCTGTCACCACCACTTACAGCATTACTTCTATAAGAAAATACTCTCTAGATTCTAAACCACATGTTTATCTATTTTTAAGATTTTATTTATTTATTTGATAGAGAGACAGCAAGAGAGGGAAAACAAGCAGGGGCAGTGGGAGAGGGAGAAGCAGGCTTCCCACTGAGCAGGGAGCCCGAAGTGGTGCTGATCCCAGGACCCTGGGATCATGACCTGAGCCGAAGCAGACGCTTAACAACTAAGCCACCCACATGCCCCTAAACCATATGTTTAAAAAAGAACGTTTACTGTTTGTGTGTGTGTGTGTAGATGTATACTATGTAACTTCCACAAACAATGTGCATTACACATACTGCTCTGTACCATACTCTTTATCCTTAACATATCTTCAAGATATTTCTATATTATACATGATAAGACTCACTATTTTTAGCAGATGCCTAACATTCCCCAGTGCATTTTTAAGGTAGTGACTGCTTATTCAAAATACGAACACCAAAACAACCTAAGCGGAATAAAACTATTGCTTCATTTAGTTTGAATCTAGTTACCAAAGTCTGTTATCAGCTTTTGGACAGACGGGGCCTCACCTGGGGTCAAAAAAGGAGAGGAAAAGCCTAAGGAGAATAGCAGTTTGGTTCTGGGAAATTTTTGTACACATCTAAGATCACCCTGGCTCCATTTACTTGGGGTTGTGCTATGCTGGGATTTGGACCAGCCTATCAACTGCAATTCTGATCATTTCCAGGAGGCCAAAGCAATGAATTAAAGGCCCTTGTAAATACCTGTAGGCCCACAGCCTCAGTATTCAAACTTCTGAAGAAGCACAGAAACAATGGAAGTATCTCCAGACAAAGAAAGCATATGTCTGTTGGAACCAAGGTATCTGGACCCACACTAGGTTTTCAAAATAGGGCTGGTTCAATCTAAAACTACACCAGGCTTGTTCATGAGAAAGGATGAAAAATAAATTTTTCCATATTATTTTACCACTAGCTTAACTTATTCTGTATTAATTTCATAAAAATGCTACCCATACATTAGTCCACTAACAATAGTGGACTAATTTTTTTTGAGAGAGAAAGAGAGCGAGCGAGCACACACCAGTGGGGAGGAGGATCAGAGGGAGAGGGAGAAGCAGACTCTCCACTGAGCAGGGAGCCTGATGAGGGGCTCAATTCCAGGACCCTGGGATCATGACTTGAGCCAAAGGCAGATGCTTAACTGATTGATCCACCCAAGTACCCCTATAAAGACCACATTTGAAAGTATCTTAAAAGAAGTAAATAAAATATGTGGGGTGATGGATGTGTAAATTAATCCAACTGTAATTATTTCACAACGTATATGTATATTAAATCATGAGTTATTAAAATTAAAAAATCATGTTGCGCAATCTAAATATATACAATTCTCATTTGCCAATCATACCCGAATAAAGCTGGGGGAAGAAAAAGAGAGAAAAAGAAAAGCACCATCATTTCATACTTACGAAGTGCCAGACTGCAAGAACGGAATGCGAACACCGTCCACCACTACGACGTTCCTTATGTTGGGTTTTGCTAAGGTTTTCTTTGATTTGGTCTGGGTGGCTTTAAGATAAAGTTCAAAGAACTGTTAGTACAACTATATGAAGTCAGATGACTTTTTACATTTTTAAGGAGAGACATTCTAAGCAGAATTACCTCATTCAACACCAAGTTGCATTTGCCATTTATCAAACTACTTCAATTAAAAAAACAAGACAAAACAAAACCACCAAGAAACAGACTAGCATTTACAAGTTTCCAAACGACATTTAAGGTAAATACACAGATTATACCTAATGAAGAGGGTGTTCGTGCCATTAAGAAAACTGTTTCTTTCTATCAAATGTTTGGTAATCACACTGAAAACAACCAATGTGACATCTGTCTGTCATTCATGATAGAAGTCAAAGGGGAGGGGGCACCTGGGTGGCTCAGTGGGTTAAAGTCTCTGCCTTTGGCTCAGGTCATGATGTCAGGGTCCTGGAATCGAGCCCTGCATTGGGCTCTCTGCTCAGCAGGGAGCCTGCTTCCCCCCCCTCTCTGCCCACTTGTGATCCCTCTCTCTAATAAATAAATAAATAAAATCTTAAAAAAAAAAAAAAAAAAAAAAAGTCAAAGGGGACCTGGCTGGCTCAGTCAGTAGAGCACCCAAATCTTGGACTCTGGGTTCTAAGTTCAAGCCCCGTGCTGGGTGTAGAGATTACTTAAAAAAATAAAAATCTGGGGTGCCTGGGTGGCTCAGTTGGTTAAGCATCTGCCTCTGGCTCAGGTCATGATCTCGGGGCCCTGGAATGGAGCCCCACATGGGTCTCCGCTCAGCAGAGAGTCTGCCTCTCCCTCTCCCTCCGCTGGTCCTCCTGCTGTGTTCTCATACTCTGTCAAATAGATAAATAAAATCTTTAAAAAATAAAAATAAATTAAAATATTTTTAAAAAAAAAACAAAAACCCGGGACACCTGGGTGGCTCAGTTGGTTGGACGACTGCCTTCGGCTCAGGTCATGATCCCGGAGTCCTGGGATCGAGTCCCTCATCGGTCTCCCAGCTCCATGGGGAGTCTGCTTCTCTCTCTGACCTTCTCCTCGCTCATGTTCTCTCTCACTGTCTCTCTCTCAAATAAATAAATAAAATCTTAAAAAAAAAAGTTAAAAAAAAAAACAAAAAACAAAAAAACCCATGTCATCTTCTATAAGTGATATGCTATGCCAGACAGGCTCTCTCTCTTAGGAATCTACACAAAAAAGCATAAAGAAAAACACTAATTAGTTGAGGCGGAAAGGATGCCATGAAGAAAAACCAGGGTACTAGCAAACTGAGGTCACTTGTAAGCCAGTTATGCAGCAGCAAAAAGCTTGAGTGAGCAGAGAAGCCAGCAGGAAGGGTGAAGGATATAAAGAGAGAAGCAGCAAAGCCGGGAAAGTGACATACTATCTGACCATGAGAAAAACAAAGGAGCCGGCCCCTAGAGCTGCTTGGTTTCTAACACTCCCCAGCTGTAGTACACTCCGGCCCTCTTATCCTTCACTTGAGTGTGTCCATTACACAATTAAAGACACTTGGCTTTGTGACCTCCCTACATTCAGAGGACAGAGAGAAGATGTGGGACAAAAGGTAAACTCGAGAGGGAGGCAGCAGGAGAGTCAGGAGAGAACAGTGCGTGACAGCAAAAGCAGGAGAGTATCGGGGAGCACAAGATGGTCAAGTGTTTCAATCCTTAAGGAGAACGAGGACTGCAAAGAAGCTACTGAATTAAAAGATCCGCAGATTACTCGGACTGACCTTGGAGAGAATGAAGCACTAAGGGGAAGTCAGATGACATGCCATCATGCCATCATGTCATTCCACTGAGCTCATGTCCCTTTTATACACTTAGAGATAAAGTTCAAATCCTGTCTCTTCCAATGAATTCCCTGCTTTACTAGTTCCACCTTAACCATCCCAAAGAATTTCCCCTTTCTCAGCATGTAATAAGATGAGCGAGTCCCCAAGCCCTCACACTGCTCATTTGCTCATTCAGCATCCTTGCCTTTATTCATGTACCCTCTCATCTGAGTGGCCTCTTCTGTCCGTCTAATTCCTACTTATACTGCAAGGCCTGGTGCACATTCCACCTCCTAGTAAAGCCTTCCTTGATTAACTACAGTTACCTGTGGTTCTAGCCTCTGAACTTCTGTGGCAACGTCTGGGGCAAAAATTAGCTATTCTAAACAATATAGCATATTATAAAGTAATTAAACTAATACTACAAGCCAAATTTAAAAATAGTATTCATTATTCATTATGTATTGAACCGCCACCCAAAGGACTCCCATTCTGTTTCTCGTGCACAATGGTTCCTACCCACATCAGAATTTTCTCAAAGGCTCCTTTTTATGTATCCCACAGCATAGGGGCACACAATAACAATGTACTCTCAGAATCTGAGTTGCGAGTTAAACTATCTGGGTTCTAGTCCCTGCCCTGCCAAAACTTTATTATTTGCTGGACTAGATGACCCCCTCCCAACTAGTTCCCCAGTCACCCACATTTTGGAAATAGGTCCTCTTGTATATGCTCATTAACAGAGAAGCCTATTACTAATTGCAAATTTAAACCAAAGCCTAGGATTCTATGGCTGATATACATTCTGTATTTTACACATATAATTGAAGTCAAAGCAGATAAAATATGTGTCATGTATTATTTCAGTGGTGTGTGTATGTATATGGTATGTTTATACACATAGATACATAACAAGTAGAGATATAACCATTGAATCGGTCAAAATTTCCATCAGACACTTAAGTCCCATCTAAAGACTTGAAAACATCAATAAATTCTGTATCCTTCTATTCTAAACCCTTCACCCTATGAGTCCTGTCAAGCAGGGACATTCACATGAGCTTCAAGAGGAATATGTCACAAAATTACTACAACCTAAAACCTGTCCAGCATAAGCCTGCTCCCTCCCAACAAATCAGGTGGTCACATTCCTTTGTCTTATCCTGTGCTTTCTGGTACATGATCTTCAGCAGCGCTAGCACAAATCACTGTTAGACACCAAAAAGGCTCCAGTCTTACAAGGGTTTGCGATATAGTTGGAGACAGAAACACAAACACAGTTAAAGAATGGTATAAAGAAAAATGCATGAGATGCCAGATAAATGCTTTCCTTCTGTTGGTATTCAGTTTGACCTTCTCCCAGTTGTCAAGAATCAGGTTCATTTGCGTGACTGCAAAGCAAAACCATGTGGGCAAACATCTCAATTACGGAAAAGGTAAATGAGACAAAAAGGAATTATTCTTCATGAAGCTAAGACAAATCCACTTTCTAGCTAGAATTTAGAAGCCAGAAGAAATATAATTGTTGCATGACAAGATGAAACTTCGCTAGGTGGGATTAATAGACTTCTGACAATACATATAAAATATAAAAATACCATCTTACATTCATATTGGGTTTAATTTTTAAAGTACTTTGAGATATCTTCATAACTTGAGGCCAACAAGCCTAAAATTATTATTATTATTATTTTTTAGACAAAGAAATTAACGCACAGGGAAGTAAAGTGACCAATTCAAGACCACAGTGCCCAGAAAGAGACAGAATTGGAATAGAGTAGAGGTCTTCTAAATTCTGGTAAAGTGCTTTTCTATCCAACTATTATCCAAGTAGAAATACCATAATAAAACCAAAATCATAAGCCATAGGTCATTCGAGGACCCAGGCAAAGAGAATAATGGTATGAACCTGTCAGAATGTTTTTAGCTCTGACCAGTGAAGATACATACCTATAATGGGTATAGATGCCTTCAAGATGCAGATCTACACTTGGTTTACCAAAGGTCTATATGACCATGTAAAATCAATACATTTCCCTACTTACTCATTTCATATTGACTAAATAACATCCTTTTATTTTTTCTAAAGATTTTGTTTATTTATTTGAGAGAGAGAACAAGCAAGCGAGCATAAGCAGGGGGTATAGCAGATGGAGAGGGAGAAGCAGACTCCCCACTGAGCAGGGAGCCTGTTGTAAGGCTAGATCCTAGGACCCCAGGATTGTGACCTGAGCCGAAGGCAGACACTTAATTGACTGAGCCATGCAGGCGTTCCCAACAACATTCTTTTATTTACTAGTTCCCCAGTCACCCACATTTTGGGAAGAGGTTTATGCTCATTAATAGAGAAGTCTATCACTAACTGCAAATTTAAAAATTTGACTTTGCCTTAAGAATGTCTGTATAGTAACCATCTCCGAGACTGACAGCTGAATGAAGTGACCAGCAGGGTTCATGGCACTGCCATGACACCAGCAGCAGCATCCTGTCGACTCTACACCACGCAACATCATTACTGGTTAGCCCTATACTGTGTTTTAATTTGAAGGCAACAGTGATGTTCTTGTTGCTCAGAGAAAAGGGAGAATTTGCAAGTTAGTCTTGGGTTTTATTCAGAATTCACAGCTCTAGAATCTAACATTTAAACCAGAAATGTTTATTTTACAAACTACTGTACCTGGAGCAGCTTGCAGCTGGGAGGAACAGCTCAGAGGTCTCACAACTAGAAGATAAAATAAATGGTTTACATAAAGCAGTACAATCAATACCTGTATAAGTTGCTTATAAATCTAAATCTCATCTTAAAAAAAGAAAGAAGAAATTAAACTTACAAAATTGCAGGGCCCATTTTGATGTATTGGGAAGATTTTTAAATGTGTAAGTCAACATGGAAGTCATTCTGAAATCTGAAAAAAGAACAAAAATATATCCTGGATTATTTGAGCAATTTGTGGCTTCTAGTCTATGATCTCTGATAATCTTATCCGTGGTAACTATAAAGAACTGTAAAATTTAATGTATTACCAAGTAACTATCCTTCCTCTAATAATATTCTTACAGCTACACTGACATGGCTTTCATAGCGTGCAAACAACAATTTTAAGCATTATTATTATTACACTCTTTGTAAGACATGAGAAAACTGAAGCGTGCAGGGATTGACTGACTCTCCCAAAGATCCACAGCTAGCAAGAGGCAGAGCTGGGATCTGAAGCCGAGCAGTCTAGCTCCAGAGTTTATGTCCTTCTTTAGGGCCAAAGCAGTAGAGAGGTTAATGGACATGACCATGAAGACACCAATGTTAATCTGCTGACTCTGAAGGCTGTATTGTGATTAGTGCCTTGTGCATGTTCATATGTGGGTGAATGTATACTAAAGTGTTCAGGGCTGATGTAGTGTCCTGTTAGCGACTTACATCCAAATGCCATAGGGAAAAAAAACTTTGTGTATTGCACTTTCTACCTTTTTTTTTTTTTTAAGATTTTATTTATTTATTCGAGAGAGAAAGAGAGTGAGCTGGAAGGAGAGGGAATCTGAAAAAGACTCCCACACTGAGCATAGAGTGCAATGGGGGACTTGATCTCACAATCCCAAGATCATGACCTAAGCTGAAATCAAGAGTTGGCTGCTTAACCAACTGAGCCACCCAGGATCCCCTCACTTGCTACTTTTTAATAAGCTTGCTATTGTTTCAAAATAATTAAAAAAAAAAACATTAAAACCCTACATATTAAAAAATATTTAAAATATATTAGAAGCACCCCTAAATTCTTAAAAAATGAATTCCTACAAATCAGTACCAAAAAAATGGGCAAAGGACATGAACACACTGTTCACAGAAATGGAAATAACGAATGGCTCTTGGATACATGAAAAGAAGTTCAATCTTACTCCTAAAAGAAATGCAAACTGAAACCACACAGAGAGATACAATATTTGACCTGTGACACTGGCAGACTGGAAGGTTTTACATACTCTGTGCTAAGAGTAGGCACAAACACGCTGCTGGGAGGCCATGCTGGGGCAATCCCTAGGGAGGGCAATGTGGCAGTTGACTGTCAAAACTATAACTGCAGGTGGCTGGGTGGCTCAGTGGGTTAAGCCTCTGCCTTTGGCTCAGGTCGTGATCTCAGGGTCCTGGGATGGAGCCCCACATTGGGTTCTCTGTTCAGCAGGGAGTCTGCTTCTCCCTCTGCCTGCCTCTCTGCCTACTTATGATCTCTCTCTCTCTCTGTGTCCAATAAATAAATAAAATCTTACAAACAAACAAACTGTAACTGCATCCAACTTTTGATCCAGCAATTCCACTTCTACTTCCAGGACATTACTAATGCACACGCAAAATGAAGCATGTCACCACTGTTCATAATAGCAAAATATCAGAAGAACTAAAAGTACAGAACTGGTTAAGTAAACCACACTACAACCACCCAAAGAAATATTATGCAGCTATGAAAGATAAGGAAATGGTTATGTACCGATAGGGAACCACTGTTAACCTGCATAAGGTGTAAAATAGTGTACAGCTACTACTGTTCATGTCAAAAAGAGGAAAAATAATATATGTATTTCCTTGTATCTTTATAAAATATCCCTGAAAGTAGAAACAAGACGTTAAAAAGGAAGGAAACTGAGTAACTACAGGACAGGATGTAAGGCAGACTTGTCATTGTCCATGTTTTATAATTTCTCAATTTTGAAATACGTTTTAACCTAAAAAAAAAGGAGGGGGAAGAATAAACTGATGATATATGCCTATGAAGATGGTGGCAGCCAGCCTCTACGATGGCTCCCAATAATCTCCAGCTTTTGGTATCCAAACCCTTCTGCAGTTGCCCCCAACAGTGTACCACAGTTGGTCTGTGTAAACACAAGAATATGTCAGAAGTGATGATATGTCACTTCTGAGATTAAGCTATAAGGAATACTGCAGCTTTGCTCTTGTTCTTTCTCTCCAATCACTCACTCATTCTGGGGGAAGCCAGCTGGCACAACTCAAACAGTCCTATGAAGTGACTCACATGATGAGAACTGCCACCTCCTGCCAACAGTCACCTGAACTTGGAAGTGGATCCTCAAGCACAGGCAAACTCTCAGATGATGAGTGCCCTGACCAACATTCTGACTGCAACCTCATGAGAAATCAAGTCAGAACAACCCGGCTAAGTCACCCCCAGAAGCTGTCCGAAACAGTAAATTTTTATTGTTTTGATCTGCTAAATTTGGGGGTAATTTGTTACACAAATACAATAGATAATATAAAAGCCTTTAAAAGATAGATAATATAGGGGGGGGTGGCCTGGGTGGCTCAGTTGGTTGAGTGTCTGCCTTGGCTCAGGTCATGATCTCAGGGCCATGGGATCAAGCTCCACACTGGCTCTCTGCTCAGCAGGGAGTCTGCTTCTCCCTCTCCCCCAAATAAATGAGTGGAATCTTTAAAAAATAATAATAATAATAATATAAAAGGCTCGTTTAACTTCTCTTGGGTCTTTATAGACTAAAAGAGGATGCCCTAGTACTTAAGAAAAAAAAAATCACATTTTTCCAAATATGTGGTTTGAGAAGAGATGAAGGAATCCAAACTCTAGGCTTATCACCCTAGGGATATTCAAAAGACTCTACCAGGGAGACACAAACAAGCCCATGAGATGAGAACCCCAGTTCCAGAAGTTACATATGACACCACACCAGTCTTGGATACAAATTCCCTTAAGTAAGGGCGCCTGAGTGGCATAGTCTGTTAAGCGTCCGACTCTTCATTTCGGCTCCAGTCATGATGGTAGGGTCCTGAGACAGAACCCAACAGGCCAAGCTCAGAGGGGAGTCTATTTGGGACTCTCTGTCTGTCCCTTCCGCTGTCCCTCTCTCTAAAATAAATACATAAATAAATCTTTAAAAAGAATTGCCTCCCTCTCAAAAAAAAAAAGGTAACATTTCAAATGCAAAAAGATGAATTATTCACTAAATTTGGGGGGGAAATGCCTAATTATCTGGAAAAAAACTTTAGGTCCGTAACTCATACATCCAGAAATCAATTCCAGATGTGACTACTCTAATTATATATATACATATTTTAACTATAAAAGCACTAGTAAAAGGTATCAGAATATTTTCATATTCTTTTTTTTTTTTTTTTTTTTTTTTTTTATAAAAGATTTTATTTATTTATCAGAGGGGGGGGGGGAGAGCGAGCACAGGCAGACAGAATGGCAGGCAGAGGCAGAGGGAGAAGCAGGCTCCCTGCTGAGCAAGGAGCCCGATGTGGGACTCGATCCCAGGACGCTGGGATCATGACCTGAGCCGAAGGCAGCTGCTTAACCAACTGAGCCACCCAGGCGTCCCAGAATATTTTCATATTCTTATACCGGGAAAGACTTCCAACATATGGCACAAAACTCAGAGGTCATAAAGGGAAAAGAGTAAATAATGGTTTTAATTAGATAAACATGTAAAATATCTACACAGCAAAAAGATACTAAAATAAAATTAAAAGGCAAATAACAGATTCAGAGAAAATATTTGTAATTTGTAAAACAGACAAAGGGTTAATATCCATAACCCATAAAGAACTATTACAAATTATAGTAAAAAGAAAAATAATCTATAATGGAATCTGTGGTTTTCACCCAAATATCCATTTGACTCCATTATGCAATTGCCATACGTAGTTTACATGGGATAGAATCCAGCCCAACTCCAGGATTTAAATCAATCAGAATAATTTCATTCTCTTTGCCAAGATCATTGGTTCAGGTAACCAAGGCCTAAAACAATGGTGTGTGATATTGACTCGATTTAGGAATAATAATCTGGTCAGTCTGACATTCCAGTCAGTATTCCACCTAGAATTCTGGAATATAAATCTTTCCTTCTGAGGCTTAACACAGCTACCACAGTTTGCAAACAGGAAAAAAAACTAGTCTGAGCAGAGAGCCAATCAATCCCAAAAGAGGACAAAGCTGAGAATTTCCAAAAAGGAAACTAGAGCCCTAACTGAATCATATCCAAAACCCACTCTCCTTTTGTGCTTTCTCCTTGTTAGAAAATAAATCCCCTTGAATTTGAGTTGAATTTTATTATTTGCAACTGAAAGGTTCCTTACTGATACATGCCTAAAAGAAAAAAAAGCAAATGAGCAATTCACAGAAATAAAAATGTCAAAGTATCAAAATTTTAAGTGTTCAACCTCCCTAACAATAAAAACATTTTAAGTGTTCAACCTCCCTAACAATAAAAACATTTTTAAAACTAAAACAAGGTATCACTGTGGGGTTGTAAACCTGGCAAAAAGTAACAATACTGTTAACACATAATTCTAGTAAGAATAGATTTAGGCACTTCCATACACAGTTGATAAAAGTGTAAACTGTTAAGGTTTTGGAAAGGAATTTTTAGTTATGTAACAAAATTTAAGTTGTGAATTTCTGAGCCCAATAGTTTCTAAAATTGGTCTTTAACCTATAGAAATACTCAAGATGTGTGTGTAGCATACACAGATCTCTGGCCTATAGAAATATTCAATATATATGTTCACTGTAGCACACTAGACACTGGAACTAATCTAACTGCACATCAGTAGGAAATGGTTAAATAAATTATAGTACAAACATACCATCGAACACTGCACAGAAGTTTGAAAAGAAAAATAAAAGACATGATATACATATATATTCTAACACGGGAAAATGTCCACAATATATACTAAATGAAAAAGCAAACTGCAGAACAATATGCACAGTAAGACACCACTTTTATAACAGAAAGAAAAAGTTCATAAAGCTAAGAGTCTATATACAGAAGGAATTTTAAAGAGGAGCTTTCATTTTTTTCTCATTTTTTTAAAAGACGCTTTCATTTTATATTCCTCTCTTCTCAAAAAAATCTGTTACAATGAGCTTTTTTTTTTTTAAAGATTTAATTTATTTATTTGACAGACAGAGATCACAAGTAGGCAGAGAGAGAGGCAAAGAGAGGAGGAAGCAGGCTCCCTGCTAGGTGCCCCCCCCCTTTTTAAGATTTTAGAGCATTTGGGGTGCCTGGGTGGCTCAGTGGATTAAGCCGCTGCCTTTGGCTCAGGTCACGTTCTCGGTGTCGTGGGATCGAGCCCCACATCCAGCTCTCTGCTCAGCAGGGAGCCTGCTTCCCCCTCTATCTCTGCCTGCCTCTCTGTCTACTTGTGATCTCTCTGTCAAATAAAATAAATAAAATCTTAAAAAAAAAATTTTACAGCATTTTATTTTTTATGTACAGTGTAATTCTAGTTTCACTTAAAAATCTATGTATATTAATATTTATACAAATGCACACAAAATGTCCAGAAAAATACACAGCAAAATGTTTTGGGTTTTGTTGTTTTTTTAAGCAACATGTTAATAGTAGTTATCTCTGGGTGGTGGAATTATAGGTGTATTTATTTTCTCTGTAGTTTCTGAAAAATAATTATTACTAACTCAATAATTAACTAAAAATACGTTTCAAAAGGAAGAGAGACTAAGCAAACTACCTTGTGGGAGGGTTGACTTTTATTATCATTTGCTCTAAGCTTTAGGAAGTAGACCTTTTTGACTCAAGGATTTGGGAAGCATGGAAACTCCAGCGGAGTAGGCTGGCATAATCTGTGGAACTATGGAAAGATGCATGAAGTAGCAGACACCTGGGAGTAAGGGAAAGGAAGAAGGTGCTCGGCAAGTAATGAAAGCAAAATGGGGGCGAGGGTTGCCTGGGTGGCTCAGTTAAGCCTTTGCCTCAGATCATGATTCCAGGATTCTAGAATTGAGCTCCCCATGAGGCTCCTTCCTGCTCACCAGAAAGACTGCTTCTCCCTCTCCCTCTTCCCCCACCCATACTCTCTCTCATAAATAAACAAAAATCTTGACCAAAAAAAAAAAAAGCAAAATGGAGTGGCTTAACAGCCCACTGTTAACACTATCATTAAGACACAATGGAAGGACACATAGTCTAAAACCAGACTGTCCAAATCCAAATCCCGGCTCCACCGTAGTTTTAGGATCTTAAGGAAGTAACTTAATCTTTCTATTTTAGAGGAAGATGTAGATAACTCATCTGTAAGATATAGATAATCTCAGCACCTACATCAAAGGGTTGCTGAGAGGAATAACTAAATTAATACACACAGAACACTTAGGGCAGTGCCTGATACATAGCTAGGGTCATACATGTTTGCTATTAATATACTACCGAGCAGTGGTATAAATCTACTTAGCTCCCCTCTCCTAAGTCACAATAACATTTATGCCCTGATGGAGCTTATGATCTCGTTGAGAGTACAGGTACAAAACAGTGAGCCAAGACAGGATGGCATTTAGCTAACAAGAGTTTTTACACTTTTGAAGAGTTGTAGAAAACACAACAAAAAAATACGATATCAATATGGGCTTGCAAAACCTAAACTATTTACTATCTGGCCCTTAACAAAAAAGTTTACTACCCCTTAACTAAATAGTAAGCACTGAACATAATTATATGCACGAGGGCATTTTGAGGGCAGAAGGCAAGCTTTTAACTGTAAAAATCTTATGAGTTGGGAGGGCCTCCGGGGATCAAGAATCCCTTTTGCAAGTTAACGTTATTTCGTTTGGAATCAATCGCATTATTCAAGGACTCTTACCCATTTTTCCAACATAAAACCAGCTATTATGCAACGGAGAACTCGTGACTAAAATTTAATAGACGTGGGCTCTATCCCTATTTCCACCACCTGTAGCCATAGATATGCCCACCCCAGCTGATTTATGGGCTTCATCTACAAGGTGAAAGGAATGAATGACAAGATGATGATGGGCAGATCCCTTCTAAGTTAGAAAATCCTCTGGAACATTTAATTCTCCGCCAAGGATGGAGAAACAGCGCAACTCCTGCCACACTCCAGGCCCGACATGGTCATGTGACCGAGTCCCGGTCCCGCAGCTCCGACGGGGTAATCCCAACTCCGCGTTCTAAATGTCTACAGCGGCTCACCTGGCTACAAGCAAAACGGGGGAAACACACACACTGCAATTCAGCCCAGCGCTTTAGGCCGACACACACACGAGCAAACAGGTCGTTAACCCGAGGTGACAAGTTAAAAGACACGGTGACACCGCCGCTCAGAGCTACACGCATAAAGCTAGTCCCAGGTACAGCCCTGATGGCAGTGGTCCCGCAGCCCCAGTCCGCTGGGGCCTCCCTCCGCTCCCCGAGGAGAAGGGAGGAGGCCGCGGGCACTGGCGCAGGAGGTAGGAAAGGAGCTGCGGCTGTTGCTGCAGGGAAAGGCCAGGCGGGGAGCCAAGCGCACGGCCCATCTCACCTTAGCTCCGTCCACTCGAGCTCTAGCTGCGGCGGACACAGAAGGTTTGGCCTCAAGTGCCGGGACTAGTCGTGACCCAGGGTCGGGTCCTTCCCCAAAGGACCCCCCCCTTCACTCCCGCCCCCGAACCCCGCAGGCTGCCCATCGGCCGCCTGTCTGGAAATCCGGGCACCGGGCCTCCTCTGTGGGCCCCCTGGCGTCCGTCGTTAGCCGGAAGCGAACGGCAGGGTGAGGAGCCAAAGGAAACTCTGCCCGAGGGGGTTTTAGTCAGGCAGTACGTCGGGCGCCTATCTGGGGCCAGGCTGAGCCGAAAAGTCCTCCGCCCCGCAGCCCCACTCTGAGCCCTTTCCACTTTCGTCCTCTTCAGCTCAAGATGGTGGCCTCACGGGCGATAGGCAGTCTGAGCCGCGCCACTGCCTCCAGGATGCGCCGCTGCCCAGGTGAGGCCTTGGCTGGGAGCGCCTCGCAGCCCCGGGCAGAACTCTTGGGAAGCCTGAGGTAGCGTCGTAGCCGCGTCTCCCTTTCGCTGTCGCCTCCCCGCCCGGCCGGGGAACGCAGCCCTGCGTGGGGGGAAGGATGCCGCGCTTGGACCCGGTCTCCTGTGCGTGCCCTTGCGCAGACTGACCCTTCCTCTCTCCCCGCTCCCGAGTCCTGCCGCGATTTCAGGCTCCGCAACCTCACGTTTCTGGGTGCTGCCCACCCGGTCTAGCCCCTTCCGCGAGTGTCCCCGGCGCACTTCTGGCGTCACGCCCCTCTTATTTTCTTCTGTGATGGCTTCGGACCTGACCCTACTACATGGGGAGTTCCAGGAGGACGGGGACGGTCCACTCTGTCACCTCTTTGTGGCTCCACATCACCTTACTCGTGACAAGAGCTGTCCTAAAAGCTTCTTAGGTGTCATGGACCAGCCTTGCGAATTACTGCCGCTCCCAGCTCCTTTCCCTCAAAACCGTTCTGTACCTATTACCACGTTTAAATACGGAGCTCGAATGTTGCAGTTCCAGTAATCCCAGTGTGAAGGTATAGTATGTTAAATTTCAAGGGGAGGGTCTGCAACTTGCCAGAAGAAATATTTTTTTAAATACACGAATACGCTTGTCCTGTCTGTGGACACCCTGAGGGCAAGGTGATGGGGTGGGGGTGGGGCAAATATCTGTACCCCAAGTTAAATCATTTTTTAAAACTAATCTGATTTTGTTTCTGACGGTAGCCGGTTAGGTTTGCATTAGCTGTATTTTTCTCTTCAGACGGGCAGTGAAAGGGTTAAAGCGGGTGATTAGGGAAGATCAAGCGTTTTCCTTCCATCTCAAATCTGTCGGGTGAAATGTAACCTTCTATTGCGTGTTACACTTAATACTGGCTGCTAATCAAGAATTTTCATTTGTAACATGTCTTTCTCCTGAACACGGTAGCTGGTAGCTGGAGGCTTCTATGTAAGGGATTAATTTTGGATTCAGACTTTTTCTGAATCTCCACCAATGTTTGTAGTTTCCACAGGACTGCTGTGTGTGTGTGTGTGTGTGTGTGTGTGTGTGTGTGTGTGTACCAACCATAATATTACAAAAAAATGATACGTAAATTCGGGGGAAAGTTAAGAAAAAAGTCACGCGTTATCAGTCACATATATAACTATTAGCATTTGGTCATTTTACCTTACAGTTTTTTTGTTTTTGTTGTTTTCCACATTTATGGTTTAAGGCTTTATGAAAATCACATGTATATATTTGAACTTGCCTATGCATTGGTTTTAAGATACCGCTTATGGATTAGCGGCTGCTGTAACACTGAGCTGGTAGTCAGGTCATGTGGTTTCCAGTCACTAGTGTAACTTTGGACAAATATCTTGGTCTAATGGATCTTTATTTTCCTCATCTGTAAAATGATTGAGACTTTGGATTTTCTTAGACAGGAGAAATAGGATGAAAGAGCAATTCAAAGCATTAAATTTGGAGTCTGACTTTGGTGCTTGAATCTGGCGTGGCCTTTTACTCTCTAGTGACCTTGGACAGTTAATTTCTTCTGTTTTCTCATTTGTGAAGTGGGGAACCTTTGTGAACTTCAAAGGAGTTATTCTAAATTTAAAGCAATTTTTCATGGACTAAATGTTCAGTACGTGCTGCTATTAACTCTTTTCTGGCCTGAAGAACTGATTCTGTATATCTGAGAATTTTTAAAAAATAATTTTTACATTTTATATATGTAATAACAAGTTTAGCTTTTCTATATTTGCATAGAAATATATATACACACATAAATGTATGTTTCACCAATAAGAAAATATGGCTTATAGTTTTTGTCCATTTGAGTAACAATGAATTTTGTAAAGACATATCTGGAAAGTGAGTTCAGAATTACCTGCACACCTGGATTGCTATTTAATTCAACATATTAGTCTTTTACCCTGAAAACCTGTGCCAAGGCCAGTGTTTAATGAGATTATGACATTTACTGGTGGATGGATAAATTCATTTGAAACTGATTTGTTTCTTTCATAGTTCAAACCCATTCCTCCCCAACTAATGCTATAATTCTGAATATGACTGTCAAGTGACAGTCACAACTTGACCAAGATATCTTAATTCCCATTCCTAAATCTAAATTTCTAATTATGTAAGTGGTAAAATAATTTCATTGAATTAGAGGCAAATAGTAAATAATGTAGGTTTAAATTTGACTCACTTGTTTAATCCTATCTCTTCCCCCAGAGTTGAATATTGAGAAAAGTTGTTGATTGTTAACTACCAAAGTAACATTTTCATATTTGAAATTTGTGTCAGCCTAATGCAACTCTCTCCTCTGCTATAGTTTTAGGTCTTGTAGTATCTTCTTGAGTTAAATTATCAGATGATTAAGAAGTAGGACAAAGGTTTCTCTCTTTTCCTGGCACATTTGATCTAGGCTAAAGTTCACCTAGCTGCTGTGAAGTTAACTTTCCAGATTGCATAATGGTAAGGGCTAGATTTCAAAAGCAAAGCTACCTTGTAGCTACCAACTTGATTTAGCTGGCTGTGGTTTGAATTCAAGATAAGTTTGTACACTTACTGATTTTCTCTTTTTTTGTTTGTTTGTTTCTATTGATTTAGAGGAAGTTTTGTGTATGTGAATATGGGTGTCTGTGTTTGTGCAGCAGAGGTAGTTTAGTGTAAGGGTTTTAAAATGATTTGAACCATAACCTAATGAGCACCAACCTGCTATCTCAAATAGTTGGTCTTTAAAAGTGCAACCTGTGGGGCGCCTGGGTGGCTCAGTGGGTTAAAGCCTCTGCCTTCAGCTCAGGTCATGATCCCAGGGTCCTGGGAGCGAGCTTCACATCGGGCTCTCTGCTCAGCGGGGAGCCTGCTTCCCTCTCTTTTTGCCTGTCTCTCTGCCTACTTGTGATCTCTGTCTGTCCAAAAAAAAAAAAAGTACAACCTATGCTAGGCCCTGGTACCTGCTCTGTTTCTTTTTTCGTTGTTGTTTTTTGCTTAGCATTTATCTCCTAACATACTTCTTTACATTTTTTTTGGCTGTCTTCCCACCCCATCTCTCCCACCGTGCATTCCCAGTCAGTCCATCCCTACTTTCATCCACTTTACCCTGTTCTAGCTAGAATTGCTTATTCCCTGCTTCGCCTCCCACTGGAATTTCCATTTCACAGGCAAACTCCTTTTTATGCCAGGCCTGTTTTCACCTCTTCATGTATCTCTACTGGGTAGGAACTGATTCTTCCTATGGGGTGTGTGTGTGTGTGTGTGTGTGTGTGTGTGATCCCCTGCTGCTATAGAATGTAAGCTACACAGAGTCAGGGATTTGTTGTTGAATGAGGGAGTTCGAGATCATGTTGGAAGAGTTACGCTTTAGTTGGAGGAAACACCTGCTATGGATGCAGTGATTAGAGAACAAAATAGTAAATAATAAAAATCAAAAGGGATTTTGAAGGGAGGGGAAAGATTGCTGTAGATCGAATCTCATGATAAGGCCTTGTAAAAGAGGGTAGAGTCATGATTCAAAGATAAAAAGGAGTGATAAATACAGATGATTCAAATTTTAAATGATAGTAAAGCAGAGAAAGGAAGTGTTTCCTTAGAGAGGCAGAGGCATGACGATTGAGGATATGGCTGACTTCTATCTTCATTTACTTATGGGTAGCACTGTGACTTACAGATACTTTTATAATCATTACATCACTTTTATTTCTGTCTTTATAAGAACACTGAAGTGCACTGAGACTTGTTCATGGTTATACAGCTAATAAATGATAAACGTGATGGTTGAAAAACGTGATGGTTCAACCTAAGTCTTGACTCTCGGGTCCTTTCTCTTTGCACTCAGATGGCTGATTTGGATTAGCTTAAAGAAAAAAATGCAGACAGAAACAGAGATCACCTCACTCTGGTACTTGCATCATCTACACAGCTTTCTTTTAATATGTTGCTTGCCTTTCAAACTAGTGTAAAGCTGCTATTTTCTGGCCGTCTTTTCCCCTCTCTGAAGGACCTGCAGGATAGGGGCACCTGGTTGGCTCAGTCGAAGAGCATGAGACTCTTGATCTCAGGGTTGTAAGTTCTAGCCCCACATTGGGTATAGAGATTACTTAAATAAATAAGACTTTAAAAAAAATAATAGGGGTTCCTGGGTGGCTTAGTTGGTTAAGTATCCAGCTTGATTTTGGCTCAGGTCATGATCTCAGGGTTATGAGATCCAGCCTTATGCTCAGTAAGGAATTTGCTTGAGATTATTTCTCTCCCTCTGCCCACCCCCCCACCCCGCCCCCTGTGCATGTTTTCTCTTTCTCTCAAGTAAAACTGCAGGATAGAGGGAAAGAAGGAGGAAGCAATAGCATCAGGCTATTGCTGATGGTCCCTCTCCGAATCCACTGAATCAGTGGGTTCTCCAAGTCAGTGGCTCTCACTTGCCCACTTGTTTGCTATCTGCTTCAGTTTCCTTTTTTAAAAATATGGACGCTTCCATCCGGGAAGATCCACACATGCAGTCCCCCTTGGATTCAGCTGCCTCTGCCCTTTGTGACTCCTATATCTGTATAAGCCCCAACTGACCCATTTGGGCCATCTCTATGCCCCTATTCAGCAGGAAGAAGTTACAGAAGATGAGACCTTCCACCCTCAGCAACCTTAAAGATTTAAGGGTTAGAACTGTTCAGAGGGGGATGATGTAGGAAACAAAGACAGAAGAGAAACCATTAAATTTCCATACTACCTGTAGCCCATTGACAAGTCCTTGAAACAGGCAGAGTGACATTCCTCTAGAGATTCAACTGCCTCAATGTTATTAGGCCCAATGTTATCAGCCCCAATTACTTTGCTTAGAGCAAAAGACAATTCTAAATCCTTCCCCCACCTCCCCCTCCCAGGATCCTATAAATCTCCTTTAACATATAAAAATTCCTTTGGAAACTTCCTTTAGCTCTACTCCCCAAGAGACAAGTTAGCAATCCTCGCCCAAGCATATGACCCACCAATATGCATCTGAAGAGTCTCATGACTGAGTTTCTACTAAACAGTAATAAATGACCTTTCCTGTCAATAGCTAGCCCCCTCAGGATCCTTGTTTCCCAAATACCTGGGAGGCTTGCACTATCCCTAACCCCTCTCAACTTGAAAATATATAACAGGCCACCACTCCTCAGGACCTCAGTGCAGCTCTTTCTGCCCATGGTACTGTCCTCATGCTTTAAACAAAACCACCTTGGGGCGCCTGGGTGGCTCAGTGGTTTAGGCCTCTGCCTTCAGCTCGGGTCATGATCTCAGGGTCCTGGGATTGAATCCCGCATCGGGCTCTCTGCTCAGCGGGGAGCCTGCTTCCCCCTCTCTCTCTGCCTGCCTTTTGCCTACTTGTGATCTCTCTCTGTCTATCAAATAAATAAATAAATAATCTTAAAAAAAAAAAAAAAACCACCTTTTTGCACCCAAAACAAAAAAAGGGACTCTGAGGCCCAGCACCCTTAAATTCTGATTCCTTGGTTCTAGATTATATGTCACCCAGACATTTGTGAGTGTATTTGAGCCCACTGATTTTAATGCCTAATCTAGTTCTGAAATCACTTTTCAATACTGCTGTGGAAATCGCAGTCCAGCTGGATATGTTGGGAAGTCTTTTGGGTCCTGCTTTGGCCATGTGTAATAGTTCCCCAATCCAGTAGGGTCCATGCCTCCTGGTCAGACATAGACCATGATCAACTTAAAAATGGGTATAGTTCTAAAGTTTGTTTCTAAGTCATGTAGAGAGTGTTTTTGATAGAGGTGATGTTTAAAAATTTCATTTAGACTACTACCATGACATAAAATGGCCAATGTGGTTTAAAATTTTGTCTATTACCTTTGATTATCACTGCATGCTAAGGCAGTCTAAGACTCTTGTTTGACATCCCTCAATTCTGAGCCAGATGAAGGTAGGGGCTTTGGAGAATGAGAGACTAGGCAGAAAGAGAGACAGATGGTCACAGGCTAGTGGGAAGGTTTAGCTGCTGAGAGGTTGTTACGGATTTTTTTTTTAAGATTTTATTTATTTATTTATTTGACAGAGATCACAAGTAGGCAGAAAGACAGGCAGAGAGAGAGGAGAAAGCAGGCTCCCCACTGAGCAGAGAGCCCAATGCGGGGCTCAATCCCAGGACCCTGGGATTATGACCTGAGCCGAAGGCAGAGGCTTTAACCCACTGGCCACCCAGGCATGCCAAGGTTGCTAGGGATTTTAACCTTTTTTTTTTTTTTTTTTTTTTTTAAATAGTGCTCCTAAATTAGGCAGGCACTCCGCTCTTTTGCATTATATTGTGCATTCCAAAACTGTATGCAGCCCAATGCAGTACATTTCAATAAAAATCAGATATAAAAAAGTTTTAATACTAATAATTAAGAATAAAATGATGGTGGAATATTATTCAATCATAAAGAATGCAAAGTTGCCACTTATAACACCATGGGTAGAACTAGAGCATATTATGCTAAGCAAAATAAGTCAGTCAGAAAGACAAATACCATATGAACTCATTCATATGTGGAATTTAAGAAAGAACAATGAGCAAAGGGGGAAAAAAGAGAAACCAAGAAGCAGACTCTTAACTAGAGAGAACAAACTGATGGTTACCAAAGGGGAAGTGGGAGGGAGGGATGGGTGAAAGAGGTGATGGGGATTGAAGAGTACACTTACCATGATGAAAAATAAAATAATAAAAGGAAAGATTAAATTTGCTGATATTTAATATATGAATTGATAGAGGTACATGCACATAATTTGTTTTAAAAGGAATAAAACAAATACTGAGGGAAAGCTAGTACAAGTAGCTAATAGTAGAGATAATGAAGGAACCACTGGATATTATTAAAGCACTAATTCCCAGGTACAGGTGTTCATATGTACTGCTACTATGCTCACTAATTATTAAGGGATGATTTGTTTTTATTTTTATTGCTAAAGAAAAAGTAAACTTTGTTCTAGGATATTGGACAAGGTTTGAAATAAGGAGTAAAGGATTAAAGAGGTGTATAGGAGGGGCACCTGGCTGTCTCAGTAGGTGGAGTATGCAACTCTTGATCTCAGGGACATGAATTCAAGCCCTGTGTTGGGCATGGAACCTACTTTAAAAAAAAAAAAAAAATTGTAAAAAGAAAGAAAGATACCTAAGAAATAGGGTTTGAAGTAAACCATGAACATGAAAGACAAAGGAAGAAAGAGCAGGATGTTTTTAAAGAAGCTTGGAAGTTGTAACTAAGGGATGTGGACCCTGTGCTGGCCTCCAGAGTAACTTGGTTACTACCTAGAGCCAGATGTTTAGGTTAGAGCAAGACAAAGGTGACGCTTTAATGGTAATAAGGAGGTAGAGTAATTCCCAGAACAAACTTTGAAATTTTGCCTGAGAATTTCACAGTGTTCCCTACCTTCTGTCCATAGTCCAAGTTCAGACTTTTCTAGTGATGGCTTGTGCTCAAAACATCATCTCATCATTATTATCCAGGAGAACTTCAAGTAGTGAAGTGATTAGGAGGAGGGAGAAGTGTGGTGGGTCTTTTGTCCTCCCCAGGTTAGGAGTATTCTTGGTAGAGGGCAATAGAGCCCTGTTCAGTTAGAAATTCTTAAAATAGCAGAGTGTGACTGGACTATTTCATAAATGGCCACTGTTGATGTCATCTTTTTTTAAAGTTTTTATTTGAATTTCAGTTAACATACAGTGTAATGTTAGTTTCAGGTATAGAATATAGTGCTTCAACACTTCCATACAACACCCGGTGCTCATCACAAGTGCATTCCTTAATCCCCATCACCTTATCAAGACACCCCACACACACACTTCTGGTAACCATCAGTTTGTTCTCTATAGTTAAGAGTCTGTTTCTTGGGGCACCTGGGTGGCTCAGTGGGTTAAAGCCTCTGCCTTCAGGTCGGGTCATGATCTCAGGGTCCTGGGATCGAGTCCCACATCCGGCTCTGCTCAGCAGGGAGCCTGCTTCCTTCTCTCTCTCTGCCTGCCTTTCTGCCTACTTGTGATCTCTCTCTGTCAAATAAATAAAATCTTAAAAAAAATTTTTTTTTAAAGAGTCTGTTTCTTGGTTTGTTTCTCTTTCTTTTTCCTCTTTGTTTTCTTAAATTCCATATATGAGTGAAATCATATGGTATTTTGTCTTTCTCTGACTTACTTTGCTTAGCATAATACTCTCTAGCTCCATCCATTAGGTTGCAAATGGCAAGATTTCATTCTTTGTGTCTAAGTAAAAATCCATTGTAAATTATTTTACTTTTGATAACACTGGAAAGTCCATCTCCATAAAAATACAAGAGGATGTGGCTAGAGAACATGGTTGAGTATATTTATTATATACCTGGGACTGACAGTATGGATTGCTTTGTAGATTACTTATTTCCTACTGTGTTCAGTTCCTATTGCTGCTGTAACAAATTTCCACAAATTTAGTTTCTGAAACAATAACAAATTTATTATCTTACAGTTAAGAAATGTCAGAAATGAGTCTCACTGAGCTAAAATCAGAAGTGTTGAGGGCACTTGGGTGGCTCAGTGGGTTAAAGCCTCTGCCTTCGGCTCAGGTCATGATCCTAGGGTCCTGGGATTGAGCCCTGCATCAGGCTCTCTGCTCAGCAGGGAGCTTGCTTCCCACCCACTCTCTGTCTACTTGTGATCTCTGTCAAATAAATAAATAAATAAATAGATTTTAAAAAACTGTTGGCAGGGCTGTGTTCATTCTGGGTGACCTAAGGGAGAATTCATTTCCTTACCTTTTCTAGCTTTCCAGGTGGAGGCTGTCTGCTTTTCTTGACTTCTTCAAAGACAGTGAAGTGGGGCTAAGTCCTTATGCTGCCATCTCTTTGGTCCTCCTTGATTCTCTCTTCTTCATGATTACATTGGGCCCACTTAGATAATCCAGGCTACTCTGTCTCTCTCTCTCTCTCTTTCTCTCTGTTTAGTTCAGCTAATTAGCACCTTAGCTCCCTTAGCCATATAACCTAACATATTCACAGTTTTTGGATACCTGGACATCTTTGAGCGGGCAGTTCTTCCACCAACCACATTTACTATTTAAATAATCTCATAAGCTGATCTTTAAAATGAAACAGATATGGTAGTAGTCACAATAATGGCCTAAAATACATTATTCTCATTTGGGGGTTTTTGCTGTTGTTATAAATTCCAGCTTTGTTATATTTAGCAAGTACTACAGCAGTTATGTTTTACAAAGTAATTAATTTTGAATGCCTTTTTCTTGTAGGTTATATTTGCCGCAGCTTTTCAGGGTCCTCTGCTTTGCAAAGTAAGTTTAATTTCTTGCTGACATGCTTACACTGCTTTTTAAATTTGTTTAACAATAAACATGTTTACAAATAATTGTCTTTTCCCTTTTAGCCAGAACCCATATTAACTATGGAGTCAAAGGGGATGTGGCTGTTGTTCGAATTAACTCACCCAATTCAAAGGTACCTAATTTTAACTTGCTGCAGTCTCTTTCTCCTAATACATTCATGAATCCAGCGCTGAATAGGAGGGAAAGAAATCCACCAATTTGGCAGTAATCTCACATGAATTTATAGTTTTGTTAGTTTAGCAAATTGTTCAAGGAGTGCAACTTTCTGGAGCAGAGGTCCTTGTTTAAGAATTCCTTCTAGATGACCTTAGGTCTCAGATTAACATCCGGGATTAATGAAATTAGCCTTCTATTGTTGTGTAGCATGCTGAGGTGACTTATTAGATAAGAACCAAAGTGCAAGCTTTGTTTTATAAGAGAAATCACCTGTTCATCTTAACTACCAGGTTGTTATACATGCTTTCCTCATTACCTGCCTGATGTCGTTATCTGTAGAAGATTGTCTGTGTTAAATGTGGTTGTTAAGCTTCCTGAGGAACTTGAATGAATGACTGAGTGTAGTTCACATATTGGAAGTCAGGTTCTGTTCTAAGTGAAGCCTCATTTGTTTTTGGCAGATTCAGGAAAGCATGGGGCATTAATCCAGTCTTTGCCAAGATGACCTTTATTGCAGGAGCTCATGCTTTTTCCCCCATCTAAAATTGATGTTAAGAGGGGCGCCTCGGTGGCTCAGTCGTTAAGCCTCTGCCTTTGGCTCGGGTCATGATCTCAGGGACCTGGAATCGATCCCCACATTGGGCTCCCTGCTCAGCAGGAAGCCTGCTTCTTCCGCTCCCTCTTCCAGGCCCGTGCTTGTGTTCCCTCTCTCGCTGTCAAGTAAATAAATAAAATCTTAAAAAATATATATATATATGGTTCAGTTGATTAAATGTCTGACTTAGCTCAGGTCTGGATCTCACGGTTGTGAGTTCAAGCCCCACATTGGACTTCACACTAGTCTTAGAGCCTACTTAAGAAAACAAATAAAATTGGTATCAAGTTTTCATACTTCAGGAATCCTCTTACTAAAGGCCTAGATGGAATAGGAGGACGTAGATGGAAGCAATTAACAACTATCACAAATTAAGGAAAATAACCAGTCCCCCTCACTAGGATGAATTTTGGTGCCCACTGACCAATGATTCAAACTTAAGATATTTTTTCAGAATTTTCTAAGTTGAGCATTTTTTCTGAGCACAGACACAACACATCCTTATAGTGGGAAGTTTGAAAGCTATAGAGGAAAATAACAAGTCATTCATAATACAAACCCAAAGGCAAATGCCTTCAACTTTTTTTTTTTTCTTTTTTCAGTTTTATTCTTTGGAGAGAGCGAGCATGCACAAGTAGGCAGAGCAGCAGGGAGAGGGAGAGGAGAAGCAGGCTCCCCGCTAGGCAGAGAGCCTGATGTCAGGCTCGATTCCAGGACCCTGGGACCATGACCTGAGCCGGAGGCAGACACCCAACTAACTGAGCTACCCAGGTGCCCTGACTTTTAACATTTAATCCAGTTTCAACAAATAGCTTTTACAAAATAAGATCACACTATATGTCTAACTTTGATTCCTTTTTTTCTTAATGTTATATGAATTTTTCCTTACCAACAAGCAGGTGTAGACTTATTTGTAGCTCACATATGATTCAGATTCTTAGGAGTGTGACCCTGAATTCCTCCTTTGAGTAGATGTATTTTATGTATATGCTAAAGATTTTGAGTCATTAATGAAGACACTGATGATACTATAGCCAGTTCAAAGAAGAATCCAGAGTACCTACAAATTTATAGATCAGGAATATTGAAATAAATGTGCAAATGGAGACAAACTGATTTTTCCACATGGAGCTGGTTGTATCTTCTGGGACAATTCGTTTGCATGCCTATAGACAAGAATATTTTTTAATTGCTTTCAGTTATCTACACAGAGATTTAACATAATTCCAAAGAAGCGGAAAAAAGATAATACAGAAGGGTGTGCTATAGATAATGCAGTTTCTTTGAAAAACAAAATTTCCTCTATCTAAATAATGTTACAGGTGGAAGTTGTCCCCGTCTTAAAATTGATATGTTGAAGCTGTAAACCCCAGTGTGATGGTATTTGGAGGTGGAACTTTTGGAGTTAATTAGGTTTGCATGTGGTCACGAGGGTGGAGCCCTCATGAAGAGATTGGTATCTTTTTGTGTGTGTGTCAGTGTTTTTTTTTTTTTTTTTTTTTTTTTTTTAAATTTAAATTCAGTTAATTAACTTACAGTGTATTACTTCAGAGTGTACGTACTTCTGATTTAAAGCCTTGGATTTATGTGTATTTCCCTTTGGCAGGTGAACACGCTGAATAAAGAACTGCAGTCCGAGTTCATGGAAGTAATGAATGAAATCTGGGCTAGTGATCAGGTCAGAAGTGCCGTCCTTATCTCATCAAAGCCGGGCTGCTTTATTGCAGGTGCTGACATCAAGTGAGTTTTCAAAGATTGGAAGTCACATTTCATCTTGGCTAATAGTATGTTTCTCAGGCCTCATCATTCCTTCTCTTAGGAGAAGGTGGAAGTAAATTCTCTGAACGTTTTCTTTTTTCAAGTTATTTTCACAAGTGTAATAAAGTTGATAGAAGAGGGGCTTGTTGCTTAAACCATGTAAGACTAAATCCTTAAAGAAGTCGAAAGCAGTTCTAAGAATATTGGCGTAGAATAAAAACTGCTGTACAATGAAACTATGAGGTGCCCTTTTTTTTAACCCAACAGACCAATAAATACTTAAAAGTTTGAAAATACCGTGTTAGCAAGGAAGTAAGAAAGTTAATATATTACTAATAAGAATGCCAATTGCTACAGCACCTTTGGGAAACATTTTGACAGCCTTTAATGAAATTGAAAATGCATATATCATCTAATTCAGTGATACCTCATCTAGCTATATATATACTAAAGAAATCCACCCTTTGTTTTTAAAGACGTGTGTATAAGGATGTTCAGCCCTGTGTAGTTTAAAATAGTAAAGAATTTGAAGCAATTATATGTTAGTCATTAGGGAAATGGAAAACTAAACAAACTTTTATATGATAAAATACTACAGAATGGCTCAAAGGAATTAACTGCATCCACAACATAATGTTAGAGCTCGAAAATGTTAAGTTTTATAGACCTTTTATAGACTTTTAAAAATATATTTTATTTATTTATTTGACAGAGAGACACAGCGAGAGAGGGAACATAAGTAGGGGGAGTAGGAGAGGGAGAAGCAGGCCTCCCGCCTAAGGAGGGAGCCTGAAGCGGGGACCCCCATGAGCCAAGCCTAAGGCAGATACCCAAGGACTGAGCCACCCAGGTGTCCCTTAAAAAAAAAAAAAAAGCAAGTTATAGAACATTCTGCATAGCATGTAGTTTATATAAACATTTTTAAATCATAGTGAGATGCCTTTGTTATTTATAGATACAAATATATAGTTGGTCTGGAGATACACTACAAATATTTGAGAATGGTTGTCTCAGGGAAAATGAAGTAGCTGGTAGGACTCTGAGGTTGTCAAAGGGAACTTTAGTGATGCAGCTAATATTTTCTTTTTTTAATGGTGGAATTTATGTGTATGTAACGTGCTTACAGTTTTCTAAAGCATTTATAAGGAGGTGAAATTCTATCGTAGTGTTAGTTTAATGGGCTAAAATGTTACCAGTTGTTGATTCTGTCAAATACAAGTATTTGTTTTATTATTCTTTGTACCTTAGGCAATGATAGCCAGCATTAGAGGCTTAGTAATTTGTACTTAAGGTGTTTGTATAGTTTTAAATCTTGCTCCACATTGTGTACTCTTTTTTTGTTTATGTATAGTAATTAGGAATTTATAAATATTTTGGGGGTTTGTGTGTGTGTGTGTGTGTGTGTGTTTAGAAAAAGCAAAATTACCTGTATCAAGTGCTTTTTCTTCTAGCTCAGTTATTTGAGCCTAGCAAGGCACTGATGTACCTGGTACTGGCTTCCTATATCCAGAGGAAAATACTTAGCAGCTTCTGTGAAGCTAGCTGAGCAACTCCCAGTATGTAAAATGCCAAAAACTAGTTACCTTTGTTCAAAGGTACAAAAGCCACTTTAAATGCATTTAAGAACAAAGTAGCAAATGAAGCAAACTGAAACTAAAGGACATGACGTACAGTGTTGTTCTTTTATACTCACTAGGAGATAAATAACTTGAAACCTTTTTTTTTTTTTCCCCACTGTTATTTTGATTGCTGTTCAATCTGGGAGTTACTTGATAGTAAAAATGGTTAATGTGATAGTGAAAATATTTACCAGAAGATGATTTTCTCATGTACAGAAAGCTTTATGATCTAATGTGTTTTTTTTTTAATAGAAAATAAAATTACACAACATGTTTTGTTTCATGTTCTCTGGATCCAGAAATCTGACACTCTTTATGGAGAGATGATGTGGCTTTATGGAGAGATGATGTTGCTGATATTAGTGCTGAGGCAAAACCATTCTTAAACTCTTGAGTATTTGAAGATACAATATCAGATATTGGTAGATGATAGGGCAGGGATACAATGGATGAGGTATTAAACAAAGTAGGGTATAATTTCATCTTTTTTTTTTTTCTCTTCTCTGCTTTCATGTTTACTACAGCATGTTAGCCTCTTGCAAGACCTCTGAAGAGGTAACACAAATATCACGGGAAGGACAGAGAACATTTGAGAAACTTGAGAAGTCCCCAAAGCCTATTGTGGCTGCCATCAGTGGAGCCTGCTTAGGAGGAGGACTTGAGGTATTGATTTCTTTCAAAGTCATTGAGACATTGTTCAGCATATTGATGGGAATTATAAGCTGCAAACCTGTAGGCTATGGTTTTGCCTGCAAAAAGTTCTCGGAGGAGGATCAGCTTTCTTTTTAGTTGTCAAACTTCTGGATAGGTTTCAATCCTTATTTCATGGCACAGAGCAAGTAACCAAAAGTGTGATGTTTTCATTTTTATAAATTGAAAAGATTTGAACTACATCTCCAAGGTCGTCTTCAATTCCCAAAACCTGGTTCAGGTTTGCAGGGCAAAGATTCAGAAGTGTGGTCCATGCTTTCGAGCTACTTAAGTCTAGATGAGACTCACAGAGCGTAATATGTGTTTAAGTGCTTTGTGAGCAGTGAAGATAGTGAATAATGTAAGATTTGAGAGGAGAGATGCTTGCTAGACTGGAGCATGTAGGAAAGGAGAGGAGAAAATAAAATAACATTTAATGAGCATTTATCACATGCTGGGCTCTATGCTAGACACTTTCACATATATTAATTAAGGAAACCTATGCCTCGTCCTAAGAAATCAGCAGAAATTGATTAATCAAAAAATAATGAGGAAAAAGATCATTTCACATATGGCATGGTATGAGTAAAGACAACAGTGAGCAAAAACAATGGTAGGCAAAGCCTATTCGATCACTGTAAGTAGGCCTGTTTGATAGAAAAGGAGGGTTTCTGTAGGATACAGGCCTTCTTAACTTGGCTTGCAATGTACAGTGATGTATGTGTATTTTTCTGTTTAGACCTAGCTTTCAGCAGGTTTTTAAGGAGATCCAGAACCCCAGGAAAGGTTCATTAGGGGGAAAGTATGAAATAAGCCTGGGACGATAAATTATAGAAAGCATAAAATACATTCCTGCTTTGTAAGTAATCTTTAGACCTTTGCATATCTGAAGATATTATAAAGTTACATTTTCTAACATTCTAATTTTCTTTTATTTGTTTGAAGCTTGCCATTTCCTGCCAATATAGAATAGCAACCAGAGATAGAAAAACAGTATTAGGTGCACCTGAAGTCTTGCTGGGAATCTTACCAGGAGCAGGAGGCACACAAAGGCTGCCCAAAATGGTGAGTTTAAGCCCCCTGTGACCTTTAGAACCTCAGTACCTATAGGTCCCTTTATCTATTCTTTTTATTCAATTATGGTTTGGTTTTATGTTGTTTTTGCAGTATTTGGTTTATTTAGGTTTGCATCGGGAAAAAAGCATAGTTTATTCTTAAAGCAAAGATTAAGAGTTAAGTTATAGTAATAAAGAGAGCTCCTCTGATAGTATTTAAAAAGTCTTAAAATTTCAAATGACAGGGAAGTTGGATGGGAAAGGTGAGTATGCTAAAATTGTTATCGTGCATTAAGAGCAGATGATTACATTCAAGTTCACAGGGATAACAGGTCTCTTCTTCATACATTCTCTAGTTTTGGCCATCAGACAATTTTCTATTTTCTAGACTAAGCTGCTATTTTGAGAACACATGAAAATACATAATATAGAATTGGAGATTCAAATAGAACACAGACCTATTTGTTATAAGCAAGAGAAATGTAACCTCAAGTTATGCTCATCTTTACCGAAGACATAGTTCTTTTAAGACATCTGATTCCAACTTATCTTAGATTTGGACACTACCTTAGTCTACCAAAACTGCCTTGGATACTTAACATCATAGAAATAAATATGAATTGCTCTTGTAATTCTTTTTTTTTTTTTTTTAGGATTTTATTCATTTGAGAGAGAGACAGAGAATGAGCATGAGCAGTGGGGGAGGAGGCAGAGGGAGAGGGAGAAGCAGACTCCCTGCTGAGCAGGAAGCCCAGTGCAGAGCTCCATCCCAAAACCCTGAGATCACGGCTTGAGCTAAAGGCAGATGCCTAACTGAATAGCCACCTAGGCATCCCTTGCTCATGTAATTCTTTATACAATCACACGAACATTAAGAGTTGAATCAGTATTTCACAGAAGGTGTTTCCCAGGTAGCAGGAACTAAAAAATCTGTGGGAAATGGTCCTCACTTTGTATTGATAGACATAATGACTTTACTTTTCTACAAAAGAGAAAAAAATGTAACTGTGATGCTGTTTCTTTTTTTTTTAACTTATTTAAATTCAACCAATTAATTTATGTATTACATAGTTTGAGAGATAGAGTTCAGTGATTCATCAGTCTTATGTAACACCCAGTGCTCATTATATCACGTGGTCCTTTATTTCCTCTGATACAAAAGGCACAATATGGATATTCATTGTAAAAATTTAGAAACAAAATAAAATAGGGTGTATAGGATCAGTAACAAATTTTATTACTGGTGTTTGATTTATTTTCTTAATTCTACTTTTTTAAATTCCTTGATCAAAATGAATTTTTTAAAGATTTTATTTAGAGAGAGCATGTACATTGGGGGTGGGGGGGACAAAGGAAGAAGGAGAGCCCCAAGCAGGTCTTGATCCCACAACCCTGGAATCATGACCTGAGCTGAAAAGTTGGCTGCTTAACTGACTGAGCTACCCAGGCATCCTAAGTCCTTGATCAAAATTACTGATTAATTACTAATCCCTGAAGAAGTATAAAGGTAAATATTTACCTTTCTGGAACATAATAGTTTTTTGGGGTTTGTTGTGGGTGGGTGTGGGTTGTTTGTTTGTTTTTACCTTTTTTTTTTTTTAAGATTTTATCTTTACCCCAGCATGGGGCTCAAGCTTACAACCCTGAGGTCAAGAGTTGCCTGGGTTCCAATGGAACCAGCCAGGTGTCCCTTGAACTTATAGTTTAATTTGTTCCTTCTGTGCACATTACCATCTTACGAGTTTTTCAAATCCATGGGTCATATTTCATGATAATTGTGAGCCACATCTTTCTCTTGATTTGGATCATCTCAACTGCTGTATTCTATAGAACCAAAAGAAACCAATCAGGCTTTTGAATTCATAAGGAGAGGAGAAAGACAGTCAGACTTAGAGGCTACAGAGCAATGTTTTTTTTTTGTTATTATTTTTTTTAAGATTTTATTTACTCACAGAGATCACAAGTAGGCAGAGAGAGAGGAAGGGAAGCAGGCTCCCTGCTGAGCAGAGAGCCTGACGCAGGGCTCGATCCCAGGACCCTTACATTATGACCTGAGCCAAAGGCAGAGGCTTTAACCCACTGAGCCACCCAGGCGCCCCCAGGGCAATGTTAATACCCACTGAACCCTACAGCTTCAGGCACTGTTAGTTCCTCAATGAAAATAGGGCTCAGCCGAAATATTCTTTGGAAGGAAGTTGATATGAGCTGGGCATAGAAAAATGGGAAGATTTGTAGTATTAGTTTTCTGATAATAAACAGTGTACATTCCTTCATAGAAATTGTCAAGAGGATTTATTGAAAGCATAAATAAGCCTATATGGTATAGAAGATATTCCTGGGTTTCTTTTATTGTCTTGCAATAATTGGTATTTGAATGCTGTTAGAAACCATTCTTCAGGTACGTACATAAGAAGTTCTAGCTGAGTTCTATTTTTAAGTCTAAAATTCTTATTAAAAATATTGTTGGGCACCTGGGTGGCTCAGTCAGTTAAGCATCCGGCTCTTGATTTCAGCTCAGGTCATGGTCTCAGGATCCTGGGATCAAACCCTATTCCCCACCCCCGAACCCTAGGCTCTTCCTCTCTCTCTCAAATAAATAAATCTTTTTTAAAACAATTTTAAAAATACATGGGGTGCCTGTGTGGCTCAATGGGTTAAGCCTCTGCCTTTGGCTCAAGTCATGATCCCAGGGTCCTGGGATCAAGCCCCACATTGGGCTCTCTGCTCAGTGGGGAGCCTGCTTCTCCCTCTCTCTCTGCCTCCCTCTCTGCCTACTTGTGATCTCTCTCTCTCTGTCAAGTAAATAAATAAAATCTTTTTTAAAAATTAAAAATACATAAATAAATAATGACATTGTCAAAATCATCAGGTTTCTCAATCTCCACTAGCTCCACCAAAGGGATTTTAAGATTATATAAATGACATAATATATAAATGCACAGCTTTAGGAAACAATTATTTCTCTACCGTATCAGTTCCATAAGACAGAAATCTTACATATTGAATTAAAAGAAGAGATATAGACATTTTTGCTTCAACGGGAAGTGTCTAATCCCAAAAGTTACCTAAATGTGTATTTTGTGTGTAAAATTTAACAGATTGATAAACAGCATAAAAATCTGGTTTGACTTTGCTTATTTATTTATTTTGCTCTGTTGAATGATTTGTAATTGTCATTCTGGTATTTTCCCCTGTATTCTGATCCTTCCTTGCTTGGTAGGTGGGTGTGCCTGCTGCCTTTGACATGATGTTGACGGGTAGAAACATTCGTGCAGACAGAGCAAAGAAAATGGGACTGGTTGACCAATTGGTGGATCCCCTGGGTAAGTGGTAGCATGCCTCAGAACTGGGCCTTATGAAGTTATTTTTTTTCTAAAGCAAATATTAGTTAGAGTGAAATCAAACTCTAAAGAAATGAGTCATTCTGAAGAGTGAAGTTTTCTGAATATAGCTAATACTAAATCCTCTCTAACATTAATCACCCGAACTTTTATTTTATAAATTGGACATCAAGAGTACAGAATTGAATCAAATCCTTATTTTTGGTTCTTAAATTACCTGTATCATTATTCATGATAACCCTCCTTCAATTTTTTGTGTCTGTTTTAATAATACAATAAATATGTATGAAACAGCCTGAGAATGACATCTACTGATGGGCTGCTTCCCTCCATACAACTTCCTTGCCTCCCCTCACCCAAGGAAACCTCTATTCCAGATTGTATGTTCATTATCCTCTTGCATTTCTTAAAAATCAGCATTATTGAGATGTTCGTTATATACTAACAAATTTACCAATTTTTAATGTCCAATCTCAGTTTTGACAAATATGTATGGCTATGTAAGCACCACCACAATCTTGTAATAGAACATTTTTAGTTTATAGCTTTTTGTGTTTTCTTTCATTTTAGCTAATGCTTTTGAGATTCATTCATGTTATTGCATATTTCAACAGTTTGTTCCTTCTTAATGCTGAGTGTTATTCCATCATACCGATACACCATAATTTGTTTTTCCATTCACCAAATGATAGAAGTTTGAGTTGTTTCCAGTTTGGGGCTGTTCAGAATAAAGCTGCTATGAACATTCATCCACAAGTCTTTATGTGGACATAGATTTCATTTCTCTTAAACAAATAACCAGAGAGTAGATTGGCTGGCTCATATGATAGAATTGTATGTAGCTTTTAAGAAACTGAAGTTGTTTTCTCAAAGTGCCTGTACCGTTGTGCCTTCCTACCAGCAATGTATGAGAGCTTAATCTAGTCGAGAGCTCTTCAACTGCTTTACATGGTCAGTCTTTTTAATTTTAGACCTTCTACCAGAAGTGTAGTAGTATCTTATTGTGGTTTTAATTTGTATTTCCCTAATGACATGAGATATAAAGTTTTTTTCATATGTCGATTTTCCTTCTGTATATCTTCTGGTAAAGTGTCTTTTCAGCTGTTTGGCCCATTTTGTTTGAATTTTTCTTACTACTGAGTTCTCAGAGTTCTTTATATCAGAATACAAGTCCTTTGTGAGATTTGTGATTTGCAAATATTTTCTTCTTGTCTGTGGCTTGTCTTTTCATTATCTAAATGAAGAAATTCTTAATTTTGATGAAGTCCATTATATTAAGATCTTTTATGGGTCATGCTATCGTTGTATCTAAGAAATCTTTTCCTAGGTCGCCTGCATTCTGCCTTCGTCTCAGGTCATGTCTGGGTTCTGTCCCGCGTTGGGCCTTGCTCAGCGGGGAGTCTGCTTCTCCTCCTTCCTGCTGCTCTGTCTGACAAATAAATAAATACAATCATTTTAAAAAGGGGGGGGGGATCTTTTCTTTACAAGACTGCAGAGATTTTCTCCTATATTTATTTCTGGAAATTTGGTGGTTTTGCGCTTCCATTTTTATCTGTGATCCATTTCAAGTTAACTCTTGTATGTGGTGTGAGGTAGATAGAGTTTTGGGGTTTTTATGTTTTGTTTTGTTTTGGGGGCTTTTTGCAAATGAATATCCAATGTATTGGCACAATTTGTTGAAAAGACTCCTTTCCCCATTGAACTACCTTGACGCCTTGGTCACAAACCAATTGACTCTATATGTTTGAGTCTATTTCTGGATTTCCTATCTCCAGTTATCTACATATCTTAAGTCAATATTATACTGTCTTGATTATTGTGTTTTAGTAAATCTTGAAATCGGGCAGTATGACCCCTTTTATTTTGGTTCTCTTTCAAAATTTATTTTGCCTATACTGGCTTCTTTGCATTTACATATAAATTTTATAATCATCTCATCTATAACTGCAAAAATAAAATGCTAGGATTTTGATTGGAATTGCACTATTGGGGAGAATTGACATCTTTAACATACTGAGTCTTTTCATCATGAATAGGATATAACTGTTTATTTAGGTCATCTTTAATTTCTGCAGTGTTTTATACTTTCCTTTGCACATACCTTGCACAAAATTTGTTAAATTTATACTTTGGTACTTCATACTTCTAGGACATTATACTTTTTTTAACTTCAATTTCTCATTATTAACCACTTTTATCTATGTGTGTGTACATATACACAATTGATTTTTGTACATGGAACTTGTATTCTGTGATTGCTAAATTTATTTATTCTGGTAGTTTTTTCTATAGATTTCTAAGGAGTTTTTATTTAAATAGTAATGTCTATAAATAAAGACATTTGGCTTTTTCTTTTCCCGTCTCGTTGGCATTTTTTTTTTCTCGATCTACTGCAGTGGCTGAGATCCTTAAGTACAGTATTGGATAGAGTTGGTGAAAGCAGATAGTGTTAACTTGTTGCCCATCTTAAGGGAAGAGCATTCAGTCTGATGCTGTAGGGTGTATGGTGTTAGCTGTGGCATTTTTATATACGCCTTTATCAGACTGCAGACATTTCTTTTTATCTATAGTGTGCTGAAAATAGACACTGAATTTTGTCAAATGTTCTTTCTGGATTTAATGAGGTGATTATGTGGTTTTTGTCTTTTTTAGTCTATTAGTAGTATCAATTACATTGAATTTTGTTTATTGAACCAGACTTGCATTCCTGGAATAAACTCGACTTGGTCATAATGTATTATCCTTTGTTTAAATTGACTGGATCATCTAAAGTTTTGTAAAGGATTTTTATGTATGGTCATGAGAGGTAATGGTCTCAGGGATAATTTTCTTGTGATAGCTTTGCTTGGTGTTTGTTATCAGAATAATGCTAGCTTCATGAAATGAATTGGAAAGGGGATTCTTTTTCCCTACTTTCTGGAAGATTCTACATGAAATTGGTATTATTTTTTCTTTAAATGCTTAATAGAATTCACCAGTGAAGTCATATATGAACTTGGAGTTTTCTTTGTTGGGCAAGTTTTTATATATGAATTCAATTTCATTCATAGATAATAAGGCTATTTAGGTTCTCCATTTTTTTGAGCAAGCTTATAATAGTTTGTTTCTCAAAGATTTTGTCCATTTTATTTAACTTGCTAAATTTATTGCAATAAAGTTGTTCATAATACTTCATTATTATTCTTTCAGTGTCTTTATACTCTGCAAAGATATATATCATTTATACTCTTTAATTCCTGATATTGATAATTTGTGTCTATTTTGTCCCTGATGAGTCTAGCTAGAAATTTATCAAATACCAGCTTTCAGTTTCATTGATTTTCCTCTGTCGTTTGTGTGTTTGCTATTTATTGATTTTACCTATTCTTTATTTCTGCTTGCTTTTGGGTTTAGTTTGTTCTTTTCTAGTTTCTCAAGGTAGAAGCTAAGATCATTGTTTTAAGCCTTTTTTTTCCTAACATAAGCATTTAAAGCTGTCAGTTTCTCTTATAGCATTGCTTTATCTGTGTGTTATAATACTACGTTTTCAGTTCCATGAAGGTCAGAATATTTTCAGATTTCCCATTATTTCTTCTTTGACCCATGTGTAATTTAGGAGTGTGTTATTTAATGTCTAAGTATGTGCAGATGTTTCAGAATCTTTCTGTTACTGATTTCCAGTTTAATGCTGTTATGATCAGAGTGTGGTTGATCCTTATTATTTGTAAGCTCCTTATCTGCGAATTCACCTACTTGCTAAAATTTGTTGTGACCCCCAAAAATAATATGTATGATGTTTTGCAGTCATTAATAGCCTGTACAGAGTGGTGAAAAATTCATATCTCTCAGTGAAAATGTTCCAGCTGAGGTCAAACAAGGCAGCATTCTGCTTTCTTATTTCAGCTCTCATATAGCCAACAAGTATTCTTTTAGTGCCTATTTAGTGCCATATTCTTTTCATTTTTTTGTGCTTTTTGGTTTTGATTTCACTGTTTAAAATCGGAAAAGCTAGGAGTGGAAAAGTACTGAGTCAGAGTAGAAGTGGTGTCTTTACGTGTTCTCTTTCTTCCCCTAATAAGGAGGCCTCTTGAGAGGCACCTGAATTAGACTTTGGTTGGAGGTCCCAAAGAGAGGGGATTGAGGCACTTGGAGTAAGAATGCAAATGTGTATCAGAGCATAGCCAGCAAGGGATATCTGAGTTATTGACTGGAACTCCTATTAAAGTCTGCGGTGCATTGGCTGTGCACCAAGTCTGCTGTGGGAAGGACAGCTTTCCCTGTGAGGCCTTCTGGGTAAAAGCCTTTCTAATTGCCTGTGGTTGGGCCTGAAAAATCACACATAGGTTTTTGGCCCAGAGCTGGGCTCCTCAGTTTCTACAAATAGTCATGTGGCTACAGCCATACCTATTTCTACTTCCCATTCCCTTAGCAAGTACCTCAGCTGATCATAGTTCTTTGCCTTCATTCCTAGAAGGTCTGGGCCACTAGCAGTCCTGCATGGATTCAGTTGTAATTTTCCATTAACTAATTACAGGCCCCAGTAGCACTAAGAGGACCCCCTAAGAGATCTGTCGTATTCAAGACCTACTCTTCCTTATTCCAGTTGTATAGTAGGAGATTGTAGCTGGAATCGGTGTAGAATCAGTGTAGTTGGTAATCAGGATGAATAGTTCTGGAAAGGGATTGCTGTGCTACAGCAGTGTACTTTCAGATGTCGCCTGAATGTCGTACCGAACTATCTACAGACCAGGCCCGAGTTTTCTCTTCCCAAGTCATCTGGTCGTAAGGAACTCCCCATGAGTCCGTAGGGGCAAATTGGGACAGAGAAGGGGGAGTAAAGAAAGTTTGGTCACTTTCTCATACAACTGGTCACTTTCTCATACGTTTGCCTTTAGGGTCTGCTCAAGCCCTTGCTCACATACACCAGTTCCTTTTGATCATGGAGTGGAGTGCTGTTGCACACCATGAACTTTATGGTTTAGTGGGCCAGACAACCTCCATTTCATGATGGGCAGCTTAAGTCACATGGTAATCTGATAGCCTATGGTAAATTTTGAGTTCCTGCCGAGGCCCACTAGCAGGCCAAAAGCTGTTTCTCAGTAGGAGAGTAGTTACATGGGCTTTGCTCCAAATTCCTCAGTGTCTACACTATGATTTGCCTGTAGCCTCCCTGTCTACCACTAACACTTCATGCACCATCAGGTCTGAATCATATGGTCCAAGTAGCTTTTCTTCCTGGGCCCCACTTAAAACTAGCAGCCTTCAACTTAGTAAAGGGGCTAGAGTAGCACACCCAAATGAAATGTTGGTTCTACGGGGTGCCTGGGTGGCTCAGTAGGTTAAAGCCTCTGCCTTCAGCTCAGGTCATGATCCCAGGGTCCTGGGATCGAGCCCCACATCGGGCTCTCTGCTCAGCGGGGAGCCTGCTTCCCCCTCTCTCTCTGCCTGCCTTGCTGCCTACTTGTGATCTCTCTCTGTCAAATACATAAATAAAATCTTAAAAAAAAAAAAAAAAAGAAAGAAAGAAATGTTGGTTCTAACATCCAGAGAGGCCCAATAAGCTTGTGCCTGTTTTTCTTTGGCAGGAGGGGTCAGATGCAACAACTTCATCATAATATCATCAATGTAATGAACCAGCATGGTATCTTGTAGAAGGGAAAGACAATCAAGGTCCCTGTGGACTAAATTATGACATTTGGCTGGAGAGTTGGTATACCTCTAGGGTTAAGACAGTAATGGTATATTGCAGACATTGCCAGGTAAAAGCAAACTGCTTCAGGTAGTCCTTACCAAGAGATATCGAGGAAAAAAGCATTTTCTAGATCAGAATATGCATAGCAGGAAAAAGATGTGTTAATTTGTTCAAGCAAGGAAACCACATCTGGAACACCAGCAGCAATTGCACTTACTACCTGATTAAGTTTAAAAGTTTAAATCCACTGTTGTTCTACAAAGGTCCATCTCTTTTATGCACAAGCCACAGCAGGCAAGTTGAATGAGTAGAAATCACCGTCTTTCAGATCCTTGCTGGTGGCACTAATCTCTGCAGTCCATCCAGGAATGCAGTATTACTTGGTTCACTGTTCTTCTGAGTAGAGGCCATTCTAATGGCTTACATTTGGCCCTTCCCATTTTAATAGCTCTAACTCCACAGGTCAGGGAGCTACTAAAGGGAGATCGCTAGCTGCTGAGTATGAGTATTCCAATTACACATTCCAGAAATAACCACAGGGTGGGTTCAGGGACCCAGTAGGCCCTTTCTGAGATAGTACTGAACTATAACTCCATGAATTACTTGACCACATAAGCCCCCCAACTCTGGTGGACCACAGAGATATTTTGGGTCTCCTGAAATTAGTGTCAGTTCAGAGCCAGTGTCCAGTAATCCCCCCAAAAGTCTGATTATTATATTTCCCTTTCCCCAAGGTTAATGACCTTATAGCATCCCTTTGGGGGAGGGGGAGAAAGATTAACAGTGTAATCTTATGGAGATGCAGCCTCCCCTGATTGCAGGAGGTTCTGAATCTGTAAACTGGCTCATTTCAAGGAATTGATTGAGGTGCCGTGACTGTCTCTGGTGATTTAGATTATTCTATTTGCTAGAACTAGAATTCTTTCACTTACACAGGTCAAGTAAAAATATAGTAGACTTATCGATCTGTTTCTTTTCTAGTGACACTTTGGTCAACTAGCCAGTGCTATAGGCCTCTGTAAGTCAGACTATTCTGATTACTTCTTTGGTTCCACTGTCCATTATGATAACCATACTCAGTTTGCCTTTGGTGGTGAAGTGTTGCTCTTTGACCTTGGCCATCGTAGGATCCCATTATCTCCATCGTATTTAGGGATCCCAGTTGATGGTAGTGGTTCCCACTGTAGTTTCTGACCTATAGAGAAGAGCAATGACAGAGCCCTTCAAGGGTCCCAGGCCTCTTCTCCCAAACTGATTGCTTAGAGTCATGGTGAAAGATATGTCCTCAAGCCCTTCCAAATTGGCTGAGCAGGTCCAACATGATAAATCCATGTTAACTTTGAAATTTCCTTAAACCTCTCATTAACTTCCTCTACCAGCACAGTTCTAGCATTTCAGCATCATTTAATGCTGCTTATTTTCTGTTTGTCCTCCCTGTTCTTTGTTCCTTTTTTCTTTTTCCTTGCCTTTGGATTAGTCATTTCTTACCCTCATTATTGGGCTTTTACTTTGCTTTACCCTTTTAATGGTTGCTCTGAGGTTTAAATTGTACATCTTTAATATATGATCTATCTGGAAATGATGTATCATTTTACATATAGGGTAAGAACCTTAAAAGAGTATACAGTTGACCTTTGCACAACATAGGTTTAAACTGTGCAGGTCCACTTATACACATATTTTTATACAGTACTGTAAATGGAAATGTATTTTTCTTAAGATTTTATTTGGGGTGCCTGGGTGTCTCAATCAGTTAAGCGTCTGTCTTCGGCTCAGGGCATGATCCTAGGGTCTTGGGATTGAGCCCCACATCAGGCTCCTTACTCAGCAGGAAGCCTGCTTCTCCCTCTCACACTCCCCTTGCTTGCATTCCCTCTTTCACACACTCTCTCTCTCTCAAATAAATAAAATCTTTAAAAAAAAAAATTAAAAAATAAAAATTTTTTAAATTTATTTGAGAGAGACAGAGAGAATGCGCACAAGCAGGGGAAGAGGCAAAGGGAGAGGGCAGGCCAAGCAGGAGCCCAACTTGGGGCTTGATCCCAGGACTCTGGGCTCATGACCTGAGCCAGACACCGAAGCTTAACTTACTGAGCCACCCAGGTGCTGCTCCTTATTTGCTTAATAACATTTTTTCCCCTAGCTTACTTTATTGTAAGGATACAGTACATAATACATATACAAAATATGTGCTAATCAGCTGTGTTATTGGTAAGGCTTCTGGGCAATAGTATGCTATTAATAGTTAAGTTTTGGGGGAGTCAAAAGTTACGCATAGATTTTCTGCTGCAAATGGAATCAATGTCTCTAACCCCTGCATTGTTCAAGAATCAGTTTCATTTTTCCCATTTTTTGTGCTATTGTTAAACATTTTTTTTTAAGATTTTATTTATTTATTTGACAGACAGAGATCACAAGTAGGCGGAGAGACAGGCAGAGAGAGAGAGGAGAAAGCAGGCTCCCTGCTGAGCAGAGAGCCTGATGCGGGGCTCAATCCCAGGACCCTGGGATCATGACCCGAGCCGAAGGCAGAGGTTTTAACCCACTGAGCCACCCAGGCGCCCCAACATTTTATTTCTAAATATATTCAACATTCCTCAGCATATTGCTATTTTTGTTTTAAACAGTTATCTTTCAAAGAGATTAAAATGAAAAAGGTGCCTTTTAAATGTACCCATGTATTTGCCATTTAGGGTACTCTCTCTTTGTATAGCTGCAAGTTCCCATCTGGTTTGATGTTCCTCTAACCTGAATAATTTCACTGACATATTCTGTAGCATAGGTCTGCTGGCAGTTAAATCTCTGACCTTTTGATTTGTTTGACAAAGTCTTCATTTCCATTTTATTTTTCAGAGATACTCTTTTTTTTTTTTTTTTTTTAAGATTTTATTTATTTATTTGACAGAGATCACAAGTAGGGAGAGAGGCAGGCAAAGAGAGGAAGGGAAACAGGCTCCCTGCTGAGCAGAGAGCCCAACGAGGGGCTGGATCCCAGGACCCGGAGATCATGACCTGAGCCAAAGGCAGAGACTTTAACCCACTGAGCCACCCAGGCACCCCCAGAGATACTCTTGATGGCTATCAAATTCCAGGTTTCTCGTATTTTCTTTTGGTACTTTATAGATGTCTGCATCATGTTGTGGCTTACATAATGTCTGATAGATAGTCTGTTCTCATTTTTATTTTAGTTCTTCTGTATGTAATGTGTCTTCCCCCTTACCCCCTACCTTCCCAGCTGCTCTTTGTTTATGACATGCCTTGGTTTGTGTGGTTACTCTTGTTTTTTCTTATGTTCACTGGGCATGGGATTCATTGAGCTTCTTGGACAGTGGACTGACAGTTTTTATAAAAATTAGAAACTTTCTGGCCATTTCTTCCAATATTTTCCCATCTCCCCCACCCCTTTTTCTGGGGCTCTAACTTCACATATGTTAGATTACTTGATATTGTCCCAAAATGAAGCAGTGAAGCAGTTTTTCAGTCTGTATTTTCTATTGCCACGAATATAAGTTTCCTGATCTTTTCTTCTTTGCTCTATAATCTACTATTAGTCCTGTCCTGTGTATTTTTCATTTCAGGTGTCAATTTTTTTTTCATATCTAGAAGTAACATTTGATTCTCTTTTATGTATTCAGTTCCTCTTCATTATGTTTGTTTCCCTCTACCTTCTTGAACATATGACATGAATTTATAATAGCCTTTCCAACATTGTATCTGCTAATTCTGTCTTCATTTCTGCATCTGTTTCTATCAGTCAGTTTGCCTCTTGTCTTTAGGCCATATTTTCCTTGCTTCTTTTATGAAGCATGCTTTTATGAAAAGAAGCCTCAGGTAGTTTCATTTTGTGCGTGTGCAGAACAGTACTCAGCCAGAATTTCAAGGGGCCCTCTGTAGATCTCTGGAGCTCTCCTTTCGCGGAGCAAGTACCCTCCAGGATTCTGCTTCACAAATTCCAGTGGCATTGGCCTCCCTACAGGCTCATTGTGACTTCTGTGGGCCCTGTGCACTCTCACCACTTGGCAGTTTGGGGCTCAGTTCTTTCTCATCCTCTTTCACATACTTTCACAAGAGAGCACATGTCTTAAGGGAGAAAGTGTTTACCTGTTTGCTTCAGCCTCTTCCCACTATTTTGTTTCCTACATACCACAAGACTGTACAAAATTGCCTTTTCAACCCCCAGCCACCACTTCCTTACAGGCTTTTGATTGAGAGCCACCTAGATGCCTGTTTTCATGACCCTGTAAAAATAGCTTTTGGACTTTTGGAGCCTAGCTCTTTAGTTTCTTGCCTCAAGCAAGTTAGATAAGAGCAGATGCTTTCATTAGAGTAGAAGGTGAGTTGCATGTTCTTGGCATGCTCCTTTCTCTGTAGAAGTACTTTATGTGCTAATTGTCCTGACAGTGTGAGGGATTGCCCTCTAGCTTTTTGACCCAGCCCTTCTAACCCCCTACACCACCATAGAATTTCATGACTATTCCATGAGGAAGACTAGCTTTGCATTTGGTTTCTTCTAGCTTCTGATCTATTGTCTTTGACCTCCCAAAACTGATCATTTCATTTGCCCCGAGGAGCATCCTTCTGTTTAAGCCAAGTAGTCTAATCTTTAGCCCATGCCCAGAAGCAACACATATCCTCAGGAGAGAAAATACCCAGCAATTGTCAGCTCACCTGAGACAGGCTCTTCCGGCTCTGGAATTTTAGTTCGTAGGGTCCTCGGTGCTTCCACCACTCTCTCATAGCTCTACAAATGTGTAATTTTACAAGTTGTTCATTTTTGTCCACAGTTTTGCAGTAAGAATACGGGCCTCATGAGATATTCTTCATCCTACTCAGAAATAGAAGCCAGACTGCTAGGACCTAAGACCTTGTTTTCTATCTAGAGCACATTGTTGCACCTTTGCTCAGTGTTACTTCCCTTCTTTGAGTCCGTAGTTGATGACTTGCCACTAACCAGTTTCTAGTCCAACATGGAAAGCTGTGCTGAAAGTGATTTACACTCCAATCTTTTCTGTTCATTTTTACAGGACCAGGATTAAAACCTGCAGAGGAGCGGACAATTGAATACTTAGAAGAAGTTGCAGTTACTTTTGCCAAAGGACTGTCTGATAAGAAAATCTCTATAAAGAGAGACAAGGGATTAATAGACAGTGAGTGTCATTATTAAAGAACAAAGGCAGAGGTTCTCTCCAGAGAGTTTTATTTTATTTGCTGTGAAATAAGAATTGGGGAAGAGGTAAATGCATTATTTACACCAAGCATAGAGTCATTCTGAAGGAGTACAACAACTCTGCTCGGTGATCAAGTCCTAAACCTTACACTGGTTGGTTACAGCCATTTATTTTTAATTTTATCTTGGAAAATTTGAACCATTAATATGAAAGTGGAATAGCATAATGCTTAGCACTTATCAGCTAATTAAACCACGTGTATAGAAGTGCCTTGGGTTGCAATTTGGATTTCGTATATCAAAGTAAAGTTCTTTCAGATAGCTACAATTACTGCCTTTTTATGGAGTTTATAGAACAAACTAATAAGAGAAGCTAGTCTTTTTCCAGTAAGTACATAAAAGCGTTTTCTTTTACAGAATTGATGTCATATGCCATGAGTATTCCATTTGTCAGGCAACAGATTTACAAAAAGGTGGAAGAAAAAGTACGAAAACAGACTAAAGGCCTCTATCCTGCACCTCTGAAAATAATCGATGTGAGTCTTCACCCCATATTCCATTTCTCATGTTTCCTCCCTTTGTGTAGAGCAGTATTCTTTATTGCCGTTCTGAACTGGATCTGCCGGTACTGAAGTTTTTGGGGTGTTTTTTTTTTTTTTAAGATGTTATTTATTTATTTGAAAGACAGAGATCACAGGTAGGCAGAGAGGTAGGCAGAGATCGGGGGAAGCAGGCTCCCTGCTGAGCAGAGAGCCCGATGCGGGGCTTGATTCCAGGACCCTGAGATCATGACCTGAGCTGAAGGCAGAGGCTTAACCCCTTGAGCCACCCAGGCACCCCTATACTAAAGTTTTTAATTCTGTTACAGTACTCACTAAAAATAAAGCAAGCTATGATGGCTTATAAAATTATATTTTAGGAATAATGAGTGCCGGGCATAATGAGTTTAAAAGTACCAGTTACAAGCCAGGAAAAAAGTTACATCAGTATAACAAAACCAGTAAAATATTGGGCATTAGTTAAGAGGTAGTTGAAACGAATTAGTTTGAAACCATTGCCAGTACCGAAAATGTCTCCTTGACTTCCGCATTGTCAGAATTCTAAAAAAAGGTGTAGTGAAGTTCTGAAAAAGGTCAGGGAGGGCAAGTATACAGGGTTAAGAACTTCCGTCTAAAGGTAGACTTTAAAACTTAGAAAGTCTTCAGTCTGGAAAGTCTAAGATCAAGAGAGCTTATAATCTAAGACTTCGAATATGGAGAATAAATCAGCCAGCAAATGTATTTTGAGGAAAAGACAGCAAAATGCATAAAATAGGACGCATGCGTCCCTTCCCTCACCCATCTCCCAGTGTGGGCCGGGGAGATCCGCCGTGTATCCGCGGTGTATCCGCGGTGAGCCAGGTGAGCGCAGTGTACGGGCTGCAAGACGCCGGCATGAGACTGCCAGGTAATTGGGTCAGAGGAAGATTGCTAAATGTACAAGAGGAGGCAACAGTCACTGTAAGGCAGAGAAATGAGGAAGAGCCTCATAGAATTTGACCTGAGCCCTGGAAAGTGGTAGAGAACAGATGAAGACAAAGTAGTACCAGGTGCGGGGGGTGGGAGGTCGGGGTACCAGGTGGTGGGTATTATAGAGGGCACAGATTGCATGGAGCACTGGGTGTGGTGCTAAAATAATGAATACTGTTATGCTGAAAATAAAAAATAAATTTAAAAAAAAAAAAAAAAAAAAGTAGTACCAGGTAGGGCAGGCATTTTGAGCACAGTTCCAGAAGCCGGAAAGCAGGAGCCTCTTCAAGGAAGCAGCCACTCAGTCCTGTCACCTTTGTTATTTCGATTCCAGACTTTTGACTTAATCTTTGAAGACTGATGAACTAGGGGCACCTGGGTGCCTCAGTTGTCAAACGTCTGCCTTTCACTCAGCTCATGCTGCGATTGAGCCCCACATCCGGCTCCCTGCTCGGTGGGAAGCCGGCTTCTCCCTCTCCTTCTGCTTGTATTCCTTCTCTCGATGTCTCTCTCTCTCTCTCTGTCAAATAGTCTTTAAAAAAAAAAAGATTCACAAACTAGCAGTTTTACTAAGTGTTAGTCCACATCTGTCTGGCCAGTCCCTTGCAATAATGAACAAGTGATTTATGTGTTTTACAGGCAGTAAAGACTGGAATTGAGCAAGGGAACGAAGCTGGCTATCTCTCTGAATCTCAGGTAAAGTTCTTCCTTCCCATTTGTTACTATAGATTCAAGAAACTCAAGATCTAAAACCCTGTGTAAAGCTAAAAAAAGAAAAAGTACCCAAAGCCTACCTGAAATGTTTTTCTTCAGTGATTATCATTTCTTAGGGTTAATCTCAGTGAGTGGTTGTTAAGAACACCTTTGTGGTCTCAGCTGTTTGAACTTGCCCTCAGTAACGAGAGCTTAACTAGGAAGAGAAGAGTTCTAATCCTTTCAAAATGAATCACTGGGATGTTTATGTTCCGGAGTTGGGTTGGGCTGATTTTGTTGTAATAAAATCAATATATTGATAGAAAAATGGGTTTCTTACTTGTTAGGGCCTAGCTTTAAGACATTGAAGGCCAGCCTCTCTTTGCTGAATCAGAGAATGGAAGGAAATGTTGTGTAGCCACTTTAAGGACACGGAGGGGCCTATGAACCAGCCTCACCTCTTCCCACTTTTCCAACGAGTTGGTGGTATTGTGGATTTAAGAGGTTTGGATTGTTTTTAAGTTTTAAGCAATCATTGAAGAATGACTGTTCGTTGATAATAAGACAGGTGTCTCAAGAGCTCAGGGACAAGTTCAAGAGAAAACCTTTCTTGTACTGGGTTGCTTACGCTTCACAACTGGGAAATGGCAGAGCCAGGATTCAAATCCGGTCTGTCAAACCCAGACTCTAAATCTCGGATTCTTGAGCAATGCCCTCTGTAAGCATAAGGGTAGTTTTCAAAGTGGCAGGTGTCCTGCAGGCAGCCTGCTTTAGCGAAAGAGATCCAGAGTTGGGAGCCCTACCCCCCGGTGTGAGTTCCGTTTCTGCCACTTGAGGTGGCATGGTGACTTAATTTCTCTGGGCTTCCTCTTCCCAGTCTTCAAAATGAGAGTTGGTTCAGAGGACTGTGAAGGGTCCATTTTGGCCCTGACACTCTAGTTCCACGAAGAAGGTTGGTTACCGCCACCTCTGGTGCAGAGTATGCGAGAGCTCAGATGTGTCCTGACCCTTTCCAAAGCAGTAGTGTGAACGTACTGCTGGTGAGAAGACACCCCAGGCCCCCAGAGCACCAGGGCTCCGCATGTGTTACCTCTGCTCTGTAGGGACACCCGACCAAAGGAACCCCCATCACTGAGACTCTGAAGTTCTACCTTTTCTTGTTCTCCTCTACTTCTCAGAAATTTGGAGAGCTTGCAATGACCAGAGAATCAAAGGCCTTGATGGGACTTTATCATGGTCAGGTCCTGTGTAAGAAGAATAAATTTGGAACACCACAGAAGGAAGCAAAGTAAGTTAAACTCCACCTAGGGAGCTCTTGTAGGTTTCACTACAGAGCTAAATTCATACCTTCTGTCTTGCCTCCATGTACCTCTTCTCTCCTGAGCACCTTAGATCCCTTTTCTTACTAAGAACTTACTGGCTTTCAAAGTTCCGCCTGTGCTGAGTTTTCTCCAGGCCTATCTAATGGCTCCTATAGAGGCTTTCTTGTCTGCTATTGATGTCCCCTAGAAATCTGGCTTATAGCCCATGTTCCCACACCAAACACACACACTATGCACTGTTTAATGATCTTGTGTCTCCCTGTGACTTGAGATACCATCTCTGGGGACTCACACTTCTTCTCCCTAAAAAAAAAAAAAAAAAAAAGTCTCATTCTGACTGTTAAAGCTTGTCCTTCTAGCTTACAACCTAAACACTTAAGGTTCTACTTGCCTGTTTCATGTCATTCTTTGCAGCAAGCCTTTCGGTGCTGTGCTGCCCAAAAGCTCTTCAGCATTTTAATTTCATAATGCCCCTGACTTCACCTTCTAGCTCAGTGGTTCTCAGTCTGGGCCATGTTGCCCCCGAAGGATCATTTGATGATGTCTAGAAGCATTTTTGGTTCCCACAGGTGCCTCTGGCATTTAGTGAGCAGATCAGGGGTGCTGCTAAACATCCTACAGTACATGGGACAGGCCTGTGAATTACAGTAATCTAATCCAGAATGTTGGTAATGCCAAGGTTGAGTCTCACTGCTCTATATGAATTACTGTGAGGGCTTTCAGAGCAGCTATATTACTGCCTTCTCCACCCTTCATCTTTAATGAAACTACAATCCAAAATAGAAGTAAAACCGGTAAGAAATTTGGGTGAGGCAAATACGATGCAAGGCCAGAGGGCTAATTTCCAAATAGAATATGAACTGTGACCGTAACTGCTTCTCCAGGACGCATGTTGATCAGGGCAGTCAGTACCTGTCTGTGGAGTTTGTTCCACCAACGTGGCAGTATCTCGCATTCAATGGGTAAGGTTAATCGCTTCATGCTGCGGTAGAATAAGATGGCCCCCTAAGTCGCCATCTCTGCATACATTCTACAATAATCAGACAGAAGCAAGGACAGCACAGCCACCCTTTCCCCATGCGCGGCACAAATAGAAGACAAATATGCTGCCAACTTCTAATTATGTAAGAGGGAAACTTTATTACAACAGGAAGGAAAAGGAAGCAAGAGGGGGCGCCTGGGTGGCTCAGTGGGTTAAAGCCTCTGCCCTCGGCTCAAGTCACGATCCCAGGATCTTGGGATTGAGCTCCACATCGGGCTGTCTACTCGGCGGGGAGCCTGCTTCCTCCTCTTTCTCTCTCTCTCTGCCGGCCTCTCTACCTACTTGTGATCTCTGTTAAATAAATAAAATCTTTTTTTAAAAAAAGGAAGCAGGAAGAGAGAAGAAGAGAAGGATACTGGATCCTGCAAAATTACAAAACTGTAAAACACACACCAACTTCTACCTCTCCGCCATCCTACCCCTTTACCCCCGTCCCTCCATCTATGAAAAAATGGCATTAAAGAAACTACCTTGCAGCTGAGGAGAGGCCTCTTAAATTACAGAATCTATAATGTCAGCCACTCCAGACTCCTACTCCTGTCCACATATACCTCTTCCTATCATAGGCAGCTCGCATATAATGCCATTTGGGTAGGGTGTTATTATACCAAATACATAAAAAAGACAGGCAACATCCACATGAGTCTCACATAAGAAATAAGAAAATGAGGACAAAGTATTTAAGCTTGTGAAAATTCTCCTCCCCGCCCCCAAAAACAGCCAGAATACGGAAGAATACTGTAACAGAACACTTCCAAGCTTGAATGAGATATCCTTAAGTAAGCATTTACAGATAAGGGTGATCTAAGAGTTGACCTCACTTGGGGAATAAGTTGAGGAAAAAGGCTATGAATTAACTCTAGGGTACCCAAGGCAGGATAGGTTGAACGGAAGATTGACTAAGGGAACTTGAAGAACTGGGGCCTGGCTGCCTTAGGAAGAACGCGTGACTCTTGATCTCAGGGTCGAGCTTGAGCTCCATGTTAGGTGAAAGATTACTTAAAAACAAAAAAACAACAAAAAACACCTTAACGAAATGAAGAAAAGGTATCCTCTTGTTTTCCCTACTGCCAGTAATGCCTCTGCTTCCTCCACTTCTGTCTCTAGGCTCTTCCCCTCACCTTCGATAATTTAAATTCCTTATCTGTTTGCTCTTTTTTTTTTTTGAAGATTTTATTCATCCGGGTGTTGGACTCTGCACTAGACGTGGAGCCTGGCTGAGATTCCCCCACCCCCACACTGTTCAAGTGCTTGCATGCTCTCTCTTGCTTTCCCTCTCTTAAAAATAAATAAATAAATAAATAAATCTGAAGGTCAATTTTTCTTTTAAGATTTTATTTGTTTATTTGACAGAGATCACAAGTAGGCAAAGAGGCAGGCTGAGAAAGAGGGGGAAGCAGGCTCCCCACCGAGCAGAGCGCCTGTTGTGGGGCTCGATCCCAGGACCCTGGGATCATGACCCAAGCCAGAGGCAGAGGCTCAACCCACTGAGCCACCCAGGCACCCCTGAAAGTCAATTTTTAAAAATAAAAATTATTTAAATTTTTTACAGATTAGAAATGATTTTAAAACCTTATTTATAGATTAAAATCTTTAGAATTCTTTAATAGATAAAATCTATAGGTAGGTATAGATTTTTACAGATAATAATTATTTAAAATACCTTATTATTATGCCCACTTTCATTGGTTTATTGAATAACTTGGACGATCTCCCACTTTTACTGAAATGATTAGTTTACCAAAAGTCACTCATGCTTTCCTTCCAGGCACCTAGCCATTCTTGGTGCAGGGCTGATGGGAGCCGGCATTGCCCAGGTCTCTGTGGATAAGGGCCTGAGGACCATACTTAAAGATGCTACACTAGCCGGGCTGGGCCGAGGACAACAACAGGTGTTCAAAGGGTAAGCCCACTGTCTGCCTCTGTCAGCAGAATGCTGTTTGTTTTTTGCCATTACATATTCCTTTTTCCTGAACATGGTGAGTACTGGATGCTCCGTAGTTAAGCTCTTGCCTTTGATTTTTAGAGACACTAGTTCCTTCACCTTTACTTTATTGCGCATATTAGAAACCATTAACATCATTGGAATCTGTAATGTCTGTGGAAGAGAAAACCATCAGATATTTTTAAATGCCATTTATTTTATGCTTTGATATCAGGACTAGAAATTCTCGTGTTTGTGAGTTTTGATGGTTTCCATCTCACTGTCATACTGTTATGGAACACTGAAACAGCACGACCTTGGGGAAGGAAATGTGCCGTAACTGCACGTTGAAGGTGGGGCTGGGGTCAAAACTCTTGAACCTTCTGTTTCTTGGCTGGCGATACTGTAGAGAAGGAGGAAACAGATTTGGTTCCACCATGTCTGAGACTGTGTCTCCATCTTACCTCTGAATTAATAAAAACTGACTATTACTCTCCCTCCTCCCCACCTTCCCCTTCCCTCCTCCCACACGCTGCCTGTTTTACAGAGGGGGAGAAACTGAGCAGCCGCTTAGCCAGACTAGAAACCGGTTCCAGCTCAGGTCTGTGCTTCAGTGTAGTGGACAAGCTGGCTACGTGTGACTTCCAGTTGAATGAGGTTTTTTTGTTTTGTTTTTTTGTTCGTTTTAGATTTATTTACTTATTTGAGAGAGAGAGAGAGAGAGAACACAAGCGGGGGTGGGGTGGGGCAGAGGGAGAAACAGACCGCCCACTGAGCAGAGAGCCCAGTGCAGGGCTCCATCCCAGTAGCTGGGACCAGGACACAAGCCGAAGGCAGAGGCTTTTTGAGGCACCTTCAGTCAGCTTTTTTGTTGTTTCTCAAATGGGTTATGTAGCTTCAGCCCATTTTGACCTCTTTTCTGCAGGGAGGCTCTGAATGTTGCTACTGTAACGCTATACAAGATGTGGCAGGTTTAATCATTTTGGCAGATTATCGTAAGATAGCAAGGAGTTGAGTAAAAGATTTGTGACCAAAAGAAAAAAAAAAAAAATGGGCCTGTGCTCACTAACAGCATTGCCCTGAGACTAGCCTGTACGCACCCCCAAACATCATCTCATACGGTCACCGAAATGGGAAATTGCTGCTCTAGAATGGGTTCCACCCCCTGTCTCTTTTGGATTTCAGTGCTCCCGCTTTCCCTTTGTGTCTCAGAAGCCTGGGGCTCGGGCGACTGCCCCTCACCACACTGCTGACTTGTGACACGTTTCCTATCCTCTCTTGATAACAGTTTCATTAGGCCTTAGAGCGACTAATAATGTTCTGAACTCCGATAAGCATCGGGTTTGCTAACTCCTGACATCGTTGTCAAAAACCAAGAGATTGGACTTTTAAGACTTTGAATACTTTGAACTTACCTTGTGGCTTTAATTTTTCTTTTATTAGTGAATGGGATTTAGCTTCATTCTTCATTCAGAGGAAAATTCTAGGTCAGTCGTTCTGAAAGTGTGGTCAGATTATAACCCAAGAGAGCCTGTTTTTCTTGGCACTGAAAAGTAATCCGTTAAACGTCTGAATAGTAGGAATCCTTTTTATTATCTCCCTATGGGCAGGAAGAAACCTTGAGTCAATATTTTATGTAATCAATATAATATGCCACTTAATATGTGCCAACTGGAAAGTAAATTAAGAATATAAGAAACAGTGCTCACTCTCTCTTCTCCAGAAGATTACAGTTACAGAGTAACAGGATGGTGTGTAATGAGGTGCATGTCCCTGTGGTCTAGGACACGTGTTGGGTGTTTCCTCTGTTACAGGTAGAGAGTTACCAGAGCTGCTTCTCTCTTTTGCCATTCCAATATTTGTGTACTCCTCTTGGCAAATTTAAATGCTTGATGAGTGATAGAGTTTAGGTAAGTTTCACACGTAGAAGTCTCTCACTGGAGAAAGAACGTGGGCTTGGGGCCAACCTGCCTTTGGCCTGGTGCCCTGCCATTTGACCACATGTCCCTCTGAGCCTATTTGAGCAACTCTTCTCCCTCAGAGCAGAGTAACAGAACTGCCTCACAGAGCTGATGAAAAACACAGCACAGTGTCTGTCCGGCCCGTGGATGCTCCACAAATGTTAAGTTTCCCGTCTTCCCTTCTGACTCGGACTGTGTTTTTTCTAGATTAAATGATAAAGTGAAGAAGAAGGCTCTAACATCGTTTGAAAGGGACTCCATTTTCAGCAACTTGACTGGGCAGCTCGATTACCAGGGTTTTGAAAAAGCTGACATGGTGATTGAAGCTGTTTTTGAGGACCTTAGTCTTAAGCACCGAGTGCTAAAGGAAGTGGAAGCGGTAAGTCGGAGGCCTGTTGTACTTGAATCGTAGCCTAGCAGTGGAGGACACAGAGATAGGTTTTTTAAAAGGAAACTCATAGTTCTTTTTATAGAGCTGTTCATGTCCAGACCTTTCAGTTTTTCTGTGAACCCATGCACAGTACATAGGTTACAAAGGTCAAATCTGAGTCCTGAGGTAAGAAAATCAAGTAGCACAAAGCTCGTTAGTGTTCTGTGGGAGTTGGGTCACTGGACATAGAGATGACCTCTTGGAGTGTAGCCAGCTGTCTTAACATTCAGGGTCAGCTACAAGCCGTAACTAAACTTCTGCAGGTCTAGCCAGCACAGGACACAGGGGAGAAATTCTCTCCCCAGGCAGGTTTCAGATGCTTCCTTTGTGGAAATGGTGCCTTGGTCTTGATCGCGAGTGCTCTGCATGCTGTGTGCAAAACAGGTGCCTGTGGATGGTGTAAAGAGTGAGCCCAGAGGAGAACAAAGATAGGAATGAGTATGAGGTAGAACCGGGGCCTGACGGTACACGAAATGCCACTGGCTCGGCAGCTCTCCCGGTGCCCTACTCTTACAGAGGCCTCTGTGTGAGGGCGGGCCCTGCTCTGCCACGCTCTCAGCCTGTGGAGACACTACCGACAAGCAGTTGTGCTTGGGACAGCTTCCGCTTCGGAATCCATGCCCTGGGAAATCTTTTGACAGAGGGTAACGTAGATTCAGCTGGGGGGAACATTCAGAAGAGCCGCATGGATTCGTATCCCATCTGTGCCGAGTGGCATTAAGGCGCAGAGAGGTAGGTGGTGTTCCGGGGGGCTTGGAGGGCGCTGCTGAGCCCGCGGCTGGTAGATCCTGGCAAGAAGTAAAAGCAGACACAGGCAGCATGGTGAGAAGACCATTGACCAGCTGACGAGCTGATGGTCTTTGCATTTGGAAAATCTGGGTTTGGGACCCCGGGCATGGAGAAGGGTGTGTCAGTTCTAGCAGCAGGGAAACTAGTGATCAGGGGACAGAGAGGGATCCGATCGAGAGAAGGGCAGACTCTGAGCAGACGCTACGGTGTTGACCTCTGGCTTCCAGAAGGACAAAAAATCAGGGCTTCTTAAGGTCTGGAGCTCAGAGTGTCGCTCCTGTAAAGGCAAGTCACGAGATTCAGAAGGGCGGAACTAGGCTCTGCATCTGGGTTGCAGGAAAGCCCAACGTGAATCAGGAAGGGAGGAATTGGAGCCGGCTGTCCAGCGGCCTTTGGAGACATTGGCCTGCTCTTCATGATGTCCTCACTGGCGTGAGACACCCCACCGCGCAGACCTGCCGCTTGAGGCTCCTGACTTCCTTGCAGTCATGCTCTGCTCTCAGTTCACACTTCTGACAAGCTAAAATCCTAAAAGCCTTTACACAAGCTGACTGCCAAGCCAGGTTATTTTTGTGGGGTTTTTTGTTTGTTTTTAAAGATTTTATTTATTTATTTGACAGAGATCACTAGTAGGCAGAGAGGCAGACAGAGGTGGGGGTGGAGAGTAGGCTCCCCACTGAGCAGAGAGCCTGATGTGGGGCTCGATCCCTGGACCCTGGGATCGTGACCTGAGCTGAAGGCAGAGGCTTAACCCACTGAGCCACCCAGGCGCCTCCAGAGCCAGGTTTTGTCCAGCAGGAGCCTCTTTAGGTTTTTCCTGTTTTCTTTTTAAAAGAATCTTAATGCGGTATTCTACCTTTGTCCCCATTACAATTGCTGTCACTTTACACTCAGCTTTTCAGGGTGTTGCATGTATCTTGAACCTTGACTCCATCTCCTGTGTTAGGATTTTGCCTGTCCCGGTATGCACAGATCTGACAGGTGTGCCTTCCCATGTTCTTTGTGCACGCAGCTGAATAAAAACATGAGTAGTTTGGGATCGTGAACAGAATGCTGAGACGTTCTACATTAGAGATTGTTCTCCAGGATGATAGAGAGAACAGTTAATAGGATTCGTGTGCGGTAGATTAATTACAGTGGTGCAGTTTTCTAACAGCACCTTGTATAAAATGAGCTGGGCACGCGTGCTGTGGCTGGTTCTTAGGAAGGTAAAGTGTAAGGGGATTGTCAGTTTTCAGATTCGAGAGCAGATCCAAACAAGAGGGACTGATATGCATGCTGAATCTTGAAATGAACAAGAATTGACTCAAGGTTATCTATTCAGTATTTATCTGAGGTCTCATTTACCAAACTGCTGAGATGCAGTCGCCAGATTAGGACACTGAGCCAGAACTAGTAGGTGGCAGAATGGGAAAGAGAACCAGGTCAACACCCTTCCCATCACAGAAGGGCTGGGCGGTTGTAAATGTCACCAGATAGTATCTCCTGTCTGAGTGGTTGTGGGGGGAGTGGGGCCAGGCCCAGGTTTCACGTTTTAGCTCTGCTCCGGGCTCCAGTCTTCTCCCAGGCTTACGGGACACATTCTTCAATGCTTTTCCCCTGCAGGTGATTCCAGATCACTGTGTCTTTGCCAGTAACACATCCGCTCTCCCAATCAATGAAATAGCTGCTGTCAGCAAAAGACCTGAGAAGGTAAATTCTGAGCAGAGGGAAGACCCTGAAGTCTTTCCCTGAGAAAGGCTTAGAGCATTAGCAGGGCCTGGTGTGGACTGTGGGATGGAGGGGTGATGATGTTTTCCCCAAAACTGGGCACAGAGCAGCTAACACCGTGACCGCTGTGAGATACGGGGTGAAGTACAACCAAAATATACTTTAATAGGTGATTTGCATCCTTAACAGCTCTTATTTTTTAGGTTCAGACTATAAAATGGACCGTTTTTATAATTAGGTATTTAAAGATAGGCCCAAGGGGCACCTGGCTGGCCCAGTCAGTAGAGCATGTGACTCGTGGTCTCGGGGTTGTGATTGAACCCCATGTTGGGTGTAGAGATGACTTAAAAACAATAAAATCTTTTTAAATTTTAAAAAATAAAGATAGGCCCTTAAAATAAGAGGGGTACTCCAAAATATCACTTCAGCTACAGAGCAGACACTGGTGACGGTCTAAGACAGGCTTGGTTCCAGTTCCACATCCAGGAATAGATCAGGTGGGGTGGCGAGGTGTGTCCACCTGTAGGTTCACTTAGAACTTCTACCCAGGGTAGCACTTTCAGTGAGTGTTTAGAATGATGACTGGAAATGTGTCTTTGGGCTTCTGCTGTCTACCAGTCACCCAGGGAAAGTGAAATCGCTCGGAGAGAAATCAAACACCTCACCTCCCTGGAGGTTAGCAATTAGCCTCAGCTAAGCAGAGCCAGCCAGAAGTAGGAAGGAAACATAGAAGACTCATAAGCAGCCAAAATTGTTCAGACGGGTGCTTGTATTGAAAACAAAAAAAGTCTGTTTGTTCCTATTCTAATAGCTCACGAATGCAGGGTAAGCTTGTTTCCAAGCACACCTCGGATTGGAAGCGATGCGGGGCCTGACAGACAAGTTCAGGGATGTCAGGAAAAGGTCACAGGGAGAAGAGTGATGCTGAGGAAAGACGAGGAAAGACACAAGAACACTATAAAGGCAGACAGTCTGGCCATGTCACCTCAGTCAGAGCACGGCAGCATTCAAGTCCGTGACGGAGAATCTTTGATGCTAACTTCCCGTTTTCCCAGTGGAGCGGGAAAAGCATCATGCTTTGTAGTCCTGGCCTCCAGAGACCGAGGATAGCTTCCGTCACCTGCTTTCCCTGTGTTGCATAAAATTACAGTGATGGGGGACGCCTGGGTGGCTCAGTTGGTTAAGCAGCTGCCTTCGGCTCAGGTCATGATCCCAGCGTCCTGGGATCGAGTCCCACATCAGGCTCCTTGCTTGGTGGGGAGCCTGCTTCTCCCTCTGCCTGCCACTCTGTCTGCCTGTGCTTTCTCTCGCTTCTCTCTCTATGACAAATAAATAAATAAAATCTTTAAAAAAAAAAAAAATTACAGTGATGGGTACGGGGAGGGCGACCAGCCACCTGCTTATCCAGGACAGGTTGGTCCCCTTTGGCATAGCTTTCTTGAGGGCTACAGATTTTGCTTGGGGTAGTGATTCCACGAGTGTATGTGCAGTTGTCAGAATCACCGAAATGAACATTTTAAGTTCTGTGCATTTTACTGTGTCTAAGTATATGTTGTAAAGGCTAATTCCTTTCGCTCATAAGTACTGACTCTGAATCAGGTCCTGTCTTTTTAAATAGTTTAGACACAAGTTAAGGAACAGTTTCGGGTTCAGAAGCAACTTTAGGTTTGGTAAGTTCATGGAACATTTAAGTGACCTGTGCATTATGTAATGGAGAGTAGGCAGGCTTTGGAACGGGCCAGCTGCGATGGAATCCCACTGCCATTCACTAAGGGACCCTGAGCTCCCAGTCTTAACCTCCTGGTGACTCTTTTCCCCTCATCTAGATAAGACTGACTAGTTCACAGAGTGATGGGTTAAATGTAAGGAATAAATGGCAAAGGCATTAAAGAACAGTGGGTAGCCAGCAGTCAGCAACTGGTAGTTATCATTAGTTGTAGCTTACAGCTAACGCAAGGGTAAGAGGGGCAAAACTACCAGTTTTAGGATTAAATCATTCTCTCCCACAGCAGCTCAGTTGGGAGGACTGTCTAATTGTTAACTTGAGGAGGAGGTTCTGAACTTCAGCATATATCAGAATTACCTGGAAGACTTCTTAAACACAGTCCTGGGCCCTGCCCCTAGCCTCTCATTCAGTAGATCTGGATCTGGGGTGGACCGGAGAATTTGTAGTTCTCAAGTTTCCCAGGCGATGCTAATGTTGCTGTCCCATCGCTTCACTTTGAGAATCATTGGTTTAATGAATCTTCAGGTGCATTTGAACTGATAATTTTAAGATTAATTTATTTGAAAAAGAGAGAGTGTGGGAGTTGGGGAGAGGGACAGAGGGAGAGAGAGAATCCCAGACTCTCCATTGAGCTCAGACCCCAACACAGGGCTTGATCTCATGACCCGAGACCATGACCTGAGCCAAAATCAGGAGTTGGACATTGAACCAACTGAGCCAGGCATCCCTGAACGTTGTTGTTATTTAAACCCAGTACCCTGGTAGTGAGACCCACGTGTGTAAAAAGCAGATACATCTCTGACAGTCCAGCATATTAATGGGTTCCTCTGCCTACCTCTGCCTCCCCCATCTCAAAAACAGTGGGCCCTCTAAACCCCCAGTGTCAGTAATGGGAGTGGAACCTTCATTCATTCTTCCCTGATGAGTCTAACTGGGTCGTTAGCTGTGATTTTGGCATTAATTGTTAGTAGGATATGTTGCCCTAGAAGCAGTTGGAAGAAGATTCTAGTGAGCCCTCTGAGAATACTGAGCTTTTTAGGAAAGAACCACAGAGCCAAACTACTCAGATGACTTCCCTTGCTTTCCTACCAAAACACGGAGTGCTGTCCGCTTCCCTCCCCACGGTCTTCGAGCCGGTGGCTTTGTGTTCCCCGTGCAGGTGATCGGCATGCACTACTTCTCTCCTGTGGACAAGATGCAGCTGCTAGAGATCATCACTACCGACAAGACGTCTAAGGACACAACCGCTTCGGCCGTAGCCGTTGGGCTCAAGCAGGGGAAGGTCATCATTGTGGTTAAAGTAAGGAGTTGTGTAACAGAGCCGCAGATCTGGGTGTACCGCCTTGATTAAAGTGCCGTCAGCTAGGACAGAGTCTCCCTCCCAGTGAAGTCTGGCTGTGAATGTTTGCACAGATTCCTTATACCTTCAGGTTTATGACTGTTCTGGGGCAAATAGGTCACCTTTTAGTAGGATTTCCCCTTGGTTGTGTGTGGTGCGGACTGGGCTGCTGAGTCAGTGTCTGAGAGGGGGAGTGGCTGGGATGTGGCCGGTTCTCCCAGCCCTTCCAGAACTTGCGGGTGGCTGTGAAACCCTCTGCTGTGCTCTTTGGTTCAAGCCGTGCTGCCTTGGCTGTGGCTTCCACTGCCATGTAATTTTGATGATTCTGTTTGGGAATATAAATCACCTTGTATTTGAGAGGACACGTGGGGAAGAGAACCTTCTTTTGGCCTTGCATCGTACCCACAGTGGAGGGGCCAGCGAGCTCACGTTCTCTCCCTTGGCAGGACGGACCTGGCTTCTACACCACCAGGTGTCTCGCACCCATGATGTCTGAAGTCCTCAGAATCCTACAGGTCAGTGCTGCTCGTGGAATGTCGGCAGCGTCTCCCACTTCTTAAACCAGTCCTCCACACTGGTACTGCTAAGGTGAACAGGCTTCCTTCTAATACATTTAAGTCCAGGCTCTTCTCCAAGGCGGCCCTTTTGTGCCTGATCCTTCCACACCATGGTGGAAAATCACGGCCTTTGCTGCCCTACAGCGGGCAGAACTTGAGCTCTGCTCCCTCACTCCCCTCACTGCTCCCTAGGACCAGACACCTCCTGACAGTGCTCTGCACAGCGTCTGCCTCCCTTAGAGGCCAGAACCACCCGGAACAGACAGGTCCGTTTGGTCTGGTTGGTCCTGGAGCAGCTTCTGCACGCACCCCTCTGGGGGTGCCTTCTCAGGCACAGGCTCCAGGGGGCGATCTCTGCTCCCAGCTGTGGAGAAACCTCGCCCGCCTGCCATGGAATCTCATCACTGCTGAGGGTCCGAATTGCAGACAAGAAGGAAATGAATAGTGTGTTCACCTCTGAAGTTGTTCAGGCCTTAAAGTGCTGTGGGTTAGGGAAGGCCCAGACTTTCCCCCGGTGGCTCCCAAACCTCCTTTGCTTTCCCTGAGTGGGCCGGCCTTAGTCCTGGGCCCGGCCAGGTGGCACCCCGGAGAGAAGCAGGTGTCGGACCGGCCCTGTGCCAGAGGGCCAGCATGGGGAGCCCTTGGCAGAGGGTCCGGAATGCCTTCCTCCTCTAAGGTCCCTGCTTATCTCCCACTCAGGAAGGAGTTGAGCCCAAGAAGCTGGATTCCCTCACCACAAGCTTTGGCTTTCCTGTGGGTGCTGCCACACTGGTCGATGAAGTGGGTGTGGATGTAGCAAAACACGTGTCAGAAGATCTGGGCAAAGCCTTCGGGGAGCGGTTTGGAGGTGGGAGCGTAGAACTGCTGAAGCAGATGGTGTCCAGGGGCTTCCTGGGTGAGTAGCCTCAGAGAAAACTAACACCCTGAGAGCAGAGTTTCCTGAGACACACAGTTCCAGAAGGCCTGTGGGTGAGAGTCTTTCCTAACACTGAGCCCACATCAGGGGGAGTTTTTTTTAAATGATTGCATGACAACCCTGGCCTGAGGCCCTGCCATTGCCCAGGGTGTGCAAACCAGACATTTTCATCTGGCCCAAGGCCTCTCACACACCTGTGATCCTGCGGGAGCAGACTCGGCCCCCAGGCTTTACCGTGCTGTCTGGCCACACAGAGCACGTGGTTGAGGCCTGCCAGAGCTGGCTTTCTGTCTCGGCAAAGGAGCAGCAGAAGCAACCCTAGGACCGGGGCGTCTACTAGGCCCTGGTGTTGCATAATGGCTGGAAGGAAAGCTCACCCAAGTGCTCTTTCCCACCCGCATCCACAGACTTGAAAGCCCCAAGAAACACAAGATCATTTTTCTTTGTCAGCCTTGTGGACAAACGTGAAGTTTCTAGGGTTAGCTAGACAGACACATGCAGGGATACAGTTGAGAGACTGGAGCCGTACATCAGACTAGGAGAGAAGAGAATCCGCAGGCCTGAGCTCTGAGATCCCGTCATTCTCCCCTCTCTGGCTTCTTTTAGGTCGCAAATCTGGGAAGGGCTTTTACATCTATCAGGAGGGTGTGAAGAACAAGAATGTGAATTCTGACATGGATGGCATTCTGGCAAGTCTGAAGGTGCCCCCGAAGTCTGAAGTGTGAGTTAACTTCAGTAGCTAGTAGTGCGGAAACCGGTTTCTCTTCAGCCCAGAGCTGCTCCGCCCTCTTGCTACTCCCCTTAACTGACCAGAACCCTTCTGCCTTCCACATGCCATCTCGTTTTCTGCCCCGCGTCAGGGTCAAGACTACAGCTGAGCCTCGGAAAGACCCCTGCTCCAGCCTTCCCTCTGGAGGTCTGGAGGGCAATAGAAAACCTGGCATCCTGGGCCCTCTCACCCCGCCAGACCCTCTCTGTCATTCGTAACTGACAGCTGCTGGTGGCAGGAGATTCTGTCTGCTCTGCCCAGCCCTGCGCTAGCTGCCAGCCTCTGGTTACTTAGGCCGACGAGCTCTGAGCCACCTTTTCCCGGAGCAGAGCTGCCCTCCCGCGGGCTCGTCTCTGCACCATCGCGAGCTGCGGACTGGCTGGCCCTCGGAGCGCCATTCGCTTCTGCAGCCGCAGCTCCTGCGTCCCTCCCCGGGACACTTCATCTACCTGAGTGTCTCTCCCTGTTGGCAGCTCCTCCGACGAAGACATCCAGTACCGCCTGGTGACCAGATTTGTGAACGAGGCGGTCATGTGCCTGCAGGAAGGGATCCTGGCCACACCCACAGAGGGAGACATCGGCGCGGTCTTCGGGCTCGGCTTCCCCCCGTGTCTCGGAGGTTGGTCTTGCGGGTTGGGCAGGGCAGGCAGCTTGTTCTGTCCGAGAGCTTGTCCTGTCTCCTGCAGCAGGTCCTGTCTTTCCTTTTAGGGCCCTTCCGCTTCGTGGATCTGTACGGTGCTCAGAAGGTAGTGGACCGGCTCAGGAGGTACGAGGCCGCCTATGGAAAACAGTTCACCCCGTGCCAGCTGCTCATCGATCACGCTAACAGCCCTAACAAGAAGTTCTACCAGTGAGCGGGCCCTTGGCCCTGCTCCGGCCCCTCACCCAGCTGCCAGCAGAGCGGCGTCTGGCTGCGTCGGCGTAACCAGAAGGCAGGCGAGCTCTGGCCCTGGGTGTGCGTCCTGATTAAAGTGCCTTCAGCTAGAACAGAGTCTCCCTCCCGGTGGAGTCTGGCTGTGAATGTTTGCACTTCATGCCAGGAGCCCGTGAGCCACACCGAAGGCTGGCTCCAGAGCCATCCTGCTGCGGGCTCCGCCAGGGCTGGGGGTGGCCAGGGGTGGCCCCGGGCAGTTCTGCACCCGGCCACGATAACAATAAAAACCAACTCTTAACAGCCTCTCTGCCTCCCTGCTCCTTTTTCTTCTGTGTCCTTCTGGGTTAAGCCCTCTCCCTTCAAGGATTTAGAATAAAGCCCTGGGCTGTTTGGGTGTGAATGTGTTGGGAGAGTTTTAGCACCTTGAGACAGAGACCGTGATGATAAAGGGGGACTTAACGCACTAAAAAGCCTTCGGAACCTGGCCGTATAGACCTGCTCCAGCAGGCTTCCTCTTGCCCTGGGAGACAGGCCTGACTGAACAGAGCAGCTGAAGTGCCACAAGCTTCGAGGCCAGGTTGTAAGAGACCTCCTTCCCCAAACTGTAATGCCTCATGGTACCATGGCACCCAGTGCTTTTCGTAGTGGGACTCATGTGCTCTCGGGATGTTAACACTGGAGTGAAGCAGAGGAGAGACTATTTTCCTGGCCAGTAGATCCTGCTCGTCTTGGCTGGCCCTGAGCACGGGAGAATGGGTGGATCACCGGAGACCACATGGTGAGCTGTTCAAGGAGTGCCCGGCCAACCCACTGGCGCTCTGCCCTCCCGGTGCCCTCTGGGCCGGGGAGTCCCTTTGATCCTGTGCCAGCGGCAGCAGACCCTGGTGTGTGGAAGCAGCCTCGGGGCTCCTGCCCAGTCTGGTGGAGGGGCCCACACTACACGTGTGCAGAACTGAAGTCCCAGTACGCCGTGACCCACTGCTCCTGCCTCTGTTCCACGTGCCGGTGCCTCGCCGACCCCTGGTGCCAGCTTTGCTGGGACCCGTGGACAGAGAGCCTCGTGCCGATTCCACGGACCACTCCCAGGTGCTGCGAAGCCAAACCCTAAAACCGAGTCACCTGTGTGCTGGGATTTTCAGATGACCAGTAGGAAATAGGGAACGGATGCTCTACGCAGAGCCATTAACGGGATTCTAAATGGGGGCTCTGGGAGGGCGTCAGGGAGCCGTTTGGTCAGTGCAGGAACTTAAACTTGGGCGCCAGCTGAGGACAGGGAGCTTTCCAGTCAGCAGCACTAGGAATTGGGTTGAAACGCTGGTGAGAGATGGAAGGTTCTTGTAGGGTAGGGGCTGAGGAGGGGCTTTCGGAAGGGAACCCAGGAGTGGGCCACGTGCACACCCCACTCCAAAGTCCTCCCCTGCCCGGAGGCTCATGCCTTGTACCTGCCGGTTCCCTGGGCCCTCCAGAGGAAGAGGGCCGACACCCAGAGTTGCCCCCCGACTCCTGTTCAGTGCTCTAGCATTTATTTCACGAGTCCTTGAGGATTCACAGAGTGATCGGCAGGGAAGCCCAATGCTTCAGCATCAGCGTGTGTGCTCTACTTCCGGACTCCCCTTGGCCCCAAGCGGAGGCGACTGCCCAGGGTGCGAGCACCAGCGTGGCCTCACTATACTTCAGAGGAAAATGGAGCAAATAAATATCTAGGTAGGTAGGCTAGGTAAGGCAGAAGAGAAGGCTGGTCCGGCTGGGGCCTGCCGCTAGTGGCATGAGGAGAGTTAGTGCAGCCCCGGGGGGCGGGGGAAGGGGGACCGGGAGAGTTGGGGGTGGGGGGACGGCTGGTTGGACACAGCGGCCAGCCTGCTCCCAGTGCCAGCAGACTGCCACGCCCGGTTCCAGGCCCCAGAGACCTGACAGGCATAGGCACAAGCGCAGGAGGCCTGGGCTCCAGGAGCAAGGAGAAAGCCGGTTTTCCCAAACCACGGTGCTTTCTCTTTCCCAACCATCCTGCCTAGGCCAGTGACAGACCAGAGAAGGACACCAGGTGTTTGCTGGAGCCCAGTGAAGGGGGCAGGAGCCAGGCAGAAGTGGGAGTGCTTGGAGGCCACTTGCCGCTACAATCCAGGAGCAGCTGACTTCAATCTACCCGCTTCTCCAGGGAGTGAGAACCTCAGACCCGACCCAACCCGAAGGACGGAAGGCAGCAGCGGGGGCGCTAGAGACGTCTAGAACATCGGTCTCCCTAGCTAGGTGAGCGGGTCAGCGGCAGAGCTGTGCTCTTCCGGAGTCCTCCCCCGCCAACCAGCGCCCTGAGCCAGAGCCTTGAGGCACAGCGACACAGGCTTGACACACCTGTGCTCCGGGCCAGGGCCTGAGTTCATACAAGGGGAAAGGAAGGGCATCCCAGAGATACAGGAAGGGCCCCCAGACTCTGGGGTGGCCAAGGCCAAAAGCCCACAGAGCACGGGGGCGGGGGGGGGGGGCACTTGGGGAATTTGTGCTTAAATGATGGCCCGTCTGCCCTTGTCTCTAACCTGAACCTACAAGCTTGAGAAGTGCAAGATGTCTGACACTCTCCACAAGGGCGGGGGAGGATGTCGGGTCACCATGCTGGCCAGCTTCTGACACCCCATCCCGCCACCGTGGGAATCCCAGCAATGTGTCCCCGGGCCCAGGGGCACACTGGTGCCTCTCAGAACAAAGGTCAGATGCCCCCATTTCCATTTCCAAGTGTGTCTCCCCTGGATTCCCTCAGAGGGGCCACCTGGCTGCCTCAGTCTTGGCACAGATTCTCCTTGCAGGAGGACCTGCTCTGGGCCCACTGTCCACCCGCAGACCCGTGGCTAACCCCCGTGGCCTCCAGGCCAGCGTCCCAGCTGTGCAGCCGTGAGCTGGGAGGCTCAGATCTTGGGCCTCCAGCCTTTGATGAACTGCATGATCTTCTTGACCTGCAGCTTCGTGAGATGGAAGTCATCGGCCAGGATGTCCTCGCTGAGCTGCACAAAGATGCTGCCGTCAATGCGTTCTCGGGCAAAGAAGCTCACCACGTCCTCCGAGAGACCAATGAAACGCAAACTTCGAGAGACTTCTTCCAGGGAGAGCGCAGACAGGTCAGCAGGGGGCTGCCAGGAGGAGGCATCCCGGCCTCCCCAGCCTGCAGCCCCCTCCCGGGGACTGGCAGGAGGCCCTTCCAGGCGCCCCTGGGGCAGAAGGAGCCGTGCTCCGCCTGCCTCAGGCCCCTGCAGGCCCACCGGTAACAGCGGGGTGGGGACCTGCCGCAGCACCAAACCTTCGGATTCAAAGGCCTTGGGGGGTCCAAGTGGCGAAAGGCAGGGAGCCCCCACCGCTCTGGGCTCCTGACAGCGCAACAGCTCGGGCTCCGGGGAATTGCCCTGGCGCAGCTCGAAGGAATCAAAGGGCTCCAGGGCTGACTCCTGCCACTCAGAGGAAGACGACGACGAGGTGGGGCACGAGGGGGGAGCAGCTGAATAGGCCTGGCCTGGGGAGCCTGGGCCTGGGGAAAAGGCAGGGCTGGAGGTAGCCAGGGGACCCGCATTGGTGGTGGGCCCAGAAGAGGAGGCTGCTGAAGGGCCTGAGGAGTAGACAGGCCCCGAAAAGGGGTTGAGAGCTCCAAACGGAGCAAAGCGTTTCTGGGGGTGAGAGGGCTTGAGCAGAGGCGGGCAGCTGTGGTACGCCTGAACGGGGGTGTCAGCCCCCAGGAGGGAGGTGGCTCGACTGCTCAGAGGCTCTGCAAGGGCCCGGGCGGCCTGGCTGGGCTGCGTGGTCGAGGGCAGGGGTCCCGGGGGTGGGCGGCTGGACGACTCGCCCGCCTTGCAGTCTCCCCAGGTGCACGGGTAGCAATAAAGGGAGTAGGCGTCCGGGGACGGAGAGCCGCTGCCGCTGCGGGAACCTGTCCTGTGGGCAGAGAGCAAGACACGCACGGAAAGGTAAGCCAGTGCAAGAGGGAAACGCCACAGGCTCCTAGGGCACAGCACAGCGCTCCGCCAGGCCAGAGACTGCCACTCGGATCTCAGGAATGCCTGCTCGCGCCCCAGCCCCCAAGGCCCGAGACCACCACCTCCCCACCGGCCCCGGGTCTGCCCATGTCTGTCCTCCAGCCTCTCCCACCCCAAGAAAAATTAAACTAAACTGAATTACATAAACACTTTAATAGAGCAAGGAGCAGTCCCTGTGGCCGATCCCAGGCTGGAGGGAACCTGAGCAGGGTTCCCATCCACTCGCCGGGAACAAGCTGAAGCAGCAAGGTGGAAAGCAAAGCTGCGGCCCATCCGATCTGAACGGCAGGCCTGGACTCTTCCTCCCTTGGCTCTGGCTCCCCTCTCCCGGCCATTCCCCTCCTCAGTGCCCCTCAGGAGGACCCAGCACCAAGAGAAGGCAGGGGCTCACCCATCCTGGAGGCCAGATGAGTAGTAGGAGAGGCTGGAGCTAGGTGAGTGGACAGGCTGCAGCTTGGGGAACCGTGGGGGCACCGGGGGGCTGCCCGAGAGCCGGCCGCTGCCATTGCCGCCCCGGGGAGGCACAGGGGGGGCATTGAGCAGGCGGCACTCCTCCTTCACCTGCAAGCAGAAGGCCATGACTCCACACCCTGTCCCAAGCAGTGGACTCTCCTAATTCTCCCTTTCCCAAGCAGCTGGGTGAGGAGGGTGTCTGGGCCTGACCCTTTGCCATGAGACTGCCTTTGCCTTACCTCCAACTACTCACCCACCCCACCCCTGGTAGCCTCTCCAGCCTGTCACTCTGAGAGAGCCCACATACACCATCTCCCACGGCCTTGGAAATCCATCGTGAGTGTAAGAGAATACAGAAGTAGATCAAAACAGGTTAGTCAACCTAGTCCCTTAAGGAAAAGGAAAGTGGGGGGCGCCTGGTTGGCTCAGTGGGTTGAAGCCTCTGCCTTCAGCTCAGGTCATGATCTCAGGGTCCTGGGATCGAGCCCCGCATCGGGCTCTCTGCTTGGTGGGGAGCCTGCTTCCCCCTCTCTCTCTGCCTGTCTCTCTACCTACTTGTGATCTCTGCCTGTCAAATAAATAAATCTTAAAAAAAAAAAGGAAAAGGAAAGTGGTATTGACAGGGAGAAGAAAGGGAAGGACAAGTATCTGCCATCTGTACCCCTTCTTTATAGGTCAAATACTCAAAGTGGACTTGGACTCTCAGAGCTGTTAATAGCTATAGCCCATTTCTGTGGACAAGTATGGTTGGGAAGTTCTGTGTTAGGCATAAACAGGGTTCCTTGGTGCAGGACTTCTCAGAGCCTTTAATAAACCAAAGTTCTGTGGCTCCAAAGTGAGAGGGGGAGCTAGGAATCATCACTACATATTTCTAGATTTATTCCATCATGAGACCTTCTTTTCACTTACAACTTAAAGGATTCCTGGATCGCTTCTCAGCCTTTTGGCTAAGATCAAGTGTAGTATCTGTTCTTATCAGTTTAAAGGATTCCTGTTCTGTGGGACCTTCAGAGCCCATCCCAAATTCTTTCAAGCTAAAGACCTACTAGCATCTTTATCTCCAGAATTTCCAATGCCACAGCCTCTAGCATCCTTTACTACAAATATGCTCTTATGTCTTTCCCCTTGTTCTTCTCCCCTTCGCCTGCCTACCCCCCATCCCGTCACACACTCCAGAAGCAGGAGCCTAGGGCTCAGGAGAACTTGCCTCTGGCTGGCCACCTCCGTCCCCTGAGAAGAGCGAGCCCCCAGCTCGGCTCCTTGCCTCCCACCCTTCCGGCCTACATCACGGCCACTCACCGCCTCGGACTTGGGGGGGACGGGAGGCGGCGGTGCCTCAGGCTCCAGGCGGGACGGCCCGGGGGCTGCGAAGGAGATAAGGTCGGGCCCCGGGGGCGGCCGCGCCCGGCCCTCTGCGAGGCCTTCGGCAGCCTGGTGCGTCCACAGCTCCTCGTAGGGGATCTCTGCGGGCGTCCCGGCGGGATCCTGCGCGCCCGCCCAGTCCGGGCTCACGTACTCCTGGTCGCCATCGCCGGGCGGGCCGGGGGCGCGCGCGAGGGCTGGGGCGCGCGGGGGCGCGGGCAGACAGAGGCGCGCACGGCGCGGGCTGGCGCAGTCGTCGGTGAGTTCGGCCGGGGCCTCGCGCACGGCCGTGGAGTACTCGTCCGGGTCGAAGCGCTCGCGGCAGTAGGAGGCGCTGTCGCGCACCAGGCGCTCCACGCGCGGGTCCCCGGCCAGCAGGCCCTGCGGCAGCGCGAAGCGCGGCGTGTCGGTGAGCAGCAGGAAGTGCAGCGGAGCCGGGCCCTCGCGGCGCAGCGCCAGCCCCAGCACCACGGTCTTGGAGATGATGCTGACCAGCTTGTAGCAGTGGCCCTCCCGCACCGGGTGCAGGTCGTAGGGGTTGCGCGGCGGCCGGCTGGGCACCAGCACGTTGACCGGGAGCCGCACGCGCTCGATGATGGCGCGCACCGTGTGCTCGCCCTCCTGCATCTGCAGCTCCAGCGGGCTGCGCGTGCTGAAGCGGCCCTGGCACTGGAAGGGCAGGCTCAGGCTCTCGTTGGTGCGGTGGTTCATGCAGATGAGGCAGGGCATCTTGCCCTTGATGGCCCTGGTGCTGCCGCCCGTGGCCCCCGCACCCCCGGGGCCGCTGCTGCCGCCCACCCCAGCCAGCGCCCCTGCCCGGCCCAGCTTGCGCAGCAGCGTGGTGAAGCGCGAGCGCTCCTTGGTGGTCTTGGCGCACAGGATCTCCGCCTGGCCCATGAGGGTAAGCTCATCGCCCGCGTGCAGCGTGAAGTTGTACACCTCGCTGTCCTCGCTGAATTCGCCCGACACCACCTGCAGAGCCCAGAGACGCGGGGAGGCCTTAGAGCCCCAGGGAAAGCCACCCTTTGCGGAGCGAGCATTCTATGGGCTGAAACCTGATCAAGACCACTGGACTAGGGGGTCGGGGACGCGCCTTCCCTCCTGGAGAGGCCCCAGAGCAGCTGTGCAGCCTTGAATGAGCTACCTCTGGGGCCTTCACTGCCTTCCGTAGTAACTCTCACTTGAAAGGACTGCTGTGTGTAAAGTGACATACTGGGAAAATATCCAATAAATGAGAACTTGTATTATCGTTATCTTTACAGTTTGGGCAGTAATAATGCTCCATCCACTCAACAAAGCTACTGTGAAGAGAAATGAGTTGACGGATAAGGGTTGGTAAACAGTAAAGGGTGATCCGTACACAAGCGGGGGGACTGTTAGTACTGTGTCCCCCTCAGCCCCCCAACAACCACTACCCCTACACCAGTGGATGCTAGGACAGGCTGCCCTAAAGGTCTCGAAGTCAGAGCATGATGCTTCACACACACTTACTCCTGCCTCACCCCCTTTTCAGAAAGTTCTGCAGGCCAGGGTCATTCACCTAACTCTCCTGATACGGTCCCATCAGGCCAAATGCCGTCGAGGAGCTGCCAGGAGCCACACTGACACTTTCTAACTAAGGGCAACCCTCCAACCAGTGTCGGGGCACCCTGGCTGGTGTGGTAAGGACTGACCTTGACACTGAAGGTGATGGCTTCCATCACAAAGATGCGGTCAGGGAAGACGCTGGCCACCTCCTCCACGCTGCTGAAGTACCTCACTGGCTCCCGCACATCCCGGGCCTGCTCCAGGAGCTTGAACTTCCCTGCAAAGGAGAACACAGGCTGCTAGGGCAGGCCTGCCTGCTATGCTAGTCCCTTCCTGCCACGCTCATCTCAGCCAGTCCCACTGGAACTCCTGCAGGCAGGAAGGCAGCTTTGCACTAGCAGGAAGCAGGAGATGCTGGTCGGCTGGCTCAAGGGCGAACGCGAACACAGACTTAGCATCTAGCACCCCAGGGAGGGCTTGCGGGTGGGTGAGGAGGTTAGCAGCTGCCCGCCCAGAGAAATCCAAATGCAGAGAGGCAGCCGAGCACTCGCACACAGAGCTGGCCTCTAGCCCAGCATCACTGTGGCACTGGAGATGCTGGCTTCTGGCTTTGTCCCAGCTCCACTCTGACTTGCTCTGACCCTAGACAAGTCCCTTCCCTTCTCTGAGCCCTCATCTGAAGGTGCTGGAACAGGAAATTTGGGGCCCTGTCTCGATCTGGCATCCAGTACCTTGGGTTGCCGATGCATGCACACCGCTGCACTGGGCAGACCAAGGGCTCGGCCGTAGGCCTTGGAGGCCCCAGAACCACTGCTCAGGCCCCAGCTCTGTTCCCAGCCCCTGGCCTGGTCCAACATCCAGCCGCACTGTCCCAGAGGCCTCTGAACTGAGCCCAGCAAAATTCTCTCCCGCAGAGGAGGCCTTCCAAGCCTGAAGTCCAGGGCAGCTTTGGCTGGCTCAGCAGAGGCCCCCAATAGACACAGACTTATAGAGGAGAAGGCTAATCCATGAAGCTGACAGCCTTGTGTAAACAGTCACACCTCACTGGCCACACACGTGTTATGTGCCCACCAACTTGAGCACAAAGACAGGCTGTGAAACTCCCGGATGTGCGGACGGATGACCTCTTCTCAGACCTTCCACAGACAGAGGGGCACCTCGGGTGAGGGGACAATAGGCCAAGGGGAGACGAGGTGGCTTTTAGCTTCCACAGTCTTCCTGGGGGTTGCTGCCATCATGGCCCAAGCACGTATTTGTTCTACAAACAGCTATGGAGCACCCTGTGTGTGCCAGACGTTGGGCTAGACCCGACAGAGGGTGCAAACCTAGGGACTCTGACAGAGTGGGCATGATGGTGAGCACCCAGGGAACCTGGAACTAGAGAGCCAGAGGACCACGGACTTAGAGGCAACCTGCCTGGCAGCCCGAGGGGAGCTTGGGAATGAGAAGAGTTTTATCGAACAGACCATGCACACGGAAGAGCTGGCATGAACCAGACCAAGTCACAAGGGCACACTGCTGCCCGATGCGGGGAGTCCCTGTGGCCTGGACTTAAGGGGAAGACAGCAGGGGACGTAGCACCCACGTGATGAAGAGCTCTGGATGCCAGATTAAGGCGGAAGGATTCCACTCAGGAAAAAATGAGTTCTTGGCTTTTTGGCTTTTCGCCTAAATTCAACCCCAATGAGATCAAAGTTTTATACCTGAAGGGCACCAGTGGGGAAGTTGGGGCCACGTGTGCTGGGCCCCCAAGATGGGCCCCCTGGTTATGTCTCCAAACAAGGTGAGTGAGGACTTCGCCCAGGTCAGCAGTGAGGGAGACAGTGACACTGACCATTCAGGACAGAAAGGCCCAGATTGAACTCGTGCCTCTGATCATCAAAGTCCTCAATGAACCGCGAAGAGACAGAAGCAGAACGACCAGAATCACAGTGGAAACATCACTTTTGAGGAGTTGTCAACACTGCCTCACAGAAGTGGCACACGTCTTTAGCCAGAGAACTCTCTGGAACCATTTAAGAGATCCTGGGATCTGCCCAGTCTGTAGGCGGCCATGTTGACGGTTGCCACCTTCGTGACATCATAGACGGCGTCAACAGGGGTGCAGGAGAATACCCCACTAACTAAGAACCAGAAAGGAAAGTATTTCGATAAAGGGTCATCTGAGCCTCCGAAAGGAAGGAAGGGAAGGAAGGAACAAAAAGAAAAGGAAGGAAGAAAAAGCAATGAAAGCAATTAGAGTGTTTTGAGCAACGAAATGCCAAGATCCAAGTTGAGCTCTGTAAATAAAGTGGGGCAGCCAGTCACGTAAACCAGGGTCCGTGCTGCAGGGGGGCCGGGGCAGCCGCTGGGGGAAGCGCGAAGTCGAGCAGACCCAGAGGTCTGCAGAAGGAAGACTGGTGCTGGATGAGGAGTAGGCAGGGGAGGAAAGGACTCGGGCCACCGGCCGCAGCACAGACGGAGCTGGCCCAACAGACTCTTCGTGCCAGACAACAAACGGAGGGTTGCTGGAAGGAGGTGGGCAGGGAATGGGCCAGACAGGTGACAGGGATTAAGGAGGACACTTGTCCTGAGCACCAGGGCTTGTATGTAAGCGATGAATCCCTAAATACTACGCCTGAAATGAATATTACACTGTACGGAAACTGAAATTGAAGTCACAACTTGAAACTACAAGAAAGGAAAAGAAAAAATAAAAATGGAGCTGGCAGAGCTGCTAACTGAAGCCGGGAACCGGAAGTGACACGTTGTAGGGCAGAGCCAGTCCTGGGACCAAGGGAGGCCCTCCAGGGGTGTTGGGGGGTGCGGTGAGCATTCCGGGGCAGGGCTTGGGGACTCCGGGTCAGAAGGACAGACTGAAGGTCACTAGCCCACCGGAGGAGAAAAGACGGCTCAAAGAGGAAGAGCAGAGATCTTAATCCCCTGGGAACGCTCTTCGCAGAAAAATGCCCACAGCTGTACTCCTGGCACGAACACAGACACCATTCTGTACACAGTGTGGGGGATCCTGTACAGTGTGGGGGATCCTGGATTCCCCAAAACCCAGCCGGAATCCCAGACTGAGGACCCCCCCCACCCGGCCTCCCCAGTGCTGGGTAGGAAGCACAGCGGGCCAAGGACCGAGTCCATGAGCATCTAGAAGCAGGAAAGAAGGGCGAGTGCCCAGGAGAGAGCTGGGAAGGGAGTCCTGCCCTAACCACTCTGAGACCCTCCTAAGATGTGCCACAGCCCTTGAGGGCAGCAGGGATTGTGTGGGGACCGGCCTGGCAAAGAAGGTCAGGGGTCAGGTGGCGGGAGTTGGGGGTGTGCTGCCCCTCCCTCACTGGGACCGCATCTCCCCCCGCCACCCACACACACACACATGCCCCCCCCAACCCCAAGCAGCCATGCAGGGCCAAATGCCCACTGCCCCCTGTGGCGAGAGCTGGAGCCAAGTCAGGGCTGCAGCCCGGGGAGGATGTGGCCGGTGGATCGATGTAACCATGGTAGCCAGCACCCCCCCACCCTCCACCGCAGCCTGGGCCCGGCACCGGTCATTACTTCAGGAGGAAGGAAGGAAGGGAGCCCTCCGGGGACTCAGGCGCTAGGAAAGCCTTTACTGCCCCTGCAGCCTCCTCTCCAGCCTGCCCCGGCCTGAGACGCCCCGCCCCGCCCCCCTGCAGGCCCCACGGGCCCAGGGACCTGCCCCTCAACCCCCCCCAAGCCTGCCCCTGGTCCCTGCCCTCCCCTCCTAGAACACGAGCATGCTGCTGCTCAGCGCCCCATCCAGCCCACAGCAGCCCCGCCCGTCTCCCCACCCCCCCAGCACCCGGGCCTGGCAGCCATTCCCTCAAGAACGATGGGTAAATGCACACACTTGGGGGCGGACAGACCTGGTTGTATCCCATCCCCGGCACCAACCAGCTGTGTGACCTTAGGCAAACAATTTAATCTCTGTAGGCTTCAGTTTTCCCATCTGTGAAATGGAAGCATACGGCCCAGAGCGCTGACCAGGGCCACCCAGCTTCGAAGTGGGGGCTACCTCAGAGCAGCCAGGTTCCCCCTGACTCCCCCCCATGCTGGGCTGCCCTCCCCCTCCCTGCCACCTCCCCCCACCCCTCCCAGGTCCACAGCCACTGCCCCAGCCCCGTCCATTATTAATTCATTAGGAGGAACTGGGCTATGCACTCAGCTTCCTCATTACTCCGCCTGCTCCTAAGGGGCCTGGCCTCCCCTCCCCCACTGAGCCACCCACTGGAAAGATGCTGATGGAGTTGTGCCTCTCCTGCAGGCCAGCTGTCACCCCATGACCGCACCGTCCACATGCACTCAGAAGCACCAAAAGACATAGGGGAAGGGCTAGAAGCCGCCCACACTAGAAGCCTCTTCCCTAGGAGGCTGTGCCTTGGTTTCCCGGATTTTTAATCACACAAATGAAATAGGACAGTAAATTCACTCTTCTGATAGTGAGGGCTTTTTCTTATATTTTTTCTCTCAAGAAGACAACCCGGGACCTCTTCCTAGACAGACACCAGATAGATCCCTAGCAGGGGAAGTTTCTAGCTTCTAAGCAGGCCTTCTCAAGGGCTCAGGACAGAACCCCAGGTCAGAAAGACACTTGAGAGAGTTTTCTCATCTTTTAAATGGGATGTGAGGACTCTGAGGGTTACCAACTTCTCAGGGTCATTGTAAAGAGCAGAAGCCTTTGTCTTAGTCCTAGCTCCCTGGTTCAGAGGAGACCCAGGAAGGGCTGGGGGTGGGGGGCAAGCTCCTGGAGCTCCTGGAGCCTCGTGTGAGTTTAAAACAGAATAAGACTTTCTCACAGGGTGACCGTGAGGATAAAAGGAGGAAATGCTCAGCTCAGTGTCTGGAAGGCAGCCATGGGCTTCACACACAGGATCTGTGAGATCGTGGGCTCCCACAGGGGCGTTGCTGGGAGGGGGCCAGATTCCCATCCTTCCCACCCAGGTGACGACGACCCTGCATTGCCAGGGTGGTGCAAGGAAGCACCAGCCCGGGAGTGAATCTCCCTGGGTTCTAGCCCACACTCTGCTGCCCGCTAGCCAGGTGACCTTGGGCAAGTCACTTCCCTCTTAAACCCTCCGTTTTATCACGTGTAAAATACAAGGGCGATGCTTTCCTTTTCCAGCAGAATCCTTTTCTCAAACAAAATCTGCTAGAGGATATCGATATCATATACATAAAAGACAAAAGTAGTTCATGAGCATAATCTTAATTAAAAGCTTACAATTTTAACACTTATAAAGTCAATCAATGAAAGCAATGAATTTAACACAAAAATTGGGAAGATCAGGATTACAGTGGCCAGAAGCAGCAGATAATCAGCCCAGGCATCCCTTCGTTTCTGAAGCACATCGGTTACACGCTACTGAGAAGATCCTGGCCACGTTCTCTGCGAGGGTCTGTACAAAAGAGGCTTAATGAGGGCGGCTCGTGGTACACACCCCACATCGCTCACTGGGGTTAAGATTTGATTCACAGCAATTTGAGAGTGCGGGTATTTTTTTAATCAGTCATTTAAAATCTATTTTCAAATAAAATGTGCCTCAAAGGTTTGCAACAAGAAAACCAGGACTCCCCAGAACAGTATGAAAACCACTGGACCCTAACCCTCACTGCCCCATTCCAGCCAGGCCCTCGCTCTGCCCTGTGCCAAGCAAAAGGTGATCAGCAACAGCTTCTTCCAAGCCCCACCCCCTTACCCTCCTGCCTCCACCCCCAGTGGCTCTAGGTCATCTGTCCCTGGCTGGGCACACCTGGGTACTGCAGGGGGATGTCAATCTTGGGTCCGATGACGTAGTGGCCCTCCTCCAGAGTATGCGCTGTCACGGTTGTCCACTGGCGGCAGGAGTGAATGAGCAGGATATCTCTCTCACTGACCCCCTCGGCATACTCCCCTGGGAGACAAGGGGTGAAGAGGAAAGAAAGGTAAAGCCAACATCAGGACGGGCAGAGAGAGTAAGGAGACGCACTTCTTCCTGAAGACCCTGACTGGGGACAGCTCCCCATGATCCTGTCTAGGTCAATGCTCAGGGGACAGGCAGTTCGCCAGCTGTGGCCTCAGGGCTATGAGTCATGCCCCGTCTCCCAGGGCCCCCAGCTCCGTCTCCTGACAGGGCCCCAGCAACCAAGTCAGCCATAGCCCTGAGTCCTTTACCAGCTGTCCCAGGTCCAGTGCCGCATGGGGCCCTGGGGAGGGGGGGGAAGTGGGAGGGGCCCCTCCCAGCAGATAAGCCAGCTCTGCCCTCCAGGAGCACTTAGACCTGTGAGGAACTGAGACAACAGGCCACCTTTGATATTGAGTGAGGGCGTCTGGGCACTCCGGGAGGAGAGCAGCAAACTAGCTGGGGGCGGAGTGGGGACTTACAGAGCAGCAGACACTAGAGCTGGCCCACGGGCCCACCAGCAGGATTCTCAGCCCCCTAGTCGGTCCCCAAGCCAGGTGAGGAGGGCCTTGTTGGAAGCACAGATAGGGCTGAGACAGGGCTGTCTACTGTGGGGCCCAGCTGAGGGCTGCCCCAGAGCCATACATCACTCGAGTCAGAAGAAGAGCAGGGCTTAGAGGAACAGATTCCTGCCTCTCCCATGGGCAGCCCCTTTTCACCCACTGCCCCAGGAGCCTCCTACACTCAGGGGACCCTCAAAGGAGAGAGAGGAGCATCTCAGATACCTGCCGGCCCCTCTGAGAGAGGCTGTTTCTTGGCTCTCCCCTTGTCAGCCCTTCACCCTCCCAGGCTCTGGAACACAGTGTTGAGGTTGGGGCGGGGGTGGTACTTCGAGGGGGGACCTAGTTCTGGGGAGAGCTGCACTGGGGCAGAGGTGTTGGGAGGGGCCTGGGCCTAGGAGGCTCCAATCCCAGCAACGGTTTCCAGGGGAGCCGGAGGGGCTGGCCCAGCTTCCAGGAGGCCCATGGAGCGGTCTCCTGGCTGCAGCTGGTGGGCAGAGAGGGGGTGGGGGATGCCTTCTTCCCAGCCTTCTCAGACACAACTTACTAAACTGCTGCCACCCAACCAAATGGGAAGTGGTTGATCCTGATGCCAGAAGGCTCCATGATGGGGGGGGGGGGGTGGACGGACGGAGGATGTGTTCAGGTCCTTGGGGGAGAGCCTGGCTCCCATTGTGTTGGTGGGTGTCTGATCCTTCCTCTCCAACCCCTCCCCTCCTGGGGCAGAGAAAGCTCTCCTAAGCCCCAGCTACCCCCACCCCCCTTCCACAGGGACACCGGCCACAGCCACACAGGGCACACACCAGCAGCCATGGGTCATGGTCCCCAACAGTTGAGCCAGTGCAGCCACCTGGCCCGGTGACAGGAGCTCGTCACCCCACTGACACAACTCAGTCCCACAGCACCACGAAGGGGACTTCCCAAATGCATAGACATTCAAGGACCTTTAAGACTTCAAGACACACTTTTGTTCACATAGTCACACTCATGGTGACCACAGCGATAGCCATCACGGTCACAGACACCCAGACCATTCACTCATCCATTGGGTAAGTCCATAATCTTTACTCGGTAGGATGTCTTCCTTCCAGGAGGCTGCAGCCCAGCCTTAGGACAATAAACTATGACAACCAGAGCACAGGACTCAAGTCAAGGGTGCCAGAGGTGTCATGGGAGTCCCAAAGAGGCCTGCCCAGACTGGGGAGCTCAGAAAAGACCCCCAGGAGGGAGTGATGCCAAAGAGGATGTGTGGGAAGTGGCCAGGCAGAACCGAGGGCCCGCTTAGCCCATTCACAGGCAGACACATACAGCCTTGATGCTGACACGGAGGGTCTCGGGATCACGTGCTGACGACCCAGAGAACAAGACTTTGAGCTGCTGAGCACCTCTGTCCAACGGCGATGGCCCCGGTCCCGACGCCGCCACGGAGTGCGCCCAAGAAACACACCGATGCTAACAGTGCCTACCCCTGGCGGCCGCGGGTCGGAGGAGGGGCTGCGGGCCCCATGGAGAGGAGAGGAGCCTGTGGCCGCGGGCCCCATTAGCATTCAGGGAAGCGAGTGTGCCAACGCGGGCCAAACCCCTATTCTTCTCACACACAAAACCCCCGGCCTGGCTGCCAGCCCCGGCTCCCGCCCCTCCTCCAGCCGAGCAGCTCCCCTTCCTCCAAACGGTCCCCTCATTCCATGCAGCCTCCAGGAGTCCCCTTTTGGGCCCCCACGCACAGTCCCATCAGCGGAGCACCCGGGCCTCTGGGAAGTGGGGCAAGACGTGGGGGAGGGCCGGGGACCCAGGGGCACGCCCGGCGGGAGGGCCAATCATTCGGGTCTCTCCCCGAGGTGGCCTGCCCGCCTGGGGCCGCACACAGCAACTCAGGACACGAAAGGAAGGTGCAAGAAGGGACCCAAGAGGGGCCAAGCAGGGCTGGGGGCGGCGGCGGTGGGAAGACAGACCGAGGCCCAAGGGATGCAGGAGGATAGAGGTGAGAGGCGGGAGACAAAGGGACAGAGGGGGCGCGGCCCGGGCGGGGGGGGGGGGGTGTCTGAGAACAGCAGCGAAAAGGATGCACCGACGGGGCGGGCACGGGGCCTCCGCCACGCTTCGGGTTCTATCTGGCCCAGAAAACTCTGTCCCGGCCCGGCCTCAGTGCCTGTCCCGGTTTTCTGTCCCGGTGCCCGTGCGCAGGGCCCAGGAGGCGGCGGACCCTCGGCTCTCGGGTCCCGGGTCTCCAGGGAAGGCGCACCGGGAGCTGCGCAGGACCGGCGCCGGGAGCGGGAGGGCAGGGGCCACATCCTCACGGTTCCTCCCACCCCTCACCTGTCCGTAGAGTCCCCGATTTCCCCGCGGACCCCCGGCCGCCCTTCCCAGCGCCCCGGTACCTGGCCCGAGGCAGGCGAGCGTGGGCAGGCGGCAGCGGCTGACGATGAGGTCGAGCGGGAAGGCGCCCATGCTCCAGCGCAGGCCCGCCAGCCCGGCCGCCAGCTTCTCCATGGCATGGGCGCCCCCGGGACCGCCGTCCCGGGACCCCCGACGGCCAGTCCCGCGCGGCCCGGGCTCGCGCGCCCGCCGCCACCTCCTGGGGCCGCCGCGGCGCTCCCCGCCTGGCGGCCCGGTCCGGGCTGCGGGAGTCACGTGGCAGGCCTCCCCGCGGGGCGCCTGCCCCCGCCCCCCGGCCCTCGCCCCACCCCCCCGGCCCGCGCCCGCCGCCAAGTCCCGCCTCTCCGCCCGGAGGGGGCGCGCCAGCCCCCTTCCCCGGGCGTCCAGGTGACAGCTCAGGACAGAGGACCCAGGCGGGCGCCCGGAACGAACAGGAAGACTCGCGGCGGCATCTCCGGGGCGAGGGGCAGCCTCCTCTATCCCGCCGAGTGCATCTGGACCCCCTTTCCTCTCCGGGAGCCGCGCCTCTCCTCGCCCCCTCGTGCTGCCGCCGCCCGCCCACGCACCCACCCACCCACTCACCCGGTCCTGCTCGGCTTCCCGAAGCTCCTGCCGGAATAGGGCAGCTGCGCTCTCGGCCTCCCTGGCCTCCATCACCTCCAGCTTCACACGACGAGGCCGCCTCGTTAACCCCATTTTACTGATGAGCAGACTGAAGCTTAGAGAGGTCAAGGGGCAGCTCGGCTTGTACCCCGGTTTGACTACAAAACCTACCGCCTTCCCCAGTACTCGCCCCCTGAGCCCCCACTAAGGGGCATTTGCGAGCTCCCAGCGCCCTGTAACCGATTTTCCCGAGTCCCATGGGCCGGGGGGCTCCAGCACACACACAGCGCGCCACGCACACCCTCTCCGCTTCAGGTCTCGCCTTCATGGTCCTTTTTCCCATTCCCTTAAGGGGCTCTTCCGTTTCTGCTGTCGGCGCCTCCTCCTTCCGACCCCACGTGGCTCCAGCGCAGGAGCTCCTCGTGGGAAGCCCTTCCCAGAAGCCGCGGTGTCTTCAGCCTGGCGGCGCTGCGGGAGGACCCCCTTGGCCCTCCGTGTGTCTGCGGTGCCTCCTGCAGGTGAGCAGGAACCCGTGCACGCCTGCCGAGGGTCTGTGGGCTGCGGAGCAGCAGGCCTTAGCCCCTAGGCGGGTCCTTAAAGGGCTCCACGGACTCTAGTCTTCAACCTCCCAACCCAGGGAGAGCCCCACACACGTGCATGCAAGCCCTCTCTTCCAGGGGATGAACCTCCCACATCACGTGCCCTGAACCCTGTGAGCGGTGGCAGCAGGGAAGATAACACAACTTCGTAGTGCGAAGAGATTTCAGGTCCCCTGTTCCATCTTTTGCAGAGGACAGCAGGGGCTACTCCAAGAGCAGAAGGGCCCGGCTCCAAAATAGCAAAGCAGGAAAGTGACTGAGAGGCCTGGCCCTCCCGTGCTGACTCCATAACCAGCCCCACGGCCCCCAGCCCAGCTGAGCCTGTTTCCCCCCCCCAAAGACCTGAGCAGCTGACCCTTGGGCTTGCTCTTCCTTCAGCGCCCACAGTTGTGACTTGGGGTAACCCAGATGGCCTGTGGGGGTGGGGATGAGTTTTCTCCTGGGGAAGCAGCCAAGAGGAAGGCAGAGCAAAGAGAAAATACATCTAAGGCAGGCATGGAGGGTGGAAGGCCGAAGATGAAGAGGCAGAAAGAAGCCAGCAGCTGAAAGGAGCCTGGCTGAGTCACTTGTCTGTCCCTGCCCGGCAGGTTCTCCTGAGAAGAGTGACCCCATCAGCTGTGATCCAAACGAGAACACTCTGGAGAGTGAAGAAGGGCCTCCGCAGAGCAATAAGCATAAACCAGACTCTAGGACAGCGGGTGTAAACCAGGACTGGGCCCTGTGGTCACCCTGTCTCAGAAGGACGCCTCTGAGCGAGGTTTCTCTGGCTCGGCAGGGGCTCCCCCCCGACTTACCCCAGCTCTAGGCCTCGTTTCCAGCTCTGGGCCTCCATCCCCGCCGCAGGCCTTCCGTTTCAGCAATCACACCTGCATTCGCTCTTCTTTTACCTTTTACCCCGGCTAAGGAAATCACCTTTCACCTGGTGCCCCAACCTGGAAATCTCCTTAACCCTTACTTAAATCCACCTGGTCCCCAAGTCCTGGTGATTCTGCTTCTGTCATGTGTCCTAGGGAGCCCTTCCCCCTCTCCAGCCCTGCTTGTCCCCGCCTGACTTCAGTTCCTCCTCCAGTCTTCTCTCCCTGACGCCAAAAGCCCCGTCTACAGCTCTGGGTGGGGGGTTGAGTCGGGGACCACACAGGTGTGAGACATCAGGCAAAACCACCTAAATAGCTGGACCCACTTCCTAGATGTTGTTGAGTTCCAGAATCTCTCCAGGGCTTTTTAGGGCTTGGCAAACCTCCAGGGACTGGACGTAAGTGCCCAGATACAGAGGTTCCTGGATTTGCTTGGGGCTCAGGCGCCACATGGGAAGGAATTCAGTGTCACTTAGAGCCTGAACTTCTTAGAGCTTAGGCAGAAGTTTCTGGAAGATGGCTGGGAGGACAGAGAGCCAGAAAGCACGGTGAGGTGGGAAGACGGGCTGGTAGAAAAAGCTGCTGGATCAGGAATGAGAGAGCCAGGGGGCCTGGGTGGTGTATGAAGCCGTGTCTGAGCTCTCCCCAATGGAGAGTGTGGGGTGGGCTGAGACGGAGAGGCCAGGGCTGCGTCACGGGGATCCCAGCTGCTCTCTGGTGGCTGCAGGTAGAAGGTGACTCCCTGCTGGGTGGAGGGGGGACACGTGAGCCGTCAGTGGTGTGGAGGAGGGGGCGGGGAGGGGCTCATAGCCCTGGCAGAAGCCCACTTTTGGCGCAGCGACAGAGTTTAGTCCAGCAGCCCATGAGTGGGGCAGAGCGGTGAGTGGAGTAGAAAGATGGCCAAAGGGGCCAGCGCTGGCCGGGGCTGTGTGTGAAACAGCCCTGCCCCCCCCCTTCTAGAGGACAGAACCTACTCTGAGTCCATGAGCTTCAGGGGGCCAGAGATCACCAGGATAAGCACCTCTGAGAATTCTAGGAAATACTGTATCCAACGTTTTATTCTAGAAAATTCGAAACGTACATAAAAGCAGAGGTAAGACTCTTATGAATCCTCCATGTAGTTCTGTGCCCCTGCTTACTCCTCTTCTTAATTTTTAAAAAAGGTTTAACCTGGGGCGCCTGGGTAGTTCAGTCGGTTAAACATCTGCTTTCAGTTCAGGTCATGATGCCAGGGTCCTCTGGTCAGGCCTGTGTTGGGCTCACTACACGGTGGAGAGCCTACTCCCTGCCCCCCATGCTCTCTCGCTCTCACTCACTCGTGCTCTCTCTCAAATGAATAAAATCTTTGGGGGAAAAGATTTTATTGAGATGTAATTCACATACTGTGCAATTCACCTACTTAAAGTACACAATTCAGGGGCACCTGGGGGGGCTCAGCTGGTTAGGTGTCTGCCTTTGACTCAGGTAGTGAGCTGGAGGTCCTGGGATGGAGCCCCGCATCGGGCACCCTGCTCCGTGAGGAACCTGCTTTTCCCTCTGCCTGCTCTGCCTGCCGCTCCCCCTGCTTGTGTTCTTGCTGACAGGAAATGAATAAAATCTTTAAAAATAAAATTCAGGGGGCGCCTGGGTGGCTCAGTGGGTTAAGCCTCTGCCTTAGGCTCAGGTCATGATCTTAGGGTCCTGGGATCAAGCCCCATATCGGGTTCTCTGCTCAGCAGGGAGCCTGCTTCCTTCCCTCTCTCTGCCTGCCTCTCTGCCTACTTGTGATCCCTGTCTGTCAAATAAATAAATAAAATCTAAAAAAAAGAAAGTCAGGATAGCATTTCAAGAATAAATGAACTAAAAAAAAAAAAAAAAACAGTCAAAGGGAACATGCTCTAATACTTTTTTAAAGATATCATTTATTTATTTTTACAAGAGAGAAAGAGAACGCGAGCTTGGCCACGAGAGGAGGTGAGGAGCAGAGGGAAAAACTGACTCCCCACTGAGCAGGGAGCCCTATGGGAGGCTCCATCCCAGGACCCCAGGATCATGACCTGAGTGGAAGGCAGATTTAACCGACTAAGCCACCCAGGCATCCTGCCCTAATGTTTAAAGTGTTTGTGTCTGGGTCATGGAATAAGTGATACTGTCTCTAATTTTAAAATATTATCCAAAATTTTATATAGTGAAGAGGCATTTATCTGGTAAGTAGAAGCCAGTTTAAACTTTGCAAATGAGGGAGTAGAACATGATGGAATCTGAGGCCCTGCCTGCCTCCAAGATTCTGCGGTTTGAATATTCTCCAAGCGGTCAGCCCCGCTGCCCAGCAGAGAGGCCTCCCAGCCGGCCAGTCCCCTGCGGGGTGGGTGAAGGCCTGCCTGCTGGGAGAGAGGGTTCTGGGCATAGCAGGGCCTCCAAAGCAGGACACAGCCAGCTTGCTTCTTCACGGGGCACCCAGGGAGATCACCTTCTTGTGCCTCATTCCATCAGTTTTCTTTAATAAAATAAATTCTTTCAAAAAAAAAAAAAAGACATTCTTTCATTACCTCTTTATTGCAAATTTAGGCATTTATTACTTGCACGCAACACACATAACTTTTCGACAATTTATTTGGAATTGTCTGTCTTTTTTTTTAACGATTTAAAGATTTTATTTATTTATAAAGGCAGAGATCACAAGTAGGCAGAGAGAGAGAGAGGGAGGGAAGCAGTCTCCCCGATAAGGAGAGAGCCCAGTCCCACGACCCTGAGATCATGACCTGAACTGAAGGCAGAGGCTTAACCAGGCCTCTGAGCCACCCAGGCACCCCAGGAATTATCTTTCATTTCACTCACAATCACTAAGTAATTTCCATGGACATACAGTGTTAACTAACACATAAGAATTTTTTTTCAAAGATTTTATTTATTTATCAGAGAGAATGCGTGCTTGTGCGCACATAAGCAGGCAGAGGCGGAAAGAGAAGCAGGCTCCCTGCCGAGCAAGGAGCTAGACGCAGGACTCAATCCCAGGACCCTGGAATCATGACCTGAGCCGAAGGCAGCAGCTTAACGGACTAAGCCACTCAGGCATCCCAACACATAAGAATTTAAATAAAAACTTTAAACAAACAGAATATTTGGGACGCCTGGCTGGTTCAGTTGGTAGGGCACATGACTCTTGATCTTGGGTCGTGAGTTCGAGTCCCATGTTCGGTGTAGAGATTACTTTTTTAAAAAATCTTTAAAAAAATAATAAAAATATAGCAGTTCCAATGAGTGACTCCAACCATGCCATCATATTCAAAATTGTGACTGTCCTCAGATGTCTGTCAGCTGGCAATTTTTTTTAAATATTTTATTTATTCATTTGACAGAGAGAGATCACAAGTAGGCTGAGAGGCAGGCAGAGAGAGAGGGGTAAGCAGGCCCCCTGCCTGCTGAGCAGAGTGCCCGAAGCGGGACTGGATTCCAGGACCCAAAGATCACGATCTGAGCTGAAGGCAGACACAGGTGCCCCATCCTAGGAATTTTCTATGCCCATGATCGTGTTGTCTCTATAAAAAAAAAAGACCATTTTATATCATCGTCTTCAATCTGTATTCCTTTTATTTTGTGCCTAACTACACTGGTAAGGACTTCCAGTCCTGTGTTGAATCAGAGAGGTAAAAGCAGACAAATTTGTCTTGTTCCTGATTTTCTAGGAAAGTCTTTCATCTTTTACGACTGAGTAGGATGTTAAATGTGGGGATTTTGTAGGTGACTTTAATTGGGATGAGGAAGTTTGTTCTTATTCCTACCATTTTATTATTTTCAGTTTGTCTCTATTTTTTGTTCCTCTGGTCCTTCCTTTCCTGCATCCTTTTTTTTTTTTTTTTCTTTTAATCTATTTTATTTTTTGTATTTTTTTTTCTTTTTGTAGATATACTTCTTTCCACGGTGTGTGTGTGGTTGTTCTAGGGATTACATTATTATTCACTCATGTTTTCCCAGTACTGCTTCATACTAAATGTAGGAAAACTTGAAATGTATAAATCCATCTGTCCACTCTCCAATATACTATAGTGTGAGATGGATCCCAACTCCCTATATCTTATTAACCCCAAAGACAGTATTGTCATTTTTAAAAAATATTTTATTTATATATTTGAGAGAGAGCACAAATGGGAGGAGGGGCAGAGAGAGATGGAGAAGTGGGATCCCTGCTCAGCAAGGACCCTGGGATCATGACCTGAGCGGAAGGCAGACGCTTAATGAGCTGAGCCACCCAGGCACCCAGCAGTGTCATCACTTTTACTTTAAAGAGTCATACATATAATAAAATGAAATTAAGAGGAAAATAACAGACCCTTTGCATCTACCCACTGATGGTCTTTATTCCTCTCTGAGGATCTAAGATTCCATCCGGTATGACATCCCTTCAGCCTGTAGAAATTTCTTTAGCAATTATTGTAGTGAGAATCTGCTAGCCGTGAATTTTCTTCTGAGAATGCCTCTTTTACTTATTCTTGAAGGATGTTTTCACTGCATACAGAATTCCTAGTTGTTACCTTTTTCCCAGCATTTAAAGAGATCCTTTTACTTTTTTTTTTTTTTTAAGATTGTATTTATTTATTCGAAGGAGAGAGAAAGTGAGAGAGAGAGAGCACGAGAAGGGGAGGGTCAGAGGGAGAAGCAGACTCCCCAATGAGCAGGGTCCCTGACGCAGGACTCAATCCTGGAACTCCAGGATCATAACCTGAACTGAAGGCAGTTGCTTAACCAGGTAAGCCGCCCATGCACCCGAGATCCTTTTACTTTATTTGGTATTTATAGCCCACTCTCTAGGGGCTTACTTTAATGGTTTTTACATTTGTGTGCGTTAAATACAGAGGTGTTTGTTTTATTTTGTTTTTTTCTGTGTAAAGTTGCTCTGGAGGGATCTTACTCAACTATTACCAGAAGCGGATGTGTCACAACTTTATTTTCCAATTAGACTTTTTCCTTTTGAAAAAAGTTAAACCTGTAGGAAAGTTGCAAGAATATTACAACAAACTCCCCTATGTCCTTTCCTGGATTCACCAATATAATATCTATTATTCCTTTTTTTCTCAACCATTTGAAAGTAAGTTCCAGATATCATGCCGCTTTGCTCATAAATTCTTCAGTGTGTTTTTCCTAAGAACTGGGACATTATCTTATACAGCTAGAATTCAATCCTTAAATTCAGGAAATTTAATATTAGTACATAGAATTCAGTTCCTATCTAATTTTTATTTTCCCAGTATTGTCCATTATACTTTACAGAGTTTTGTTTTGTTTTGTTTCCCAAGGTGAATGAATCTAGGATCCAGGACCATGCGTTGTGTTTAGTTGTTACGTCTTTGGTCTCATCTAGAACAGTTTCTCAGCCTTTGTTGAACTTTTAAGAAATTGACAATTCTGAGGACTATGGACCATGTATTTGTTCTGTAAAATGATCAGCTTTGGCTGCTGCATCACTGTCAGGAAGACTCAGCACATCATGTTAGGAGACAGGTGATGTCCGTTTGTCCCATTTTTTTGTGATGTGTCAGTTGGTTAAGGTAATGTTCGCCAGGTGTCCCCACTGTAAAGGCACTTTTTTCCCCGCTTTGTGATTAATGAAGAATTGGTGGGAAGACGTTTGGCTGGGTCAGCGTCCTATTCCCAGCACACGTGTATCCCATGATAGCATCCATCACGGATTCCTGCCTGAGTTAATTATTACTGTGATGGTTCCCAAATGCTGATTTTCTATGTCTATCCTTTCCACATTTACCAGTCAGCATTCCACTGTAACAAGGCACTTGCTCTCCACCTCCCTTTATCGATTAACAATTCACGAATTCTTCTACGTTCTTCATTTTTTGTGACACACTGTCTTATATTTGACAATGGGAGCACCTTGCAGCTAGTTCTTCTGGTCCACCGTCAGGATTCCATAGTTCTTTGGAATCTTTCTAACTTTCTGGAACATTCGGATGTTCCGGGGCCATCCTGCACAGTCCCCGCCCAGCTCAAGAATGGAAGCAGCCATTTCTTCCAGGACTACTGTTTCCTTAGAGTGATTTGTCAGCTGTGCTCCAGGCAGCTTGATCTGTTGAAGTCTGGGGGAGAGACGATCATTAGAGTTGAAAACAAGTAAGAAGCTCGTGTTGTCATCTGGGGTAAATGTGCCCACAATCCTGTCCACCTGCTGCACACCTCTGTGGAGGGAAAGCCATAATCACTGCCCTCTCTGCTGGCAGGCTGCATAGACCAAAGAACAGTCTGGAAGTCTTTCTTACTGCTGATGTTTGGAGCACAATATGGGTACTGTTACCATGTGTTCTTATAAAAAGCTGAGACATGTCGGAAGAGCAGGGAACTCTTGATCTCAGGGTCGTGAGTTCGAGCCCCATGTTGGGTGTAGATTACTTGAATAAATATAACTTTAAAAAACTTTTTTTTTAAACTGAGCCGTTCATAAGGGCATTTAAAAACTGAGTTCCGGGGCGCCTAGGTGGCTCAGTGGATTAAGCCTTCGGCTCAGGTGGTGATCTCAAGGTCCTGGGATCCAGCCCCGCATCAGGCTCTCTGCTCAGTGGGGAGCCTATGTCTCCCTCTCTCTCTGCCTGCCTCTCTGCCTACTTGTGATCTTTGTCTGTCAAATAAATAATAAAAATAAAATCTCTAAAAAAAAAAAAACTGAGTTCCATGTGTTGACTCTCAGTCCTCATTCAAATCAGGGTATAACACTGTGATAGTTTCATTTTTATATGTCCTCGACAAGTAAGAAGAGTTCACATAAGATTTCCCTTCTTATTTCTGTGGTGTGAATTATGGGATCGCTTAGAACACAAGATCTAAAAGAACCACAATATGATTGGCTTTTGTAATTTACCAAATATAGCTTGTTATTGCAAAAGAAAATGTGGAGGGGTAACCCGCTGGCTCAGTTGGTAGAGCATGTGACTCTTGATCTCAGGGTCATGAGTTCAAGCCCCACAGTGGACACAGAGCTCACTGAAAAAATAAATAAATAAAAAGAAAATGTGGAAAGGAGCCTTTTCAAGGCAATTTCTTGGCATGTTTCTATTTTATCATAAAAAGAGAGTACTGTAAGGATAAAAAGGAATGGAGGCCTAATCCTTATCTATAGGTTGTTCCTGAAATGCTCCTTCCTAAAAATAAATAACTCATGAAATATTTGCTTCAGGAAACTAGAACTTTAAGTTTTGCTCAATAGTGTTGGGCACAGTAAATCAAACCATACCTCTTATGTTATTTTTTTTTTAAGATATTATTTATTTATTATTTCTTTATCAGAGAGAGAGAGAGAGTGCACAAGCAGGAGAGCAGCAGGCAGAGGGAGAAGTAGGCTCCCCACCGAGCAGGGAGCCTTTCGTGGGACTCCATCCCAGGACCCCAGAATCATGACCCGAGCTGAAGGTAGAGGCTTAACCAAGTAAGCCACCCAGGCATCCCAAATTGTATATTTTTTAAGTGAACATGTTTTATTTTTAACTAAATAATACATGCTTATCCAAAACTGTTTTGACTCTATAAATAGTATTTTAAGCTTAGAAAAGTCAAAAACGATCAACATGTTTCATTATTTTCCTTATCACCTATTTTTTTATTTTATAAAATTTCTTCTAATTAAATGTCACCCTCACTAAGACTTTTCTTTTTTTAAGTAAGCTCTTCACGCGGCATGGGGCTTGAACTTGCAGCCTCGAGTCCGCCTGTCTACCAACTGAGCCAGCCAAGGGTCCCCCAACTAAGGCGTTCTTGAATCTGAAGCTTCATTATTCTTTTCATCTCTTGTTTTTCAATGTTTTCACTTTCTCAACATGACAAGTTTCAGAATCCTTTACAAATGACTTTACTCAAATTGTTTTCTAAAAGAGAGATTTTTGTGCTACTTGCCTTTCATACCATCCAGAACCACATTTGCCTGAATAGACATTTTGGATGGGCTCGGTCTCATCTGGGCCCAAGTGACAGCAAAGGAGGAAGCGAAACTGTAGAAATTGTCCAACATCTTTTGTGTGAATCGAGTTGATTTGCTGAGAATCTAACAGCTTTGCCTTTGTCTGCTGAGACAGACTGTCCAATAATTCCAGTGAAATTCCCATCTGAGCAATAAGACAACTAGATCGATGGGAGAGAACAGGGAGCCAGAAATAGACATATACAAATAGAGTCAGCTGATCTCTGACAAAAGAGCAGAGGCAATCAATGGTGAAAGAAAGAAGTCTTTTCAACAAATGGTGCTGGAACAACGGGACAGCCACGAAAAGAAGAAAGGGGGCGGGGGAGGAGTCTAGGGGGCACCTGGCTGGCTCAGTTGGTGGAGCATGTGACTCTTGATCTTGGGGTTGTAGGTTCCAGCCCCACTTGGGGTATAGACATTGCTTTAAAAAAAAAAATCTTAAAAAAAAAAAAGCACATCTAGACACAGACCTTATATCTTTCACAAAAATTAATTCAAAATGAATTATAGATCTAAATGCAAAATACAGGGGCGCCTGGGTGGCTCAGTGGGTTAAGCCGCTGCCTTCGGCTCAGGTCATGATCTCAGGGTCCTGGGATCGAGTCCCGCGTCGGGCTCTCTGCTCGGCGGGGAGCCTGCTTCCTCCTCTCTCTCTCTCTATGCCTGCCTCTCTGCCTACTTGTGATCTCTCTCTGTCAAATAAATAAATAAAATCTTTAAAAAAAATAAATAAATGCAAAATACAAAAATATTTTAACACAGGAGCAAACATAAATGACCTGGAGCTGATGACTTTTTAGATGCTACACCAAAAGCACCATTCATGATAGAAAAATTGGACTTCAGTAAAATTACAAACATCTGCTCTACCAATCTGAGCAGAAGACCGGAGCCTGGGCAATATTTTTGGCTACCACAGAGCGTCAGCTTCCTTCTCCAGATTTAACTCTTGACATTTTGCAAATTTTTAAAAAATATTTTATTTATTTGACAGAGAGAGGTCACAAGCAGGCAGAGAGGCAGGCAGAGAGAGGGGGAAGCAGGCTACCCGCCAAGCAGAGAGCCCAATGTGGGGCTCGATCCCAGGACCCTGAGAGCAGGACCTGAGTCAAAGGCAGAAGTCAACCCCCTGAGCCACCCAGGTGCCCCTAACTCTTGACATTTTGAAGAAGGTAACAAATTCTAGGAGCTAATATATTGGCTTATATCTGAATCAGGACAGGAAAAGGAGGAAATGAAATTATTCCCATCACAAAAAAAGCACAACATGGTTGATGCTTTTTTATCCAGGGAAGCCAACCACAAGTTGACCCTTTCCCCTGTTCTGCTCCTATTTGCACCAGGCTTCTCACCAGCTGGCAGCAGGGATGGAAGGCAACCACTGAGAGACCTGAGCTTCCTGATCTAGTCAAGCCAAGAAGTTTCCAGAACTTATGGGAGAGCTCCCGCCCGGTCACCTACCTCTTGGTAAGTTGAATTGATCCTCAATGTCATGCTCCTGGCCTCACAAGTAGATTCGATGCAGAAACTCAAAACTCACTGGGAAACCACTGGCTGTTACATGGATCATGAGAATTTCAAGATTTTTAGCAAATTACATATTTCAACTTATTTGTAAGTGGACTTCTACTGAGGAAAGCATTTAATTTACTACGGAACCACTGACAAAACTAAAAATGATATAATGCTATTGTTAAAAACTATGGTAACAAAAATTGTAATACATAACATAACATTTATCGTTTTAAAGAATTTTACCATTTTGTTTTTGGGGCATCTATGTGGCTCAGTCGGTTAAGCCTCTGCCTTCGCTCAGGTCATGATCCCAGGGTCCTGGGATGGAGCCCCGCATCGGGCTCCCTGCTCAGGGTGGAGTCTGCTTCTCCCTCTCCTCCTTCCCCACCATCTCCCAGCCGCACTCCCATTCCCACTCCCACTTATGTTCTATCTCTATTTCTCTCAAATAAATAAATACAATCTTAAAAAATTTTTTTGGTTTTTAAGTAATACCCAATGTTTGTTTCAAACTCACAACCCTGAGATCAAGAGTCACACACTCCACTGAGTCAGCCAGGCACCCCTAAAATTTACCATTTTATTTATTTATTTTTTAAGATTTTATTTATTTATTTGACAGAGATCACAAGTAGGTGGGGTGGCGGGGGGGAAGCAGGCTCCCTGTTGAGCAGGGAGCCCGATGTGGGGCTTGATCCCAGGACCCCGGGATCATGACCTGAGCCAAAGGCAGAGGCTTTAATCCACTGAGCCACCCAGGTGCCCCTAAAATTTACCATTTTAAAGTGTACAATTCAGTGATATTTAGTACATTCACAACATTGTGTAACCATCACCATTATCTAATTCCAGAACATTTTCATCACCCCAAGAGGAAACTCCACACCCATTAAGCAGTCACTCCCCAGGCCCTCTCTTCCCCAGCCCTGGCAACGAGGAGTCTACTTTGGGTCTCCAGGATTTTTCTATTCTGAACGTATCATACGAATGAATCATACACTATGTGATCTTCTGTGTCTGGCTTCATTCACTTACCGCAGCGTTTTACCAGTGTTTTCTAGGTCGATCCCTTTTGTAGCCTGTGTCAACACTTCATTTTCCAGGTTGAATAATATTCCAGTGTTAGGGGCACCTGGGTGGCTCAGTGGGTTAAAGCCTCTGGCTTCGGCTCAGGTCATGATCCCAGGGTCCTGGGATCGAGCTCCGCATCGGGCTCTCTGCTCAGTGAGGAGCCTGCTTCCCGCTCTCTCTCTGCCTGCCTCTCTGCCTACTTGTGATCTCTGTCTGTCAAATAAATAAATAAAATCTTTTAAAAAAAATAATAATATTATTCCAGTGTATAGACATACCACATTTAGTTCATCCATTCTTCAGTTGACAGACATTGGGTTGTTTCTACTTTTTGGCTATCGTGGGCAGAGCTGCCTTGGCCATTCCTGTACACATTTTTTGTTTGAACACCTGTCTTCAATTAGTTTGGTTACATACTGAGGAGAGGATTTGCTGGGTCCTGTGGTAATTCTGTGTTCAGCAGCCACAAAACTGGGTTTCCACGGTGGCTGCACCATTTGACATTCCCACCAGCAGTGGACGTGGGTTCCAGTTTCTGCACCTAACCGACGCTTGTCTTGCGGTAGGTTTTTTGTGTTTGTTTGGTTTTTTCTTGTTTTTCTTATAACCATTCTAATGGGTATGAAGTGGTATCTCATTGTAATTTTGAAAAGAGAAGGTTTTTTTTAAAGATTTTATTTATTTATTTGAGTGAGAGAGGGAGAGAGAGAGAGAGAACAAGCCAGGGCAGGGAGAAGAGAGAGGAGGAGAGAGGGAGAAGCAGACTCCCCCTGAGCAGGGAGCCCAATGTGGGAATGGACCCCATGACCCTGAGATCATGACCTGAGCCAAAGGCAGATGCTTAACAGACTGAGCCACCCAGGTGCCCCCCAAAAATGCTTTTTATGATTTCGACCTTTTTAAATTTATTGAGACTTGTTTAATATATATAATGCTATTTTACAAATAACACGAGTCTGTTCTATTTGCTTTTTAAAAATATTTATTTATTTATTTATTTGACAGACAGAGATCACAAGGAGGCAGAGAGGCAGACAGAGAGAGAGAGGGAGGAGGAAGCAGGCTCCCCGCTGAGCAGAGAGCCTGATGCGGGGCTCGATCCCAGGACCCTGGGATCATGACCTGAGCCGAAGGCAGAGGCTTTAACCCACTGAGCCACCCAGGCACCCCTCTATTTGCTTTTTTATGTGAATACTTATTATTACAATATTTTGGGAAATTAAATATTAATAAAAATCAGTTTTGAAAAAAAGGAATTGTAAGCTAATCAATTGTATAAATTTACTTCTGTGTGATACCAACTCCCATTTTGATAATATCATAGTATATACACTTCTTATATTATTTCGTAAGGTACTACTTTATTTTCACTATAAATATCAAGGAGTGAACATAGCCCTCATTAGGGCATGGACTTCAGAGGGAGGTAAATACCCAGATCTAGGAGTGTGACCCACCCGGGACTGAGCTTAAGTTTTCCTGCCTGCTAGCTGTGTGATCATGGTAAGTTACATAACTTTGTTGAGCTTGTATTCATTTATTTATGAGCCAAAAGGGGACAAGAACACATAAGTCAAGGAGTATGTCTCCTAAGTCAATATTAGTTGAAGTCAGATAATAAAAGGTGGGTTTGCAGAGCAAAGAATTCTGCTGATTGGGTCTAGCCCCTTCTGGCGGGGAGACAAGCATCTCTGGGGACACCAATCCCTCCCTGACCTTGAGAAAAATGCCTCCAGAATATCTGTTCTGCTTTTCCGGTTCCTCACTGAGAAGTTCCCAGCAGGAAGCAGGAGCAAGAGATGGGATTCATGCATTCAGCAGACACGGAGCACCCTCTGTGTGCACGGGCCCTTCTTACGTGCCAGAGACACAGCAGCAAATAGGACAGACAGAGCCCCTGTCCACGCAGAGCTTCTATCCCAGACGGGAGCAGGCAATCAACTACTGAACACGTAGATTTTAATATGGCAGTTGGTGGGAAGCACTGGAGGAAAAAAAGAAAGCAAGGGGAAAGGATAGGGAATCCAGGGCAGGGCTGGCATAGCTCCTATCTTACGTAGAGCAGCCCGAGGGGGCCTGGATGATAAGGGGACATCGGGGCAGAGACCAGAAGGCAGCGGCAGTGTGAGGGGTTCTGACAGATGAAGGATGCGTCTTTCAAACAGAAGGAACAGCGAACGCAGATGTCCTAAGACAGACTGTGGCTTGTTAGACAAGTGCTCTGAGCACTGAGTTCTGAGCCTCTCCGACACTCAGAGGTCAGGAAGATGAAGACAAACCAGGAAGACTGAGGAGGATGAGCGAGGGAGGCGGCACGGGGTGTCCTGGACGCCGCGAGAAGGAGGTGTTTCAGGAAGGAGGGAGACTGAGTCGACATCTCAAGAATTAGTGGCCACTCCGACCTTGGCAAGAGCACTTCTGATGGGGGTGGAAGGGATGATGCTCCAAGAAAGTTCTAGAAGGACTGAAGCCCAGTATACACAGCAGCTCTTTTCGGGGACTTTTGCAGAAACCCGAGCAGAGAGATGGTGGGGGGGTTGGAGGGGGCTGTGGAGCCCGCCATACTCTTGTTAAGTATTAGAGATATTTCCATTTGCTTCAAGTTGTGTCCCTACTCGCGTGTGAAACACTGTGCCCGCAGGAGAGAGCTAGCTCCCCTGCGCTAAATGATCTGGAGCCACTTCTCTAGGAAACATTTTCTGAGTTCCCCAGTCAGTTTTCTCAACACGGAACATTTGCCCCCAAGTAACAGCTTCCTCTTGAATTACGGCAGCTAGTTGCAAAGGGGAAATTTCCGGAGCTGGGAATTCTGCACCGCAGCTTTCTGCCTCTTACCCAGTGTGAGAAGTAATCACAGCCTGGACACGGAGGTCTAAGGTCACCACACGCCCGCACTTGGTTCTGCTAGTTCTCAAGTAAAAGCAGAGGCTCCAGGAGAAAATGGAAAGGGCACTGGTGGGGAAGAGACAATGACCCCCTCTCCCCCAGTGATCATCAGCTGTGTGACCGCAAGCATGTCACAGGGCATCTCTGGGCCTAAGTTAAAGCCCTGCCACCAGATCTCTAAGTGCCCTACTTGTCCCTCAGACTGTCCTTGCTTTCTTATAATTTGGCTATGCATTTTTAATTATGTTTATCCTCTCTTTCTAGGTGTCTGCATGGGAAGGGGAGCTGATCGGCTTGCTTGCCTGGCTAAAAGCGGAAGGCTGGACTAAGTCACTTTCATGCATTCTCTCGCTCGCTCTTTTAACAGTATTGACTGGGTCCCTACCCTGTGCCAAGAACAGGTAGGCCCTGGGGGAACCTGGGGCACATGAGGCATACTGTATCCCTGCCTTCAGAGATCCTGCTGCCTAGCTTTCCACAGTCCTTTAGCTGTGTGACACACCCACCATTTAGATGGGGACCATGTCCCCTGGTTCTGCTGGAGGCTTTTTTCTTTTTTCTTTTTAAATTTTTATTTTAAAGATTTTATTTATTTGACAGAAATCACAAGTAGGCAGAGAGGCAGGCAGAGAGAGGGGGGGAGGCAGGCTCCCTGCCAAGCAGAAAGCCTGAAGTGGGGCTCGATCCCAGGACCCCGATATCATGACCTGAGCAGAAGGCAGAGGCTTTAACCCACTGAGCCACCCAGGCACCCCTCTGCTGGAGGTTTTTTGCTTCCAGGGCTGGCTGCACAGCCCCCAGGCCTGCTTTCCTGGGACTCAGGGCTCTGTTTCTCTGCATACCTTTTCATTGTGCTCAGAATGTCCTCTAACGGGGGCGCCGGAAGGCTCTTTCAGTTAAGCGTCTGCCTTCAGCTCAGGTCATGATCCCAGGATCCTGGGATTGAGTCCCACATCTGGCTCCTTGCTCAGGGGGGAACCTGCTTTTCCCTCTGCGGCTCCCCTTGCTTGTGCTCGTTCTCTGACAAATAAATAAAATCTTATTAAAAAAAAAAAAAAAGAGGGTTAAAGCCTCTGCCTTTGGTTCAGGTCATGATCTCAGGGTCCTGGGATCGAGTCCTGCATCAGGATCTCTGCTCGGCGGGGAGCCTGCTTCCTCCTCTCTCTCTCTCTGCCTGCCTCTCTGCCTATTTGTGATCTCTGTCTGTCAAATCAACAAATAAAATCTTAAAAAAAAGGGGGCGCCTGGGTGGCTCAGTGGGTTAAGCCGCTGCCTCCAGCTCAGGTCATGATCTCAGGGTCCTGGGATCGAGTCCCGCATCGGGCTCTCTGCTCAATGGGGAGCCTGCTTCCCTCTCTCTCTCTCTCTGCCTGCCTCTCCGTCTACTTGTGATTTCTCTCTGTCAAAAAAAAAAATCTTAAAAAAAAAAAAAAAAAAAGAATGTCCTCTATAGATTCCTGAGAAGGTGAGCAAGGGAAGAAAAAATTTACCCCTTTTCCATACCTGAAGACATCATTTCCTATTTGCCAGAAAGTTGAGTGAGTCGAGAACTCTCCCAGAACTTCCCTTCCGTTCAGAATTTGGACACGATTGCTCCATTGCTTCCTAAGTCTCCACATTATTCAGGAAAATTTCTATCATTCAGGTTCTCAATTCTTTGCAGGTGACCTATTTCTCACTCCTGGGTGCTTTTTTCTTTTTTCTCTTAATCTTTTCTTTTATTCTTGGGGTTCTGAAATGCTCTGATGACATTACTTGGTGCAGTAATTTTTCATTCTTCCGGGCTAGGCCCTTTCGATCTGGAGACTAATATCCCTCAGTTCTGGGCAGATTTCTTGTTTTCTCTCTCCCGACAATCACTTTCTTTCTTTCTTTTTTTTTTAAGATTTTTTTTTTTTTTTAATTTGACAGAGACAGTGAGAGAGGGAACACAAGCAGGGATGCTGGAGAGAGAGATCCAGGCTTCCCACCGAGAGCAGGGAGTCTGATGCGGGGCTCAATCCCAGGACCCTAGGATTGTGACCTTAACCATCTGAGCCACCCAGGTGCCCCGCGACAATCACTTTCTATCTGTCTTCCTCTTTCTTTTTCTGGACTTCCAATTAATCAGATTTTGGCTTTTGGATTGGCCCTCTGAACTCCCTACCACTCCTCTTTTCCATGCGCCCCCCACCACACACACTCTCTCTGCTGGTTTGTGTGTTTTATTTCTAGAAGATTCCCTCACTTTCACCTTCTTTTTTTAAAACTTTTTTTTTTTAAGATTTTATTTATTTATTTGACAGACAGAGAACACAAGTAGGCAGAGAGGCAGGCAGAGAGAGAGGAGGAAGCAGGCTCCCCGCCGAGCAGAGAGCCTGATGTGGGGCTCGATCCCAGGACTCTGGGACCATGACCGGAGCCGAAAGCAGAGGCTTTAACCCACTGAGCCACCAGGCGCCCCTCACTTTCACCTTCTAATTCTTCTCTTGATTCTTTTATTTCAGTTGACTCTTTTTATTTTAATAAATTCTATCTCATTTTTTTATAGCATTCAATTAAAAAATTTTTTTTAAAGATTCTATTTATTTGACAGAGAGAGACATCATGAGCTGGGAGAAGGGCAGAAGGGGAGGGAGAGGCAGACTCCCCACTGAGCAGGGAGCCCGACAAAGGGCTCCATCCCAGGAGCCCAGGATCATGACCTGAGCTGGAGGCAGACGTTTACCCGACTGAGCCACCCAGGCGCACCTCTTTTTACTTAAGTGACCTCTACCCCCACTCCTGGCATGGGACTTAGCCCCGAGATCAAGAGTTGCACGCTCTACCGACTGAGCCAGCCAGATGCCCCTGCATCGTGTTCTTGCTTTATGGATTCAATATCATGTCCTACCCAAGTATATACTTTACATTACATTCATTCATTACAGTGGGTTTGAGGTTTCTCTTTGGTTTTTGCAGTTTTTAAATTTCCTTTTCTTGTTTCTTTGTTAGCTGTTTTCTTCTTTTACGTCACCACACAGATCTGGGTATCTGATTAAAGGCAGGTATCTCAACAGTCTGGGTATCACGTATGTGCTTTTTTACTGTCTACGTTTCTCCTGTTTGATTTCACAGAGGTTTTAGGTAGATTTGGAAACTTGACACGTGTGCGTCTGACTTGGTGACTAGAAACCTTCAGCACGGCACCATCCACAGGGAGCTGAACTTTTAGTTGGTGTACCTCCAAGGGACACGGTTGGTCGCTCTTTTCTCTTGAGCCAGGTTTTCCAGAGACCTTCCTAATCTTCTGCCTGGGTCCCTACGTCTGGAGGCCAAAACCGGGGGAAGGGAGGGGAGAAGGCGGAGAGAATCTGAGGAACCCATCATTCAAGAAGCAGCCGTTCACTGAACCCGCTGCTGTGGACCCCGTGCCTCACCCCACCTTTCCCTCCGGCTGCCTGGTGCCGTTGAGTGTGGAGCCCCTCTTGTTCCATTTCTGCAGCTCCTAAACCTTCAGGAGGGGTGGCAGTACCTCCTGGCTACGAGCGATGATCAGGTACACCCGGGGCACCCAGGATCTCTTACAGAGACTTCCTACTGGTCCCACGTTTGTCTACTGTCTCACACCTGCCATCTCAGTGGTACCTGGTGGCCCTACATCCTGGAACTCTTGGATTCAGGGCAAACCTGCTCACTTCTTATCGGCGCTCCTCTTGGAAAACGGTGAGCTTGTAACTTCCACTCTAGGAGATTCCCCTCCAGCTGTTGCCCATCTCCCGTTTTTAGAAGACTTAGGTTCAGTATTTGCATTAATAAATCTTTTAATTCTCACAGATTGCCTGCCTTTGAACATTTTATAGTATAGTTGACACAAAATGTTACATTAGTTTCAGAAGTACAACATGGTGATTCTGGAAATCTATACGTTATGCTATGCTCACCGCAGGTGCCGTAGCTCCCATCTGTCACCATGTAGCACTATGACAATGTTGTTGACTATATGCCCTAAGCTCTGCCTTTTATTCCCAAGACTTACCGTCTTGTAACTGGAAGCCTGTATCTCCCACTTAATTTTGCGTGGCTCTGCTTACCAGAAATCCTATAGGATGGGGCGCCTGGGTGGCTCAGTGGGTTAAGCCTCTGCCTTCCCCTCAGGTCATGATCTCGGGGTCCTGAAATCCAGCCTCTAATCAGGCTCTCTGCTCAGCGGAGAACCTGCTTCCCCCTCTCTGCCTGCTGCTCCGCCTACCTGTGATCTTTCTCTCAAATAAATAAAAATCTTAAAAAAAAAAAAAAAAATCCTACAGGATGGGATCTCCAGACTGACGGGCTCTAGGAAGTTTCTTGTGACCCAATGAAGACATGCAGTTCTCAGAAATGGTCACAAGGTGGCCCAGTGACTCTATATTTAATTTATAGATTTCCCCCAGCTACCGGGCCAACCCGGAAGAGTTAAAAGTGTTCGATCTTGGTTAATCCCGCAGAGGGGAAAGAGCTACGTAGGTATTTACGCTGAACTGAGGCTCGGAGTGCTTTCTAGCCCCGCTTCTAGAGAAAAGGGAATTGAGAGTCACAGGAGTCAACCCATTTGTCCTGTATCCGGAACAGGCCCTAGGCTTGAATTTTAAAATTCTTATTCTTTTAAAAATCATATTCAAAGTTGCCTTCAAATTGTAATGCACCTGCGCGTGCATGAAGGCGGCAGGGGTCACCAGGAGGCCAGCGCAGCTCCGGCTCAGGGAGTGGAGCGAAAGAAACAGAAGGGAAGTCACCGCGTCACTTACCGCGTGTCCCGGACGCTTGCCTCGTGGGCAGCAGCGCACTTAATGCCGTGGAAACACAAAGGGCACGAGGGTCCCTGCCCTCCAGAGTGTACACCCTGGGAAGGACATGAGCCTTCAGAAGACAACTACTGGCAACCAAGGAAGTCGGCAGTTACGCCCGGTGGAGACGTCGGTCAAAAGTGCTCTCGGTGGTGGGGAGAAGCGGGAATCCTTCCCTGCAGGAGAGGGGAATGCCCTTGCTGGGGAGCCTGGGGCTGGCCTTGGAGTTGGAGTTGGACTCAGCCCTCCTCAAGCTGGGACTTGCGCACTAAGCATCGCCTGGGGCTTCGGTTAAAAGGCAGATTCTGATTCAGGAGGGCCGTCCGTGGGTGCCGAGACTCTGCGTTTCTAACAAGCTCCAAGGTGACTCCGCTGTGGCTCATCGGAACCAGCTCAAGGGTGTAGGCACTGGTTCATCAACAAAAAACCGCTCACACTCCAGTCTCAGCCCATAGTGCGTTAATCGGGCTGGGTGCAACCTTGGCGTTGGTTTTTTTTGTTGTTGTTTTTGGTTTTTTTAAGATTTTATTTATTCATTGGACAGACAGTAGTAGCAAACACAAGTAGGCAAAGAGGCATGCAGAGAGAGAGGAGGAAGCAGGCTACCTGCTGAGCAGAGAGCCCGATGCGGGGCTTGATCCCAGGACCCTGGGATCATGACCTGAGCCAAAGGCAGAGGCTTTAACCCACTGAGCCACCCAGGCGCCCCTGGTGTTGGTATTTTTAAAGCGCTTCCCCGGTGATTCTGATGCGCGGTAAGGTTCGAACATCACCGGCGTGGGAACATGTGTCACCCCACCCAGCACCTGAAGCCCCCGCCGAGAATCAGAGCCCACCCCACGCTATGGAAGCGGCACGCAAGACTCTCTCAATGGGTCACTGACCATTCCCCCACCTCTGGGGCACAGGCATGCGCTCTGGGCGTCACCAACCAACTGAACCATCTTAGACATCGCAGCAAAAGCTACTGAAAGAAGCCGGGGCTGCGCGGTTCCGACCTTGGCAAGGAGTTTGGCATCGGTGGCAGCCACACTGTTCTCAGAGGCGGCAGAGACCATGGCTGGGGCACAACGTTCAGCCGCAGGAGCCGTCCGGCCTCAGTAGACCAATTCTGCTAAGCCTGATTTGAACAGTGGTCTTGACCGCACAGCCTCTGAAACTCGTCCTTTGGTCCTAGAGGTTGTGAGCTACCCAATGTAATATGAAACCCACACAGAGTCCTTTATGATTAAAGATAATACACCCTGTAAAACCCCTAACACCAATGTGCAGATGAATGAATTGTTATAAGGCAAACCCCCTTGTAAACATCCGTGCCAGATTTTGCTATCCCTGAATATCCCTCCATGTGCCCTTTACCACTTAAAAGATTTTATTTATTTATTTATTTATTTATTTATTTATTTATTTAGGGGAGGAAGGACAGAGAGAACAAGAGACAATCTTTTTTTTTTTTTTTTTTTTTAAGATTTTATTTATTTGTCAGAGCATGAGCAGAGCGAAGCAGTAGGCAGAGGGAGAAGCAGGCTCCCGGCTGAGCAAGAAGCCCCAGTTCTGGGACGAGATCCCAGAACCCTGAGATCATGACCAGAGCCAAAGGCAGGATCTGAGACAAAATCTTGAAGCAGGCTCTGTGCTGAGCCTGGAGCCAGATGCAGGGCTCGATCCCATGACCTCAGCAGAAACCAAGAGTGGGACACTTACCCAACTGAGCCACCCAGGAGCCCAATGCCCTACCATTTATAACTCCTCCCTCCCTGCTAAGAATATCCCTATTATGACTTTTAATCATTTCCTTAATTTTCTTTATATTCTCTGTAGTTCCCAAAATACACTGTAGTTTAGTTTTGCCTCTTTTTTTTCTTTTTTCAGTCTTTCATTCATTTGTAATCTCTCACTCTCCCTCCACTGAAATTTAATTGAAGAGACTGGCTCAGTTGTCCTGTCACATTTACCAGGCTGGAGTTTGCTGACTGATGTAGTTAGTTCATGATGTTCCTCTGTCCTCAGATTTCCTATAAATTGGTAGTTGGATCTAGACCGAAACTTTGATCTGACTGATGTTTGAGACTTTTTTTGGCACGGCCTCGTTGTGGGGAGTATTGTCAGTGGTCAGAGGTCCGCAGACGTTTGGCTGTCTCCATTTTGTTGGATCTCCCTTTGTGATGTTAGTCATTGACTATTTCTAAACCCATTACTTCATTAGCAACTACAAAACAGTGATATTCTATCATTTCTTCTTTCTTTGGTGGGATACTTCTACAGACACACTGCACTTTGTTTACTATTTATTGGGAAGAAAAACTTTCTCTATCCTCCTAGGTGCCGTGTTCCGAAGCTTGCAAATTAGACTGACAAAAGACAGATTAGTGGGAGAAAAGCAGATTTTTATCCACTATATCTGCGCGGTCACAGAAGATTGCATGTCTATTTTAGGGCTTATATGCCTTCTCAGAGAAGAGCAGAGAAGCACTTCTTACGCAGGGAGAGGAAGAAAGGGCACTTACATGACTTTTTGGCAGGATAAATGGACCTCCGGGAGGCCAGGAGGTAAAAGAGGCCTGTGGCTCTGTGTTTGGGTGTGGTACAAATCTCTCCAAGAGCTCAGAGTTGCTTCTCAGGGACAAGTGAGTTCATTCGGGAAGCTAAGCTCTTAAGCAGATAAGGGATTTCGAAATTCAGAAACCTTCAGTTCCAAATCATTTTTATGCCCTAGTGGCTTCTTCTGGCCCCCTCTACTCTTCAGTCAACCAGTGACCAGGAAGCTAAGTTCTGGATTCTTTTACTTACCAGGGAGGGTGTGGTGGGTAAGAGAGCTGTTGCCCAAGCGACTTCCGACAGTGACAGATGAGGAGTGTGTGTGCCTGCACGTGCACATTCCATCATTACGGACCCATAGGTTTATAAACGCTCTCTGGCCAGATTGGGTCTCTTCAAGTTGGCTCCCAACCCTACTGACACATCCTTAGATTTCTGGAACTTCTCTGTCTGATGTGACACACATGGACTCTTGACATTTCTTCACAAAGCTCTGGTTTCTTTTAGTGGGAAAAGGGAACTTCTTAGGGCTCAGACTGTTGCAGTCTTCCGAGTTCCTAGTAGACCTCTGCACTCACTTGCTGTTGGATTGTGCAAACCCCTGTGTCAGCCACTGCTCTAATACTGGCTTGCAGTGTTTTCGAGTACTTGCTGGTTATTTTGGTGTTTCTTCCAGATGCCCCGTTTCTTCCCTAGGCTTTCTTCTTCACAGACGTTATGAGGCAGCTCCTGTTTCTGTCAGAAGTTTGCCCCAACCTGCTTGTATTTGTGGAGTACCTTATAAAATACTTTTGCTGTATACACTGTTCATGGGTTTTCCCATCTTACTTGCTGTGCTTTTATGAAGGGATTTGTGGAAAATGAAGAATCAGGTCACTGCCACCACCTTCGTATAAAAATGCAACTTTAGGGGTGCCTGGGTGGCTCAGTGGGTTAAGGCCTCTGCCTTCGGCTCAGGTCATGATCCCAAGGTCCTGGAATTGGGCCCCACATCGGGCTCTCTGCTCAGCAGAGAGCCTGCTTCCTTTCCTCTCTCTGCCTGCCTCTCTGCCTACTTGTGATCTCTGTCTGCCAAATAAATAAATAAAATCTTTTTTAAAAAAATAAAATAAAAATGCAACTTTAACATCCTTTGAAGAAATGTCCTTTACTGTTTAAATAAGGCCAAGTTGGTTTTTACCATTTGCAGCTAAGAACTGCACAGAAAGGTATTAAGCCAAGGGATGGTAGAGACAATTTGTTGCCTGAACTGTTTTGAGGCCTACAAATAGCTAAGTCAATCTGTGTGGCACTTTGGGTGACAGTTAAGGCTGTACCACGGACTGGGGCCTGGAGAAGATCCCCAACTGTTGCACTAGGTCAACTCACTGTTTTTATTTCCCTGGAAGCTTGGATGGTGACAAACCATGATCAAAGCAGGATACATCCTTGCTGTAGGCAACGGGGCCGCTGGACGTTCTCAAGCAGGACAGTGGAGTGTTCAGAAGACGAACCTTCTGATGTGTCCAAGAGAGACAAGGGATATGAGGGGGACAGCAACACTAGGTGGCGAGTTAGGAAAGTAATGCTGTGGTCTACAAGAGAAGACCAAGTATCAAAATGAGAGCAGTGGGAATGTCAAGGGCAAGACAGGCCATAATGGAGAAAACTGAACAGTACTAGGTGACCACAAGGGAAACTTATCATCGGTTGAGGTCTCAAAGTTTGGTGATTAAAAACAAAAATAGTAATATCACCTCCCACATGAGTGACCTGGAGTTGAAACTGGAAAAGTGATCCCAATCCTAGGAATTTATTTTTCACATCATTCTCTTCAAACATTTATTTCCAAGGTAACACGTAAGGGGCCTGTGTTGAAGACGGATGGGATGTGTGCCTTGCCCATGCTTGGGTGTTCTCGAGGCCGCAGGGGTGTGGGAGGCACCACAGAAAAGAGCACAGCCTGGAGGCCTTCAGACCGGACTGGGTTTTCCCAGAGCGCTGGCTGGGCCAAGTCAGTGCCTTGCTCTCCCCGCAGTCCAGTGTGGCATCCGTCTTCAAAACTTGCCAGACCCATGGCTTCTGTAATTGCCGACATGACACTTAGGAGGCTTTGGTGGAATATTCCAAGCACTTCAGAAGAGGCCCGGGTGCAGAGCCTCTCCGCTGAGTCCGATCATTTTCAAAGCGATATCCATTCTGCCCCGGCACATCTGGACTCAAGTAAATGGACCTTTTCCACTTACCTCTACAACCCTGCGCTTCAAGCACTCACAGGAGAGAGCTCAATCTTAGACTGACTACGCTCTAGCTCCAGTCAAATGATGAGCTGCGATCATTTCAGAATCAAATGAGAATGGTAATTACCCTTTCTTGAAGAAGCAAATAAAACTATCTATAACAAGTCCTCTTACCAGAAAGCTGTAAGTCTACACTTCATTACTTCAGCTCCCTGCAGAAATGCCACCATGGACTTTCAATGTACTTTTGTTTTATGGAAATTCACAAAAATGATAGAGCAAAAGGACAAGCAAATTTATGCATTTTATGAACTTGCATTGGAGACATCTTCACTTTGGAGGCCAATAAACCTTAATGGTAGAAATTTCTGAATTTTGTGCTAGATTTATTCTTAGCAACCACTCTCTTGAAGATGCAACAGGACTATACCTCTTTATTTCAGTGCTGGAAATCCCAGACCCAAATTCAGTGTCCCGGAAAAGCCTGAAGCCCTCAATCCCCCTAGAGTACTCTTAAGTCTTGTACCAAGTTATACTCTGCTAGTCATTTATTACAAACAATCTCAAATCCACCTAAGAATTTGGCATAAACTCTGCCTTCTTTCCCCTCCCCTGTATTTTGAGTTCTTCCACCATTACTCGTGGTAGTGATTAATTAACAACACAGGTGCCCCTTAAAGTCTTAGAAAGTCAATTAAGAGAAATGTAAAAAGCAACTGTCTGTTTACTTTCAGCCCAAAGATGGTTTGGAGTAGGAGGAAACATAAATTGGCAGGGTGGTAGGGGTGAAATATGGGTCTAAACTAAAAACAGTAGTTAAATGGTATAAGTACTTTCAAGGGCATGACTCTGTTAGAAGTGACCAAGGTCAGGCTCAATGGTTACATTAACTAGGTAAGACTACACTCTAGAATTCTTCCTGTTAGCGCTGGCACAGAGCCCATATTACCTTCATTAAAATATTTTTAACCAAACCTTAAGACCCTATTCTGAAAAACTGTGGTAAGGTGAAGGTAAAAACAATGAGCACTGGCTTCAGGCTTGGTTTCAAAATCTAACTCCAGCACCAATGGGATGTGCAACCTTAGCCAAAGTACTTAATCTGACACTGTTTATTTTGTAAATAAACGGTATTTTCTACACCGTCTCACCAGGTCATTGGGTACATAACCCAAAGAACATAGAAAAGTGTCCCAAGTACCTGGTGGGCTCCCTAGTAAGCAAAAAGTATTCTTTCCCTTTCACATGCTTGAACTTAAACCCTGCATTGCCCTTTGCCATCATTTTAGCCTGGTCCTATTAAAATCTCAATTAACCTACTAACTTCCTATGTGATTCCAGAACCTTCCAGTTCTTCCTCTTCCAACACATTTAGAACTGGTTTCCTCACACACACTGCTCTCATTACTCTGGAGGGCTCAACAGGATTCCCCCACTACCCATCATCGTTCAGCTGGCCTTCTGGTTTCTCACATAAGCAAAGCTGGTTTCACATTTACGAGTGGTCCCTTCTTCCCCTACCCATTAGCATTAGCCAATCTATTTACCTAAGAATCAGTTCATGTTCCTATTCCCTCAAAAAGCCAACCCAACTACTCCCATCAACTGAACTTGCTCTTAACTATTAATACAGTACTTAAAATCTGAATCACATCTAGTTGATTTTTTTTTAAAGAGTAAGCTCTATGCCCAACGCAGGGCTTAAACTCAGGATCCTGGGATCAAGAGCTACATGTTCTACTGACCCAGCCAGCCAGGCGCACCTTGTTGGCTCTTACATACGCTTAGCTAATGACTGGTTTTGCTTTCTAAACTAGATCGCAGATTTAAGGGCAGAGATCATGTTCTATTTTCCTATACCAGTCACAAAATGAGAATCATGGGCCTCGCCCTAGACACACAAAACAGTAAAAGTTGGGAGAGTGAATGGGGAAGCAGTAAAAGCACTCCAGGTGATTGCTATCAACACTGCAGGATGAGAAAACTTCCACATTCTCCTTTCCGCAGAGATAACCTTGTCAACAAATATTTATCTTTAGGGGTGCCTGGGTGGCTCAGTCATTAAGCGTCTGCCTTCAGCTCAGAGTCCAGAGTCCGGGACTGAGCCCCACATCAAGCTCCCTGCTCAGCAGGAGGCCTGCTTCTCCCTCGCTCACTCCCCCTGCTTGTGTTCCCTGTCAAATAAATAAAAGCTTTAAAAAATTTTTATCTCTATTGACTAATAATGTCCTCACATGGGATTAAGCTTTTCTTTATATAAAACAAAGCTGTTTTATTATAAAACTTTATATATGAAGTTTCTTTATATAAAACAAAGATTTTGGGGCAAAGGGGTGGCTCAGTAGGTTAAGCCTCTGCCTTAGGCTCAGGTCATGATCCAGGGGGGTCCTGGAATCGAGCCCCTAATCGGGCTCCCTGCTCAGGGCGGGCGGGGGGGGGGGGGGAGTCTGGTTCTCCCTCTGCTCCCCATTCATGCTCTCTTTCAATCTCTCGCAAATAAATAAAATCTTTCCAAAAAAAGACAAAAAAACAAACAAATCTGGAAATACTTTTTTCAGATAAGCGGATGGTCACTGCTAAAACAAGCATTCACCTCCGGGCTGGGAGCCTGCCTTGGTGCCCCAGGGTCATCAGCTGTGTTCAGAGCAGCTGGCCTTTGGCACATTCTAGCATTGTGGGCTGGGGAATGACTGACTGGTGTCTCTTTTGACACCAAGATGATTCTGCTTAGATTTCCATTTTTTATATAGTTTCTTACCAAAGATAGTTCTTGACACTCCTTTCTGTTTCCCCTATGCTGAGAAAGTTACTTCCCTTCTATTTCTGCTCCTCTAATGTCCAGCTTGCTATTTTGCATGGTCTTCAGAGGTGATCCTCCATCTTCAACTCCATAAATAAATGAAAACCAAGCCACACAGTTGGAAATCAAGTTTTGTTTTTATATGAACAGAAGTAGACCATCTAGAAATATTTCAGTTTATTTAAATTGTTAAGTAGAATATGAAACCGAATTTGTAGCTAGTACCAGAGAATGGACTTAACTGTTTGGTGTTTAATGAGAACAGCTTCTACACAGGATCCCAAGAGACTTACAGAAAAAGGGGCAAAGCCCTAATATTAAGCAAATAAAACTCATGTTTCAAACAGGTTATACAAAAATTGATTTATACTCCATTTCCCTTTTTTCTTTGATATTTAGAAAGTGCAGATTTAACAAAAGGTAGCCATATCCTTTCTATGTACAATGCCGATTATAATTATGCAAACAAAACTGTCAGTCTTTTTTTTTTTACCCAAAAATCCCAGTGTTTAGCTCTCAAACCTTAAGTCACTGAATTGAATAAGGATTAAAGAGGGTTAAAAATAAAAAAGCTATTGCCACATTCCAGACGGAGGAAAGCAACACGTACATTAAAATTAATCTAACAATAGTAGGTTTAACCTATAACTTTTCAAGAAGCTTAACATCATTTCATTATTATTTTTAGTGGAAAATTAGGGATTATTTGGCAATGCTGCTTTTACTAGTAAACAATGATAAAGTCAAGTGAAGGAAAAACCTAAGAACAACAACCAGTGAGGCATATAAAATTTTCAGGGCACTATCTGAAAAATTCATGGATGTTTACAGCAGATACGTCCCTATGCTGTTAATGTGAGCCAAGAGGGCATTAAAATGCTATCCACGACACACAGAGACTTTTCAATGGAAGCTGCTGTCCTAAACTCAGCCTCTGTGAGAAATGAATCATGCTATTCACAATTATTTCAACAAAGGTATCATCTTAGGATGCTAGCAGCGTAGCAAACTTAACTTACCCTATCCTGATGATAAGCCATGAAGCAAAACTAGGAAAATGAAGTGAAAAAAGGACAGGGTTAGAGACAGCTGGAGATCTTATCTGTACACGAAAAGCCTTTTGTTGTCCTTTTCCCAAATCCATGGTAATACACATTTTCCAAAGGGATGTGAAGTCAGGACTTAAAATTAATAATATTCTAAAGTATTTCTAATCTTAAGGTAAAGACAACCTAACACTGAAAAAGTGTTCTTCAAAGGCCAAATCTCAGTATATTTGGCAAACATGTTAATAAATTTTACTCCTCCTTCCCACCATTTAAAACAAAACCAAAATCAAAAACAACCAAACCTTTACTGGGCTACCAAGCTGCTAGAGGAGTTGCCAGAATGGAGACTACTCAAATTTCGGTTACGAGATTTATTCTAGGAAAGTGAACAGGCTATACACCTAATTAGAAAGACAAACCACAACACCCTCCAAACACTAGTGCATGCAATTAACTCTTCCATTTCATAAACTCAGTGGATAGAAAGGGAACAAAGAGGGAAGGAGAAGAGCATGAAGTAAAAGAGCGAATGGAGGAATCTGGGGCCGAAGTTTGAGGAGAGAGAGAAAATGAGGGGAAGACGTTTGATAGTAGGAGGCAGTTAGAATTTATCTTTCAGTTTACTTAGCGAGTTAAGTCAGTACTTTATGTTAAACTTGAAAAACCTACTAGTTTGCCCCTTTTGTTTTTAAATAACTCATACCATTGGGTGGTGGGGGAGGGAGAAGCAAAGAAAGCAGCATGCAGGCAGACAGACACAAGGAAAAAGTGGCCCAAGAGAAGAACTGGTGGCAGGAATAGTTTTAAATATCAAGGCCACTTAAAATTAAGACTCAGCAAACCAAAGCTATCATTTCTGCATTACCCTTTGTCCTCAAGTAACTACTTTGAAAATTACAGCCAAGCAAACCACAAACATTTTAATGGTTTATGTCTGGATGATATGTATGTCTCCTGCACATGCTTCCACCAAAACAAACAAACAAACAAAGGAAAAACCAAAGAAATTCCTTTCCACATAAGGCACAGGACAAAATTAATCCCATTTACATATTCAAGGCGAAAATGAGTGTTTTCCTGGCTTTTGTTTCTTTTGCTATCACATGTCTATAGATTATAGGGACTCAAGCACATTATCCAGGACAGAAAATTCCACTGTTGTACAAAATAAAATTGTTAATTCTAACTTTTATTCTTATACAATTTGCAGAATAAAGTTGAAATGATTGCTATAGGTTTTAATGTTGATAAGAAGAACTGGACTATAATACAACTGAAATGCAGTGGTGAGCTGAGCAAGTACATTTAAAAATGAAGTCACAGACATGATTTTTCTATACATTTTCTTGTTTGAAGAAAATTATAAAGTCAGCAAGCAGTCACGGATGAAAGAACAAATGAAACGGGGGGACTGGAGAGTTAAGATGAGGAACAAAAATATCTGTTTAGAGTTAAAAATGGACAGAGTGGTTTATTTTGCAGCAAGAGGAGAAACAGGGTGGTGGATGGCAACTGACGGGAGGACGCTCAGCAACATTTGCTCTTCCAGCCTGTCACGCCGCCTCCACTGCTGATATCTACATTTTCACTGTTGGGCTCTTTTACAGGGGTCTGGAACAAACACACAAGGAAAGCAACCCATGAAAAGCACTGCTATGGCGAAATCAAGATTCAGCAGAAATATTCTCATAAAGGCAACAAAAAGTAACTCCAGTCACACAGGTAGGTTCTCTCTCCCATGCAAAGTAAAGATCTGGAAGCTTTGTTTTCCATCTACATTTTGCCTGCTGACTCCAAGCTGTGAAATGTCTAGAGGCCTCTAGGCATCCCTTGAATAAAGCTTCCAGTATCTTTTCTGCTCTCCCTTGCTATCACTTAGCCCTGACCCCCAGGGGTCTAGTATCTAGTACTTAAAAAGCATTATCAAAAGGTATCTGTATAAAACCAATGTTGGGTCAAGTCTAACCCCAGAGAAGTGAAACTGCCCTTTCTGTCTAGTTACTTGCCTTCTGAGACTGAAGTTTGTAACGCTCTGCCACAGATTTAAAAAGGCAAGCTCAACAGTGATATGCCAACATTAAGTGGAAGAAAAAGGGTAGGGCACAATGTAAATTGTGTAATTCATGGTAAAAATGGATATAGAAAAAAAAATCAAAAGGAGAGACACCAAATGTTAACAGCAGAAAACCCTTAGATGGTGGGTTTACGAGTGATTTTATTTTTTTCTATGAACAATCCTGTATTTCCCCAGTAACCTAAATATTACTTTTAAAATCAAAAGAATATACTATTTTCAATGGATAACCCATATGGTATATAGGAAAGGAACTTTTTTTTTTTTAAAACCACTTACATTCAGTGAAGTATACAAATCTTAATTGTGCTTGATGGATTTAGAGTATATAAAGTGAAACTATCAGATCAAACATAGAACATAATACCCTGGGAGGCTCCCCTGTGTCCCTTTCCAGCCAGTACTACCCTCCTAAAGGTAAATAGTACTCTCATTTTGGTCACCAGAGAGTAGTTTCTTTTTCTCTTCTTGACCTTCAAATACAGGGAACCATGTTTTATGTCTTCTTTTATGTATTATTCCCTTTACTCAGTATCAATCTGTGAAATTCATCCAGGCTGTTGTGTTAACAGTGGGTCACCAAAAATAAAATTTTAAAAGCTAAGATGTAACTGGGAATGTATTCTCTCAATGAAACAAGATAAAGTTAAGGTAACCCAGGGGGGAACAACTTAAAATATTTTAGAAACTCACATAGCTCAAGAGAAGTCCTACTTTAACTCATATGGGTGAAATTTCAACTTGCACTTTTAGCTCACCTATCTTCCCGCACTGCCTGATGGGATTCTTTTCCTTACTGCATGTTAACGCTGTAAGTTTTGCATTAAAAAAACTTTGGGTTTTCCTGAGCAACCAACTTTATTCCTACTGCAGATCTTGAGAAAAATAACAGAAGAGAAAGAGCCCCTCAGCATCTATCCCACAGCAAAAGAATATGGTTACCAGGAAACAGTCCTCCTCTGGTAACTTCTAGGTGTGGGTCAGTTCAAAGTACATGGATGTTGAGGGGAAAAAAAAAAAAAAGAAAAGGGTACTTGTAACCAGGGAGGTCACTATATTCCTTAACACCTCACTCACTGTCTATCCTTCTACAATTTAACTTAGATCCTTGAAAGAGACTCTCTGAAAAAAGGAATTCTCTCATGCAAAGTAAAACATTTTAAAGCCAAAGTATTAATCAAGTTTATTTCAATATAAATATAAGCCATAGCTAAGAATAAGAAAAGGGCCAATAACTAAAAAAATAAGCAAAGGAATAAAACAAGTTTACAGAAAAGAAAATACAAAAGTGGTTCTTAAAACTATCTTTAAAAATGCTCACCATTTTTAAAGAGCTGCAAATTAAATCTACTTTTTTTTTTTAACCTGTCAGGTTGGGAAAGATCTGAAAGTCTTAGAATCAATTACGTGGCCAGAGTGTGAGGAAACAGACATTCTCATCCACTGCTAGTAGGAATGTAAATGGGTAAAACCCTCATGCCAGCATGTGGCAAGATGTATCAGAATAAAAATGTACATACATGCTCTTTGGCCACTTCTAGGAATCTGTCCTTCATATATTTGCACATAATCCTATGATTGCAAAATGATTTAAATATAAGATTATTCACTGCAGTGCAATTTATGAGATCATAAGGCTAAAACTCACCTGCATGTTCCTCACTGAGAAAAAGGGTTTAATTATGACACATCTACTCATAGGAGTAGCATTCAATTATTTAAAAAGTGGAATTATTTTACTTTACAAACAGAGTACAGCAAGTTGCCTTATCTGTTTTTAAAGAAGTTGGTGGGGGGGGGGGGAAATTGGTGGGAATAAAAATATATATTTATATTTACTTGTATATTAAAAATTAAGAGCTTAGTTAATTACACTGGTTACCTGTGGGGAATGAATGAGGAGTTGGGGGAATGTGGTGGGAAACTTCTCTGCACTTGCACTCTCTCTATTTTAAAGGTCTGAACCATGAGAATGAATTACCTATTCAAATAATTAAGTTAAAAATGTTTTGAATTGCTTTCATTCTAAAGTTTAATTTTCTTTTACTAAGTCAGGAGAGAAATCATGGCACAGGAAGCTGCTGGTCAGGAAACACTCCTATATTTCCCACTGTTTGCTGTTTAACTTCTAATTTTACCACATCAAAAAGTTTATGTATGTGTATTGAGAAAAAAATGGGATCCCACATTGGGGCATGCCTACATGGGGAAGACGCAGACCAGACTGAGATCTTTATCAGTGAATGTGTACTTTTTAACCTTTAATATGGTAACAAGGAAGATCTGTCATATCTGGAAGCAAATTTTAAGACTATATAAGCATCCTTTTTTTAAAATGCCAAGATTAGTGAAAAAAATCAAGGGATACAGTGTGGACAGAAAAAAAAATCAAAAACAATGGAGAAAACAAAAAAATCCAGAAAGAGAAAAAACACAAGAGACAAGGGGATTTCAACAAGTGTTGTGGTAAATTCTGTGGGTACTGGAATAATCTTTCACTGTGACCTACCAAACTCTGAAATACAAAGTATTCCATTAATTAAAAGAGCATTTTTCTATTCTTGTTATTCCCTTCATTTAATTAAAAATATGAACGTTTTTCCTTGTCCATCTAGTACTTTACTTTTCTATGCTTCGATTTTTATTTTTCACAGGAATATTTTCAAATATAAAAATATAAAAATTCCTCAAGACTTTCCAAGGGGTTTTACCTTTACATACTGTGAAGAATATTTTAAAATTTTTACGTTTTTTTCTTTTTTAACTAAAAAGATACGCTAAGTTTTCTAAACAAAACTATATAAATGTCAGAGTCATTGAGTAATTCCGTTCTATGTCTCCTCCTTACCTCCGTCACCCACTTGGAATACTCACTATTTACATTTGATATAGATCCTTCCAGATCTTTATTTGCTGGACATAACCAAACACCTGTGTGCACATGTTAATACACGTGTGTTTGGTACCATACATAATTTAAAAAATAAGATCAGACTACACGTATTACATCCTAACTTGCTTTTTATTACTCAATATATTATAGATACCGGGATGCTGGCAGACATGGAAGGGTACAACTTTTGTAGTCACTGTGAATAGCAGTATAACTGATGACTTTTTTCTGGTTTGAACACACACTTAGAGTTAGCGGATGACTACATTTCACTATAAAAAATGAAGTTTGATTTCTCTGAAATATCACTAGATTTATATTTGAGATACCATCTCTATTACAGCGTATATTTTACAGATACATGTAGTTTTTAATTTGGGGACTGGTTTTTGAAAAAATACTGTTATTTCAATTATAAAAATAGAAAGGTTGCCAGAAGCAAATAATTTTCTCCTATACAATAACTGCTTCTCCATTAGGAGTTGTGTCAGATTTTTTCTGTTTTTATGTGCATTTAAAGATACCATCGACTGAGTGGACAACTCAGGATTTAGAACCAAATCTGGATATTATATCTACTCATTTGAGGAGAACTACGAAAATCAATTCCCAATTTTGCTACAAGCAACTCATATTGGTAAGTATGGGGATTCCCAAGTTAAATTCAGAAAACTAACCCTGAAGTAAAATGAATTCCCTGGGACCATATTTTAGCAATTTTTAAAATATCACAGAGTGAAATGATTGGCTAAATGAAAAATAGGGATGGATTTATTGCATTTATTCACTATATAATATAGACAGGTTCTTTACTGGCATATCTGAGAAATGACTACATAGATAGAAGAAAGTGATTCTGTAACAGTAACTATTATCTTAAATTTTAAGAAATTATCTATGGAAATACAAAGAATGTCTAAGAGAAATGAGTCCAAAAGTAAACAGAAGAGCCACAAGAGCAGAGACCCGACAAAAAGCTGAAAAAAAGGAGAATGCAACTGGGGACCTGTGTGGGGACCTGTGTGGGAGCTCAGGACAGTGTTACCACTGACCAGATGTTCCAGATTTCTAATGGCTCACTGCTTCCCCAAGTCCCTACTCCACTTTAGGAGGGTCAGATACTGGTGATGAGTAAACATTTAGGAATAATACCACCCAAATCTAATTTTTATATGTTAATCCAGTACTTCAAAAAAGAATTGTGACACTGGGCACATTGGATCTTACCTTTCGAAGGATATCTTCAGCTAATGTGAGGAAAGCCTTTTCGATGTTTATATTCGCTTTTGCACTAGTCTCAAAAAATCTAATACCATGCTCCCTTGCAATCTAAAATAGAAGCAAAATGTCATCATAAAATTATCAAGCACAGGGTGCCAATTGTTGACTTTAGCATCCTGGAGGAAATAATATTATTCTAAAGGCACAGTCCCTACTAGGTTATATAAAGCAAAGTACTTCAATGGGTCACAATTCAAATGGTCAAGTTCTTTCAAAAATAAATAAGCAAACAAAAGTAATAATAAAAGAATCCTCTCCTCACTTCAGGAGTTTATGTCAAATACTCTAAGTGAGGTGCTTAAAGTCTTAAATTACAAAACTGGGGATCACTGATTTGTTATTTTTCCTCTTTGTAGTTTAAATACAGCTAAAGGTACTACTACCAAAGGTCTGATTCTCCTACACCTGTTAGATAGGCACTGAAAAAACTCACTCACATGATAACTTGTTTCCCACAGCACTTCTAAAACAATGTGAAGAGCTCAGCACATTCATTACCACTACTAAAAATCAAATGTCATGCCATCTTCACAAAGAAAGGATAGTGTATTAGTTTCATTCATAGCTTTTACCTGTTCTCCTTTTCCTTTAGGTACAACTCTTTTATCATCCATATCACATTTGTTTCCTAGTAACATTCTTTCCACATCTTCATTGGCATGCTACAATGGAAGGGAGATTTAATTGACATTTTATCATGACTTATAGCTTAATATTCTCTAAAAATGGCTTTATTATTCTCAATTTTCAGTGCTATTTTTATAATCTGGAAGTTTTATACCATCACCCTGAAATCACCCCATGCAAAAAGCTTATACAAACTCCCAAATTACTTAGGAAAAAAAACACAATTCCTAAGACATAACACTGTTACTTAGGAAATTACTTAGGAAAAAAAAACACAATTCCTAAGACATAACACTGTCAAATATTATCTTACCCCAACACGAGGCTGTCTAGTTTCTAGATATTCTCATCAAAACTGGAAGATACGGGCAAAAGACCTGAAACAGCAATCTCTTAGGCATAATCGAAATCCAAGCTGGACCATGAGTTCAGATCATGAGTATTACCCTACAGAAGCCTGAATAAAAAATTCTACAGAGTATAAAAAAAAAAAAAAAAATTCTACAGAGCTCTTAAAATCTCAAGAGGCTATCTGCTAGGGCACAGGAAGATCCCATGCAGAATAATTAGTTAAAAATAAATGTTTGCCCCACTGAAATCCTAACAACATCATCTGCACAAACAGAAAAATCCCTCCCTAAAATTCATTTATAGCTTTGAGGGACCCTGAACAGTAAAAACGATCTTGAAAAAGAAGTACAAAGTTAGAAGATTCATACTTATTTCCTGATTTCAAAACTTACTACAAAGCTGCAATAATCAAAACAGTGTGCTACTGGCATAAAGACATATACATGAATACACCGCATACAGAGCCAAGAAATAATCCCTTGCATGTATGATCAAATGATTTTCAACAAGAGGGCCAAGTCCATTCAATGGAGGAAAGACTAGTCTTTTCAAAAAATGGGTGCTGGGGGTGCCTGGGTGGCTCAGTGGGTTAAGCGGCTGCCTTTGGCTCAGGTCATGATCCCAGGATCCTGGGATCCAGCCTTACATCAGGCTCCCAGCGCAGTGGAGAGCTTACTGCTTACTGCTCTGTCTACTTGCACTTTCTCTATATCAAACTGTCAAATAAGTAAAAATCTTTAAATAAATAAATAAATAAAAGTGGTATTGGGCATACCAGATTTTAACATGGGAAAGAATGAAGCTGGACTCTTAACTTACCACCATATAAAAAAATGAACTCAAAATGGATAAAAAGCCTAAATATAAGACTTAAAACTAAAAAACTCAGAAAATACAGGAGAAAAATTTTATGACATCCGATTTGGCAATGGTATCTTGGATATGATACCAAAAGTACAGGCAACAAAAGAAAAAAAGGCAAATTATACTTCATCAAAATTAAAAAACTTTTATGTGTCAAAGGTCACCATCAGAGTGAAAAGACAACCAACCCCTGGAATAAGAAAAATCATCCATCTTTGGCCCAACACTCCTTTCCCTGAATGTCTCTAAGCCAAGGTAGTTAAATTCTCTAGAGAACAAAGTACTTTGAGATTTGTCTTAGATTTGAATCGATTACATTCTTTCCACTAGCCCTATCCTTTTCTGAGTATCTTTTACTCACTCATTTCTTCAGATCTCAGCTTAAAAGTCATTCCTCATATCAAAACCTGTTTGACTATTCTGGGTCCCATGCCTGCACCTCCATATGAATTTTAAGATCAGCCTGTCAATTTCTCCCAGCCACGCCCTCACCTCCCCCACAAGCCCCAAGCCAGCAGCTGGGATTTTAATAGGATTACACTGAAACTGCAGATCACTTTGGCTAATGCTGCCATTTTAAAAATATGAAAACTTCAATTAATAAACATGGGATGTCTTTTCAATTACATTGATCTTTAATGTCTTTTGACATTTTGTGGTTATTAGTATGTAAGTTCTGAATATCTTTGGCTAAATTTTTCATAACTAGTTTTTCTTCTTTTTGATGCTACTACAAATGGAAATATATATATACACACACACACACAATTTTTAAAAAAGAAATTGTTTATTTGACAGAGAGACAGCAAGAGAAAGAATACAAGTAGGGGGAGTGGGAGAGGGAGAAGCAGGCTTCCCGCTGAGCAAGGAGCCTGATGCAGGGCTCGATCCCAGGATACTGGGATCATGACTTGAGCTGAAGGCAGCTGCTTAACGACTGAGCCACCCAGGCGCCCCTGGAACTTTTTCTTAATTTCATTTTTTGATTATTTGCTGCTAGTATATAGAAATACAAGTGATTTATGTGTATTGATCTTGTATCCTCCAAGTTTACTGAACTTGTTCACCAGTTCTAACAGTTTTTTTTTTGTGTGTGTGTGTGTATGTTCCTTAGAATTTTTTTTTTCTCTCTCTCTCTATTTTTTTTAAGATTTTATTTCTTTGACGGGGTGCCTGGGTGGCTTAGTCAGTTAAGCATCTGTCTTCAGCTCAGGTCATGATCCCAGAGTCCTGGGATTAAGCCCCAGATTGGGGTCCCTACTCAGTGGGGAATGTGCTTCTCCTTCTCTCTCTGCATGCTACTCCCCCTACTTGTGCTAATAAATAAATAAGATCTTAAAAGAAAGATTTTATTGAGGGGTGGGGCAAAGAGCACAAGCAGGGGGTCAGGCAGAGGAAAGCAGGCTCCCGCCAAGCTGGAAGTCACCCAATGTGGGGCTTGATCCTAGGACTCCATGATCTTGACCTAAACCATAGGCAGATGTTTAATCAACCAAGCCACCCAGGAACCACTCCTTAGGATTTTCTATATACAAAATCTCATTATTTACAAATACAGTTTTCCCTCTCAATCTGGGTTTCCTCCTTTTCTTTGCCTAAATGCCCTGGCTAGAACTTCTACTAAAATTCTGAACAGTAATGGCATACTTCTCATTTTCTTGATCACAGAGACAGGTATGCTTGTTAGCTGTAGGATTTTCACAGATGTCCTTTGCTAGGCTAAGGATGTTCTATTTCTAGTTTGAAAGGGTGTTGGGTTTGTCAAAATTTTTCCTGTGTCTGATGGCAAGATCATACAGTTTCTATCTTTTATCAAGATGGTGTATTACACAGGGTGCCTGGGCGGCTCAGTTGGTTAAGTGTCTGCCTTCAGCTCAGGTCACGATCCCAGCGTCCTGGGATGGAGCCCCAAGTCGGGCTCCCTGCTCAGCAGGAAGTCTGCTTCTCCCTCTTCCTTTGCCTGCTTGTGCTTATGTACACACTCTCTGTCAAATTAACATAAAATATTCAATTAAAAAAAACCATGTATTACAGGGATGCCTGGATGGCTCAGTTGGTTAAGTGTCTGCCTTTCACTCTGGTTGGATCTCAGCAGCCTGGGATCCAGCCCCGACTCAAGCTCCCCACCCAGCAAGGAGTCTGCTTCTCCCCTCTCCCTCTGCCCTTCCCCACTTGGGTCATTCTCCCTCTCTCAAATAAATAAATAAAATCTTAAAAAAAAAAAACCAAAAACATTAAAAGATGGTGTATTACACTGATTGATTTCTTATATTGAACTACCCTTGCATTCCTAGGTAAATTCCTCTTGATCAACAATATATAATCCTTTTAAAATGTTGCTGGATTAATTTGGCTTTTTTTCATTTTGTTCAAGCTTTAACTTCAAAAACAAAGTGAAAATTAGGCAACACCAATCTCTTGTATGCCAGAAAAACACATTTTCTTTCTTTTTTTTTTTTAAGATTTTATTTATTTATTTGACAGATCACAAGTAGGCAGAGAGGCAGGCAGAGAGGCGTGAGGGAAGCAGGCTCCCCGCTGAGAAAAGGTCAGACGTGGGGCTTGATCCCAGGACCAAGATCATGACCTGAGCCAAAGGCTTAACCCACTGAGCCACCCAGGCACCCCACATATTTTCTTTTTAGTGGCTGAGTTTTATGTATCTTAATTCTCATGTTGGGAAACTAAAGCCATCCACCTATGACGTGCATAAGGCTGTAACAGAAATAAAGAACGAATTTGGCCTTGGTGCCCTGGCACAGTACTCCTAATTTCCTGAGTGAAAGACTGTCTTTTGTTGTTTGTAACAGAGCCCTTTCTACCTACCTAAGTTTATGCTAATGAAGACTTGGGCAGAGTGGTGGCCGATAGAGTTTCACAATGGAAATCAGTCACTAGAAAATCCAAACATGTGATTAAAGAATTGAAACTTTCAAGGGGCACCTGGGTGGCTCAGATTGTTAAGGATCTGCCTTTGGCTCAAGTCATGATCTCCAGGTCCTGGGATCAAGCCCAACGTCAGGCTTCCTGCTCAGAGGGAAGTCTGCTTCTCCTACCCCTGCTTGTGATCTCTTGCTCACTCTCTTTCTCTACCCCACCTCAAATAAAAAATAAAAAAAGATTTGGAACTTTCAGCCACTCCCCTACCTCCCATGAGGTAAAGAGGGCTAGAGATGAAGTTAAATCACCAGAGGCCAATGATTTAACTAACCATACATATGCAGTAAAACCTGAATCAAAACTCCGAAACAATGAAGTTAGGGGACCTCTTCCAGGTTGGTGAACATATCAAAATGCCCAGAGGGTGATTATGTCTAGAGATGGCATGGAAGTTCTGTGTTCCCCAACCCCCATACCTTCCCTGTACATCTCTTCCATTTAGCTGTTCCTGCATCCTTTATAATAAAATTATAAATGTAAATAAAACACTTTCCTGAGTTCTAGGAGTCATTACAGCCAACAACTGAACCTGAAAGTCCTGGGGGCCCTGGGACCCCCTCAAATTTGTAGCGAAGTCAGAGAGAAGTGAAGGTAACTGAAGGGAACCAGGACTTAACATCTGAAGGAAGGGCAGTCCTTCAACTTGGGAGAGTCTGACACTAAGGTTGGGCAGTTAGCATCAGAATAGGACTGAATTGTAGGACATCCAGTACATGTCAGAGAATTTGGAAAACTGCTGTTGTTGAAACAACAATGCACAGTCTATCAATTGCTCCTACTACATGTGCTACTTAGCTGAATCATAAAATAAAGGCTAAGGAAATCCAAAATGGCGCCTTGTTTAAAAAAATCTGTGTATTATTAACTGATTATTAGATATTAACAGGCTTCTCTCTTTTTTTTTTTTTTTTTTTAAGATTTTATTTATTTATTTGACAGAGAGAGATCACAAGTAGGCAGAGAGGCAGGCAGAGAGAGAGGAGGAAGCAGGCTCCCTGCTGAGCAGAGAGCCCGATGCGGGGCTCGATCCCAGGACCCTGAGATCATGACCTGAGCCGAAGGCAGCGGCCCAACCCACTGAGCCACCCAGGCGCCCCAACAGGCTTCTCTTTGAAGATTTATTGCAGTGACGGAAAAGTCAGTAATAAGCTGTCAAGACTGCTACCACTGAGATATCATTATCTTGCATCTAATACTTGATCTTCTAGCCAAAAGTGCTTTAAGGAGTTAGTTAGTCTTAAGGAAATCAATGCCCAGAAGGCTGCAATAAGACATGAAAAATAATTTCAACAAGAAGCCACCTATACTGCAGAACAGAAAAAGACTGGCTTTGACACATATTTTACCTTATAAAAACTGACATCTTCTCAGGCAATGATACAACACTATTTTCGTTAGGTTTTTACCACATTACTACTCTGTATCTTTCAAAATTTCTAGAAGTAATATAACGTTTCTGTTGTTTTAAATTACTACTGAAAAATTTAGTAATTTATTCATTCAATAAAAATTCATTGAGAAAGTATTTGTTTACAGAGAGGTGTGTAAAACCACTAGTAGCTTCTACATGGGGCCATCTTTAAAAGATGGATGTAGGGACGCCTGGGTGGCTCAGTGGGTTAAAGCCTCTGCCTTCGGCTCAGGTCGTGATCCAGGGTCCTGGGATCGAGTCCCGCATCGGGCTCTCTGCTTGGCAGGGAGCCTGCTTCCTCCTCTCTCTGCCTGCCTCTCTGCCTCCTTGTGATTTCTGTCTATCAAATAAATAAATAAATCTTTAAAAATAAATAAATAAATAAATAAATAAATAAAAGATGGATGTATAAAGTTTTTGGGTAAGTTAGTAATTGCCTTGGATGGCGTTCTAGATAGACTTACCCACATATTTAAGAGAAAGGCAGATTAACATTAACCTTTAAGAAGTAGAAATAACACAGTAATAATGATAGTACATTATACCCTAAACATCCTTTAGAATTATTCTTAACTAAACTCAAAAATGTGTCTTTATAAAGAGTTTATACAATTTCTAGTCTTACCTCATCTATGTTTCTAAGCCATTTGCTGATGTTTTCAAAACTTTTACCATTGGTGATGTCATATACTAGCATGATACCCATTGCTCCTCTGTAGTAGGAGGTTGTGATGGTATGAAATCGTTCCTGGCCTGCCGTATCCCTGAAATAAACAGCAATAATTTATATTGAGCATTTTGATATTACGACATTCTAGATAAATGAAGGGCAAAACAGTCAAATGGTTTGGTAAGATTAACATTAAATCCACTATACACTACAAAGCAAAACAGTACCATCACCCATTTAATTCTTAAATGGTAAATAATTATAGTTTATTCATAAGAATATATATATGTGTGTGTAACTTTTTTTAGTCGAAGGAAATTCATGACTACCTATAGTGGGTGAAAATCTGGAAGGGAAAACCACAGAAAAATGACACAGAAAAGTCTTGGCAGTTATTTTAGAATGAACACCAGCAAGTGTGATAAAAACTCTTAAAATTCATTTTATTCAGTGATCTTGTTCTATAACATATCACAAAAGTCTGCGGAATGTTTAGAACATTAAAGGATTAAGCCATAGTACAGCTACATTTACCTTTAGGATCACTTACAAAATGTTGTAAAGATAACCTCATTTTTAGGTAACAAGATGGAAATATGTAAATAGTATTTTTTTAATTTCTTCATGCCAAAGATCTAAGATATAGATTTTGCTCCTGTAATTTCCCCCTTGTTTGCATCACTAATTTCGTCCTTTTATGAATCATTCTCATCAGGATACATACATGTTTTAGTATCCCCTATTCTAAAAGAGCAAAATTAAAACAAAAAAATCCCATTCTCAACACTATACCCCTCCAACTAACATCCCATTTCTATGTTCACCTCCCCAGCAAGCTTTCTTTTTTAAAACTTTATTTTAAAATAATTATAGCCTCACAGGAAGCTACAAAAATAGTACAAAGTCTTTGTATCCTTCACCCAGTTCTCCCCAATGGTAACATCTTACACCATCTTACAAAAGCAAAACCAGGAAATTTACATTGGTACAATTGAGGAACTTATTTAAAGTCTACTTTTTTTTTTTAAACATACATTTGTATGTGTTTGTGGGTACACACGCACACATGTATGTAGTTCTCTGCAATTTTATCAGATGTACTGGCCTGTATAATAACCACCACAAACACGATAGAAAACTCATCTTCTTTAGTCCCTATACCCTGGTCAATAATCTGTTCTCCACATCTATGATTTTGCCATTTTCAGAATGCTATATAATGGAATCATGTTATATTATATACAACCTTTTGAAATGGTCATCTTTCACTTCTTTCACCATGACTTCCTGAGATCCATCTAAGTTGCTGCACCTAATACTAGTCTGTTCCATTTTATTGCTGAATAGTATTCCATTGTATGGACATACCACAATCTGTTTATTCACTCACCTGTGGAAAGAGACTGGATTGTTTCCAGTTTTTGGCCATCACAAATAAAGTTGCTATGAATATTTATGTACAAGTTCCTGTGTGTACCTAAGTTTTCATTTCTTCTGGATGAATATCCAGGAATCTTACTGCTGACCCACATGGTATGTTTACATTTATAAGAAACAAGGCATGGGAATGCAAGCTGGTGCAACCACTCTGGAAAACAACATGGAGGTTCCTCAAAATGTTGAAAATAGAACTGCCCTATGACCCAGCAATTGCACTACTGGGTATTTACCCTAAAGATACAAATGTAGTGATCCAAAGGGGCACTTGCACCCGAATGTTTATAGCAGCAACGTTCACAATAGCCAAACTATGGAAAGAACCTAGATGTCCATCAACAGATGAATGGATCAAGAAGATGTGGTATATATACACAATGGAATACTGTGCAGCCATCAAAAGAAATGAAATCTTGCCATTTGCGACAACATGGATGGAACTAGAGCTTAGATTTTATTTATTTATTTGACAGACAGAGATCACAAGTAGGCAGAAAGGCAGGCCGAGAGAGGAGGAAGCAGGCTCCCTGCTGAGCAGAGAGCCTGATGCGGGGCTCGATCCCAGGACCCTGGGATCATGACCTGAGCCGAAGGCAGAGGCTTTAACCCACTGAGCCACCCAGGCGCCCCTGATTTTACATTTTATATTTAAACTGATGATACAGGGCACCTGGGTGGCTCAATTGGTCAACCATCTGCCTCTGGCTCAGGTCATGATCCCAGGGTTCTGGGATCGAGCCCCACACCAGGCTCCAGCCCCACACCAGGCTCCCTGCTCAGCTAGAAGCCTGTTTCTCCCTCTCCCTCTGCCTGCCACTACCCCTGCTTGTGCTTTCTCTCTGTCAAATAAATAAATAAAATCTTTAAAAAATAAAGGATGAATGAATGAACAAATGAACTGATAATACATTCTGAGTTAATTTTTGTACAGGGTGTGAATTTTGAGAGGTTCATGTTTTTACTTATGGAAGTCCAACTACTCTAGCATCATTTGTTGAAAATGTTGAAGAAATACCCTTTCTTCGAGGAGTTGCTTTTGCACCTTTGATAAAAATTAATCAACCATAACCCAATCTAATTCTGGGTTTTTCTTTCTGTTCCAATGATCTATGTGTCTATGTCTCTCCCAAAACCATACTGTGTTGATTACTATAGCTAAATAAAGTCTTAAAACCAGAGAGCTTCCTCCCACATATTTTTATCAGTTTTTTTTAAGCTATGTAGCCTTTGCATATAAGTTGTTGTTGCTGTTTTTATGTAGGCTCCATGCCCACTGTGGAGTCCAATGTGGGGCTTGAAGTCCTCAGATCAAGACCCGAGCTGAGATCAAGAGTCAGATGTCTAACCAGCTGAGCTACTCAAGCAACCCTCAATATAAAGTTTAAAACCACCTTGTCTGTATCTACAATAAAATCTCCCCAGCAAACTTCTTTAAAGAGTTCTCTAATTTCTGTCTTCCCAAATTCATTTCTCAACCAATTCTAATCTGACTACTGCTACTACTATTCTACCAAGACTGCTCTTCTTCAAAGGGTCTCCAATAACTTCTGATAGCTAAATCCAGGATTTAGTTCCTTTTTATATATTTTAATCATTCATCAGGATGCCATAAAATTGACCACTTTCTCTTCTTGAAACATTTTATTCTCATGGATTTTCTGAAACCACATGTTTCTGCTCTTAGTTCTATGGCACTGACTGGTCATTTTCAGTAACTTTGGCTGGCATTCTAACATTCATATATATAGGAAATGACATTCTCTACACAGTAGCCAGAGTGTTCTTCTTTAAATATGTGTCTGATCATAACGTCTTCTGCTTAAACCTTCCAATAGCTTCAATGGGGAAAGATTAAGGTTTTTTCTAACAAACAGTGCTAAAACAACTGGTTATCTCCATGCAAATGATGAAGTTGGACCCCTACCCTCATACCGCAGAAATAAATAAAAATTAATTCAAAACAGATCTAAGGCCAGAATATAAGAGTCAAAACTATAAAACTCTTAGAAGAAAATATGAGAAGGATGCTCAACATCATTAGTCATTAGGGAACTGTAAGTCAAAATCACTTCATACACCCTAGGATGGCTATAAGCAAAAAACCAAACAATAAAGGATGTAGAGAAATTGGAATCTTCAAGCATAGTTAGTATAAATGTAAACTGATGCTGCCACTGTGGAAATAGTCTGGCAGTTCCTCAAAATGTTAAACATACAGCTACCATATGATCCTGCAATTCTACTTCCTGGTATATAACCAAGAGAAATGAAAACATATGCCCAATACAGAGATTCATACATGAATGCTCATAACAACATTATTCACGATAGCCAAAAAGTAGAAACCACTTAAATGCCCATCAACTGACGGATGGATAAATAAAATGTGGTATTGTCATATGACAGAATATTATTCAGCGATAAAACAGAATGAAGTACTGATATCTGCTACAACCTTGGTGAGCCCTGATAATGTTAAGTGAGAAAAATAAGACACAAAAGATCAAATAATGTATGATTCCATTTATATGAAATGCCCAGAATAGGAAAATCTACATAGGCATAAAGTATATTAGTGGCTGCCCTGGCTAAGGCGTTTGGTCAGGACGGGGAGGGGTTGCTAGAGTAGAGTCTCAAAAAAAAAAAAAAGAGTATGGAGTTTCTTTTTGGGAATATAAACATGTTCAAAAATTATGATGATGGTAAATATATATACCTTGTAAATACACTAAAGAACTAGCTTTATACTTTAAACGGCTGAATTACAGTGTATGAATTAGATCTCACCACAAAACAGAGATTACTAGGCTTAAAAAAAAAAAAAAGCACAAAATTTCCAATTCATTATAACCAGAACCAATTCCAAAATCCTTACCTTGAGGTTTACAAGTGCTATAGGACTTGTTCTTTACTCCAGCCCCCCAAATTTTGAGGCAGTCCTTTCCCTGACAACTAAATTCATGTTTTTTTTTTTTAATGTCCCCAAATTTGCAAATTTGTTTTCACTTGACAGCCTCTCCACTAGCTGTTGCCATAGCCTGCCTGTACATGACTGGCTCCTCATGTTCACGTTTTAACCATCACCTTAACAATGAAGACTTCTCTGACCACCCAATTTAAATAGTCATCCAGTCTCTCTCTGTTCCATATCCCCAATTCTCTGTATAACACTTACTATAGATTTATTTACTGTTTATCTCCCATGTCCTCCAAAATTAAAGTTCCATCAAAGATCTATCTGTCTTGTTTACTGCAAAACCCATTTTATCTACAAGTCTAATAAGCATTCAAATGTTAATAAGTCAGTATTTCAGAATATTACCTTGCAGATTCTATATTATTTTATATAGCAAGGAGCTTCAATTCATTAAATGACCCTTAAAAACATGTTTTAAAAACAATGCTTCTGGGACACCTGGGAGGCTCAGTTGGTTAAGCTGCTGCCTTCTGCTCAGGTCATGATCCCAGGGTCCTAGGATAGAGTCCTGCATCGGGCTCTTTGCTCAGCAGGGAGCCTGCTTCTCTCTCTGCCTCTGCCTGCCACTCTGCCTGCTTGTGCGTGCTCTCTCTCTCTCTGAGAAATAAATAAATAAATAAATAAATAAAATCTTTTAAAAAAATTCTTAAAATCTTAAAAAAAAAAAATTAGGATTCTATGCCTAAATATATATGTAGCCAGAAATAAAAGAACTACCAATACATCAATATTCTCTACATTCAATCCTGGTGTACAATCACCATGTTCATACATCTGCCCTCTATCCATCTGTCCATCAATTCAAATACTGTGCTAGGCATTATATAAGAAAAAATACAGAACATGGGTTTGGAGTCAGATCCAAGTTTATCCTCAGATTCCAATCCTTCCTGGTGGGTGACCTTAAAGGTATGTAACCTCTCTGAATCTTCTTCATTCACAGCTTGAAGAAATAACTAAAGTAAAATTCCATAATTTATTTGTGTGTGTTATAAATAAGCTCAAAGCAATCTGTAGTATAAAAATATGCAAAGATGCAATAATGTCATTTTGAGATTCAAAATTTGTGTTTTCAAGATGTCCTAAGTCAAAAACCATCTCTGCAGATGCTCTTTCAAGTTAGTACCTGCTGGTGTTTAAGCTGTACTCAAAGCTGTTTCACAAGAAATCCCTGGCTTTGCCTGAAGCCTATATCCAAATAAATATAAAATAAAATGATTTTTTTATTTAGCCAAGTTAAAAGATGATCTGGTTGGATTTTTCAACTTTTGTAAGAGAACTTCAGCCTTGTCACTTGCCTGTCTCATCTCAAAGTACACGGATCTGTCCTTTACAATAATGTAGAGTCCTATTTATTCATTCTGTAACTATTTATTGAACCAACAGTACATGCCAGACACTATTCTAGGCACCAGAGAGAAAGCTGTAAACAGAAAAAAAAAAAAAAAAAAAAAACCTCCTGCCTCAACGAAGTTTTATATCCTACTAGGGATAAAACAACAACAACAAAAAAATCGTAATTTCTAGAACTACGTATCTTCAGAGGGTGAAAAGTACCAAGAACACAAAAAGTAAAGAGACTAGGGGCTGATGTAGGGGATTGTGCAAACAAGGAAAATTGTAAACTGAGTGGTGAGGGAAGACCTCAGTGAGAAGGTGAAGGCAATACGGAAGTCCTTGGGAGTAACAATGTTCCGAGAAGAGGGAAGAACTAGTGTAAAGGTCCTGACCCATGGTTGAGGAATAATAACGAGGTCAGCAGGACTTCAACTTTCCTTCTGAGTAAGATGAGAAGTCTACTAAAGGGTTTTACAAAAAGAAGTAACTTAACCTGGGCTTCAAAAGAATCACTCTATTTACTGTTGAAAATGGGTGTGGAGAAGAGTTAGGCGGTAATACAATACCAAAAAACTACCACCAGAACTGTCATTTTTTTTTCTTTTTTCATCTCTCTCTCTCTCTCTCTTTTTTTTTTTTTTTTTTTAAGATTTTATTTATTTATTTGACAGAGAGATCACAAGTAGGCAGAGAGGCAGGTCGGGGGACTGGGGAGAAGCTGAGCAGGGAGCCTGATGCAGGGCTTGATCCCAGGACCCTGAGACCATGACCAAAGCTGAAGGCAGAGGCTTAAACCCACTGAGCCACCCAGGAGCCCCCAGAACTGTCATTTAGGAAAAACCATCTAAGGGACCTGGCTCAGTGGTTAAGCATCTGCCTTCCGCTCAGGTCATGATCAAACGGTCCTGGGATCAAGTCCTACTTTGGGCTCCCTGCTCAGCAGGAAGCCTGCTTCTCCCTCTCCCACTCTTCCTGCTTGTGTTTCCTCTCTCGAAGTCTTTCTCTCTGTCAAATAAAGAAATAAAATCTTTAATAAAAAGAAAAGAAAAGAAAAACTATCTAAGAGACATGCTATCAGTTCTTCCAGGTTGTATCCTTAAGATAAATTAGATTACTAAAGGCTACACACACATATTTCTATCTATATACTTATTTACATTCTTAGACCAGAATTTTTATCATCATTACCTTTAATAGGTTAATTTATTGAAAATCACAAGAAGAGGGGCACCTGGGTGGCTCAGTCATTAAGCCTCTGCCTTCGGCTCAGGTCATGATTCCAGAGTCCTGGGATCAAGCCCCACATCGGGCTCCCTGCTCAGCGGGAAGCCTGCTTCTTCCTCTCCCGCTCCCCGTACTTGTATTCCCTCTCTCACTCAAATAAATAATTTTTTTTTTAAATCAAAAGAATGAGCCTTATGAAAATGTATTCTATATTTGTTATGATCTATTTTCTCTCCCATTCTTTACATTATTTCTGAAAAGAATAATGTAATCAATTTAGGTAGACTTCCTTCTTGGTTCTTTTTGTACCTTGGCCCCCAAAGAAATTTCTAGGTAAGTTTTACAAATTAAGCATAGCACATAAGTTGTCCTTCAGAGATAGTATATTTATATCCTCCATTCTCAATTCCAAATTCTTGTTTTATCTTTTATTAGTCTTTATTTAGTCACAAGATATTTGTAAGCACGTGTAATTTATGAATCCATGAAAGAACAACAAAAATTTTGCCTCATCACAGTAAAATACTTTAGTTCTTTTCTGAATTAGTAAAAAGTATAAATCAACTAATAATTCTATACCCTTAGAGAGGGGTTAGTTTCCTAGCTAAAATCCAGGATGGAAATGTATCTACTCAAGACAGAAACGCCTATTGATTATAGTGTAGGAGGCAAACAAAACTTCTACTTCATTTTTTGTCATTTGCAATAATAATTTAAAGAGATCTTCCACAGCACTTCACTATGTGCAACCACCCCCAACACTGTCTAGCTATGATATGTTTTCTTCAGGGTGCCTGGGTGGCTTAGATGGTTAAGCCTCTGCATTTGGCTCAGGTCATGATCCCAGGGTTCTGGGATCGAGTACAGCATCCTGCTTTGTGGAGAGCCTGCTTCTCCCTCTCCCTGCCGCTCCCCCTGCTTGTGCTTTCTCTCTCTCTGTCAAACAAGTAAAAATCTTAAAAAGAATTTATTTTAATAAAAAGATATGCTTCCTTTATCCCCATTCATTCACATTACAAAATTAGCAAATTACGTCCCCATTTCAGTGTCAAATCTATGACTAAATTCTCTACCAACAAAGAATACACTGCAGAAGAAACTACTCAGTTAAAACCAAATCAACAGCACTTAGGTTTTATAATACTGGTTAGATATGAAACGTCAAAATAAAAGATACTGAAAGATTAATGGCCTCTCTGAAAGGAAGGTAATCACTATTCAGATTCAGATTTAAATTCCTGTTTTGATCCATGACGTTCTATCTGTTCTTTCTGTCTCCTCCATCTTCCAAAATCTCTTACACCCAACTACCTTCCTTCTTTTTATATGCTTTTCCTGCTAAGTTTTTAAAAGTCTTTCTACATCCTATTTTCATTTACACATGTCATACATTAACACCTTCCAACAGGACTGTCTCCACCCCACAAGGGGACCTGTTTCCCTTGACTCCTTGATCTCAAATTACCCTTTTCCTGAGTCCTGTGTAGATACTTGTATCAGCCCCTACCAATTGTTAAGACCATCAACCATTTATTTGGAACCAGAAACAGAAGTTCTTGCTCAGTACCTCTAAGCTAATTGATGATCCTTTGCCCAGGGCTAAAAATAGCCACAGCTGCTTATTTACTGCCCAAATTATTTTTAGGTTTGCATGCACACATACACCCCATATTAAAGACAGAGGGTTAACCCCAATGAACAAAACCAGGTATTAAGTATCTGAAGAGCAATTAAACACTGTACATACTCACAATGTATTTCTACGTACCATAATACTGGTTTTTTTTTTTTAAAGAATTTATTTATTTATTTGTCAGAGAGAGCGAGCGAGCGAGTGAGAGCGAGCACAGGCAGACAGAGTGGAAGGCAGAGGCAGAGGGAGAAGCAGGCTCCCTGCGGAGCAAGGAGCCCGATGTGGGACTCGATCCCAGGACGCTGGGATCATGACCTGAGCCGAAGGCAGCTGCTTAACCAACTGAGCCACCCAAGCGTCCCACCATAATACTGGTTTTAAGCTAGTAATAAAGTTGGTATAAATAACTCAACTCGGTTTTCCTTTCTTGTATTTTTTTTTCCTTCTCAGACTACATTAAAGGTTTCTGAAATTACAACCCAGTGGCAAAAGAACTTTCCTTACATAAAATAATAGACACACAGCAAAGAGAATTTTGTGAAATCCTCTTCCCTCCCCGCCCCCTGACATATTATAAAAGGAGCGATATGTTCCTAGGAACGAAAGTATCTTATTTCCTTACTTGTCAGTCCCATGTGCAGGGTCAAGGAAGCTGTGTGCTCTGGCTGCTATTATGATGTTATTTTTAGTCTGGGCACTGATAGCATTAGAACAGTCCAGAGACAGCATCAATCTGCTCTGCAAAGTAGAGATCCCAAATTTTACACCTTTGTGTTTTTGTTAACATAATGAAGTTTTTTCCTCCTTTATAAATTAGGATGTCAAATTTCACACTGAGGTGGTTTTTTGTCTTGTTTTAAAGATTTTATTTTAGGGATGCCTGGGTGGCTCAGCTGGTTAAGCGGCTGCCTTTGGCTCAGGTCGTGATCCCAGGGTCTTGGGATCCAGTCCCACATCGGGCTCCTTGCTCAGCAGGGAGCCTGCTTCTCCCTCTGCCTCTGCCTGCCATTGGGTCTGCCTGTGCTTACTCGAGCGCGCGCGCTCTCTCTCTCTCTGACAAATAAATAAATAATCTTAAAAAAAAAAAAAAAAGATTTTATTTTAAAGTAATCTCTACACCCAACATGGGGCTCGAACTTATAACCTGGAGATCAATAGTCACACTCCACCAACTGAGCCAGCCAGGGTGCCCCACACTGAATTTTATTTTAACAAGACCTTGATTTCCTTGTAGATATGCAGTTTCTCTAGTTCAAAATGTCATTTAGCTATGTTTATCTTCATTAAAAAAAAAAAAAAAACCACAAAACCTGAAACCCACTCTTGTAGAGCTTATATTCCAATGGATAAAGGAACAAGCAAATAAGTAAATACATAATCCCAAACTGTGATCAAGGCTAAAAAGGGAAACAGTATGGAGTGATGAAGAATGGGATAAGGGGAAGGGAAGACAATCTAGATAGGGTGTTCAGGGAGGTCCCTGATACTTATGGCAAGAAATATGAACAGAAATCAACCAAACAAGGTCATTTAACCAACAAATATTTACTAAGCGTCTGTACTTGCCAGGTTCTTTCTAGATGGTCATAATAACCATGTATCAGACAGACAGGATCCCCAACCTAAGATGGGGAGGAATAATGGGCACTTTAAAAAAAAATATATGGTTAACTTTTTTTTTTTTTTAAGTGTATTTATTTAAAAGAGATAGAGAGAAAGACCATGTGTGTGAGCAGGGGGAGGGGCACTGGGAGAGAAACAGACCCCCTTGAGCAGGGAGCCTTATGTGGAGCTCAATCCCACAACCTTGAGATCACGACCTGAGCAGAAATCAAGAGTTGGACGCTCAACCGAGTCACCCAGGCACTCCCAAAATATGGTAACTTAGATACTAAAGTAACTTTAGATACTAAAAAATACTATGATAAAGATCAACCAGGATAAATGTGACAGTGCCTGAAGGACTGGGCTGCTTTAACCTGAAATCGTCCAAAGCCTCCCTCAGATGATAATGAGGAATTAAGATCTGAATGAGAAGGCAGCAGGACAAAGATCTGATGAAAAGCATCCCAAGCAGAGTAACAGCTGAAGTACAAAGGCCCTGAGATGGGAACATGCTTGGCATGCTCAAGGGAGAGAAAATGGCCACAATCATTGGAGCAAAACTGGCGAGAGAGGAGGTCAGAAGCCACAACCTGACATTTTCAAATTTTATTTCTGGTGAAATAGGAAGTTTCTGGAATGAAGTGGTACTTCAAAATGTTCAAGCTAGCCATTGCTGGGCGTGAGGGTAGGTAGGGGTGTTTGAGGGAGGTCTACGGAGCGTGTACAGAGGTCCCACATTGGAAAAGAGCAGACCATGTTCATGGAATTAAAAGAAGATCAGCTGCACAAAAGCCCACAAGATGAGGTTGAGGCCACTCTGTTAACTCAGGTAAGGAATCCGGATTTGGAATTTGGACTTTAATTTAAAATGCAAAGAAATTCAAATGGTTATAAATGGGGAAGGAATGACAACCATGATCTATACTTGATTTATATTTGAAAAAAGATTCCTCTGGCTATTATGAGGGAAAAGGCAAAAAGGAAGAAGGCAAAAGGGGAAATAAGGACCTGTTAGGATATTAAGAGCCTACCTACTGCAGGGCTCAAAGAAACGGTACTGGTGGCTTTGACTGGGGGCGGGGGGAGGTGGGCAACAAAGGAGACAGCAAATTATATATGGATTCTAGACAGGTAAGATTCAATCAACAGGGATTACCTAAGAGGACGCTGGGATCAAGGGAATGGGAAGAATCAAAGATAACTTCCCAAGAATTTCACACCTTACGTAGGTAAATGGTTAATTCCTCCACAATGTGACATTACTGATTTCTGGTTGACTGTGCTGATGTTAAAGTTGCTGCTGGTTGGGGTGCCTGGGTAGCACAGGTGGTTAAGCGGCTACCTTTGGTTCAGGTCATGATCCCAGAGTCCTGGGATCCAGCCCCACGTCAGGTTCCTTGCTCAGTGGGGAGTCTGATTCACCCCCGCTTATGCTCTCTTGCTCTCTCAAATAAATAAAATCTCTTAAAAAAAAAAATTGCTGTGGTACAAGATACAGATGCCAACAGTAACAAACATTTCTGACCCCCTCCCTTAAAAACAAAACAAAACACAAAAAAAAAGCAAACTTGGAAGTAACTCACTATGGCTTTTTTCCTGGCAGGACCCACAACACTATGGAAAATGTAGACAGATACTGTGAAGGAAACTTCTAGAGATCTGGGATTTAAAAAGCCATAGCTGCTTCTCTATCAGCCCAACGAGTTAATTTTCGGCCTACACACATGTTCACTGGCCAGGGTGAGACCTGTCTCCACCCTTCTTCAACAAATAGCCTACAAGACCCTTGGAAAAAAGACAAGAAATGAAGATCATTCAAGTAAAGAAAAGTAACACAGATCTTTAACAGACACTTTTCAATATCCAATCGCAGAATGGAATTTTTCATGCTGAAACAAAAATCTGAATATATTCATTCAAACTAGAGACAGATTTAAAAAAAAAAAAATCACTGCTTTAGTAACAATTGGAAGCAAAACATCTAATGTTGAGTAAGGATAGCATTTTGATTATGAGTAACGGGTTTTTTTTTTTGTTTTGTTTTTGTTTTTTGAGTAACGGGTTTTTCAATGCTAAAAGCCTTTTTCCATTATTGTGGCATGTTTTATATGTCTTAACTTGGGAGCTGCATGGTTTCCTTCTCCCTGGATTTTAAGCATGTGAACTTTGAAAAGCAAAGAAAGAAAATCAGCTGGCACAATGCTAACCTCATATAAACTATCAATCACTAATTTTCACATCTCATTCCAATCTTTATAGGAAAATGGGTATTTCAAATTAAAAGCAGTTTTATATATGAAAACCTAGACTAAATGAAATTTTCCTTCTAAAGTGTTTTTACCCAAAAGAGGTTATATTAATGTTTAAAAATCAAACAATTCTAAATTGGAAGTTTTACCATTTCTGTGCTATACTTGAGATTTATAGGTACAGCAGAAATCTTTTCTAGATTAATCTTGAAGGCCATACTGGAGGACTTACTGTTGCAAAAGAACATCTTCTAGGAAGGCTCCCTTTTTCAAAAACAAGTGTTAGTTATTACTGTTTACTTCCAGAAGCTACAGAAACTAAAATGAGAGGGAGAAAAAAATACTTAAAGCCACAGGACAAGAAATAAAAGGGAAAGTCTGTGGGGCACCTGGGTGGCTCAGTGGGTTAAGCGTACGTGACTCTTGATTTTGGTTCAGGTCACCATCTCAGCGTTGTGAGATCAAGCTCCTGGTCCTGCTCACGCACTGGGCAAGGAGACTGCTTAAGATTTTCTCTCTCCCCTTCCCTCTGTCCCTCTATTCCTCTCTAAAAAGGGAGGAGGGGGAGTTTGTGGAAGAACAGGACAAATTTAGTAGGGCAAATGTTTTACATGCTAATATAAAGAAAAATGTATCTTAAAAAAAGTTTTTTGGCGCTTTTATTTCTGTTGAATACACACATATAAATGTACATGTATACTGAGTCATGGAGTCACAATGTAAAATATTGTCTCTTACCATCAAGAGGCTTGAACATTATTGGTTTAAAGTGTGCACAGGGGGAATGCAGTTGAGAGAAAAGCCAATCAGTATGGCAGAGCCTAAGAGGGGCTTGGAACACAGACTAACTTGTAGGGCCAACCCTGGATTAAGGAATGGAGCTAAAAAAGGGCAGGGGGGGAGTGCTGGTTGAAATTCAGAATAAATAATTGACATCCATTCCCTTGAGATCAGCTTTAATTATAATGAAGCAGAATATGAGGTACAGTTCATTTGCTGAGTTATTTCCCAGTTAAAGTAAGGAAAAAAAAAAGATCATCAAGTGGACTTTGTTTCAAAGGGAATCATTAAATGTAAATACTTTAAAATGTCTACATTTTATTTAAATTTGCATTAAATTTTGAAGATGTTATAAAGATTATACCTCAATGACATTCTGGTTAAACATATCCTACTCATCTAATTCTTAGCTCCCTTTGGCACTGGGGTGGCTCAGTCAGTCAAGCACCCAACTCCTGGTTTCAGCTCATGTCATAATTCCAGGGTTGTGAGATTACAGCCCATGTTGGGCTCTGCCCTGGGCACGGAGCCGGCTTAAGATTCTCTCTCTCAGAGTTCCTGGGTGGTTCTGTGGGTTAAGTGTCCGGTCATGATCATAGGATCCTGCAGATCAAGCCCTGTGTTGGGCTCCCTGCTCAGTGGGCAGGTCTGCTTCTCCCTCTCCCTCTCTCAAGTAAATAAATAAAATCTTTACATATATACATTATATATATGTAATATATATAATCTTAACAAAGAAAAAAAGATTCTCCCTCCCTCTGCCCACATGCACTCTCTAAAATAACAATATATTAATAATATAAATTATTATTATTATTAGCAGCTCCCTTTCAATGAGAATACCTAACTTTTTGAAACTGTCTTTGGATTCTGGGACATTGTTCTCTCCACATTTTTTTCTTTTTAAGATTTTATTTATTTATTTGACAGAGAAAAAGAAAGCACAGCAGGCAGAGGGAGAGGGAGGAGCCGGCTCACAGAGCAGGGAGCGTGATGTGGGCCCCCAGGACCCTGGGATCGTGATCTGAGCTGAAGGCAGACACCTAACTACTGAGCCACCCAGGTGTCCCCCATTATTCTCTCCTAATTTTCTAACTCTCCTCTGCAATCTCGTTTGCTAACTTCCACCTCTGTTCATAACCTAAAATAAAAGGTTATTATTCTTAGGGTTCTAGCCTCTTAATGGGAGATAGCCAAATAGTAATAGTTATGATTTATTATTAAACATTAATCACATATCAGACACTGCTCTTAGTGCTTTACATGCACCACTCATTCTCATAACCATTCTATGGCAAGTCCTTTTACAGTGAAACCCAAGATAACAATGAATTCAAATTTAGCACAATTACTGACTAGTAATAAAGAAATGACAGGACTGGAAAGAGCAGCAAAATCAACAATCAAACTGTACTATTTATAGGATGCAGTATAATAATTAACAGTGTTACTCTCAACTCTACAGTCTGAGCATTTAATGCATCCCTGGCTCTACCAACTACATGTTGAAGATCTTAGATATTTCAAAATGTATCCATTTCGGAAAATACACACTTACACAAAGATTTATAGCAAAGATTTACGGTGAATAACCGAGGTGTCAGAGTTTTTGGTTTTTTTTTTAAGATTTTATTTATTTATTTGACAGACAGAGATCACAAGTAGGCGGAGAGGGAGGCAGAGGCAGAGGGAAAAGCAGGCTCCCTGCCGACCAGAGAGCCCGATGTGGGGCTTGATCCCAAGACCCCAGGATCATGACCTAAGCAGAAGGCAGAAGCTTAACCCACTGAGCCACCCTGGAGCTCTGGGGTGTGATATATCTTAACGATGGAATATTACCCAGCAATAAAAAGTAATGAACTTACTGATACACACAGAAATCAGTGAGAATTTTCAAAAACAATTACACTGAAAGAAGCCAGATCCCCTCCCCTGAAAAAAAGACAAAAGAAGACACTACATGAAAAAAAGACAAAAGAAGACACTAGAAAATGGAAACTAGTCTCCAGTGACAGAAAGCAGAATGGATGCTTGGGACCCAGGAATAGGAAAGAAGGAGAGATTACAGAGACCTCAAGGATGGATATGCTCATTATCTTGACTGTGGTGATGGTTTCATAGTCAAACTCATCAAACTGTATACCTGAAATATGTACAGTTATTATGTCAGTTATACCTCAACAAGGCTGTTAAAAAACAGGAATAACATATCTGAGTATTTAATAGGTTAATATACATATATGTAAAACACTTAATATTTACTATCAAATACTGCTATTCTAATTTTAAAGTCTATGATTCATACTTGAATACAAATTGAAAGATTTTCATTTTACTTCTATGGGACAAATCCTATACAAACTAATAAAAAAAAATCCATAAAAAATTATAAACATATTAAAGGAAACAAGTATTTTAGCTTAAGACTCTCAAAGAAACAACTTTTTGATACTGAGCGTGAGCAAAGTATGGTGCTAAAGGCTCTATACAGATTATTTCATGTAATCCTTAGAACAAAAATCTTTTGAGATAAGTGGTATTATCTTTATTTTACATATGAAGATACAACAGCCTTACAGTGTTATATAACTTGCTCAAGTTCTTAGAATAAGCAGAAAAGGTAAAACACTCATATCTCATGAACTAATATTTATTTATTTATTTTTCAAGTAATCTCTCCACCCAACATGGGGCTCGAACTCACAACCCCAAGACCAAGAGTCACATGTTCCACCAACCGAGCCATCAGGTGCTCCTGATGCCATCAGAAGCTCCATGTCCGTAATTTTTTCTCTTCACTGAAAGAAGGTGACCTGACTGCTGGCTTTACAAAGGAGTCTCACAGAATCTAAACAGGTGACAAGCAAAGAGTTCACTGCCAAACCTTCAGGAACTTGGCAATCGATTATATAAAGTTGGTAAATCAGCATCACTTACCATATCTGTAGCTTGATCTTCTTCCCTTGCAATTCAACTGTTTTGATCTTAAAGTCTATTCCTACAACACAGAAAAAAAAAAAAGGTAAATGGTATCTATGGCTTTGAACTTAGCTCTCCTAAAATTAAATGGAGTGAACATAAAAACACACTTTTTAAAATCTGGGTATCTGTGTTTGTTTGGCTCTTGTTAGTCACTAAGTAAGAACATTCTGAGCAAATTATCCAATTTCAAACTTGAGTAATAGAAGATCCAACATGGCAGAAGAAACAGCTATATAGGAAGAGTTTTTACAATTAGGAAATTAAAAGGTAAACTTTAAAATATCTAAAAAAATTTTTTAAGATTTATTTATTTATTTATTTGAGAGAGAGACAGTGAGAGAGAGCATGAGAGGCGAGAAGGTCAGAGAGAGAAGCAGACTCCCCATGGAGTTGGAAGCCTGATGCAGGACTCGATCCCGGGACTCCAGGACCGTGACCTGAGCCGAAGGCAGTTGCTTAACCAACTGAGCCACCCAGGCGCCCAATATCTAATTTTTTTTAAAGTAGGCTCCACACGCAATGAGCTTGAACTCATGACCCCATGATCAAGAGTCGCATGCTCCACCAACGGAGCCAGCCAGTCGCCCCTAGCATAGCTAATATTTTAATGCAAAAAAATAAAAATATGTTTCCTAGTAGGAAAAATATATAGCCTTTACTAGCTTGCAAAGTAAAAGACTACTACCAGGGATAAAGAGGGTTATTTCTTTTCTTTTTTAAGATTTTATTTATTTGAGAGCGAGAACAAGTGAGAAAGAGAGAGAGGCCGCGCTCCCATGCTCTCGAAAGGGGAAAGAGGAGAGGGAGCACGATGCAGAATCTGATTTCTGGACCCTGGAATCATAACCCAAACCAAAGGCAGACACTTAACTGAGCCACCCAGGCACCCAAGAGAGTCATTTCGTGATGATAAAAGGATGAATTCATTCAGAAGGCATAAAAAGACTAAATGTTTATTCATCTAAGAACACAGAGCTTCCAAAGACATGAAGAGATGTATTGTGGATTGCCCAGCTCTGTCTGCTCCCTAACCAACCAAAATCTTCAGCTTGGGTTGAGTTCCCCATACCCAAATTAAAAGGAGAGAAGGGTCTTGTGCCTGGCATTTATAAACCTCAGACTTTATCTACAGCCCATAGTTTTGTTTCTCTAGGAATTACTGAGAAAACTGTCCTACAGTGACCTAGTTGTCAAGACCAATTCTGAACAAAACTAACCATTCCAATTAAGCGTACAATTTGTTAATTAATCTTAATGACAAACCTGACAACCAATACTATTCCAGAAAACTTCCCTGACGAGAGGTGAAATTAGGACACGCTCTGTAAGCTCCCACCTTTTGAGACAGAAACTGGGTACAACTGGAAAATTTACATTTTAGGCTTTTTGAAGCCACCTACCTCCATCCTAGACTCCTTGAGTTTCTCCCTCAATCAATGTTGTCTATCCTCAAACTAATTAGCAGTGATTAAAGCAGTTCTTTATTCTTTTCTGCACAAAAACTCCCACTGTCTACCTCAGCCATTTATTCTTCAATCTTCATTACTGGTTTCTCCTTATCTCTCTGAACTTTCCTAAAAACTGGAGTGAACTTTTCTCTCTACTCATTCCCTTGGTGATTTTCCTTAATTCCATGGTTTCAAATTCCCCATATACACTGATAACTCTCAAATTTTATAACAAAGACCAGACCTCTCTCTTGAACCCCAAACTTAAGATAACCATTGTCTATTTGCAAATCCATGTTTCATATAGATTAAAACAAAAGTTCTTAAAATGGTTCATAAGGCCCTACACATTCTGTCCACCTATTTTCCACCCTGTCCACATAATTCTCACATAATATCTTTCTTTGATCTAGCTAAGAGTATCAACCTCTTTATTGTTCCACACACATGCGCAAGATTCCCACCTCAAGGCCTTTGCATACAACTGTTCTCCCAACTTGGAATACCTCTTATGGCTCCCTCCCCTCACTATCCTTTTCTAAGTGGCAACATTTCCCCATGTCCCACATCCCATGTCCCACATCCCATGTCCACTGTCTGTTAATAATCCCTACCCTCCCTCTTTACTTTTCATCTTTAACATCCTTCAAATATACTGTATATATCTACTGATCCCTGATATTTATTGTCTGTCTCCCTATGCCAAAATATAAGATCCACAAGGGTAGGATCATTTATGTTTAATTCATTTAAATTCCCAGCACCTAGAGCTATGCCTAACAAAAAAAACAGACTTTCAAAAAGTATTTGAATGAACAGATAATTGATGTTTTCTAGAGAAAGTGAAATGGTACCTGAGAAAAGATACAGAAATATTTCACCCTTAGGGTGAAACTCACTACTTGACAAGTTCCACACTTGTCCACTTCGTATCCAATCATATTTTTAGAACCTCAGGCCAAAATATGAACAACAAAAGTTCTGATGAGATACCAAAACTGAAACGAATCAAAAAAGAGAACCTGCAGGAAACAGGAGCAATGCAGAAAAAGAGAAAAGACAGCTCCTTTTATCTTCTCAGAACAAGACGGGGGGGGGGGGGGGAGAGAAAGGGAGTAAGGAAAATTAACCTGAATCAGAAAACTCTTGGAAACTAAAAACAAAAGGGGGGGGAGGAAGATCAATATATTCAACAGAAAGACTGTAAGAGAAAACAGATCTCCCAGGAAATATAGCAAAATGACAAAAAATGGAATTTATGTGATATATGACACATTAGAAGTTCAAACCGGGGGGGGGGGGCGCCTGAGTTGCTCAGTGGGTTAAGGCCTCTGCCTTCGGCTCAGGTCATGATCCCGGGGTCCTGGGATTGAGCCCCACATTGGGCACTCCGCTCCACAGGGAGCCTGTTTCCTCCTCTCTCTCTGCCTGCCTCTGCCTGCTTGTGATCTCTGTCTGTCAAATAAATAAATAAGATCTACTAAAAAAAAAAATTTCAAACTGGGAAGTCTGACATCTAACTAACAAGCTCAAGAAAGGGCAGAGAATGATATCACGAAAATAATAATTTAAAAACTGGGCGCCTGGGTGGCTCAGTGGGTTAAGCCGCTGCCTTCGGCTCAGGTCATGATCTCAGGGTCCTGGGATCGAGGCCCGCATCGGGCTCTCTGCTCGGCAGGGAGCCTGCTTCCCTCTCTCTCTCTCTCTGCCTGCCTCTCCATCTACTTGTGATTTCTCTCTGTCAAGTAAATAAATAAAATCTTTAAAAATAATAATAATAATAATAATTTAAAAACTGTAAAAGAAACCCTCACATCAAGAGAAATAATAAAACTAAAAGGCAACCTACAGAAAAGGAGAAGATAATCTGCAAATGACATATCTGATAAAGGGTTAGTATCCTAAATAAAACAAATAAAAATAAAATAAAGAACTTTTAAAGCTCAACACCCCAAAAAACTAATAATCCAATTTAAAAATGGGCGGAAGACACGAACAGACATTTTTCAAAGAAGATACAGAGATGGCCAAGAGACACATGAAAAGATTCTCAACATACCTACCATCAGGGAAACACAAATTGAAACTATAATGAAATGATCACTTTACACATGTCAGAATGGCTAAAATCAGTAACACAAGAAACAACAGGTGTTGGTTAGGATGTGGAGAAGGGAGAACCCTCTTACACTGTGGGTGGGAATGTAAACTGTGCAGCCACTCAGCCTAATATGGAGGTTCCTCAAAAAGTTAAAGAACTGCCCTACAATCCAGCAACTGCACTTCTAGGTATTTACCCCAAAAATACAAAAACGCTAATTCAAACGAAAACTGCACCCCAATGTTTACAGCATCATTAACTACAATAGCCAAATTGTGAAAACAGCCCAAGTGCCAACTGATTCAGGAATGGATAAAGAAGATAAGGGCACCTAAGTGGCCCAGTCAGTTGTTGAGCATCTGTCTTCAGCTCAGGTCATGATCCCAGGGTCCTGGGATCAAGGCTTGAATCATGCCTGCTTTTCCCTCTCCCCACCACCACCTGCTTGTGTTCCCTCTCTCACGGTCTCTCTCTCTCTTTCTCTCTCTCTCTCTGTCAAATAAATAAGTAAAATCTTTGGGAGGAAAAAAAACAAGAAGATAAAGACAGCACCTGGATGGCTCAGTCGGTTAAACATCTCCTTTGGCTCAGATCCTGATCCCAGGTTCCTAGGATTGAGCCGTACTGCTCCCTCAATCTCTGGCCTTCACAACCACTTACTCTTACGCTCTCTTATAAATAAGTACATTCTTAAAAAAAAAAAAAAGAAGAAGAAGAAGAAGATAAAGACACCCATACACTGGAATATTTCTTGGCCATAAAAAAGAATGAAATCTTGCAACCACATGGATGGAGCTAGAGAGTATTATTATGTTAAGCCAAACAAGTTGGTCAAACAAAGTAAATACCATATGCTTCCACTCATATGTGGAATTTAAGAAACAAAACAAATGAGCAAAGGGACAGACAGCGGCAAACCAAGAAACAAAACTTAACTACAGAGAACTACCCGATGGTTACCAGAAAGAAGATGGGTGGGGAGATGGGTTAAACAGGTGATGAGGAGTAAGGAGTGCACTTGTGATGAGCACCTGGTGTATGGAAGTGTTGAAGCACTACATTGTACACCTGAAACTAGTATTATACTATGTGCTAACTAACCAGAATTTAAAACTGTAAAAACAAAAAAACAAAAAAACTGTGCAAGAAAACTTAACAGAACCAAAGGAATATTATTTTATACCAACTTACCAAATGCCTGGCATAATGAATAAAATAAGGTCTATACCAAGTTGTAGCACCATGACATTCCAAGACACCAGGAATAAAGATAATATTATAAAAGCTTACAGAAACTAGGTCATATGAAAAATCGAAAGTGACAACTCTGAACTTGTACTCTTCAACAGCAACACTAGAATACAGTAAGATAATGGTTTTGTTTTTAAGATTTTATTTATTTGGGGCACCTGGGTGGCTCAGTGGGTTAAGGTCTCTGCCTTCGGCTCAGGCTGGGGATTGAACCCCACATCGGGCTCTCTGCTCAGTAGGGAGCCTGCTTCCCCTTCTCTCTCTGCCTGCCTCTCTGCCTACTTGTGATTTCTCTCTGTCAAATAAATAAGTAAAATCTTAAAAAAAAAAAAAAAAAGATTTTATTTGACAGAGAGAGACCTCAAGAGAGCACAAGCAGGGGAAGGAGAGGGAGACAAAGGACTGATGCAGGGCTCGATCCCACGACTCTGGGATCGTGACCCAAGCTGAAGGCAGACACCTAACTGACTGAGCCACGCAGGTGCCCCAATAAGATAATGTCTTTTAAAATGTCTTTTTCAACCTGGGGCACCTGGCTGCCTCAGCCAGTAGAGAGTATGAGACTCAATCTCACACACATGAGTTTAAGCCCCATACTGAGTGCAGCAATTTACTTTAAAGAAGGGGGGGGGGCACCTGGGAGGCTGTCATCAAGCATCTTGCATTTGGCTCAGGTCATGATCCTAAGAGTCCTAGGATCAAGCCCCGAATCCGGCTCCCTCTTCGGTGGGAAGCCTGCTTCTCCCTCTCCAACTCACCCTGCTTGCATTCCTGATCTTGCTCTGTCAAATAAATAAATCAAATCTTTAAAAAAAAAAAAGGTGATTTGCAACCCATATCCAGCCTCAAATCAAATGAAAGTTAAGTAAAATGCATTTCAAGACGTGAAAAATCTCAAAATAGTTTGCTCCCATGCATCTTTTTTAAGGCAACTACCAGGAGACTGCTTTGCTGAAAACAAGAAGAAATTCAGCCAAGAGTGAGGTAAATGGCAGTTCAAACTGGCCTAGAGAGCAACCAGTTCAAAAGTGAAAGCAGATAGAAATGGGCAGAACAAAATGAGAAGTAATTTCCAAAAAGTATGCCTGCTAAGAGAGGGAGAGGAAAAAATGGTATTAATGTAATTTGTGTGAAAAAAGAAATTCAGGAGCACCTGGGTGGTTCAGTTAGTTAAGCATGTGCCTTCAGTTCAGGTCATAGAACTCAATCCCTGGAGTTGAGGTCCAGGGATTGAGGGGTGTCCAAGGATTGAGTCCCGAGTTGGGCTCCCTGCTCTACGCAGAGCTTGCTTCTCCTTGTGCCTCTGCCTATCTCTGTGTCTCTCATGAATAAATAAACAAAATTTTAAAAAAGAAAAGAAAAAGAAATTCAGAGGATCCGGCAATTCTATTGCAGTCTGGGATAAAGTATGGATAGTGTCTTGAACACTAAGTGAATGTATCAATAAAGGAACTGTAATTACAATAAAAACAGAAAGAGATCCAAGAAAGGAAAAGTGATTATAGTACACCACTTGGTTTAACAGCTAATAAAAACGTGTTGTAACTATTTGAGAAGATGAAAAGAAAGGCACCAGGAGTGTCCAGTGTTACCCAAGTGAATGATTCTCATTTCCCATAACAAAAGAGAACTTTCGAAGTTAAGTTTTTGGGGTTTAAGTTAAAAGCTATGACTAAAAGAATATGGTGTTGAAGAACAGAGAAAAAGGCCAAAAAGTGTTTGGAAAAGGAAACACGCAAGTAGGCACAGGGCAAAGACTTGTTGTTGCTGCTGTCCTCACAGGCCTTGAAATACTATATGACTTCGAAAATTATGGTCTATTTCATTAACAGAAATAAATATTGGATGAACAGATGCCTGGGTGGCGCAGTCAGTTAAGCACTGCCTTGGGCTCAGGTCATGATCCCGGACTCCCGGGATCCACTCCCGAGATGGGCTCCCAGCTCTGCGGGAAGTCTGCTTCTCCCTCTGACCTTCTCCCCTCTCATGCTCTCTCTCACTCAAATAAATAAATAAAATCTTTACCAAAAAAAAGGGGGTTAACAAAAGAAGAGGTGGGTTTACAAGTATGTTTTCTCCACTATTTAAACACTTCAATTTGACCATCATATTTTAGCATGGCTCTAAGCCACCCCTGCAGTCTCATTCCCTCCAGTCTTCATCTTACAGTCACCTTCAAACACAACTTTTGCAGTGGTCTGCTTTTTCCAAGTAAATACCTTTGTCACACCAGCATGTATTTTCTACAATCCCCAAAACACACACATCTAACTAAGTATGGGAAAAGTTACGATAGAGTGGAAAAGCTTTTGATAAAATTTTGGAATAAGAGCAAAATCAATAGCTCAACTGCTCAAGAGAAGCTAGGAAAATCTATCACCTTTTAAGATTCTGCCAGGAGAAATAACCAGATTCTCCTGCAACACTATCACTTCCTGAATTACCACAGACTAGAGCAATCATAGCGTTTGATCCAACCAGCGGTTCTCTTTTAGGTTTTGCTTATGTAAAAACACTCTAAAGGAAATCTCTGTTTTTTACAGATTCCTGGGACCCAGCTCACAAGTATTTCAATTTACTGTAATCTAACTTTTACCAATTTTCAGCTGCTCAGGAAAATAAGAAACAACATCAGCCAAAATACCTGCCTTAATGATGTTGCAGAAGCACCATCCAGTGGCAAGAGGAGTAACTGCAACTTCTAGCCACTACAGAGAGCAGTTCAGCTCTGATGACACACCAACGCTTAGTATTTAATGCAATCAGAAATAAACTCCAGACAGCCAAGGTTTAACAACTCATAAGTAAATAATATCTGTGATTTTTTAGAAGATTTTTTTATTTATTTGACAGAGAGACACAGCGAGAGAGGGAACACAAGCAGCGGGAGTGGGAGAGGGAGAAGCAGGCCTCCTGCTGAGCAGGGAGCCTAACCCAGGACTCTGGGATCATGACCTGAGCTGAGCAGAAGGCAGATGCTTAATGACTGAGCCACCTAGGTGCCCCAATATCTGTGATTTTTAGTAAGTGAAAATAATGTGTTTTCACCACATGAGGAAAGGAAATAAGAATCCTATACCTACAATCCTTTGAATGCAGTTTTGTCTGGAATTTAAGAAACATGATTCTAATCCTAGCTCTAGCTCTGTCATAACAGCATAAATTTTGAAAAGATCACTTTTCAATACAGACATTAGTTTCTCCATCTTGATGCAGAAGTGAAAATGGAGAATACAAAAGTTTACTGTAAAGATTCTTTCACGTAACAGTAGTAGTTTACTAAACACTTCGAGAATGTACTATGTGCTTGGCACTGTTTTAAGTCCTTTGAGTGAATTAATGTACTAAATCCTCAGAACAATCCTAACCCATACTTTTATTTCCATTCTACAAATGAAAAATAAAATAAAAGCCAATAGCAGGAGAAAAAAAAAAGGCAGTAACACTAATATTTACTGGGTAACTACTAAGTGTTCTAAGCACTTCACATATACTATCTCATTTAATATTCAAAAATATCCTCTGCAAAAGAACTAATATGCCTATCTACAGAAGAGGAAAAAATTTTTTTTAATTTAAATTTTGGTTAACATACAGTGTAATATTGGTTTCAGGAGTAGAATTCAGTGATTCATCACTTACATACAACACCCAGTGATCATCACAATTGCTCTCTTTAATACCCATCACGGATCTGGCCGATCCTCTACCTCCCTCCCTCCATCAACCTTCAGTTTGTTCTCTATCATTAAGAGTCTCTTATGGTTTGTTTCTCTCTTTTGCTTTTCCCTTCCCATATGTTCATCTGTTTTCTTTCTTAAATTTCACATGAGTGAGATCATACTGTTTGTCCTTCTCTTACTTCACTTAGCATAATACACTCTAGCTCTATCCACGTCATTGCAAATGGCAAGATTTTCATTCTTCTTGATGAGTAACATCCCACTGTGTGTGTGTACTTATACACACACGCACACTACATCTTCTTTACCCATTCATCAGTTGATGGACATTTCGCTCTCTCCTCAGTTTGGCTTTGTTAATAATGCTGCCATAAACATTGGGATGCAGGTACCCCTTCAAATCTGTATTTTTGTGTCCTTTGGGTAAATCCCTAGTAATGCAAATTGCTGGATCGTAGTGTAGTTCTCTTTTTAATGTTTTGAGAAACCTCCATACTGTCCTCCAGAGTGGCTGTGCCAGTTTGCATTCCCACCAACAGTGCAAGATGGTTCCCCTTTCCAGAGAGGAAACTTTAATCTACCCAAGGTCAGAGAACTAACAGGTGACAGAACCAGAAATTAATTCCATGTGTTTTTTCAGACCATACAGGCCCTTAACCTACATTAAGTTCCAGAACTCCATTTTTAAAATTTATTTTTATTACCTTTGAAAGAGAGAACACATGGGTGTGCAGGGACTGGGGGAGAGGAGGAGAGAATCTTAATTAAGCAGGCTCCACATCCAGCGTGGTGTCTAATGCGAGGCTCAATCTCACAATCAGAGATCATGACCTAGGCCAAAATCAGGGGTTGGACGCTTAACCAATGGAGCCATCCAAGTGCCCCCCTTAACTCCATTTTTTAATTTACCTATTTAATACTGAGGAAAATCCACATAAGGTGTACCATTTTAAAATGAACAATTCAGTACACTCAATGTTGTGTTACCAGCACCTCTACCTAGTTCCAAAATGTTTTCATCACCTCAAAAGGAAATTCCATACCCACGAAGCAGTTGCTTTCCATTATCCCCTCCCATGACTCCCCAGAAACATGTCTGCATTCTGTCCTACAGATATACCTATTCTGGATATTTTATATAAATAGATGCACATAACATGTGACCTTTTGTCTCTAGCTTCTTTTATTCAGCATGTTTTCAAGGTCTATCCACACTGCAGCATTTATCAGTACTTCATTCTTTTATGAATGTATATACACTTATATGTATATATATACCCTAATATGTATATATACAATTTGTTTATCTGCTTATTTTTTTAAGCTTTTATTAAAAGAGAGAGGGAGAGAGAACAAGCAGGAGTTGGGGGGGAAGTCAGAGGGAGACACAGACTCCTCGCTGAACAGGGAGCCCACACAGGACTTGATCTCAGGACCCAAGCCAAAGAAAGCCACGCAACCGACTTAGCCACCCAGGTGCCACATACACTTTTTAAAAAATTTATTTATTTGAGGGCGACTGGGTGGCTCAGTGGGTTAAGCCGCTGCCTTCGGCTCAGGTCATGATCTCAGGGTCCTGGGATCGAGCCCCACATCAGGCTCTCTGCTCAGCAGGGAGCCTGCTTCCTCCTCTCTCTCTGCCTGCCTCTCTGCCTGCTTGTGATCTCTCTCTGTCAAATAAATAAATAAAATCTTAAAAAAAAAAATTTATTTATTTGACAGTCAGAGATCACAAGCAGGCAGAGAAGCAGGCAGAGAGAGGAGGAAGCAGGCTCCCCGCTGAGCAGAGAGCCCAATGCAGGGCTCAATCCCAGGACCCTGGGATCATGACCTGAGCCGAAAGCAGCGGCTTAACCCACTGAGCCACCCAGGCGCCCCTCCACTTCTTTCTTGATGAAAATTTGGGATGTTTCCACCTTTTGGCTTTTGTGAATAGGACTGCTATGAACACACACATACAGGTATTTATGTGAGCATGTGTTTTTTCAATTCTTTGGGGAATGCAAAGAATAGAATTGCTAGATTATATGGTCAAATTTTTAACATAATGTTTAACTGCTTGAGGAACCACTGTTCTCCACATCAGACACACGATTTTACATTCCCACTAGCAACACGTGAGGGTTCAATTTTCTACATCCTTGCCAATGTTTATTTTTTCTTTTTTAAATTTTAAGTCATCATAGTGTTTGGGTATTAAGAAGTACCTCACTGTGGTTTTGATTTGCATTTCCCAAAGTACTAATGATGGTGAGCATCAGTGCATCTGCTTCCTGGCCATCCGTATACCTTCTTTGAAGAAATATGTATTCAAGTCCTTTGCCCATTTTTTTTTTTAAAGATTTCGTTTTATTTGGCAGACAGAGATCACAAGTAGGCAAAGAGGCAGGCAGAGAGAGAGGGAGGAGGAAGGAGGCTCTCCGCTGAGCAGAGAGCCCGATGTGGGGCTCAATCCCAGGACCCTGAGATCATGACCTGAGCCAAAGGCAGAGGCTTTAACCCACTGAGCCACCAGGCACCCCCTTTGCCCATTTCTTAATCAAGCTTCTTGTTGAGTTGTAGGATTCTTTTATATTTTGGGTACCAGACCCTCATCAGATATATGACTTGCAACTATTTCCTACATTCTGTAGGCTATCTTTTCACTTTAAATTCCACTGATGTTACAAAAGCTTTTAATTTTTCTGATGTCCAATTAAATTATCTATTTTTTATTTTGTTGCATGCTATATAACTTCACTGATTTTAATTTTTGAAATGCATGAGATAGAAGTTCCTGGAAATTAAAAAAAAATTACTGACAGGAAATTTACACTCCTGAGAGAGCAAACAATGAAATTTTTAAAAATTGCTTTAAGATTTATTTGTGGGATGCCTAGGTGGCTCAGTTAGTTAACTATCTGCCTTCAGCTCAGATCATGAGTCCAGGGTCCTGGGATCGAGCCCCATGTCAGGCTCCATACTCACTGAGGAGTCTGGGATCATGACCTGAGCCAAAGGCAGAGGCCTTAACCCACTGAGCCACCCAGGTGCCCCTAAAATAAATTTTTTTTTTCTTTAAAGATTTTGTTTATTTATTTGACAGAGATTACAAGTTGGCAGAGAGACAGGCAGAGAGAGAAGGGGAAGCAGGCTCCCCGCTGAGCAGAGAGCCTGATGTGGGGCTCAATCCCAAGACCCTGAGATCATGACCTGAGCTGAAGGCAGAGGTTTTAACCTACTGAGCTACCCAGGCACCCCTAAAATAAAATTTTTTAATGTTAGTAACCACAGGGGCGCCTGGGTGGCTCAGTGGGTTAAAGCCTCTGCCTTCAGCTCGGGTCATGATCTCAGGGTCCTGGGATCAAGCCCCACATCGGGCTCTCTGCTCAGCAGGGAGCCTGCTTCTCCCTTCTCTCTGCCTGCCTCCCTGCCTATTTGTGATCTCTGTCTGTCAAATAAATAAAATCTTTAAAAAAAAAAAAAAAATGTTAGTAACCACAAATGCTATAAACAGGGATGGGGAGAGAGCTATTTTATACAAAAAAAAAAAAAAAAAAAAATCAGGGAATGCTTTACTGAAAGACATTTGAGCAAAGACCTCAAGGAGGTCTGGAAACAAAGTGAGTATCTAAAAACAGTGGTGCAGGCAGAGGAAACACTTAAGAGCAAAGGATCTGAAGTAATAGACTTGGTGTGTTCAAGAAACATAGATGGGGGTTTGAATGTAGTGATATAAGCCTTCTAAACCATGAAGATGATAAAGTTCTCGGGTTTTTTGGCTCCTCTTTAAGTTCTTGCAACAGTATTTTGTAGTCTTCAGTGCCTAGGTCTTACACATTATTTTGTTAAATTTATTCCTATTTCATTTTTAGGATGTTATTGTAATAATATTTTAAAAGTTCCATTTTTCCAATTGTTTGTTGCTAACTGTAGAATATAATTTTTTTGTTGTTTTCCTTTTTATTATTTTTATTAACATATAATATACTATTTGCCCCAGAGGTACAGGTCTGTGAATCATCAGGCTTACACATTTCATAGCGCTCACCATAGCACATACCCTCCCCAGTGTCCATCACCCAACCAACCTCTTCCTACTCTATTTTTGTATATGGACCTGTATCCTGCAGTTTTACGACAGTCACTTCCTAATTCCAGCTGCTCTTTTCTGGGGGGAAGGAGATGGTGCTTAGAGTTTTCTATGAATGTAATCATAATCAGGTAGTCTATAAACAGCACTTTTTTTAGCACTTTTTTTTTTTTTTTACCAACTTCCTTTTGAACCTCTGATTTCTTTCTTTCTCTTGCCTTATTGTTACCAGTTAGGACCTCTAATAAAATGTTGTTTTGTACTCGAACCTTAAGAGAAAGCTTAGACTGAAAGCTTCACCATTAAAGTATCATGTTAACTGTACATCATTTAGTAGGTTGAGAAAATGTCCTTCTATTCCTAGTTTGCTGAGCTATCATGATGCAAATAAGGTTGCATTCTGTCAAATGCTTTTTCTATACCTATTAAGATGATTATGACTTTTCTTCTTTATCCCATTAAGTCAGCTAATTAAAATTGATTTTGAATGTGAAATCAACATTGGATTCTGGAAATAAAGTCTAGTTGGTCACGATTTATTATTCTTTTTTATAAGTTCCCAGAAATGCTCTGCAGTTATTTAGATAAGGACTCTTACGTATATGTTCATGAAGTGAAGGACATGTCAATGTCCATTAGAGATATCTGTGTGGTTTTTAAAAAATATTTTATTTATTTATTTGACAGAGAGATCACAAGAAGGCAGAGAGGAAGGCAGAGGGGGGGTGGGAAGCAGGCTGCTCGCTGAGCAGACAGCCTAATGTGTGGCTAGATTCCAGGACCCTGAGATCATGACCTGAGTCAAAGGCAGAGGCTTAACCCACAGAGCCACCCAGGCACCCTGATATCTTTGGTTTTAGTATAGAGGATAAGGCTGGTCCAATAAATGACATGAAAGTGTGCCCTCTTCCTCCATTTACTAAAATAGAATTTTCCTCCTTAAACATTTGACAAAACTCAGCAGTGAAGCTATCGGGGCCTTAAAGTTTCTTTCAGAAAAACATAAATTAAGATTCTATTTCTTTGGGGCACCTAGGTGGCTCAGTGGGTTAAAGACTCTGCCTTCGGCTCAGGTCATGGTCCCAGGGTCCTGGGATTGAGGCCCGCATCAGCCTCTCTGCTTTGCAGGGAGCCTGCTTCTTCCTCTCTCTCTGCCTGCCTCTCTGCCTTCTTGTGATCTCTGTCTGCAAAATAAATAAATAAAATCTTAAAAAAAAAAAAAAGATTCTATTTCTTTAATATAGGTCTATTTATTCTATCAATCACTACAGAGGAATGTTGAATATACAATTATGTAACTGTAGATTTCTACTTCTTCCACTTCTGTTGATTTCTGCTTCAAGTATTTTGAAACCCTGTCTTTAGGCATATAAATATGATAAACGGATACCTTTATCATTACAAAAAAGTTCTCTTTATTCCTGGAACTATATCCTTTGCTCTGAAATCTACTTTGTCTAATGTTAACACAGCCACTTGAGCTTTTGCTATAATTAGTCAATTAGATAGTCCTAATATATTTTTAATGGTCGCACTAGAGTTTATAATATACACTTTTAATTTAGCACAATTCACCTTCAAACAGCATTATACCATTTCTCATATTAATATAAGAACATTACAGCAGTAAACTCCCACTTTTCTTACCTCTAGTTGTACTTCTGTATTTTACTTGTCAATTGTCTTTGAAATAAATTTAAATCTGAGAAGAGTCTTTTATATTTTCCCACATGTACCTTTTATCCTCTTCATTCCTCTATGTATATCTGAGTTTCCACCTAGAATGACTTTCTTCAGCCTACATAACTTCCTTTAATTTTTTAAAGATTTTATTTATTTATTCGACACAGAGACACAGTGAGAGAGAGAACACACAAGCAGGGGGAATGGGAGAGGGAGAAGCAGGCTTCCCGTTGAGCAGGGGGCCCCATGCGGGGCCTGATCCCTGGACCCAGCAATCATGATTGAGCCAAAGGCAAATGCTCAATGACTGAGCCACCCAGAAGCCCTTTAAAAAAAATTTTTTTTTTAAGATTTGACAGAGAGAGATATCACAAGTAGGCAGAGAGGCAGGCAGAGGGAGGAGGGGAAGCAGGCTCCCTGCTAAGCAGAGAGCCAGATGGAGGGCTGGACCCGAGGACCCTGAGATCATGACCTGAACAAGAGAGCACAGGCTTAACTCACTGAGCCATCCAGGCAGCACCCCCGCCATCAACATTTTTGATAGTGCAAGACTGACGGCAAGAAATTCTCTCAGCTTTTGCCTGGAAAATATCTTTATTTTGCCTTCATTTTTGAAAGGTAGTCTTGTTAGGATTAAATTCTAACTTGATAGTCTTCTTCTGCCTTTGAACTTTTTGTTTAATATTTTATTTTTAAATAATCTCTACACCCAACATGAAGCTCGAACTTAACAACCCTGAGATCAATGTCTTGCATGCCCTACTGATGGAGCCAGCCAGGTACACCCCCTTCAGAATTTTAAATGTATTACTTCATTGTCTTCTGACTTGCACTGTCCCCCTGCAACACACACCCCTTTCGGTAGAAATGCAGATTTTTTTTTTTTTGAAATGTAGGTTTACGAAAATCATTATTATGAAATGATTTTAAAGAAAAGTTGCAAAAACAGAGTCCACATACACCTTTCATTCAGCTTCTCCTAATGCTAACACTTACGTAACCATTTATCAGAAACAAGAAAGTAACACTGGTACGATGCAATTAACTATAGACTTAATCTACCAGTTTTTCACTAATGTCTTTTTCTATTTCAGGATCCAACCTAATTCCCACACTGCATTTAGTTGACAAGTCTCCTGCAATCTGTAACAGCTACTCAGTATGTTCTTGTCTAGAATGACCTTGCTAGTTTTAAAGAATACTAGTCAGGTATTTTGTAGAATCTCCCTCCATTTGGGTTTGTCTGAGGTCTTCTCATATTTAGAGTAAAGCTTCACAGTTTTGGGTAGCAACACCACAGACAAAATGTTTTCCTTTTCTTAGCTCATTATCAGGGAGTATATACTGCAAATGTCATATTGCTGTGACATTAACCTTGATAACTTGGTTATGGTGGTTAGCTATGGTTTCTCTCCACTACAAATTCACTGCTTCCCCCTTTGAAACTATAAGGTTTTTCGAGAAAATACTTTAAGACCATGCAAATATGTTTCTCATCATACCCTCACCCACTGAATTTACCTTCCATTATCAATTTGTTCCTGTGACAACTGTTACTATAAAATTTGCCTGATGGTGATGTTATGTTTCAGTCACTGCTTTACACTTAAAAACTGGAATTCCATTATTTATTATTGCCAATATGGACTCATAGATATTTTATTCTGCTTATAATGCAATACTGTAATTATGTGATTCCAGCTTTGGTCATTAGAAGCTCTCTCAGGTTGGCTCCTAGGTCCTTTTGACATGTTCCACCCTCTTCCAGCACTTTGTTTTCTGGCACCAAAGATATCCTAAGATCATCTTCTACTGTCCCATCCCAGCTCTTTGTTCCAAGAGCCCTGGTTCCTCTTACTGAAGAATTAAAGAGTCCAAGATCTAAGCACAAGGTATGCTCATTGCTACAGGGATGTCACTACTTCTAAGCACTTCCAGAAGAGAGAGCAAGGAAATATATTTATGTAAAATAACCCATGCATACACATACATCTACATTTCTGTAACTATCTATCTGTACGTATAACATATATAAAACCATGAGTTAATATTGATACCTCTGACACCTCCAACTCAACACCAGAAAGTTCATTCTAGTCTTTTTCCTTTCCTTACCTGTAAACTCTTCATTGAACAATTAGGTACCTGGCTATCATTATTATCTAAAATATGTTTACTTATATATGCAATCCCTGTATATACATAAAGTAGTTTATACACAAAGCAGTTTCATATCAACCCATACCCTTATGAGAAAGGGTAGATTTACTAACTAGAGTATTTGTATATAGTTCTTTTTATCTTTAGTCTTACAGCGTATCTAGTCAAAATACCATGGCTTTTTGTTTTGTTCTGAGAGCCGGGGAGAGGAGGAGGGGAAGAGGGGATGAGAGAGAATCTTAAGCAGGCTTCACACTGAGGGCAGAGCCTGAGGAGGAGCTCGATCTCACCATCCTGAGATTATGACCTGAGCCAAAATCAAGAGCTAGACACAACCAACAAAGCCATCCAGGCGCCCCACAAAATACTTTTCTAAAAAAGTTACTTTGATTATCCTGTTCCTCCCCCTCAGTGTAGTTATGTTATTCAGTTGTAAAAAAGGGAGGTTCATTTGATGGATTACATTATTATTCCTGAAAAGTCAACAGGGGATACCCTCTGTTTATATAATGTGGTCTTTCTTTCCTCCAGCTTCTCCTAAGATTTCTCTTAGTAACTGGTTTTCAGCAACTGGATTAGATGTGCCTTGGTGTGACTCTTTTTGTTTATCCTATCTAGGTTCATTATGTGTAAGGGATTATAGCTTTCATCATATCCAGAAATTTTTCAGCTATTATTTTTTCAAATACTTTGGCAACTCCAGCCCCTCCCGAATTCCAAATGCAAATGCCTTAGACTATCTGATAATGTCCCACACATCACCAAGACTCTCTTTTTTTCCCCCCAGCCTTTTCCCCCTTGTGCTTCATTTTGGACAGTTTCTATTACCCTATCACTGATCTTTTCTTCTGCATATCTAATCTGCTATTAAGCCCACAGACTGGATTTTTCATTTCAGAAACTGTATTTTTCAGTTCTAGAAGTTCAAGTGGGTCTGGTTTTTTTTGTTTTGTTTTGCTTTTTTCCAGTGGGTCTGTTTTACATCTTACTATTTTTTTTTTCCTGTTCATGCTTTCCTTTAACTGTTTCAACATATCTCTGTCTTTTAAATCTATCATCTCTGTCATTTCTGGGTCCATTTCCATCAACTGATTTTTCTCCTGGTTAAAGATTACATTTTCTTTTTTCTTCATACACCTAATAATTTCAGATTAGGTGCTGAGCATCTTATTTATTTTGTTAATGTATAAAATTTTTATTTTTTTATTTTTTTTAAGATTTTACTTATTTAAGAGAGCGAGCACGAGCAGGGGCAGAGGCAAGCAGAAGCAGGCTGTCGGCTGAGCAGGGACCCAGATGCGGACTCAGTCCCAGGACTATGGGATCAAGACCTGAGCCAAAGGCAGACACTTAACTGAATGAGCCACTGAGACATCCCTAATATATAAAATTTTTAAATGCTGAGTTTTGTTCAGATGGGCAACTAAATTAGTAGAGAATCAGCTTAAACCTTTGGAGAGCCGCTTTTGAGCACAACTGTTGTTGTTTTTAAGATTTTATTTATTTATTTATTTGAGAATGAGTGAGACAGTGAGAGAGAACCCTCAAGCAGGGCGAGAGGCAGAGGGAGAAGAATCCTCACCACCAAGCAAGGAGTCCAACGAGGGATCAATCCTGGATCTCCAGGATCATGACCTGCGGCAAAGGAAAACCCTTAACTGACTGAGCCACCCAGGCACCCGTTTCAGTACAGTTTTAAGGTGGGGCGAGAGCACCCTTTGCTCCAGAATTACTTTAACCCTACTCTTAATGAGTACCATTTCTGGGGTCTCCCCCAAATGGCCCTCATAGTCGGTAAGATCTCTCTATTAAGGGTGGTCGGAACTCAAATGTCTCCCAACCCCTTTTAACTCTCGTCTACCAGCTATCTGTTAGCTGCTCTTCTTCTAACAGTTTTCTGCCCATCCCATGGAGTCCCACACATCTTAGTATACAGGCAAAGATTCAAAGGGACTCCTTTCTGGATCTTACTGTCTATATATCCCCATCTTCTTTATTTTTTATTTTTACAAGAAAATTTTTTTAAGTAGGCACCACACTCAAAGTGTGGCTTGAACTCATGACCCTGAGATCAAGAGTTGCATACTCTACGACTGAGCCTGCCAGGCGCCCCCATAACTCCGTCTTCTACGTTAAACAATCCTGCAAATTCCAGCCTCTCCAGTCTCTCTCTACTCTGATTTCTATCTCCTTGGCCCAACAAGACCGCCTTGCCCTGCTTAGATCCTGCACTGGAATCTAGTTTCAGACAGAAAGCCAGGGTGATCACTGGGTTCAATTTCTTTGTTCTCCTTTTCTTAAGGATTGCAGTTCTGCCCCAGCTATTACCAAATATTTAAAAGCAGTTGTTTCTTGTGTTTTGTCCGGCTTTCTAGCAGTTTATAGCCAGAAGGTTAGTCTGGTATCTTTTACTCCGTAATGTCCAGAAATGGAAGTTCTCAACAGCTTTATTATCTTTTAAAGATTAAGTAGTAATCTTTCATCTTTGGGGGAATGTTTCAATTCACTCGAGGACGTAAAGAAAACATGGATCCTTTGCCCGTACCCTATACCAAACTGGATATACACAAACTCTGGAGCACAATTTCAGGGACTTCACAACTTTAGCCCAAGTGCCCCACCTTCTATAGTTCCAGAGGGTTGTGGTTTACATATTAGTGCACTATCATTCTTTCAAAGCTTTAGAGCCAATTTTTGTTCACTAAAAACTTGCTAAGGCTACAATTAAAAAAAAAAAGTAGGTGAAGATTTTTTTTTTAATCAAAGAAGACGCTTTTTTTTTTTTTAAGATTTTATTTATTTAGGGGCGCCTAGATGGCTCCAAGGGTTAAAAGCCTCTGCCTACGGCTCACGTCGTGATCCCAGGGTCCTGGGATCGAGCCCCACATCGAGCTCTCTGCTCGGCAGGGAGCCTGCTTCTCTCTCTCTCCGCTTGCCTCTCTGCCTACTTGTGATCTCTCTCTGTCAAATAAATAAATAAAATCTTAAAAAAAAAAAAGATTTTATTTATTTATTTGACAGAGAGAGACACAGCGAGAGAGGGAACACAGGAAGGGGGGGGTGGGAGAAGAAGAAGCAGACTTCCCGCCAAGCACAGAGCCCAAAGTGGGGCTCGTTCCCAGGGGGATCACAACCAGAGCTGAAGGCAGACACTTAACAAATGAGCCACCCGGGCGCCACAAAAGAAGACACATTTTAAAAAGTATAATTCAAAGTTCAGAAATAATATAGCTATTTTTGTTTCTTCATGTGTGACATAATATTTCTCACATATCTTCATGATGATATGCTGGCAGTTTGATATTACAGACTGAAAAAACAAAACTGAAGTAACCTGGATTTTGTACCTAATTAGTTTTCTTTTGTTATATAATTTTTTTTGAAGATTTTATTCGTTTACTTGACAGAGACAGAACACAAGCAGGCAGAGTGGCAGGCAGAGGGAGAGGAAGGAGCAGGAAAGCCAATGTAGGGCCCGATGTCAGGACCCTGAGATCATGAACCAGGCTGAAGGCAGCTGTTTAACCGACTGAGCCCCCCAGGCATCCCCTGTTATATAATTATTAAAAAGCATTTTTTTTTTACTACGATCTAGCCACCACCACCACGGATACTGAATTATAAATATATACAGTTCATATACATATTCATTCTTCATTAACTGCTGTTAAAAAATGGCATTCTCTTAGGTTACTAGTCCTATAGTAGTAGCAAGCCAACTCTGTTAGGCCAGATGGATGTGAATAAATACACCTAAGAATTCACCCTAATCCTATATATTCAGCTCTAAGTTCCTACTGATTTAAGTAATGGAAGGAAGTTGAAAAAGACAGACAAAAAGGTAAATAGAATACCATAATAAGAGTGCTTGGTATTTAATTATCAAAACTCAGCTGATCAGAATGTAAGGGTTTATTTCTGGACTCTCAGTGCTATTCCACTGATCTGTAATGCTTACCTTTATGCGAGAACCACACTGTCTTGATTACTGCAGCTTTGCTCTAAGTTGAAATCAGGTAGTGTGTCTCCCAACATTGTACTTCGTTTTCAAGATTATTTTGACTATTCTGGGTCCTCTGCATTTCTCTCTGAATCTTAGCCACCAGTCAACTTCTGCAACCATCTTGCTAGCATTCTGACAAGAACTGAACTCAATCTGTAGACTAATTTGGGTAGTACTGTCACCTTAATATTATTTTCTGATCCATGAACAATAGGTATCTTTCCATTTATTTAGATCTTCTTTAGTCTCTTTCAAGAGAGTTTTCAGTGTACAAGTCTTATACTTCTATTAAATTTGTTCCTAAATGATGATTCTTTTTTATGCTAGTATAAATAGAATGCCTTAATTTCCTTTTTAGATGTTTCATTACTAATGTATAGAGATACATTCAATTTCTGTATATTGTTGTTGTATTCTAATTAGACTTTTAAAAAGCAAAGTAGCTATTTTAAAGTACCTGTACATTGTATTACATCAAAATTATATTGCAAATAATAAAAGTCATTCTAACAAAAAATAATTTCACCTAACAAAAGCAGCTGACATTGCAAAGTAGTATATAATAAGCCCAAGAACTGCCAAATCTACAGGTGTAAGTTAAGATGAAGAAAAAGTCTTATTTGTTATGCACTAATTTTAGAGACACTCTCCTAATTCATTAATATTCTCAGAAGTAATATAGTTAAGACAACTGGAAAATCTAATAAATTCCACAATACCAGTTAACAGAGCATAAAATTAAAGAGAAGCAACATTTCAAAAAGAGGAAATTAATGTATTTATCTATGCACAAAAGCTATGTCCTCTTAATTCACTCTGCTAAAATAAGTTACATCTTATTTGAAAATTTTAAATTTTATTTAATAAATATAATATGTATAAACACAAACATATATATACATACACTCTTATATGTATGGGGTTTTCTTTATTTAAAGATTTTAAGTACTCTCTAAACCCAATGTGGGGCACGAACTCACAATCTAGAGATCAAGAGTCACATGGTCTACTGACCGGGGCCAGCCAGGCACCCCTAATATCTATATTTATAATATTCATGTAGCATTTTAAGTATTATCTAGCATTTTGCCTTTCACCACCTACCTAATTTGGCAAAAATGAAAAATAACCAATTTACACTTGTATCTTAGAAGATTTTTGAAAAATCAAAAGCTCTGAAAAAGTAAAACACAACCACACTCTCAATTATTTTGAATTCAAAATTAGTACAACAGAAATTAATGAGTTTTGTTGCTTTGTTTCACAAAAGCCATAAGATTTATTTCACTGGAGTCATATAGTTCCAAACGTAGTTTTAAATTTGGTAGGTGTAGTTAATTCCTCAAGTCCCTAATGAATTTCCTTCATTCCCTTTATTCCTAAGCTCTTTATATTTATATGCTCCTTTGATACTTTTCTTAAAAAGGAGAGGCTTTCTCATGTCAAACCACTGAGCAAGTAAATTCTGTGATAAAAATTGTTTTGCTTTTGCTGTCACTTCCACTACTGAAAACTTTGGAGGCACCTTCCAGAAGGTGTTCTTCAGAATATGGCAGTATCTTATTTTCTTAAATAGGTACCACAGCATCAAAAGTAACCCTGCCTCAAATATCTATTTTGATCCCTACACAAAGCTACTCCAATCATATTTTCATGATCTATTATGTTATAAACTACACCTCAACAAGCAAATACAAGTATGATGTTGACAGGGAATTAAGAAAGGCTGTATGTAGCAATGATTAAGAATATGCAGATATGGGGCGCCTGGGTGGCTCAGTGGGTTAAGCCGCTGCCTTCGGCTCAGGTCATGTTCTCAGGGTCCTGGGATCGAGCCCCGCATCGGGCTCTCTGCTCAGCAGGGAGCCTGTTTCCTCCTCTCTCTCTCTCTGCCTGCCTCTCTGCCTACTTGTGGTCTCTGTCTGTCAAATAAATAAATAAAATCTTTAAAAAAAAAAAAAAAAAAAGAATATGCAGATAAACATGGTCTTCTGGCTCTACCACACACTAGCTATGTGGCATTGGGTAAAACTTGAAACTCTCTAGACCTCTTTTGTTGCCTCCCCACCTACAGGAGGAATTACATCTACAAGGTGTCATAAGGATTAAATAAGATCATGTGCAGAAAGCCTAGGAGGGTACAAACAAGTTTTCAATTAAGCTATTCTGAAGGTGCTCCTGAATGCTGTTCTAACTACTTGATTTCAGGGTTATCCCAGTCCAATGCTTTGCCACTACTGAGTCAACCTGTCTATCCTCTTTTTGGCCTGCCCTTATCTTACTCTTTTGACACATGTCCTTGATCCAGCCCAAACTGTATCCCAGGCAGCAGCACGACCCTTAGGGTAGTAACTCTTCTCAACTTTCCCAGAACTTGCTCACTTATCTCCTAACACTTGCTCAAATTTCCACCTTCAATCCTTTTTTGTATATATTTAAAACTCGCATACACTGAAAGTTTTTCTGGATTATTATAAAATGAGTTTATATATGATCTCCAAAAGCCACCAAATCTTCAGAATCTAGGACTTGATTAACAGTTTCAAATTTATTAATGAATAATGCTGATCTCCACATAGTATCATGACAACTTGTCACTTGGCCATTGTACTTCCACATCAGAATAATACTTTGCAATGGCATCTGTTTAAAAAGTTTTAATAGGGACGCCTGGGCGGCATGGTGGGTTAAAGCCTCTGCCTTCAGCTCAGGTCATGATCCTGGGGTCCTGGGGTCCTGGGATCAAGCCCCATATCAGGCTCTCTGCTCGGTGGGGAGCCTGCTTCCTTTCCTCTCTCTCTGCCTGCCTCTCTGCATACTTGTGACCTCTGTCAATAAATAAATAAAAATCTTTTTTAAAAAATAGAACATTTTAATAAAACATTACCACTTTAAATTCCTGCTAATTTACTTGACTATCTCCTCTCTTCTCCTCTTACTTTCAAGCTGAGGTTTTAATATTTTGTTTCTTTTTTGGTCAAAAGAAAGAGAGGGACAGAAAAAACAAAAAACAAAGCTGAGGTGCCTGGGTGGCACAATAAGTTAGGTGTCCAACTCTGGGTTTTGGCTAGGGTGGAGAACTCAAGGTCAAGAAATCAAGCCCCACGTCAGGCCCTGTGCTCAGTGGGAAGTCTGTTTAAGTTTCTCTCTCTGCCTCTACCTCTCTCTGTCCCTCTGCCCCCCCCACCCCACTCTCACACACACATGTGTACTTTCCCTCTCTCTCTCAAATAAATCAATCTTAAAAAAAAAAAAAACAGCCTCTTCCCAGGCTTATTTATAACAGAGACAAAACATCTGTTTAATAAATAAGTTATATCTGCACTGAACCATTTAGGACACCAGTAAGTCAAAGCACAAACCCATTTCATTCCACAGAGAAGTGGGAGGAGGTGGTGGGGAGGATCTTCAAATGCGATTAGGCAATAAATGACTTAATGGAGGAAATGAGGACCATCCCACCCCCCACCCCCGGCTGGAAAATGAAGGACAGTTCTTTTTTCTTTTGGCACTAAAGAATTTAGGAGACACTTATTTGTTAAAAAAGGAAAAAAGGAGGGGAAAAAAGGAGATCCTAATAAAATTTGAGTATAATACTCCCTAATTTCTTAATAATATTCCAACCTTCAATTACTTCAATCTTGACATTTTCTTCAATTCTCCAGGAAGCCTATACTCTCATACTGTTGTATCTAGCTGCTCTAAAATTTACAACCAGACTGCTCTCCTCAAGAGCTCCAAATTAAGCTCAATCCCTACTCTAAACAAATGAGAAAAGAACATCATTTCCTTTTCTCCAGAATTTTTATCCCTCTCTGTGGTCCTCAGCTTTTGTTACGGTTTTTTGTTTTGTTTTGTTTTAATAAGCATTTATACAGTGCTTACTATGTGCCAGACATGTTCTAAGCATTTTACAAACATTAACTCTGGGTTTTGGGGATGAGAAAATCAAAGGCACATGGGAGCTAAGTAATTTACCTACAGGTACATGGCTACTAAAGGGCAAGACTGGCATTTCAACTTCATCAGTTTGACTCCAAAGTCCATGGCTCTTTGAAACCTACCTTTTCTAAACTTAAAAAACAAAAACAACAACAACAAAAAAGCCCTGTAACTTATAGAATGCTCACACAAGAAATTAGAGCAAACAAGAGTTCTTCCCTCCTTTATAATTCAAACTTGGTTTTATCCACAGATGCCAGATGAGAAAGAAAAAGGTGAAAAGATTTAAAGGAAGGGGCAAGGGAGTCCTCAGAACCCAAAGTAATATCTTACCAGTGGTACCACAGCCCTTCCCTTTATATTCCCTTCCAAAGGGCTCTACTATTCCCTACTCTGCCCTTCTAAAGTAGTATGTTATTTTGTACATCATTTAAGTCACTATTCTTCCAAATATCTCAATGTAATGCTGCTTCTTTTTCTGCAAAAGGCCTTACTGCTGGTACATTGCTATTTCCCCATACATAGGACTCTACAAACCATCTCTTCAACTATGCTAATAACTATAAATACAATCCATATAAACTACTGGTACAGTTCCTGGCACATAGTTAGCCTAAGTGTTAGATCATATTACTTTTATTATAAACAGAAAACTAAGGTCAAGAGATTAAATCACTTGCCTATTTTTTAAAAAAATTATTGTCAGGGGCACCTGAATAGCTCAGTGGGTTAAGCCTCTGCTCAGGTCATGATCTCAAAGTCCTAGGACTGAGCCCCTCATTGGGCTCTCTGCTCAGCATGGAGCCTCCTTCTCTCTCTCTGTCTGCCTCTCTATCTACTTGTGATCTCTCTCTCTCTCTGTCAAATAAATAAATAAAATCTTTAAAAAAGAAAATTATTGTCAAAGCTAGTTTTCAGTCTCCAATACAAGGTTCCATCTACTACCTACAATTCCAAAAGATTACTACAGAACAGAACAAAGAAAGTATTCCAGTTTATAGTCTCTGGGACTCCTTTAAAAATCCAATGATTTAGGGTATCTGGGTGGCTCACTTAGTTAAGTGTCTGACTTTGGCTTATGATCTCAGGGTCAGCAGGGAGTCTGCTTCTCCCTCTCCCTTTGTTCCTCCCCCTGCTCATGCTCATCTGTGCACACTCTCTCCCCCAAATAAAGTAAACTCTTTAAAAAATATAAAATAAAAACTAAAATTATAGTGATTCATTCAATCCTTCAATGCTCAATCTCCCCATTTATAACCTTCCCCAAGTGCTCTTTCTTCTACTTTTTGTGCTATAAAATGATGATGGAAGGCACAAATCTAGTAAGTTCAAACCCATTTCTAATTTACATTGGTTTACATCAACCTCCCATTAGGATTCCATGACTGGCTTAGTCAGTAAAGCATGCAACTCTTGATCTCCAGGTTTTACGTTTGAGCCTGATGTTGGGTATAGAGATTACTTAAAAACAAAATCTTAAAACAAAACCTCCCACTAACTGGTTATCCCCATTTTCTTTCACTGCAAACCTAGAAAAAATAAAGAATTGTTTTTCCACTCGAGGGGTCCTAGACTGCTAAAAACAAAGCATTCTACTCATATATGTTTAAAATTAATTCTTTCCTAAATCAAAGAGAAATTAACAATTGCTCTAACAATACAGAAAGCATTAATTCCAGATAGCCTGAAAAGAGTACCCTCATCTGCCCTTTATATTTCCTGAAAAACTCCACCTTCAATCTACGCAACCTATTGCACTAAATGCTTGTACTTAGTGATTCCATAGCCCCCCTAAATTTCCTTATCCTTACTCCCAAGTCTCAAGTTTGCAAAAAGAAGTAAAAGTTACAACAACATGAAAATACTAGTAAATACACATTGTCATCAATCCCTCACCTGTCACACGGACATTGTTAGAATGTCTCTTATCAGATGGTCCAATAACACAGTGTAAACTTAACTACAAAGAGACTGTGAATGCAATGAAAAATGTTACACTAGAACTGTTAAGCTGCTGACAAATGAGGAATGGAGTTAACAGATGAACAGAAATAGTTAAGGATGACAGCACAAGTGGACTTAAAATTATATGAGAAGGACTAAAAGAGCCCCTTAAGGAAACAGGTTAAGACTTTGGGGAAAAAAAAAATGTGTGTGTGTGTGTGTGTGTGTATATATATATATATACACAAATGTGTGTGTGTGTGTATGTGTGTATATATATATATATATATATACACACACAAATGTGTGTGTGTATATATATATACACACACACATTTTTTTTTTAAGATTTTATTTGAGAGAGAGACACACACAGCGAGAAAGGGAATATAAGCAGGGGGAGTGGGAGAGGGAGAAGCAGGCTTCCCAGTGAGCAGGAAGCTTGATGTGGGGCTTGATCCCAGAACCCTGGGATCATGACCTGAGCCGAAGGCAGACGCTTAACAACTGAGCCACACAGAGACCCCTTAAACATATTTTAAATAACTTTTATGTTCATAATATAAAAGGCAAAAGATTGAAGATCTTACTTAACAATTTTGTCCGAAAAGGCATGCCCAACCTTTCCAACAATAAATTCTTTATCTTGGTGCTAAACAGTAATCAAGAATTAAAATTATAGGGACGCCTGGGTGGCTCAGTTGGTTGGACGACTGCCTTCGGCTCAGGTCATGATCTTGGAGTCCTGGGATCGAGTCCCGCATCGGGCTCCCAGCTCCATGGGGAGTCTGCTTCTCTCTCTGACCTTCTCCTCGCTCGTGCTCTCTCTCACTGTCTCTCTCTCTCAAGTAAATAAATAAAATCTTTATATAAAAAAAAAAAAGAATTAAAATTATAATCCAATTTTGTCAAACACAAGATAAAACAAACTTGCTTTCATAAGTTTTAATTTCATTTCTCAAGTTATCAATATTTTGATTTTCCACTGTTTGCTAGGAAGATTTGTTTACTGTTCTGCATGGACTCCTTCTAAGTAACTTTTCTCAGTAACCATTGTTTCATAAATTATTTTATCATTTCACTTTTCATTTTATGTCAGTTTCCTGTACTAGATTATAAACACAATTAGGAAGGACTGCAGAAGCAATGAAAGAGGTACACCACCAGCTCTCAAACTTTTTGTTCTGAGAACTCCTTTATGTCTTTAAAATTACTGAGGATCCCAAAAGTCTTTAGTTTATGTAGGTAACGTCAATTTATATTTACCATACTAGAAATTAAAACTAAGAAAATCTTTAACTATCAATATATTTTAAAATAATAAACCCAGGGACGGCTGGGTGGCTCAGTCAGTTAAGCATCTGCTTTCAGTTTGGGTCATGATCTCAGGCTCCTGGGATCAAGCCCCACGCAGGCCTCCCTGCTCAGCTAGAAGCCCGCTTCTCCCCTTGCTTGTGTGCACGCGCTCTCTCACTCTCACTCACTCTGGCAAATGAATAAAAATCTTTAAAAAAGCAAACCCATAAATAAGTTTTTATGAAAATAACCCTGTTTTTTAAAAACAAAAGTAAACTTGGTGAGATGAGTGGCATGAATTACAGTTTTGTAACTTTAATGTCCAGCTTAATGGGCAACAAATGGATTTTCAACCTGCTTCTGCATTCAATCTGTTACAATACGCTGTTAGGTTGAAACATATGAAGACTGAAGTATATATGAAGTCTAGTTGCATAAAGATATACAGCTGAAAAAGGAACCTGTATTTTAAGAGCATATTCAGATAATTCGAAATATTCTTTGACACTAAAAACTCAACAAGTGGTACTTTCTCTCAAAGATTAGTTGCAATATGGAATCAGAAATCCTATCAACAAATTTTTCATATTGAATTACATTAAATCAATCAGTTACTTTTATATTTAGAGTGGATTTTTAAAAATATTTTATTTATTTATTTGAGAGAGAGAGAGAGAGAGATCACAAGTAGGCAGAGAGGCAGGCAGGCAGAGAGAGGGGGAAGCAGGCTCCCCGCTGAACGGAGAGCCCAAAGTGGGGCTCAATCCCAGGACCCTGAGACCAAGACTGGAGCCGAAGGCAGAGGCTTCGGATCCACCCAGATGCCCCTTGAGTGGATCCTTTTATACATGCATGATTTTATAACATCTTATATTGGTCATTTGGAAAATACAGGTTCACTAAGCTATACAGTTCTTCCAATTGTATGACATATCTCAGTATACAATATGGAAAAAAAAAATCATGTTTGATAACATCACCTTGGACCTCATCAGAAAAATCTCTAAGTACTGGAAAACTGTCAAGCTCATGAAGGTAGACACAAGTTTTCCAAAATTCTAATTTTCAGGGGCACCTAGATGGCTCAGTCAGTTAAGCAACTATCTTCGGCTGAGATCAGGATCCCAGGGTTCTGGGATCAAGCCCCATACCAGGCTCCTTGCTCAGCAGGAAGCCTGTTTCTCTCTCTTACTGCTGCTCCCCCTGCTTATACACACACACACACACACACTCTCTCTCTCTGTCAAATAAAATAAAATCTTTAAAAATTAAATAAATAAATAAATAAAATTGCCACTACAGTCCACTCATTTCATCTGGAAAAATTCCAGGTGTAATTATGGAAGAAAAAACCCCCACAAAATCCTAATTTTCATTTAAAAGCATGAATTTCATCATCAGCAACAAATACTATCATTACATTTGAGAAAGTGTCTGTCAAATATTCAAGGTGGAATAACCATAGTGTGGTAGTTATTCTTTCAAGGATAAATGGGGTTCCATGAAAAAGGTGGCCAATTTGAACAATTTCACTGATCCTTTTCCTTGAGACAACCATCACTGCTTCAGAATAAGGCAGAAGTATTTTACAGTTACTTCTCATTTTATCACACAGAAAAAAAGATGGGTGCTGAGGGTCAAGTTTAAGTAAAAATAAAATAAGTAAAAATAAAATAAAAATTTTTTCTGCTTCCTCAAGGAAATTAAGCTTGAGTCCATGGTAGTGAAGAAAACAATGACTAATTAGTCCAGCTTGAAGCTACCGTCTTGGTTAATGATAAGGCCAGCAATTTTACACACCATTGCTTCTATACAATCAGTTTAAGCATGAACAGGGTGAAAAATGGGAAACATCTTAGAATATTAAACAGTTCTGACTTTCTGGTCATAAAATATCCCCAGGTGGGGTCTGTGGAGATCCAAATTTTGAAAACCCCAAAGGTAAATCTACCATTTGCTGAGAATTTCAAATTTCCTGGGGCACCTGGTGGCTCAGTGGATTGCGCCTCTGCCTTCAGCTCAGGTCATGATCCTGGGTCCTGGGATCGAGCCCCGCATCAGGCTCTCTGCTCAGCAGGGAGCCTGCCCCCCCCACCTACTTGTGATCTCTCTGTGTCAAATAAACAGATAAAATCCTTTTTTTATTTTTTTAAATAAATAGTAAGTAAATAGGGGCTCCTGGCTGGCACAGGTGGTTGCGCATCTGACTCTTGGTTCCTATTCCGGTTGCAATCTCATAATCAAGAGACAGAGACCAATGTGCGGCTCCATGCTCAGCATGGAATATGCTTGAGATTCTCTCTGCCTCTCCTTCAGCCTCTATCTCCTGTGCTCTCTCTAAAAACAAATTTCTTAAAAAATTAAAATATATGGGGTGCGTGGGGGACTCAGTGGGTTAAGCCTCTGCCTTCCGTTCAGGTCATGATCTCAGGGTCCTGGGATTGAGCCCCACATCAGGCTCTCTACTCAGCAGGGAGCCTGCTCCCCTCCCCCCCCTGCCACCTGCCTCTCCCCCTACCTGTGATCGATCTCCCTCTCTCTCAAATAAATAAATAAATAAAACATATGAAACTACAGAGGCATAACGCAAATTTAAAAATTCTTAAATTCAGGGCAACTGTGTGACTGACTCAGTTGGTTAAGCGGCTGTCTTCAGCTCAGGTCATGATCCTGGAGTCCCAGGATGGAATCCCAGGATGGAATTGGGCATCAGGCTCCCTGCTCAGCAGGGAGTCTGCTTCTCCCTCTGACCTCCCCCACCTCATGCTCATTCTCTCTCAAATAAGTATTTTTTTTAAAATTCTTAAATTCAAACTGCCACCAAAACACAAGAAAGTCTATCAGTCCTGTCCCCTAACTACTGTGTACTATATTCTCACTCCTAAATGAAGAATCTGTGTGAATACACTAACTGCTATGCAAAAAACTTATTTAAAAAAAAAAAGTCCATAAAACAACTTCTTTCCTCTGACTTCTACAGAACAGATTGAAATGTCATGAAGTTGGCTTAGCTGGCTTTAATTAAGCCTTGCCCACATAGTCTAAGAAAATGACTCAGCAAGACTCAGCCCATATGTTAACTATAGTTAAGTGATTAACACAATTAAGTTAAACACCTATTTCTCTAACATGCCCAATTTACAAATAAAAAAGGCTCAGAGGTTAGATGACTTGCTCAAACTCACAAAGCAAATAAATGATTAATAGAACCTTATCTCCTGGTTATTATTAACCTTATCTCCTCCAATTATTATTTTAATACATTTGGCACTAAAAAGACAATTTCCAAAAATCAGATCATTCCAAAAGAAATTCTTTGTGTCATATTTATATATCTTTATTTCTTTATTAGCTACATCTAATGTCATATCCCTTGTATTCCTCTCAAGAATGTGGGTTTTTTTTTAAATATTTTTTAATAGTTTTCTGTAGTCACCTAAGTTGTATTTAAAGTTCAATACACTGAAAATTGTTGACACTTTCATTTGGCATTTACCTGTGTGCGAGGTTTTATTTTCAATAACTGCAATTTGCCACCAAATCTTCAAAACCTAAATCTTTTGGCACTTCAATTCATTGATTAAAAAACTGCAACCAAGGGGAACCTGACTAGCTCAATGGAGCATATGACTCGATCTCAGGGTGGTGAGTTCAAGCCCCACGTTGGGCAAGGAACCTATATACACACAAACACACACACACACACGAATATATAAATAAATACAACCAAAATTTCTAAGACTCATTTATAAAAAATTATCCTGCTACTGCAGGACACTCAGGTAGATTTAGAAGTAGTTCTTTCAAAGCTCAAACACTTTTGGGACGCCTGGGTGGCTCAGTCAGTTAAGAATCTGCCTTCAGCTCAGGGAGTCCCACATTGGGCTCCTTGCTCAGTGGGGAGACTGCTTCTCCCTCTGTCTGCTCTGCCTGCCGCTTCCTCTGCTTGTGCACACACTCTCTCTCTGACAAATAAATACAATTTTTTTAAAGTTTTAAAAAATAAGAACTCAAACATTTCTAAAATATGAATGATGACATGTAACAGAGCAGAATCACATTTTGCCATTAATATCTATGTAAACAGAAATCAGCATAACAGCTTGATCACAAATTGTATACTACAGTCACCGTGTGTGTTTCTAAATTTTAACATTTAAATTGGGGTGCCTGGGTGGCTCAGTTGGTTAAGTGTCTGTCTGCCTTTTCAGCTCAGGTCAGGATCTCTGGGTCCTGGAATCCTGGTGTTGAGCCCCACATGAGGATTCCTGCTCAGGAGGGAGTTTGTGTTTCTCTCTCTCTCTCTCTCTCTCTCTCTACTCCTCCCACCACTCATTCTAATTTTAAAAACCTAAAAAAAAAAAAAAAAAAATACACACACACACACATTTTTTTTCAAACGGTATAATATTGCAGCCCGCTATCCCCCTTCTCTATTTATTGTTTTATCTGAGTATAGCTGGCATAGGATATGACATCAGTTCCAGGTATACAACATAGATTCAACAACTCTACCTTATGCTATGCTCACAAGTAGAGCTACCATCTGTCACTCAACAATACCAATGCCTATATTCCCTATCTTGCTCATCTTTTATTCCCATGACTTATTCATTACATAACTGGAAGTCTGTTATCGCCCACTCCCCTTAATCCATTTTCCTCACCTTCCCATCCCCAACAGTAGCCCTTCTGTATACAGTTAGAACAATGTGTATTCCACAGTCATTCCAGGTATATATTTTGTTCTATAGTACCTTTTAGTTTAATAGGAACATTTTTTTAAATTAACACATAATCTATTACTTGCTTCAGGAGTACAGCTCTGTGAATTATCAGTCTTACACATTTCACAGCATTCACCATAGCACATACCCTCCCCAGTGTCCATAACCCAGCCACCCTCTCCCTCCTCCCCCACCCCCAGCAACCCTCAGTTTGTTTCCTGAATTTAAGAGTCTCATGATTTGTCTCCCTCCCCAGCCCCACCTTGTTTCATTTTTTCCTTCCTTACCCCTCACAACCCCCGGCCCTGACTCTCAAATTCCTCGTATCAGAGATACCATATAATTTCCTTTTTCTGATTGACTTATTTTACTTAGCATAATACTAATAGGAACATGTTTGCAATAACTTACGCTCCACCCAAATTTGTATTCTCATCATCACTAAAAGAAAATCCTTTCCAATGGGGCTTAGATAGATTGATAGAGACCTCACATAAATGAACTCACAAATAAGAGGGAATGAGAATGCCCATTCCTCTCCTGATTCTGTCACCTACTATTAACTATGTCACTTAAAGATAGTATCAGTTAGGGGCCCTGCCTCTGTCACATACCATTAACTATTTCACTTAGATATCAGTTAGGGGCACCTTGGTGGCACAGTGGTTTGACCACATGATGGTTTCAGCTCAGGTCACAATCTCAGGAGTCATGAGATTCAGCCCTGCATCAGGCTCTGTGCTCAGCAGTGGAGTTCGCTTGAGATCTCTCTCCATCTCCCTTTGCACCCCTCCAACTCATTCTCTCAAAAAAAAAAAAAAAAAAAAAAGATTTGAGGAGACATACACGGCAACTAAAAGACACAGCTACATCTCTAAAACAGAACATTCACCTCTCTTTTTTTTTTTTAAGATTTTATTTATTTACTTGACACAATGAGATCACAAATAGGCAAGAGGCAGGCAGAGAGAAAGGGGGAAGCAGGCTCCCTGCTGAGCAGAGAGCCAGATGCAGGGCTCGATCCAGGACCCTTGGACCTGAGCATCCATGCATCCCAGAATATTCACCTCTTATAAGAAAAATCAGCAGCATGGATTCTGGAGCCATTATGTCTGGGCTGAAACTCATATTCCACAGAAGGAAATCAACAAATAATGTCTAAAATTGATAAACAGAAATATATAATTATTTAGAAATATGATGGTAGGGGTGCCTGGGTGGCTCAGTGGGTTAAGCCGCTGCCTTCGGCTCAGGTCATGATCTCAGGGTCCTGGGATCGAGTCCCGCGTCGGGCTCTCTGCTCAGCGGGGAGCCTGCTTCCTCCTCTCTCTCTCTCTGCCTGCCTCTCTGCCTACTTGTGATGTCTCTCTGTCAAATAAATAAATTTTATTTATTTGAGTCCCACATTGGGCTCTCTGCTCAGCGGAGAGCCTGCTTCCCTTCCTCTGTCTCTGCCTGCCTCTGCCTACTTGTGATGTCTCTCTGTCAAATAAATAAATTTTATTTATTTGAGTCCCACATTGGGCTCTCTGCTCAGCAGGGAGCCTGCTTCCTCCTCTCTCTCTCTGCCTGCCTCTCTGCCTACTTGCGATGTCTCTCTGTCAAATAAATAAATTTTTAAAAAATTAAAAAAAAAAAAAAACCTATTATGGCTGTGTATAAAGCTGTGTTGTTGTTGTTGTTGTTGTTGTTGTTTTTAAAGTCAGGAAAATGCTCATTTATATTATGTCCATGTTAACACAATTCTGGCTAATGAAAAGTGAAAGTAAGCTGGCCAAAGGATCTGGTCAGAGTTTTTATGCTCTTAAAAGAAAATAAAAAGGAATCAGAGAAACATAAAAACTGTTTTTGAGACCCCAAATGTAGGGGTGCCTGGGTGGCTTCGTCGGTTAAGTGGCTGCCTGGGTCATTATCCCAGGGTCCTGGGATTGAGCCCCACATCAGGCTCCCTGCTCAACGGAGAGCTTGCTTCTCCCTCTCCCTCTGCCTGCCGCTCTGCCTACTTGTGCTCTCTCTCTGTCAAATAAATAAATAAAATCTTTAAAAAAAAAAAAAAAGAAGAAGAAAAGAAAAAGAAACCCCAAATGCAATCACTGAGTCATTCATGGATCAAACCCCTGGGTAAAATGTTATTAGAGAATACAATAGTCATACAGTCTCAAAGTATCACCATACCTATTACTTATTAATTACAAATGGAGAAAAAACCTCAACAATTTTGCAGATTACATCTTACACAAGGGCGCAAATTTATATTCCAATAACAGACAAAATGACATTATGCACACTTCCTGATGCAATGAGTTGAAAATGACAGATCACCTAGTTAGTACATTTGCCAAAAATGTTAAAATTTGAATCATGAAGAACAAATCCAAAATGTGGGGCATTATATTAACCAACAGATTATACTCATTCAAAAAATTATACTCATTCAAAAAATGTCAGTGTCATGATCTGTTTTGTTCTCAATTAAGGAAAGTAAAAAGACAGGACAACTAAATTCAATGCAATACCCTGAACTGGACCGTGGACCCTCCAGTGACAACTACCCTCCAAAAAAGCCAAAGCAGCTGAGGAAGTTTAAATAAGGACTACAAAACATATAAATGACAAATATCAAATTTCTTGAGTATAATTATAATATTGTTAAAGTAGTTATATAAGAGAACATTCTTGTCTTCAACTGATATACACTGGAGTATCTGGGGATGAAGTGTCTTATCCGCAGCTTACTTTCAAATTTTCAAATGGCTGGGACTCCTGGGTGGCTTAGTTGTTAAGCATCTGCCTTTGGCTCAGGTCATGATCCCAGGGTCCTGGGACTGAGCCCCACATTGAGCACCCTGCTCGGCAGGAAGCCCACTTCTCCCCTCCCACTCCCCCCGCTTGTGTTCCCTCTCTCACTGTGTCTCTCTCAAATAAATAAAATCTTAAAAATTTTTCAAATGGCCTAGCAAGTAAAAGAAATACAAACACAGAGTGTATGAGTGCACAAATGTAGCAACGTACATTATTAGAAAACCCACATGAAGGCTATGTATGTGAACAGTGGTACTATTCCTCCAAATTTTCAGTAGGTTTGAAAGTTTTCAAAATAAAAAGCTGGAAGGGAAAAGAGAGACACAAGGAAGTAATGGTCCTTTTTCTTTAGGATGATGTTATGTCTCAGTATGTCTGGAGCCTAAAATTGCTGCAGCTGTCTCCACACGATGAAGAAAGCTAGCTAGGGAAACACCACTGACTGACTGAGTGGCAAGATGGAAAATAACTTGGGCTCTTGTTGAGACTGCCACTTAGTAAGTCACTTAGTAGAAGGACCCTCAAAATGGCACAGCTTCAAACTCACTGTTAAAGCTAGTCTGTGGGATTTCTTGGGAAGTCAGGGGTTATCATTCCTAATACACAAATATATTGAAAAGAACTACTGCCACCAAAAAAGACACTGAGGATGTAGAGCCAAGGATAGGCAGCAAGAGAGGTACCACAGTACTTATTATCTTTCTATTTTATTTTTTTAAGATTTTATTTATTTATTTGACAGACAAGAGATCACAAGCAGGCAGAGAGGCAGGCAGAGAGAGAGGGAAGCAGGCTCCCTGCCGAGCAGAGAGCCCAACGTGGGGCTCTATCCCAGGACCCTAGGATCATGACCTGAGCTGAAGGCAGAGGCTTTAACCCACTGAGCCACCCAGGCGCCCCAATCCTATTTTAAAGGAAACTAAATTTTTAAAACAATAGATATTATTTTTTAAAATTAAATTTTCAATGAATGTAATTCAAATAAAAACAAAGGCAACTATTACTGGAAATCATTTTCCTGACCCTGGGCTAAGGGCACTGACTACAGTAATTTACCACAAAATAAAAATATTCTAAACCAAAAAAACATCACATACAGAAACGCCAACTCCACCCCTTTTCTGAAAGCTCCTAGAACTGTAACTGTTGGTGGTTAGAGATTTGGGGGTTTCAGTGGGTTCCATTTAAAGAGGTATGATGCTTGATGTAGAGAAGAAACATGGCTGCTTAAAATTAACAACAGAAGTGATAAATGACAAAAAAAAATTTTTTTCCACAAAGTATCATTTCTTTCAACCTGAAAATATGAGTAGCAAATGGAATTGTCCTAACTATATCTCATCTGTTTATAACCATCCCCAAACTACATATCCAAAGAAATCACTAATGTAAGACAGTTTTTTGTGGGTTTTTAAAATTTATTTATTTTATAGATAGAGAGCATGCCTGCAAGTGGGAGTAGGAGCTGAGTGAGAGGCAGAGAATCTGAAGCAGCCTCTGGGCTGAGCGCAGAGCCCAAGGCAGGGCTCAATCCCAGGACCTGAGTTAAAACCGAATCAAACATTCAACCCACTGAGCCACCCAGGTGCCCCTAAAAGATATTTTCCAGTAAGTCTTTTTTGAGTCATATAGAATGGTCCAGCCCGGTACTGTCTTATCATTCCATTTAATCCAAACAGGTTTACAAGGCAAGCATTATTAGCCCCAGTCTAAAAAGAATTCCAAAAGATTTTAAAACCTGTCTGAAATTAAACAGTGGCAACAAAGCTATTAATTAATCCATGTTCTTTTCATTACACCATCCCTCCCTTACCACTCTAACCACGACTTCATTTCCTCGCTGAATTCCTATCCAGCCGACACCTGAATGTTGGTATTCTTCGCAATTTTTGGAGGTCTTGTCTTCTTATTCCACCGTGACTTCAACAGCTTTTATTTCTCCAGACCAGAGTCTCCTCCTTACCTCCCAGACATGATATACAAGTATCTACTGTCCACTAGATTCCCTATAGGCGCATAAACGAACTCAAAATCTTATCATGCCTCCAACCTGCTCTTTCTCACATATTTCCTGTTAATGACACCAATTCACCCAACCAATGGCATCATCAAAAATATGTGGGCACAGGACATCTGGGTGTCTCAGCTGGTTAAGCATCCAACTCCTAATTTTGGCTCAGGTCATGATCTCAGGGTCTCATCAGCCTCTGCACTGAGCATGGAGTCTGCTTAAGATTCTCTCTCCCTCCGGACGCCTAGGTGGCTCAGTTGGTTAAGCCACTGCCTTGGGCTCAGGTCATGACCCAGGGGTCCTGGGATCAAGTCCCACATCAGGCTCCTTGCTCGGCAGGGAGCCTGCTTCTGTCGCTGCCTCTGCCTGCCTCTTTGCCTGCTTATGTGTACTCTCTCTCTCTCTCTGGCAAATAAATAAAATATTAAAAATAAATAAATAAAAGATTCTCTCTCCCTCTCTCTCCCCCGTCCTCACTCCACTGTATACTCTCAAAAAAAAAAAAAAAAAAAAAAAGTGGCACATGGGCATCTCACTGGCTCAGCCGGTGGAACATGCAACTCTTGATCTCAGGATTATGGGTCTGAGATCCATGCTGGGTTTAGAGATTACTTAAAAATTTTTTAAAACTAAAGAAATAAATATGTGACACCGCTTTAGTCCTGTCACTCAGTATCCCATCCACAGGCTGAAGTGTAAGCTCACTGCCAGATCAAACAAGGGCCCTTCACAGTTGGCACCACGTTTCTAAACACCTGACAACCCAGACTCAAGACGCCAATAAATACAGGACAGACAGGCTAACTAACTGGGATACATTTAATGGAACACTATTTAGCAGTTTAAAAAATGAAACTAACAATGATGACAAATGATCTTCAAGATCCATTAGAGGAGAAGGGGGGAAATACAACTATTTCTAAGATGTATTTATTTAATAGTACAGCTGACCCCTGAACAACAATGGGTTTGAACTGCACTGGTCCACTACACGCAGAATTTTTTTTTTTTTTGATAAATATATGCTGCAAGTGTTCTTTCTCTTCCTTAGGATTTTCTCAATAAATCTTTTAAAATATGTATTAATTGTTTATACTGTTGTTAACACTTCTAGTCAGCAGTAGACTATTAGCAGTTGAGTTTTGGCAGAGTCAAGAATTATACACATTTTCAACAGCACAGGGAGGCTGGTGTCCCTAACCCTCACATTGTTGAAGGGTCAACTATACAGCCTTGGTTCCCAAACTAGCGTGTACCCTATCATCTGAGGTGGAACATGAGAATTCCCATTTCCAGCAAGTTTCCTGGTGATGCTGGTGCTGCTATTAAGGGAGCCACACTCTAGAACCACTGTCTTCACAGACACTGCACATTAAAAAAAAAAAAAATTATGATTTTTATCATCTTTAAAGGATCAAACCACCATGGACTGTCCAAATTTTACAATGGTAAAGGAAGGCCAAATGCTGCCTAAAAGCAAATCATCCACTGAAGGAGATTCATGGCAACTGTATGTTAAAATTTAACTGCCAAATAGCAAGAAAGATTGAGTCAAGCTATGATACTATTTCATGGTGCATGTCAACATCTACAAAACAACAATCATCCAATACCAAGCACATAGCACTGCTTTCAGGAATATGAATTTTACAGTAAAAGAGTAAAGAACAAATTAACAAAAAGCGTATTTTCTCTTGAAATTGTTAGCTCTAATGTGTTCTTTAAAATTAATGTTTAAGACTTCCAATTCTTTCCTTATAGCCACTCATTCCCATCAATCAACAAATTCACTTAACAGATGAAAAAAACTGTATTTGAGAATATGGTTCCCTAAAAAATTCTCACTCAACTGAGCAGTTTCAAACTCAGTAATTTACTAAAATTCATTAAAAGATCAGGAAAAAAATGTTAAAAGAATCCCTTCAGCAAGAATGTTTCTATGGAGCTCAAGTATTCCAAGGGTAGACAGAATGTAAAGCATGGAGATGGTCCCCGAGACGAAGAAAATGTTGGAAGAGCAAACTGTCTATCTAGATCACTATCAGAGTTGGAAATTGTCATTAAATAGAAGTTCACAACCTACGGCAAAGGGTAAGAGAATTCATATAAATATACTGCCTTGTGACCAAGAACTTAATAAATAATGCCTGTTACAAACCATAACCTAAAAAGAAAGTTGCAATCAGATCAAGAAAATATGTGTTAGGGCGCCTGGGTGGCTCAGTGGTTAAGCCTCTGCCTTCGGCTCAGGTCATCGTCTCAGGGTCCTGGGATCGAGCCCTACATCAGGCTCTCTGCTCAGCAGGGAGCCTGCTTCCCTTCCTCTCTCTCTCTGCCTGCCTTTCTGCCTACTTGTGATCTCTGTCTGTCAAATAAATAAATAAAATCTTAAAAAAAAAAAAAAAAAGAAAATATGTGTTGGGAGAGCTAAAGAAAGTTTAAAATGTCTTGCGTTAAAAAAAGAAAAAAAAAAAAAAAAACAATCCTGTAAGTTGTGGTACCTAAATATAAAAAGCCTTAATAAGGAAAAGTTTTTCAGAAGATAAAGAAAAAGTGAGGGAAACTCATACTATAGTATAAAACTTAGTTATACTGGAGTTTATCAGGTTAATATTGAATTTATTTTTATTCCCTTAAGTATACATTAACCAACAGTAACAAAGCCCTCAGAAGTACAGTCCACATATTGCTTAACTTACAGTTCCCTGTGTTACATTAGGTATTACTATTTATTATTTTTATAAGAATATTTTAGGGGCGCCTGGGTGGCTCAGTGGGTTAAAGTCTCTGCCTTCAGCTCAGGTCATGATCTCAGGGCCCTGAGATCCAGCCCCGCATCAGGCTCTCTGCTCAGCAAGGAGCCTGCTTCCCTCCCTCTCTCTCTGCCTGCCTCTCTGCCTACTTGTACTCTCTGTCAAATAAATAAATAAAATCTTTTTAAAAAGAGTATTTTATTCAACAGAGAAATACAAACTATCAAATCCTCTCTGACTTATGATCCAAAAGTCCACTATTCTTGAGGGAGGCATATCAAGAGCATAGCTGACCTCCTGGAAATGCATCTTAAAGGTTACATATAAGCTAGTTTCATCAAGTTGCTATTTATGGCTCTGACATTCATTCACACATCTATGCAGACTATCTCTGAGAAATTATTTCTCTTAAAACAGAGAAATTATTTCTCTTAATATATCATTCAATATGTAAAAAATCCTTACATTTACCCCCCAAACTGTTTCACTCACATGTCAAAGAACTTAGAACTCACATGTTACAAATCTTAGAACTTGAGAAGTAGTAAATAAATCTTAAGTGTGCCTTGGCCAGGCTCATAATTTTATCTTTGGATTATATGTACCCTCACGACTCACTTTTCCACTGATCATCCCAATATCTGTAATCTTTTCGAATATAAGAAATCTTTTATTATTTTATGATAAATCATTTATTCAGCATCTTGTAGAAAAAAAGCCCACAAAAGTTAAACTCTGATTATATGTAAAGTATCAAAACTTAATCACTTTTTTTTAAGATTTTGACACACGGAGATCACAAGTAGGCAGAGAAGCAGGCAGAGAGAGAGGAGGAAGCAGGCTCCCCGCTGAACAGAAAGACCAATGTGGGGCTCGATCCCAGGATCCCAGCATCATGACCTGAGCCAAAGGCAGAGGCTTTAACCCACTGAGCCACTCAGGGGCCCCCTTAATCACTTTTTATGTCTCCAAAACACACCAAACTTTCTACCTTTACAGAAACTACTAAAGATAAAGAATTTCTTCTCACTGATATCATCAGTTCACAAATCTGTAACTGTATGGTATAGTAATACAATCTTAAAACTTCATTTTAGTTTTCAGGTTCCTCCCTAATTGTCTACTTGGTCTCTTTTTTTTCTGGCTAGACATGTTACCTACATAACAGCAAATGTCTCCTGCTTGTGGGCTTAATATTTGGGGTTAAAAATCAAAGTCAGTAAGACACTGAGAAAACATCAAATACTGCAGTGTTGGAAGACTAACTCCCTAGATAAATGTACTGTTAACTAGTTGGTTGTTAAAATTCTCCATTTAGGGGTACCTGGTGGTTCAGTCATTAAGTGTCTGCCTTAAGCTCAGGTCATGATCCTAGGGTCCTGGGATAGAGTCCCACATCAGGCTCTCTACTTGACAGGGAGCCTGCTTCTTGCTCTTCTACTCCCCCTGCTGTGTTCCCTCTCTCACTGTGTCTATGTCAAATAAATAAATAAAAATCTTACAAAAATAAATAAATAAAAGATAAAATTCTCCATCTTAAATAAACTCTACATCTTTCTTAAGGTAGAGCAACTATAATAATATAAAAAAATAAAATAGAAAAATAAGGTATCTTAAAAGGTATAAAGCTTGTATTTCTCACAACACAAAACATCTTAGAAGAAGAGCAAAGGAAGAAAAAAAAAAGAACAGCAAAGGTACTGTGAATTAGATTCTAACTTCAGGAACTGAGAAAGTAGTGGTATTTTGGTACTTTTCAACCACTCCCTCCCCCACAGAGCTAAACTCCACATGAGCTGTTACCAAGTCTTTACTAACCTCCACATCCCTGGTACTCAATACAAGATACCTAATACATTTTATAAAATCTCAATTTTTTTAAATAAACAGTAAGTATAAAGGCATAATTTCCTAGTTTATTTTTTAAAAAATGACTACGGGGCCATCTGGGTGGATCAGTTGGTTAAATGCCTGTCTTCAGCTGGGGTCATGATCCCAGGGTTCGGAGATTGAGCCCCACATTGGGCTCCTTGCTCAGTGGGGAGTCTGCTTCTCTCTCTCCTTTTGCCTGCTGCTCCCCTGCTTGTGTCCTCGCTCTGTCAACTTGCTCTGTCAAATAAATATTTTTTTTAAAAATTAAACACTATGTTCCCTTTGAAATAGGTATCTTTAAACTATTTTGAATCAGACACATCATCATACACAAAATAAACTCTCTTAAGAGACATAAAAGGAAATGTAGCAAAATATGGGCTACTGGCAAATCTAGAAGAAGTATACTAGGGGATTCATTTTAATAAGTGACTTAACTTTTCTGTAGGTTTTTAATTTTTCAAGAAGTTTTTAAAACTCTTACTTAGGCAAAGGGCTAATGTTTGAACAGTTCTTTTGATATTATATTTACCTTCTATAACTCTTTCCCCTTTACTATGATGAGAATATATCCCCACAAATATATACAAAAATTTACTGAATTTTTAAAAATTCATATTTATCTGATAACTTCTGATTTAAGGAAAGCAAAGGCATTTTTTATAAGAATATATAAAGAGGCAGAATAACTTAATACTTAAACTTTGTAAGAACAAATGTTTACTAGGAAGTCTCAAACCAGCAAAATCATGAGTGAAGATACTGTTATCATTCAATGCCAAGTGCTGTAATATATGGGACACACTGCAATCTTCTAACAGACTATGAATTTGCTGAATCATCTGATGTTCAGTATTTTATAAAATAGTATACACCAAAAGCAGAAGACTGATTGAAAGACTCAGTCATACTTTGTTTCAAAAAGCAAAAACACTCCTTTTTCTCCCAAGTAAATCAGCCAAGAATTATACATCTAAACTAAAACGGTTTCCTTTAAATAACACTGTTTCTGAACTGAACTAGTCTGATTCTCTATCACATTCATCTGATTATCCTAAGAAACAAAAACTTCAATATTTTGAGGATGGGCTGAATATTTAAAGAAACAGTAGCAAAATATTATTCATCCTAACTCTACTGGACATTCAGAGTTAAAAAGTGGAGTCAGTTTCATTTTGAGTCAAAAATTACTTCAGGGCGCCTGGGTGGCTCAGTGGGTTGGGCCGCTGCCTTCGGCTCGGGTCATGATCTCGGGGTCCTGGGATCGAGTCCCGCATCGGGCTGTCTGCTCAGCGGGAGCCTGCTTCCTCCTCTCTCTCTCTGCCTGCCTCTCTGCCTACTCGTGATCTCTGTCAAATAAATAAATAAAATCTTTAAAAAAAAAAAAAAAAAAAAAAAATTACTTCAAATTCCAGGGGTGCCTAGCTGGCTCAGTTAGAAAAGCATGCAACTCTGGATCTGAGAGTCATGAGTTTAGCCCCACACTGGGCAGTAGAGGTTAAATAAGTTAGTATTTTTTTGGAAAAATTACTTCAAATTCCATTAAAGGAGTATAAAAAGATCTTTCGACCCATTCTCTCCAGAGTCACACCAAAAAAGTAAGGAAAACAAGAAATATTAAATAGACAGACACTGTAACTCTAATCACAATACATGAAGAGAAAAAAATCTTATGACCTCAGGGTCCACCGAAGACACTGAGGAGCAAGCCAATTCATGTCTCAGAACCCTGGAAAGGTTTTGCAATAGGAGGTATCAGGCACCAGGCAGAAAGGGAAGGCCTGATTTAGGTTTACATAAGGACACCCCTAAGACCTAGTCTCCATCTCACCTAGCCAGATTTTACCACTCCACTAGGCTAAAGCAGGAATCTAAACATTTATTCTCTAAATTCAAGAACAAGAGGCTCAATGTAGTGTGGAGAGGAGACTAAAAACAGAGAGATTAAAAAGCCTCACGCATGCTTACAGAACTTGCAAACACCTTTTTAATGACCCATTCTTCATTCTTAATTATGAACATGCACCCTGAAATTACCAATCATTTGAGAAGGGCCTCTAAATACAGAATAAACCTTATGATCACCTTATCTGCTGCAAATAAAAAATAAATTAAAAATTTAAAAAGTAGGGGTGTCTCAGTGGCTCAGTGGGTTAAGTATCTGCCTTTGGCTCAGATCAACACAGGGTCCTGGAATCAAGCCCCACACAGGCTCCCTGCTCAGTGGGGAGCCTGCTTCTCCCTCTCCCTCTGCTAACCCCGCCCTCCTTGTGCTCTCTTTCTCAAATAAATAAATAATTTTTTAAATTAAATTAAAAAATAAAATGCAGAATAAAACAAACATGAGGGGAGCATAGAAAACTCGAAGGAAAAAAAATCAGTGAATAAAGGAAAATGTCAAACAAGCTATCTTCCAAGAAAAAAATACTGTATTCATGAAAAGAGAACACTTTAAGAGAAAATTTCAAGGAATAAACAAGAAAAAACTACTAGAAATTTTAAAATATGACAGCTGAGGGGCGCCTGGGTGGCTCAGTGGGTTAAGCCGCTGCCTTCGGCTCAGGTCGTGATCTCAGGGTCCTGGGATCGAGTCCCGCATCGGGCTCTCTGCTCAGCAGGGAGTCTGCTTCCTCCTCTCTCTCTCTGCCTGCCTCTCTGCCTACTTGTGATCTCTCTCTGTCAAATAAATAAATAAAATCTTTAAAAAAAAAAAAAAATATGACAGCTGAAATAAAACCTTCAATAGGAAAGTCAGAAGATAAAATCGAGGAAATCTTCTGTAAAGTAAAACAAATGAAAAAAGCTGGCAAACAAGAAACTACCCAATCAACCCAGGAAGTCCAAAAGCCAATTAAAAACAGAAAAAGGGGAAGAAAATTATAGGGGGTAAAAATGCAAGAAAAACCAGGAAAGACCCACCAAATATTTGGAAAAATGGGTTAAGATCCCACACACTAAGATATATCATTGTGCAATTAGTTACCAGGAATTTTAAAAAAAAAATTGTTTTTTAATTTTATTCATTTATTTGTCACAGAGAGAGAGAACACAAGCAGGGAGAATGGCAGGCAGAGGGAGAAGCAGGCACCCAGCTGAGCAGGGAACCCAATGTGGGACTAAATATCAGCACCCAGGGATCATGACCTGAGCAGAAGGCAGATGCCCAACCAACTGAGCCACCCAGGGGTCCCTCAAAATCTTTTTAAACCTAATAATTTCCAGAGACAATCTAAGCCACAAATAATGGGTAAAGTATCAGAGTGGTACTGGTCTTGCTAGTAATATCAGAAGCTACATAGCCATAGACTAATACTTTCAAAATCAAGAAAAAATTATTTTCAACCTAGAATCCTAATTCCTGCCAAAACTTCATTGAGTGAAAAAGAATTAAGACATAGTCAAATGTGGAAAGTCTCAAAAAATTTCCTTCGCCATGCACCCCTTTTTCAAGAACCTACTAAACCATGAAACAATCCAAGGCCATACACCAATCCAAAAAAACAAACAAACAAACAAAAACAGTATTACACAGAAGAGGCAACTAAGAAAATTCCCAAGGCAAAAGCTGTACAACAGGCCTAGTTAATGACCAATCCACTACTGAAGCAGGAAAAGATGTAGAAGAGGTGTGCCCAGGAAGAAAAAAAACAAAAGGATTATCTGTCTAATGATCTGACTGTATATATACATAATCATTCTGAGAGGTTGTTGGAGAATGTAAGAAGACAATGGATAAAAGGAAATTAATCAAATAAAGAGAACTTTTAACTTCAGAGGAAAGGAGAGTCAAACTGCTTGTGCTTGACAAGGAATATTTACATGGCCATATTAATGGAACCCCTAGAAACCAATTTAACAAAAAGGAGAAAGCGTGGGATAAGATTATAAAACGTTAAAATTCTCATTTAATATTAATGACTCAAGAAATGGCTATATATACATATCATTTGAAAAGAGATGTAGGGGCAGCTGGCTGGCTCAGTCAGTAGAGTATGAGACTCTTGATCCTGCTAGGGTCATGAGTCTGAGCGCCACATTGGGAGTCAACCTTACTTAAAAAATAATAATATATAAATATGTAAAAAGAAAACAGAGGTAGGTAACAGAAGAGCCAGAGGATGCCTCTCGATAATAGGTCAGGGGATAGAGAGGGATAGGACAAGAGATTCTTTTTTTTGTTACTATAAATCTTTTATTATTTTTAAATCTTTTTTAAAAGATTTTATTTGAGAGAAAGAGCACACACACACATGCATGCACCTGTGCACAAGCAGGGTGGGGGAAAGGCACAGAGAGAGGAAGAATTTTATTTCAAAGATTAAATACCACTCATAAAAATTAATTTCAGAAACTTTTCAGAAAGCAAATTGCTGTTATAAAGTTAATTAGGCGCCTGGGTGGTTCAGAAGGCTAAGCATCTGACTTTGGCTCAGGTTATGATCATAGGGTCCTGGGATTGAGCCCCGCATCGGGCTCCCTGCTTGCTCAGCTGGGAGCCTGCTTCTCCTCTGCCTCTCCCCCCCTCTCTCAAATAAATAAAATTTTTAAAAAATGGAAGAAAATCTTCAGGATCTAAGACTAAACAAAGTTCTTAGACACCAAAAGCATGATCCATAAAAAGAAAAATTAGACTTCATCAAAATTATAATTGTTTGCTCTATAAATGTTCACATGAAGAAGAAACAAGCCGTAGACTAGGAGAAAATATTTGTAAAGCATATATCCAAAAAAGGACTAGTATCTCTCAAAACTCAACAGTAAAACAATCCAAGAAAATGGGCAACTGACATGAACAGACATTTCATCGAAGATATATAGATGGTAAATAAGGACATAAAAATTTTTTCAACACCTCTGGCCTGCAGGGAAATGCAAGTTAAAACCACAATGAGAGTATCACTGCACACATACCAGAATAGCAAAATACAAAATAGTAACACCACCAAATGCTGGTAAGGATGCAGAGAACTAGATCACTGACACACTGCTGGTGGGAATGTAAAATAATACAGCCACTCTAGAAGCAGTTTGGTAGTTTCTTATAAAACTAAACATGCAATTACCATATGATCCACTAATTATACTATTGGGCATTTATCCCAGAGAAATGAAAACTTATGATCATATAAAAACCTATACACAAATATTCATAGCAGCTTTATTTATAACAGCCAAAAGCTGGAGTCAGCTGTGATGTTCCTCAACAGGTGAACGGTTAAACAAACTGTGGTGAATGCATACCATGGAGTACTACGCAAGAAAAAAGAACTACTGATAGTACAAAACTTGGATGAATCTCCAGAGAATTATGCTAAGTGAATAAAGGCCATCCCAAAGGTTACATCCTATATGATTCCATTTACATAACATTTATGAAATGACTAACTTTATAAGTGAAGAACAACCTTCTGGAGGAGATAATTGGGGGTAGGAGTCTAAAAAGAACACTAGAGATCCCTGAACCTTGGAACAGTTCAGTATCTCGACAGCGATGGTGACATTAACCTACACAAGTGATAAAACTGCAGAGAATTTAATACATACAAACACAAATGAAAACCAAACTAGGAAATGTAAAAAAGACTGATGTACCACGCCAGATGTCAATATACTGGTTGTGATATTTTACTAGAGCTTCAAAAAATGTTTTTGCAGGGCGCCTGGGTGGCTCAGTGTGTTAAAGCCTCTGCCTTCGGCTGTCATGATCTCATCATCGTGGGATGGAGCCCCACATTGGGCTCTTTGCTCAGCAGGGAGCCTGCTTCCTCCTCTCTCTCTGCCTGCCTCTCTGCCTACTTGTGATCTCTGTCAAATAAATAAATAAAATCTTTAAAAAAAAAAGTTTTTGCTAGGAGAAACTGGGTAAAGTGTACAAGGGATCTCCCTGTATTGTAACTGCATGTGAATCTACAATTGCCTTAATAAAAATTTCAATTAAAAAAGTCTGCATGGAGTGCCTGGGTGGCTCAGTCGTTGGGTGTCTGCCTTCGGCAACCGTCATGATCCCAGGGTCCTGGGAGGAGCCTCATCAGGCTCCCTGCTCATTGGTAAGCCTATTCTCCCTCTCCCACTCCCCCTGCTTGTGTTCCCTCTCTCACTGTCTCTCTCTGTCAAAAAAAGAAATAAAATCTTCTAAAAAGTTTCTGCACAAGCACTGCTATTGATATGAAAGAAACAAATCAACACTGTCCCTTCTGTTCTGATTTTGATACACTGTACTTTTTGGATCTCCAGAATACCGGTTTTTCCATTTTCTAATGATTTACAACCTTGGATGCTCCGTTTCTGGGTCATACTGGAAACTCGGTGTTCCATCACGAGTTGCTGTTTTCCTCAAAAAACAAATTATTTTTTATCTCAAGAAAGAAGGATAAACATCAAGTAATCACTTTTGCTTATAATCCAAAATACTGTTTTCTTTTTTTTTTTTTTTTAAAGATTTTATTTATTTATTTGACAGAGAGATCACAAGTAGGCAGAGAGGCAGGCAGAGAGAGAGGAAGGGAAGCAGGCTCCCTGCTGAGCAGAGAGCCCGATGCGGGACTCGATCCCAGCACCCTGAGATCACGACCCGAGCCGAAGGCAGCGGCTTAACCCACTGAGCCACCCAGGCGCCCCAAAATACTGTTTTCAAGGAAAGTCTTTCCTCATTTCAGATTTCCTTCAGGTAAGTTTTCTTTACCAAAATTTTATTCTAATCATTTTTTCAAATTCCTTTATCTTATAATCCAAATTTTAAAAACTATTCCAGGGGCGCCTTGGTGGCTCAGTGGGTTGAGCTTCTTCTGCATTCAGATCGGGTCATGATCTCAGGGTCCTGGGATCAACTTGGCAGGGAGCCTACTTCCTCCGTCTCTCTGCCTGCCTCTCTGCCTGCTTGTGATCTCTGTCAAATAAATAAATAAATAAAATCTTTAAAAACAAAAACAAAAACAAAAACAAAACCCACCTAGTCCAGGGGTACCTGGTTGGCTCAGCAGACAGAACACGGAAATGGAACTCTTGATCTCAGGATTGTAAATTCAAGCAATTGGGTGTAGAGATTACCTAAAAATAAAACCTTAAAAAAAGTATTCTATTAACCCCCAATATTCATCTACTTGAAGGAAGTAAGTTTATGACTTTACAAAACTTTTATGAGTCTTTTCGGTTTCAGAAAATCTTCTATTAACATGCTCTGTAGCTTTAAACTGTTCATTTATGACTAAACCATCTCCATAAGCAATTTTCCCAACTACATCTCTTTAATCACAGAATTTTTATTTTATGCTAAATAGCAGATTCCAATTTGTAAATCAACACAAGCAGCCCTTATATTTCTCTACTAATCACAGCTCCTACCACAGCACTGACTGGGGAAACTGGTACTGTTCAAAATTGACACAGATTACCAGTATTTCTCCTATCACTCTTTCTCTTTTACAAACCAAACAGGAGTACTGGTATTTCCTTCACCACATTTTATACTCCATGATTCTGGAAATAAAGTAATTACTCCTGGCATTATCTGCTTAGCTCTGCTCTGTTATGCTCTTAAGTCTGCAAAGGACAAGTAACCTGAACAAACTTTTGGTATTTGGTGCTCTTCCTCATGCCTGCCAAAACAGAAACAAAACAGAAAAATCACCGTAACTCCATTTTTCAAATAGAAAGTGATGAGTAGAAAGAATTATCCATCATTAATTTTTTTTTTCAAACAAAACAATGAAATTCTCTGAATGAGAAACATGGCCACAGCAGAAATGATCTAGAGTCTAGTGAAAACTCTATGGCTCAGGTCATGATCTTGTGGTGGTGGAATAGAGCCCTGCCTTGTGCGCCATGCTCAGCAGGTGAATCTGCTTGTTCCTCTCTCCTTGCTCCTCCCCGCAACCCTTGTGCATGAATCTTACAAAACAAAAACAAAAAAGAACTCTCTCACAAATTAGCCATACAATCTGTTGGAACTTCCTTTTCACCAGTCTGTTTCCTGACTCTTTAAATGAATTGCAGAGCTCTTTCCTGCATTAATATTTCATGATTCTAACATTCTAGGAAGACACACACAACAAAAAAACCAAACCTGTCTTCAGTATCTAAAAGTACAGACCAATGACACTAAAGTGTGGTAAATACCATAAAGGATCCTCTCAACTCAGTGACCACTGGTTAACAGTAGCTATCACATGGAACAGTGAGGGGCTATCTGTGATCAAATGCTCCTAACGTGGAACTGGGTCAAGTGTTGGGTAGTTTTGTTTGTTTTCTGGATTCTCAGGAAAATATACATAACATAAAATTTGCCTTTTTAAACTGTGGTAAAAATACACATAAGACTTACCACGTGAAAAAGTTTCAAGTGCATAACGCAGTTGCGTTAAATATATTCACACTGTTGTGCAACAGATCTCCAGTACTTTTTCATCTTACAAAACTGAAACTCTATACCCATTAGACTACTCCCTATTCCCCCCTTCCCCCACCCCCTGGGGGACTGTCATGCTACCCTTCACTATTCTACTTTCTGTTTCTATGAATCTGAATTTAGATAGCTCATGTAAGTGCAATCATACAGTGAAACCATTTTTAAGCATACAATTCAGTGGCATTATATTCTTACTGTCATACAACCACCACCACTACCCATCTCCCCAAACTGAAACTCTGTACCCATTAAACAGTAATTCCATTAACTGAAAATCTATACACATTAAGTAATAACTCCCCATTACCCCATCCCCAGTAACCACTATTCTACTTTCCCTACGAATTTGCCTACTCTAGGTACCTCATATAAATAATTTCACACAGCATTGTCTTTTTTGGGGCGGGGGGCTGGCCTGTTTCACTTAGCACAGTGTTTTTAAGGTCCACCCATGTTGTAGCATATACCAGAATTTCACTCCTTTTTAAGGCTGAGTGATATTCCACTCTACATATAGAACACTACATATTTTGTGTGGCCATTCATGTGGCTATTTGGGTTGTTTCCACCATTTCGCTATTACGAATAATGCAGCTAAACAGGTAAGTGTTGGTGAGGATGTGGAGAAACTGGAACGCTGCTGTGTGGAAATATAAAACAGTGCAGCCACTGTGGAAAATATGGTAGTTTCTCAAAAACTTAAAAATAGAATTACCTCATAATCCAGCAATTTCACTTCTGGGTCTATACCCAAAAGAACGAAAAGAACTTGAACAGGTAATTGTATAACAAAGTGATATAAGTGAGTCATCCAAATGGGTGGTTTTGATTGGCATTTCCCTAATGATTAGTAATGTCGAACATCTTTTCATGTGCTTAGTGGCTGTTTGTATATCCTCCTTGGGAAAAATGTCTAGATAGTTTTTAATCAGTCCTAAAAATATGTGCTCAAATGAGTGATTCGTTAGGCATTCTGGAATTCCTGCAGCATAAACTGCTGACTGAATCACAGCAAAATCCAGACACGTTTAATGTGGCAGAGGTTTTTTTCATTTCTCTAAAAAGCAACCTCCCCATATAAATGAGCTCAGTTCAATTTAATCAACCAACTCTTAAATGCAGGCTAGTGGAAGCATCATACTCTTCCAAAGCTTAGCAAGAATACTCAAAGAAAACAAAAGGGTGCATTCATTATACCTCTCCCAGGGTCAAGACTCTACCAATTTAGCTTCTTGCATGAAGCCCAGATGCTCCATTTCCCAATGAAAGAAATTCCCTATGGAAAAGGTAATAATCCCTCCCTCTAGGCATGGAGGGAGGGATTAAAACACCAAAAAGTAGCACATTCAGTTAGACAGCCTACTAAAAATTTCTGCCTTGGGACAAGTCCATGTAACTTTTATCACTAAAGGGTAATGCTTTCCTGACCTTGCACTGCCAAAGGGGTTATAACCAAATCAACCACTAAAATTTGCTCATCCAAAACCAATTAACTGTCTTTTAGCAAATATTTCTCTAACAATCTTTGAATTTCCAAGGCCAGTTTTACCCTAAAATTATTCTATTAGACAAACAGCTAGTATTCTTTTTTTTTTTTTTAAGATTTTATTTCTTTGAGAGATAGAGCGAGAGAGCATGACGGGGCGGGGGCGGGGTGGGGTGGGTAGAGGGAGAAGCAGACTTTCCACTAAGCAGGGAGCTGGGAGCTGGATGCAGGACTCCAGAATCATGACATGAGCTGAACGCAGTCGCTTGAGCCAGGCAGGCACCCAAACCAGCTAATATTCTTAAGGAGAGATCTCAATCTACTTCACATATATTATGCTCAGAAAGGAGGTAGAAAGGGAAATATTAAAATAAAACTGAGCCCTATTCTATGTTAGAGGCTCCTGACTCTGTACTACTTGTCTGCCTCTCCTCCTTCATTCATTATTTATCATGTACCCATTAAAGGAAGATATTCTTCTAGATACTTAGCATCTATCAGCAAAACAAAAAAACAAAAAAACAGCCCACCTCTGCCCTTGTGTAGCTTATAGACTAGTGCCCCTGGATCCTCTTTGAGAATGTTGAGTGTGAAACATACCAGTAATTTATTTTTGCAATTCTATCTGCAATAAACCTGACTATAAATATCATACATAATTTCTAGTATAAATGTGTGGGAATTAAAAGTACACAGAAAAATGTAAATACAGCAGTCTTTGAGGGTACTATAAGCACAATAAGCCTATAAAAACTCTTCAAAGAATCAATGACCAATGAGCAACTAAAATGATTCTGCCTGAAATAATAAGGGCCTACCTAGTACCCAGAGTTTGGCCCTTCTGAGTACCACTTCTATTTATTTCTGAATACTCACCTAGCAAGGTAACTATTCAAACCTCAGGAGGTTTTAACAATCAAGTAACAACTCAAATTTTACTATCATTCATAATTAGAGAATGCTCCAGATTTTTTAAAACACCAAAGAAAAAAAATACTTTTAAAATTTTTTTAAAAAGTAAAGAGTACACATCCAAAGGCACTTCTAGTCATCTGTTCGTTAGACGACTAGCTAGTTCAGACTGTTTAGACATGCACTGTCCAATATGGTAACCAACATATGACTATTGAGCACTTTAAACATGCCCAATACAAATCGAAATTAGCTGTAAGTATAACATACACACTGAAAAAAAATATAAAATGTCATTTTAATTTTGATTACATATTAAAATGATAACATTTGGGATAAAAATGAGTTAAAATTTATCATTAAATTCTTCTTTGGAGGTGGATGGGTGGCTCGGTTGCTAAGCATCTGCCTTCAGTACAGGTCATGATCCCAGGGACCTGGGACTGAGCCCCACATCAGGCTCCCAACTCAGCAGGAAGCCTGCTTCTCCCTCTCCCACTCCCCCTGCTGTGTTCCCGCTCTTGCTAGGTCTCTGTCAAATAATTTTTTTTTTAAATCTTTGAAATCAATCAATCAATCAATCTTTGGGGTGCCTAGGTGGCTCAGTCATGTAAGTGTGAGTCTGACTCCTGATTTCAGCTCAGGGTCTGATCTCAGGTTTGTGAGATTGATCCCCACCCTCGGCAAGGAGTCTGTTTCAGATTCCCTCTCACCCTCTACCCCTCCCCACATACACATGCTCTCTCTAAAATATAAATCTTTAAAAAAAAAATTAAAAACATGGGGCACCTGGATGGCTCAGTGGTTTAAGCCTCTGCCTTTGGCTCAAGTCATGATCTCAGGGTCCTGGGTCTGAGCCCCACAGCAGGCTCTCTGCTCAACAGGAAGCCTGCTTCCCGCCCCCCATCTCTGCCTACTTGTGATTTCTCTGTCCAATAAATATATATAATATTTTTTAAAAAATTCTTCTTTAACTTTTTTTTTTTTAATTTATTTTGTCTGGGGCACCTCGGTGGCTCAGTCAGCTGGGTGTCTACCTTTTTCTCAGGCCATGATCTCAGGGTCCTGGGATCAAGCCCTGCATCAGGCTTCCTGTTAGTGAGGAATCTGCTTCTTCCTCACCCTCTGCCCTCCCCCTGCCTCCTTCCCTCAAATAAATAAATAAAATCTTAAAAATATATATTTATTTTTCTTAAAGATTTTATTTATTTTGGGCACCTGGGTTAAGCACCTATCTTCAGCTCAGGTCATAATCCCAGAGTCCTGGGATCAAGCCCTGCATCAGGCTCCCAGCTCAGCATGGAGTCTGCTTCTCCCTCTGCCCCTCCCTTCTCCACCCCTTATTCTATGCCCCTCTACAAAAATAGAATCTTTTAAGAAAAAAAATTTATGATTTTGAGAGAGAGCATGCACAAACGCTGAGACCACAGAGGGAGGGGCAGAAGGAGAGAGAGAATCTCAAGTAAATTCCATGTTGGGGGGTGGTGCTCAGAGCCTAACACCACCCAATCTCACAACCAACCTGAGTCAAAACCAAGAGTCAAATGCTTAAACGACTGAGCCACCCAGGCACCCCAAGACTGACTTATTTATTTATTTATTCATATATAAAGAGAAAGCACACGCAGGCACACACGGGGGGTGGGGGTGGGGGGTTGCAGCAGAGGGAGAAGATCTCAAGCTGACTTCCCGCTAAGCAGAGTCCAAAGTAGGGTTCAATCCCACAACCCCAAGATCATGACCTGAGCTAAAATCAAGACTCAGGCTCAACCAACTAAGCCACCCTGGTGCCCCATTCTTTTAATTTTGTTAATGTAAAACGTATTTTTTACTTTTTATTTTAAAAGATTTTATTTATTTAACAGAAATCACAAGTAGGCAGAGAGACAGGCAGAGAGGGGGAAGCAGGCTCCCCGCTCAGCAGAGAACCCAATGATTCAGGGTTTGATCCCAGGACCCTGAGATCATGACCTGAGCCAAGGCAGAGGCTTAACCCACTGAGCCACCCAGGCGCCCCATTTTTTAATACCAAAAAATATCACCCATTTGGCTCACGTTGTATTTGTTTTAAACAGCACTGGTTAAGAGAACAGACTTCTAAAGCTGCATACAGAATAATACATGCTATATATATTGAAACTATGCTCAGAATTTTATACTTAGATATTTATTCATTTCTCAGTTCACATTCTTCAACCTGTCTTCTATATCAAAATGGCAAACATCAAATATTTTTATATCAAAATATGAAAGTTTCGGAGTCTAACATGAAATTGTTTAGCAGAGCACAGACAAGTACCCACTGTGCACAGGGCATTCAATCCATACAGTAACTTGTTCTGCTGCAAGTGGTTCTTCTGTATCTAGCTAACATGCATTCTGCTTCTACAGTGCGCCTAGTACCATGCTTGATACTTTACTTTCACTGACCCATAAAATTCTCACAACTACCCTATGTAGTAGGTCCTATTTAAAGAGGAAACTGAAGCATACAGAAATTAAGTAACTTGCCAAAGTCCACAGCCTGTGGAAGTAGGATTCTAACCCGCAGGTTCAAACCAAAACCACCACGCACTTTTCCCTAATAAAAGGACTACACAAGGGGTGTCTGGCTGGCTCAGCTGGAAGAGCATGAGACTCCTGATCTCAGGATTTTTGAGTTCAAGCCCCATGATGGGTGTAAAGATTACTAAAAAAAAATAAAACTTAAAAAAAAAAAAAAAAAAAAGGACTACACAAGACTGTCATTACCTTATAGGACTGAGTTCTAGTTGTGTGTTATGTACCCATTTAAAAAAAACTGTAATAGATGGGGCTTAACACATTGCGTCCCACTCTCTACTCCACCCTTCTCAATGGCGGGTTAAAGCTGCCCACACGAATTAAATCCTTGATCTTTTTTTTTTTAAAGATTTTATTTATTCATTTATTTCACAGACAGAGATTACAAGTAGGCAGAGAGGCGGGCAGAGAGAGGAGGAAGCAGGCTCCCTGCTGAGCAGACAGCCTGATGTGGGGCTCGATCCCAGGACCCTGGGATCATGACCTGAGTCGAAGGCAGAGGCTTTAACCCATTGAGCCACCCAGGCACCCCTAAATCCTTGATCTGACTACAAGTTTATACTGTGCTCCCTTTTCCAGAATTTCTAGATCCTATCTCACCTCTCTGGTCCAATTCCTATGTCCTTCAGACTTCATTTCAGACATCATCTCCATGCAAAACTACTCAAGATTCCCCATGATTTAGGCTAGTCACTCCTCCTCCCTCTGCTCATCCCTATTGTAGTGTCTCCCACACTCTGTCCTCACTAAATGGCTCAAGGGATCTACTGTGTTCACTCACCACTTACCTAAAACCGTGCCTAACATTAGGTGCTCAATAAATATTTGCTGAACTATCTAATCACCTGACCCACCCAGCTACAGCTAAAAGTGGAATATTAAAAGCAAACTTGGGAATAGGAGGGGCTAATCCACGAGCAGAGAACAAATCCTAAATTTCATAAAATTTATGACAAGTCAAAAGAATAGGATCATACACATGAAATAATGATTGCGATGACTCTTACCCACTCCCAAAAAAAGTAAGAGTAAAATTAAAATCTATTTGAAATGAATATTTGCCCAATTTAGTTTCTGCACAATTTGTAAGAATTAAGTAGCTGACAAAAATTCTGTCATAAGAAATCCAAATCAACCATTCCAGTAATGATATCAATTGAAATCAGCTTAATTTTGACAATTCTCAAGAGTTCAGAAAAGACTGCAGTTGCTTTCTAAAATCATCTCAAACATAAAACTAGTTACACTTAGGGGCGCCTGGGTGGCTCAGGTCATGATCCCAGCGTCCTGGGATTGAGCCCCACATCGGGCTCTCTGTTGGGCCGGGAGCCTGCTTCCTCCTCTCTTTCTCTCTGCCTGCCTCTCTGCCTACTTGTGATCTCTGCCTATCAAACAAATAAATAAAATCTTAAAAAAAAAAAAAAAACAGAAAGAAAGAAAAGAAAAAAAAACTGGTTACACTTACAATTGGGTTTCACTGCACTCCTCCAATGCTCAGTGCTGGGCTCCAAATGACAGGAGCAACCATGTGTCCTTTAAGATATTTACGGGGTGGGGGAAGGGGGGAGTTCACATAGAATTCATTTAACCAAGTCGTGTTAGTTCCACTAAATTTTCTAACCAGAGTCCAAAGGGACTTTCCTAGAGCCTTCCCTTTTCTTTTCCAAAATGGGAAACCGACTAAAAAGGTCAATCTTCGGTTCTTAACTTCCACAGTAAGTAATTCTGAAACATGAGGTGAAAGTACATGAGAAGTTCTAGGGCTAGGGCTGGCCAAATGTTTTCCTGTAAATTGTAGCGCAAAGTCAAATAGAAGCGAGAACTTCATTCTTTCGGGTTTGAGGACAGAAACTGATCATCCCTTTTAGATTACTGCTTCTGTTGATGTCTGGAAAAGCACTGTGAGGCAAACATGCCATTGAGTCCCACCCCAAGCACGAAGAGCCTCCGATTGTTTGACACATCAATGGATTAGTCAACGCGGGGGAACTCACTTTTCCCCTCTAATTTGCTTTAATTATTCCTCACACAAACCCTCAAGTTTACTCTAAGTTATGACCATATGGAATCTTCTCCTTGCCCTGAAGTATAAATTCGGGCCTTTACCAAAGGACTACCACGGCTTCAATCCCAACCACTAAAATAAAGCCCTTACAAGTATCGTACATCTAGTAACGCCACACAGATATGGAAAAAGCCAGTCCAGTCGCTGAAAGAAACAGCATTCTGGGACGCGGTTAATGCTGCATATTTTGCAACAGAGGCAATGAACAGAGTAGGAGACTTGAAAGCAAAAGACCGGATGGAAAGCATGGGAAGACCCCGCCCCAGTAAGCTCGATGTCGATTCAAACACTAACTTGGGTCTGTCGCTTGGAATCGGAATCACTGAAACAAAGGCGTTTATTACGGGAAGCAAGATGTCTGGAGAAAAAAAAAAAAAAAAAAAAAACAGTTTGCAGCTACCCACACCGTACACCATCTTCCCACAGGTCTTACCTATGGTGGAAATAAAGGTGGTATTAAAGGCATCATCCGAAAAACGAAAAAGGACGCAGGTCTTCCCTACTCCCGAGTCTCCGATCAGGAGCAGCTTGAAAAGCAGGTCGTACGTCTTCTTCGCCATTGGGAGGAGCGGCTCAGGCTCTCGCCGCCGGCGGCCCCAAGGGATCGGTCCCTCTCACTACGGCCAACTCCTCACTTGGGCGTTCTCAGGCCGGAGTACCGGGGAAGCGTGGGAAAAACGAGGGCTCGAGAGGGCGGGGGAGACCTACGAACGGCCTCGTCGAGGAAGCCCCGACGGTGGCGGCGTCCGGTGCCTCCGAGGGCGGCGACGGCGGCTCCGCAGCCTCTCCCAGCCGCTCCGCCCGGTTCCGGGGAGTCGGTCGGGACAAAATGGCCTCCCCTCCCCCTTCAGGGCTGCTCGGCCGGGACGCTCCCACGGGCGACCGAGCAAGCTCTGCCGTCGAGGGAGCGCGACGGACGTGAGGACAGTCTCTCTCCCGAGCAGGAACTCCGCGCCAGGACGCGGCGGTGGCAGCGAAGGAGGACTCGGAGCCGACGAGCTCAGCTACATAGCCACAGGAAGCCGAGCCGCCCCGGCCAGAGCCACCTTTTCCCCGTGCCCTCTCACGCCGGCGTGCGCGCTGCCTGAGACGCACGCAAGGACGTACGCCCGCCCTTCCCTCGCGCCCTCGCCCTGCGGATCGCCTCTGCGCACGCGCATCAGAGGGTGTGGGGGCAAGCGGGGGTGGAGAGTGAAGTGCCTGGTCTCCGAGCCCCAGTCTAAGGCCGGGTGGAGACGAGAGAGGGGAGGGGCGGGAGAGGGCGAGGCCGCGGGCGCGCTCCCTGCGGCCGTCTGATAGGGTGCACAGCTTTACGAGCACGCCCCGCGGGGAGGCGCAGCCTGGTGACTGCGCAGGCGCCGCACGCTGGAGTAGGCTCTTGGCACCCCCTCCTTTCGTTCCGGGGTAGCCCTCCGAGCTGCGCTGAGGCTGTCCTCGGTCGCGTTTGTCGCGTGCGTCGAGCTGAAGGTCTTGGCGCAGTGACAGGCTTGGATGGCCGTGTGTTCCTGTATAGCTGTAGCTCGTAAATGCGAGAAAAAGTGGCGCCCTGGGGTCATTAATAGGCTCTTTGCTAAAATGACTCGCATCCTGGAGTGCCCTGGCTAATCGTGTCAGGAGAAACATTAGAGCTCCATCCCGGTTTACTTAAGGAGCGAGAGTTGACGTTCCAGAGAACAGGAGTTTGACATGGAAAAACTGGCTGTGCTGCTCAGGTTGAGATGATGTAATCCGCCTTTCAGGGCGAGGAGAGGATTGAGGAACACCTGGGCGCAGGGAGAATCCCCCCGCAAAGTGGAAGCTTCGGGGCTGTGCTCTACAGCGAGAATCCACTGCAGGCCTTGCGATCCTTTTGGAATACGGGAGAGCCCAGAGCTCCATGCAGAAGCAGGGCCCCTGCTGCCGCCAAAATCAAACCACCCATGTCCAAAATTGAAGGACAGTGAAGCCAACCCCAGCCCTACACTGCCTGTTCTTTGCACTTTCTTTTCGTATGCCTTACACCTTTCCTTCTGTGACTCCCCATCAGTCTTTATACTTCCCTCTCACTCTCCTTTTCTGTAGTGAAGTAGTCCTCCTCCTGCCTTGCCATTCTCAGTGTGTTTCACCGCGGCAAAGCACACCTAGGATGTCATGGCTGAATAGTTGGTAGACTGGTTCAACCTAATACAGGAGAAAACTCTGAGACATCTGGAAACAGGGATGGAGAGAGAAGTAAAAATTACATTTTTACACCCTGCCATCACCACACCCAAAATGTTTGGGTATGTAATATGTGATTAAAATAGACCTTTGAGATAGGGTAATCATATTTCAGTCTTTTTTTTTTTTTTAAGATTTTATTTATTTATTTGACAGACAGAGATCACAAGTAGGCAGAGAGGCAGGCAGAGAGAGAAGGGGAAGCAGGCTCCAGGATCATGACTTGAGCCAAACGCAGGGGCTTTAACAACCCACTGAGCCACCCAGGCGCCTTCAGTCTTCCATTTTTTTAAAGCCTTGGCTTATGTTCTTCCTCCCCAACCACCCCCTAAGCTTCCCTACTGAAAATGCTTGTCTTCGCTAATACACTTCTCCCTTCAGTTTGTTTCTATGATTGCTCTGGTCTCTTAATCCTTAACCTCTGTGGATCATTCTTCCTCCAGTTGGGAGTGTCTTTTTTTTTTTTTTTTTAAGGTTTTATTTATTTTATTTGACAAGGGAGATTGATCACAAGTAGACAGAGAGGCAGGCAGAGACAGAGGGGGGAAGCAGGCTCCCTGCTGAGCAGAGAGCCCTATTCGGGGCTTGATCCCAGGACACTGAGATCATGACCTAAGCCAAAGGCAGCGGCTTAATCCACTGAGCCACCCAGGCGCCCCAGTTGGGAGTGTCTTAACACCAGCAACTTTAATACAAGCTAGCTATGCAAATCAAAATGAGCTATGGTCAGTGCTACACAGGTTTGTCATCAGTTGAGGCATTACATTGAGTACCTCAGGGAATCCTCAGTGTTAGCGTGATTTTTCCTTTCGAAATAAGTTTGTGGGGCACCTGGGTAGCTCAATGTTTAAGTGTCTGCCTTCAGCTCAGGTCATGATCCCACAGTCCTACGGTGGAGCCCCAGGTCTGCTTCTCCCTCGTCCTCTGCCCCTGCTCCTGCTCTCTCTTGCTCACTCTCTCTCAAATTTAAAAAAAAAAAAAAAATTAAGATTTTATTTATTTGACAGAGAGAGAGAGATCACAAGTAGGCAGAGAGAGAGGAGGAAGCAGGCTCCCTGCCAAGCAGAGAGCCCGATGTGGAGCTCGATCCTAGGTCCTTGGGATCATGACCTGAGCTGAAGACAGAGGCCTTAACCCACTGAGCCATTCAGGCGCCCCTCAAGTTTAAAAAAAAAAAAAAAAAAATTTAAAGCAAAAAAAAAAAAGAAGTTTGTTAACTCAAGCCCCAATATGGTAAAGCATTTTCAGATGTCATGATTTTTAAATGTAGGAAGCCTGATTAATTCTACTACATAAATTTTGGGAATTAGGGCAGCTAAATATGGAAAATAAATTTTAAAAACTATGCTTTATCCCAATTGTTTCCAGCAGTTCTATCAATTAGAACCTTTCCTTCATGTGCTCCATATTCTGAAAACTTAGGAGTTAATTACACCTATTAACAAATTTTATTTATTATTGGGTCAGAATCATAGAATTTTAGAGCTATCATCTTTTTTTTTAAAGATTTTATTTTTTTATTTGACAGAGATCACAAGTAGACATAGAGGCAGGCAGAGAGAAAGGGAAGCAGGCTCCCTGCTGAGCAGAGAGCCCGATGCAGGACTCAATCCCAGGACCCTGAGATCATGACCTGAGCCAAAGGCAGCAGCTTAACCCACTTAGCCACCCAGGCGCCCCTCATCTTTTTTTTTTTTTTTTTTTTTTGGAAGATTTATTTGAGAGAGAAAAAGAGAGCACATTGGGGGGTGGGGTGTGCGTGGAGAAAATCCCAGACAGACCCTGCGCTGAGCTCAGAGCACAGCCCAACAGGATCCCACAACCCTGAGATCATGATCTGACCTCAAACCAAGAGTGAAATACCCAACCAGCTGTGCCATCCAGGTGCCCCAAGCTTTCATATCTTTAAATCATAATTCAACTCCTGCATGTAATTTACAGATAAGTCTAACGCTTAGAGAGGTTAGGGACTTGGCCAGAAGTCACACCGTTAATACAGCTAGCACTATGTGCAAGGGAAAAGGGAAGGAAACCTCCACAGGACATCACACTGCATGGAGGTGGGAATTGAGAGGCTCAGCCAGTACTTAATGTTTGGCTTCCCTGAAGTTAATTAAAACTTTTGCTGGAGTAAGACATAAGCATCAAGCTGTATCTACCACTGAAGGTGGCTGGAATGATCAAGGCATGAAAGATCTCTGACTCTAGAAAAAAAGAAAGAATAAAATGGGGGCGGGGGGTGCCTGGGTGGCTCATGGGTTAAAGCCTCTGCCTTCAGCTCAGATCATAATCCTAGGGTCTTGGGATAGAGCCCCACATCGAGCTCTCTGCTCAGCAGGGAGCTTACTTCCTCCCCTCTCTCTCTGCCTGCTTCTCTGCCTACTTCTGATCTCTGTCAAATAAATAAATAAATAAAATCTTTTTTTTTTTAAAAAAAGAATAAAATGGGGGTCTATGTAGGCCTAAAAGGTAATAATATTTGTTACTATTGATATCATGAAATAATATTTGATAAATGCTAAAACCTATTGAAAGAAAATGCCAATTTAGCACCAGCTCAGAATTTATGCCTTTTAAAGCATTGCTCTGTAAAGACTCTAGTCCAAATATTTGCAAAGCCAAGAAAGAAAACAGGTATATTTATTTAGAGAACACAGAGCTGACCGAAAGCATGTTTCCAGTCTTCAGCTTCAACTTTCAGGACCAACCTTGGGGCACCAGGCTCGTTCAGTCTAAGGAACGTGCGACTCTTTGTCTTGGAATCATGAGTTTGAGCCCCATGTTGAAGGTAGAGATTACTTGAATACTAAATACATAAACTTAAGGAAAAAAATCTCTGCTTCCAAAGATACTTACTCCGGATCATCTTTACTCCTCTTCCTGCATTTATTTTCCATTCTCTATACCTGATTAGTTCCTCTAATTTCTCTGTCCCTTGCTCCCTCTGTTCTCCTGAAAAGTGGGAGTTCTTCCCTTGAATGGCAGTCCTATCATCACCTTGCTGTCAAACCTACCACTCCAGTCTCAGGGATTTTGTCCATTTGCTACTGCCTGTTTCCTTTGTTCACACTCCCAATTTTCAGCAGGGACATCCATGAGGAAGGTCTTTGTTAAACATCCTTGATGCTGAGCACGGGTTGCCCAGAGGCTGCAGCTGTCTTATCATCACCTGCCAATATTCTGCCCTGCCTACATATCTTGACTTAGCCCTACTTCATGTTAGAGAATGACTGCCCCATGAGCCTTCCCCAGCCCACTAGGTGTGTTTGTTCTAATCTTCTCTGGGAATACCTCAGCCCTAGCCAGTGAACTTTATTTCCTATCCCAGCTTCCAAGGACTGGTCTCAAGACAAACTGAACAAGTCATCTTTCCTGCAGTTCCTACGCATCTTCTTGATTTCATGCTTGGTTTAATGTGGTTCTCTCCATGTGAAATGCACCCCCTCCTCACCACCGGCCCACCAGTATCACTTCAGGATTCAGCTTAAATGTCCTCACCATAGCCTGTCTTCCCCAACAGTCTTGCTGGGAGGAATTTGTTTCGCTTTTGAACTCCCATAGCACTTTTATTCTTTTTTATATTTTATTTATTTGCCAGAGAAAGAGAGAGGGAGAGAGAAAGTACAAGCAGGGGAAGCAGCAGGCAGAGGGAGAAGCAGGCTCCCTGCTAAGCAAGGAGCAGTCCCAGGACCCTGGGATCCTGACCGGAGCTGAAGGCAGATGCTTAACCCACAGAGCCATCCAGGCATCCCTCCCATAGCACTTTTAAAAATCAGTTGTTTCCCCTTTCTTATTTCACAAGTAGTATATATTTATTTTTAGAAACTTAGAACCTGCAGGTAAGCAAAACAAAAAATATTAATCATTTAAAATTCTGCCTCCAGGGGTGCCTGGATGGCTCCATTCATAGAACATGTGACTCTTGATCTCACGGTTGTGAGCTTGAGCCCCATATAGGGCATAAAGTTTACTTAAAAAGAAAAAAATCTGGAATGCTTGTCTGGCTCAGTCGGTAGAACATGTGACCCTTGATTTCAGGACTGTAAGTTCAAGTCCCACATTCCGTATGGAGATTAGTTAAAAATAAACATCTTTAAAATTAAAAAAAAAAAAAAATCTACCCCCAGAGATCACCACTATTAGTATTTTGGTGAATAACCATGTCTTCTTCCCATAGCTCTTAATTTAAACATTTATGATACATTTTCCACATTTCATAGGGGTATTTATGTACATATCTTATTTTCCTCAATTAAACTCTCCTTGAGAGCTGTGACTATTATATACATCATTTTGCCTATAGTCTTAAATATATCAGAAAGTCAAATCATGTTTATTGAAGGAAAAAGAAAATGAAACTCAGAGGTTCACTTTTTTTTCCCCCTAGAAAACAATACTATTTTAGAGAAATTTTCAGTGTTGGGAAAAAATTGAATACTCAAAAGAAGCAAATGCGAAGATAATACCTTTGTGGCAGATTTTATCAATATTAGGAAATACACGAAAAACTCATCTAACTCCATTACAGAACTTATTTCAGTAAACAAATGCTATTAAGGCTAATAGAGCAACTGTAATGTGAACAGTGGAATGAACACTAACCTTGGAGTTAGATAATGTACACTCAGGCAGCTCAGCTACCGACTAGCTAGCTCTGTGACAATGGATTCATTTAACCTCATGCCTATTTTCCCCATAGGTCAAAAGGGTGTGGTACTTCATGAGATTGTTTCAAAAATTAAATAAGAGAATGCAAGTAAATGCACTTTGTATGGTGTAAAACACTCTGTAAATGTAATTATTACTATTATTCATAAGAGCTGGGGTAATGAATTGCACAATAAGGAAAAAGAAAGAAAAATTACAGGTAAGGTTCAAATACTTAGAAATGAGCAAAGCAAATAAGCCATCATGGGAGAAACATGGTGCGAAAAGAAACTGAACTAAGAACAGAAGTTGATCAGAAGAGAGGAAAATGAAGGATTAAAATTGGAAGAAGCAAGAATCAGAAATGACTAGACTTGCGAAGTTTTAATGATATCATCAAAAGGAATAATGGGATCAAAAGGAAGGGCAGGGAAAGGAAGGGGGGAGAAAGGAAGGAAGAAAGAAAGAAAATCTAATGGCTGCAGGCAGCAGATTCCCCTCTCTCTCCACCCCAGCTAAAAAAAACACACCATCGATTCCAGGAGATGAACGCAAACCCATCTGTGCTGGAACAATTGGTCCTGCATGGTGATTTTTAAAAATAGACATTGGGGCGCTTGGGTGGCTCAGTGGGTTAAGCCTCTACCTTCAGCTTAGGTCATGATCTCAGGGTCCTGGGATGGAGCCCTGAATCAGGCTCTCTGCTCAGCAAGGAGCCTGCTTCCCCCTCTCTCTGACTGCTTCTCTGCCTACTCGTAATCTCTCTCTCTCTCTCTCTCTCTGTCAAATAAATAAATAAAATCTTTTTTAAAAAATGAAATAAAATAAAAATTTTTACATGGACCTTGAGGGGCGCCTGGAGGGCTCAGTCATTAGGTTGTCTCCCTTAGGCTCAGATCAGGATCCCAGGGTGATTGGATCCAGCCCCGCATCAGGCTCCCTGTTCAGCCAGAAGCCTGCTTCTCCCTTTCCTATTCCCTCTGCTTGTGTTCCCTCTCTCACTGCCTCTCTCTGTCAAATAAATAAAAATCTTTAAGAAAATAAGTAAATAAAAATTAAAAATGGACCCTGAGTTGGTAAATCAAAGGTTCTATATCTGTCCCTTTGTTAAAAAGAGACCTTGTGGGGCACCTGGATGGCTAAGTCCTTAAGCGGCTGCCTTTAGCTCAGGTCATGATCCCAGGGTCCTGGGATGGAGCTCCGCATCAGGTTCCCTGCTTGGCGGGAAGCCTGCTTCTCCCTCTCCCATTCCCCCTGCTTCTGTTCCCTCTCTCACTGTGCCTGTCTCTATCAAATAAATAAATAAAATAAAATCTTTTTTAAAAATTTAAAAAGACCTTGGGTAAGTTATTTATCATCTTTAAACCTGTTGTCTCATGTATAAAGTGAAAATAAGACAGAAACTACCATAAGGTTGTGTGAGGATTAAATGACGCAGTGTTCCGCCCTCAGTTAAGCCTCAGCAATGTTATTACCACAAGAACTGAGAAAGCTTTTTTCATTTAAGGACCATTGCCTTGAAGAAAAAAGCAAACCTAGAGGAAAATAAATCTTAACAAATCACATATTTTGAGACATAAAATGAGTTCTGTTAATCCATGGGGACATCCTAGATGGGAAGGAACTTCCCCTAAATCCATCTTTGCAACTTTATGCCATTCCAATGTGATTATGGATGGAGTGGGAACCCTAACCAGCCTAGGGGTTGTATATTTACATATAAAAATGTGAATATGTAAGTTAACCTTTTTTAAATATTTAAAGAAAACAAAAAAAAATCCAAGACAAATGATGATTTTCAAATAATTGGCTATTCAACTAGGTATTAAAGTAGTAACTGCTCAGTGGGGCGCCTGGGTGGTTCGGTGGGTTAAAGCCTCTGCCTTCGGCTCAGGTCATGATCTCAGGGTCCTGGGGTCGAGGCCCGTATCGGGCTCTCTGCTCAGGGGGAGCCTGATTCCTCCAATCTCTCTCTCTGCCTACTTGTGATTTCTGTCTGTCAAATAAATGAATAAAAATCTTAAAAAAAAAAAAAAAAAAAGGTAGTAACTGCTCAATTAACACTACTTAGAAAATGAGAGCAGCAAGAAATAAACAAACATAGTGGTTCTCTTTTAACATGAAGATGTGCAGCAAAACCCCCTGTGGGTATCAGTGCAAAACAGGGCTATAATGCACACTTGGTCCATCACAGGAACTAGAATTTTTACAGCACCAAAAGTCAAAGCTCTGAAAAGCAAAGAAGGCTTTAGATAAACCCAGAGACAGGAAGGGAGAGCACTGGGTATGGTAACTTGGCCTGCATGAGATGGTTGGAAAACTCACAGAAGCACGAAAAATCAGAAGAGAACATTTAGAGAGAAAAGGCACTTTTGAGTGGCAGAGCCAGTGTGCAGGAATGTTTTAACCCTTTTCCAAGCCAAGACATTTGAAGCTACACTTGTGACTTACAAATTCATAGATTCATGGCATAATACAATGGAAATACAGAGATCTGATACTGAATTCCTGTTCCATCTCATTTAGCTGGGTCATCTTAGACAATTACTAGTCATCCTAAACTTTAGTTTCTTCACCTGGAAAATGGGGTTATCAGCTGCCAAACCAAGCAATTGTGAAGATTAAAATAATCCATGTAAAGAACCTGCGGTGGGACTAGCAGTCCCTTAAACATGATACTCTCCCCCTAAAAGATGTATACCATCTAAGCAACAACTGTTCTAACTCCTAGAATACCTAGACCAGCGTCTTGCATGCAGTATGAGCTCAATACATATAAATGAGACTGAATCACATCTGCATTAGAGGAAATCTTGGAAGGCATCTAAACTAATTTCCTGCTCCATGCAGCAATGCCCTAAAGAACCAACCACCTGCCCAGTCTCTGAATACTTCCAGTGAGTTTGCTGATGCCAAGAGGACTGACTCCAGTGCTGAGTATTTCTAACAGAAAAGGGTTCCATGTACTGAATCTAAGTGTGCTCTCCTGGAACATCATCCATTTGTTTAGTTCTGTGCCCTGGAGCAACACAGAATGAAATTGAACTTTTCCTCACATTCATGGGACGGCTCTTCAGCTCTTTGAAGATATAGCATTGGTACTTTCCTTGAAGCTGTTCCAAACTAACTCTCTTCAGTAAGATGACTCTCAGATAACTATCAGTGCTACCATTTTGGTTTGCATACGTCCCTCCAATGGAATGTGGCACCTATAACAGAACACTATTTGAGTTGAGGATCTAACCCTATGGAAATGCCCAGATCAGGCTACCACTGGCAGGTTATAGAAATCAGGACCATCTAGGGGTGCTTGAGTGGCTCAGTGGGTTAAAGCCTCTGCCTTTGGCTCAGGTCATAATCCCAGAGTCCTGGGATCAAGCCCAGCATTGGGCTCTCTGCTTAGCGGGGAGCCTCCTTCCTCCTCTCTCTCTCTGCCTGCCTCTGTGCCTACTTGTGATCTCTATCAAATAAATAAATAAAATCTTTAAAAAAAAAAAAAAAAAAAAGAAATCAGGACCATCTGAGATGCTCCCTAAGACTGAAGTGATTTGGTACTTGATTAAGAAGAAACCCCCTTCCAGATGAACCTTGCCTTATAACCATTCTTTAAATTACCAAACCTATTCAGTAAATTACATAAAAATTACCTCTTATGTATGCAAATTTTAAATAAATGAAGGAAAGAAATGGTAAGTCACAGGAGTATAAGAAGAATGCATGAATGGGGCACCTGGGTGGCTCAGTGGGTTAAAGCCTCTGCCTTCGGCTCAGGTCATGATTCTCAGGGTCCTGGGATCGAGCCCTGCATCGGGCTCCCTGCTCAGCAGGGAGTCTGCTCCCCTTCCTCTCTCTCTGCCTGCCTCTCTGCCTACTTGTGATCTCTGTCTGTCAAATAAATAAATAAAATCTTTTTAAAAAAAAGAATTCATGAAGAAATGTTCAAATTCACTTTTAATCAGAGAAATTCAAACAAGATAGTATTTTCTGCCCATCAGGATGACAAAAATTAAAAAGATGGATAATACCAAGTGTTGGTGAGGATATGGAGGGACATGAATTCTCATCCATACCTGGTAGGAGTGCAGTCCGGTCCAGCCGTTCTGGAAAGCAATGAGGCAATGTATAATAAACGATGTACATGCCTATGACAAAATAGTACCATGCAGGGTATGTGCATAAGAAATCCTCACAAAGGTTCCTTATTTGTGGCAGCTAGATGGAATCAATCTAAGCATCTGTTACTAGTGGAATGAGTAAATAAAATGTTAAGGATGCATATTGAGTTAGTTCAGACCATAGAGGGTTGGCTTGGGGTTGAAAATGGGCTAATACTGGGCACCTGGGTAGCTCAGTTGGTTAAGTGTCCACCTTCAGCTCAGGTCATGATCCCAGGGTTCTGGGATCGAGCCCCACTATCGGGCTCCCTGCTCAGCGGAGAGTCTGCTCCTCTCTCTCGCTCTCTGCCCCTCCCCCAGCTTATGCTCTCTCTCTTTCATGCTCTCTCTCAAATAAATACATAATTTTTTTAATTGGCTAATATTAGGGTGCTGAGTGGCTCAATAAGTTAAGCATCTGACTCTTCATTTTGACTCAGGTCATGATCTCAGTGTCATGGAATCGAGCCCCTCATTGGGCTCCAGGCTCAGCACAGATCTGCTTATACCTTCCCTCTGCTCCTGCCCGTGCTCACACGCTCTCTAAATAAATAAAATCTTAAAAATAAGAAAGAAAGAAAATTGACTAACATGACAATTCAGACCAAAGGCTACCTTGTTACCACTAACAATCAAGTGTTGTTTATCACTAACAACCAAGTAAAGCAAAGAACATAGGCCTTCCAAGTTCCTCGCATACACATGCCCAAATTCTGATGATCAATGCAGACCATTTAGGAGAAAGAGGGTTCTCATGAGTTCAGAGTGCGGACTAAGTTTTTACAGAATTAGGCTTGGTGAGAGGCTAGGCCAGCATTCAAAGGCCTATCATCTACCATGTAAGAAAATTCTTCATTGTACTATTGGGCCAATAGCAGGTCTGTCCATGGCCTATCCCACACACTATAGAATACTGTGTAGCAATATTAAGCTAGTAACAAGCTGCATGTTCAGCAACTGGAACAAAGGAAACAAAATGATTTCTAGTACAAAACCATTCCTATAAATTAAAAACATACAAAATTATATTGCATGAGGTTTCGCACATATTTAATAATGTATATCATTACCACATTACAGTGGGAACCTGCGGGAAGAATGAGCAATGAGGGGGAAGAAGGGAAAAATATGAAATAAAATAAAATGAGAAGGACCATGCACAGATTAAAAATGTCATTAGTCGGGGCGCCTGGGTGGCTCAGTGAGTTAATGCCTCTGCCTTCAGCTCAGGTCATGATCCCAGGATCCTGGGATCGAGCCCGGCGTCAGGCTCTCCGCTCCATGGGGAACCTGCTTCCCTCTCTCTCTCTGCCTGCCTCTCTGCCTACTTGTGATCTGTCAAATAAATAAATAAAATCTTTTAAAAAAAAATGTCATTAGTCAGTGGGCAAATAAGTGGGGAAGATGGTTAACTCAGTACTCTGCCTCCCAGATCTAAATTTTTATTTTTATTTACCTATTTTTAGAGAGGGGGAAACTGAAGAAGAGGGAAGTAGAGAACCAGATCTAAATTTTTAAACAAAACAAGTGAGGAGGGGATTCATTTGTACCTGACGATAGGATTGCCTGGGTGGCTCAGTCGGTTAAGCGCCTGCCTTCGGCTCAGGTCATGATCCTGCGGTCCTTAGATAGAGCCCTACAACCGGCTCCCTGCTCAGCGGGGAATGTGCTCTGCCCTCTGCCCTTCCCCCTGCTTGTGCTCACATGCTTGCACTCTCTCTCTCTCTCTCTCTCTCAAAAAAATAAATAAAATCTCAAAAAAAAATCGTACCTGAAGATAGAGGAAATCAGTACTGATAATCCTCGTAGATATGAGTGATAGCAAAGGGAGGGAAAAAAAACCTAAGTATTTAGTTTGGCTTGAAAAAAAGAATAGATTCTGGGTGTTTTTTTATGCCTAATTACCACATAACATAACAATAGTTGTGCAAATTTTAAAATTTAGGACAGATTTATTTGATCACATTGATTGATTACAGAAACGCAGACGTCCTAGACGTGTCCGTTCGTGAAGCCGGGAGCTCAGCGCTCAGCTGTCACCTGTCAGCCCTCACCCAGTCCTGCTTCCAGCACTTTGGACTAAGCGCCCAGTTACTTGCAGGCTATCCCACCTCTTTCCTGGAGCCCAAAAGAGGGCGGAAGCATGGGGTACCAGAAGCCTCCACGCTACAAACCAGTTGAGTCAGACACTGCTGAGATGTTATCTGAGGGCAGCCATGCTGACTGTCCAAACTACTCGGAGAGGACACCAGTCTTTGCCACGTAGCTTGTTCATCCAGCATTCCACTACCTTTTTCCCTGCTCCAGGCCATGGTGTCCATGCCAGCCCCGTGGAAGTCCTACGTGGATTCGCACCACAGCCGTCCCCCAGCCCTCACCCATAGCACACTCCCTTCCTTGTGGAGCAGATGGGTTGCCTGGTTGAATCCCCTTCCTTTGACAAGCAAATGCTCCCTTGCAAGCTGCCAGGATGCACAGCCCTCCTCCCACTGTATTTCCCTTCCCCGGCACCTGCCCTCCTCCTCCAAACACACATCCAGGCTGTGGCCACGTGAGCCGGGCTCTACCAGCCCGAAGCACCAGCCTAAAGCTTCAGTACAGGCGCTGACCACACAGAGCAGCAGGCACCGTGGAGCACGTCCCGAGGAGGCAGTGGGGTACAGCAGCAGTACGTGGTTCCCAGGGCACCTGTGAGCCCCAGAGCTGGATGGCATCCCAGACCCAGTGCTGCCCCCCTGGCGCGGCAGGCTGCATGTCTGTGGTGTGCGAGGGGTGGCGAGGGCCTCACGCAACCTCTGCACATGCGGCCTGCTTGTGCCGAAATTCCTCATCTGCTTCTCCAGCCTCAGTAATTCTGAGAGCATCCCAATAACCTCTCAATAGACATTATTTTCTGCTTCTTTTTGCCAAAATCAGTTTGTGTTGCGACCGAGATCCCTGACTATCACACTTACTTCTGGTAGAACTCCTACAGAGACTCCCATTACGCCTGACGTTCCCACCACGTTCACTTTGCCGTTCTCATTTTCTGCTGACCTTGCTGCGTGGACCTGCCGTACCTCTGCTCACACTTGGCCCCCGTCTGCCAGTCTCCCTCATACGGCTGCTGTAGCTGTATCTTTCCCAGGACTCCATGGACTCCCTCTAAACCCTCTCCCCAGGACTCAGGCATCCTGAGGCCTGGATAGCTGGGCGATCATCCTAACCCTGTTGCAATGTCATCACTGGACCTAGTGCTGACAGGGGACAGAGTCCTTGGATGCTACAAGGAGGGGCCTCTAGGAAGAAAGAGGGGCGCAGGCAGAGAGATGGGAGGGTAGCAAGAGTTTTCCTGTTTTTATTATTTGGTTTAAAAATACAAGTTGTCATTTATTCAGTTCCTGCACCATGCTGGCCCTTTACAGGCATGTTCTCACATTAATACATTAAGATAGGGACTATTATAATGCCCATTTTCAGAACAGAAAACAAGAATTTGAAGAAGTTGGGGCACCTGTCTGACTCATTGGGTGAAGTGTGAGACTCTCGATCATGGGGTCTTAAGTTTGAGACCCACGTTGGGTGTAGAGCTTACTTAGAGAAAAAAAGTCTGAAGAAGAGGGATGTAATAGATGATGCCTGGGATCTCCTTCAAAATAATTGGAGGGAGGGGAGATGAAGCAAGGAGAGATGAAACAAGATTGGCCACGGGTTGGTAATTGTTGAAGCTGGATAACAGATATACAGGAATTCGTCATAGTATTATGTCTAATTTCTCTATATTGGAAATTTTAATATATGTTGTTTTAAGTTAAGAAACTTGATCAAAGTTATAAAATAATAAGTGAGAAAGTTGGGTTTTGATTCCAGACCCTCCAGACTTCCAACACCTGCTCTCTTAACCTCTGCACTGGATTCTTGACAAGTACCTAAAAAGATCTAAGATGAAAAGCTTAGTGATTTTCAGAGGATCCAAAGGGGATTCGGAGGCCTCTTGGCTAATATCTGCCCTGTCTTCCAGGCAAATTTTGGCAAGGATCAACAGAGTACGGCCAGATATTAATTCCCCATGCCTGGAGTTTATTATGAAGAAGATGTCCTCATTTCCTCTGCCTGTTTCTGAAGAGATGCAGAAGCAGCCCATGAGTCTTTGGCAGCCAAAGTTTTCTAAAAACACCCAGGCAACAGCTGTCCTTGGACTGTCACCTGACTTGCCAGGCCCTGAGTCAGCGCCACTCCCCCAGCCCAGCCCGCCACTGCTGAGCCAGATCTGACTTGCCCTTTCCTGAACCGGTTGAGCCAGCCAGCCCTGCCCTGTCCCAGGATCCTCCTCACTGGGTGGCTTCTTCCTCCCTTCCTCTCTCCTGGGGTTCCCACCTCTGCACCTCTCTTGTCATCCAAAGCAGCAAACTCATGCCTGAAACTTGAATTCCCCCCAAGTGAGCCAAAAGACCACCTCCCAGATGTTGGGGACAAGGACAGGACCCTGGAATTTGTCCTTGGACAGAAAAAAATGAACCCAGAGCCAGCATCTGCAAAGCAAGTCTTCCTCCTCGGAGTGATTCTTAGGATTAGCTTCAGGAGAAAGGCAAAAACAATAAATAAATAAAGACACTGATTCTCTCCTGTAGAGGAGGATTCCACCCCTAGGCTAAAGCCCAGAAGAAACTGGGTCTGGGGAAATACGGAGACTGTAGTTTTTGATCTGTGTTTCTGTGCAGAAACTTCAGTGGGTCCTCTCATCACTCCCTTTTCTTGGTCGAGATATAAAGGCATGGTAAGTGCTCACAGGACACACTCCACTGGTGGCGTTGCTCATTATGCCTGGCACTGGGCGACTGGACAATGCGGACACCAACCCCACTAAGTCACCAGAGTTGGCCTTCTCCCTGATGTCAGCTCCATACCTCAGGCCTCCAGGCCAGCCTGCTCTGAATCCTGGCCCTGCCACTTAGGCATGTGTGACCCTAGGATAATGGCTCACCTCTCTGAGCCTCAGTTTTTGTCAGCAGTAAAATAGGAATACAATACCTACCTTGCAGTTTCGTTATGAAGGTCAAACAAAGTAGAGTGTGTAAAGCATTTAGTAGGTACACAGCACACACTGGTTTCCTTCACCCAGCCCTGAGATTGCCTTCCCCTTGCCTTTCCTGCTCAAGTTGGACCAATAGCAAAGGTTTCAGGCCCAAGATCAAGCACTGCTCTCCTGTCTTCCTTCTGGACATTTACACCTACCTTCCCATGGATTCCCACATAGGCCAGCTGTTTCTGATCACCAAAATGCAAAATTCCGAGCATTATTTTCTTAAATTAAGAGTTTTGATCCACTTGTCCATGTCAATTAATGTTGGTTTCAAGGAATCATCTTCTTTTTCTCCAAATACCCAATGGTCATTTAATTTAAATAACCCAATTTAAAAATATATAGCATCAGCAATAACTCACTATAGTCTGTCCCCTACCAGAAAGCTGGGCCAATCACACTCCATGGCCACACAAGTGACTCAGGCCGTGACAGTCAAAATCTAATTCTGAATTTTAGTTGGAAAGGCAAAACTTGCTAACTTGGAAGGTTGTAATTCTGTAGAAATTGGTGGCCATTTGACACCACTTAGGGAGAGTCTGCCTGAGAATGAAACCAACACAGAGATGGAAAGAAAGGGGTTCTTGGATGACATCATTTGAGCCTCTAGACTTAGCTTTGCCTAAAGCCAACCAACCCCTGTAATTTTTAGCTATGTGAGCCAGTACACTGTATTCTTTTTATAAACTGGTTTAAGCTGGATTTCTGTTGCTTGCAAAAGAAGTCCTGACTAATACAGTATGAGTGTCATTGGTTGAGCAATAGAATATATCATCTAAAATGTTGTGTTTTAAAGTTCTTAATTTTTTTTTAATAGGCTCCACACCTAGCATGGAGCCCAACACAGGGCTTGAACTCATAACCCTGAGATCAAGACCTGAGCTGAGGGGTGCCTGGGTGGCTCAGTGGGTTAAGCCTCTGCCTTTGGCTCAGGTCATGATCTCAGGGTCCTGGGATTGAGCCACTGCACAGGGCTCTCTGCTCTGCGGGAAGCCTGCTTCCCCCTTTCTCTCTCTGCCTGCCTCTCTGTCTTGTGATCCCTCTCTCTCTGTCAAATAAATAAATAAAATCTTTAAAAAAAAAAAAAAAAAAAAAGACCTGAACTGAGATCAAGAGTCAGATGCTCAACTGACTGAGCCACTCAGGTGCCCCTAAAAGGTTGTGCTTTATAGAATTTTTGTATGATCAGATTGTGTATGCAACATTATTTTTATAACTACTTTACTGAGAAATAATTCACATACCATAAAACCCACCTATTAAAGTATACAATCCAATGATTTCTAGTATAATCACAGAGTTGTGCAACTTCTAAAATTATATTTTAGAATATTTTCATCACTCCCAAAAGAAACTGTATCCATTAGCAATGAGTCCCCAACACCCACCTCCCAACATTCCTTCAACCCCTACTGATCACTCACCTATTTTCTGTCTCTACAAACGTGCCTATTCTAGACATTTAACATAAATGAAATCATACAATATGTGACCTTTTGTGAATGACCTCTTTCACTTAGCATAATGTTTTCAAGCTTCATGCATGTCGAAGCATGAACCAGTGCTTTATTCCTTTTATGGATAAATAATATTTCATGCTATGGATACATCATGTTTTGCTTATACATTCACCAATGATGATACATTTGTGTTGTTTCTACTTTGGGGTTATTATGAATTATGCTGCTATGAACATTTATGTACAAGTTTTTGCGTGGATGTATGTTTCAGTTCTCTTGGGTACACAGCCAGGAATGGAATTGCTGAACCATATAGTAACTTCATGTTTAACTTTTTGAGGAATTGCTAAAGTATTTTTTCAGAGTAGCTGAATGAGCCATATTAAATTCCTACTAGCAATGTCTAAGACTTCTAGTTACTCTACATCCTCAACAATACATACTATTGTCTTTTTTTTTTTTTTAATTTTAGCTATCCTAGTAGGGGGTGAAATGGTATCTCATTGTAGTTTTGATTTGCATTTCCCTAATGACTAAAAATGTTGAGCATCTTTTCACGTGCTTATTGGCCATTCCTATAGCTTCTCTGGAAAAATGCATATTCAAATCGTTTGCCCAGTTTAGAATTGGGTGGTCTGTTTCATTTCATTTCATTTCACTTCATTTTATGTAAGCTATACACCTAACATGGGGCTTGAACTCAGGACTTTGAGATCAAGAGTCACATGCTGAACCCACTGGACCCTCCAGGAACCCTTGGGTTATCTTTTTTTTTTTTTTTTTTTTTAAGAATTTTATTTATTTATTTGACAGAGAGAGTGAGAGAGCACATGCAGGGGAGCAGATGGGGGAGAGCAAGAGAGAGAAGCAGGCTCCCCACTGAGCAAGGAGCCCGATACGGGGCTCAATCCCAGGACCCTGGGATTGTGACCTGAGCTGAAGGCAGACACTTAACTGACTGAGCTACCCAGGTACCCCACCCTTGGGTTGTCTTTATTTTTTTTAATTTTTAAAATTTATTTATTTATTTATTTTACAGAGAGAGAGATCACAAGCAGTTAGAGCAGCAGGCAGAGAGACAGAGGGGAAAGCAGGCTCCCCGCCAAGCAGAGAGCCTGATGCAGGGCTCGACCCTAGGACCCTGAGATCATGACCTGAGCCAAAGGCAGAGGCTTAACCCACTGAGCCACCCAGGCACTTCAGGTTGTCTTTTTAATTTGCCAAGGTTACTTATGTTCTGGATACAAGTCTCTTATCAGATATATGATCTGCAAATACTTTCTCCCCTTCTGTGGCTTTTCTTCTCACTTGCCTGACAGTGTCTCCTAAAGTCCAAAAGCTTTAAATTTTGACAGTCTAATTTATCTTTTGTTTTTTCTCTCACTCCTACTTTTGTTATATCCTTGTCTTTCTCCTCCCTTTCCCTTCCCCTTCCTCCTCCCCCTTCTTCTTCTTCTTCTTTTAAAGTAATCTCTAAAGTAATCCACAAGCCATGTGGGTAGCTTAAACTTAACAACCCCAAGATCAGAGTCACACACTCTTCTGACTAGGACTTCCAGGCACCCCGATGTCTTAAAAACCATTGCCTAATACAAAGTCAAGAAGATTTACTTGTAAGACCCTTGGGTGGCTCAGTGGGTTAAGCATCTGCCTTCGGCTTGGGTTATGGTCCCAGAGCCCCGGGATCAAGCCCCATGTCCATGTCTGGCTCCATGCTTGACAGGGATACTGCTCCTCCTTCTCCCTCTGCTGGTGCGTGCTCTCTCTCTCTCTCTCATTCTCCTTCTCTCAAATAATAAATATAATCTTTAAAAAAGATAGAAAGATTTACTCATATATCCCCTTTTAAGAATTTTTTCATTTTAGGGGTGCCCGGGTGGCTTAGTTGGTAGAGCGGCTGTCTTCACCTCGGGTCATGATCCTGGGGTCCTGGGATTGAGCCCCGCATTAGGCTCCTTGCTCCATGGAGAGCCTGCTTATCCCTCTCCCTCTGTCTGCTGCTCTGACTGCTTGTATTCTCTCTCTCTGTCAAATAAATAAATAAAATATTTTAAAAAAAGAATTTTATAGTTTTAGCTCCCAAATTTAGGTACATGATTCACTTTTGAGTTTTGTTTGTTTTTTTTTTAATATGGAGTGAGTGGGGTCCAAATTCTTTTCTTTTTCTTTTCTTTTCTTTTTTTTTTTTTGGCATGTGGATATCCTTTTGTCCCAGAACCATTTGTTGTATTTTCCCCCACCAATACAACATTATTTTTGTAAGCATGTTTTACTCAAAAAATATTAATGTGAATTAACATTCTCGGAATATACCTTAGTTGCTTCTGTCAGCAATGTTGCATGGTAGGGACTGGGAGAAGGGTGATTCTCCCTGGGCAATTAAACATTTGGCCACAGAATATGATAAGTATGTGTACAATGATGCCCAAAGTTTGGTGTACATCACTATCATCTGGGGAAATATTTGTTAATGGGAATTGCCAAGCCCCATCCTAATCTACTGCATCAGAATTTCCCAGAGGCTGGGTGGGGAGATAGGCAAAAAAGGTGAAGGGGATTAAGAGGTACATACTTCCTGGGGTACCTGGCTCACTCAGTCAGAGAGCATGCAATTCTTGATCTTGGGGTCATGAGTTCAAGCCCCCCACTGGATGTAATGGTTATATTAAAAAGGGGGGGGGGGAGAGAAAGAAAAGAGAGAGAGAGAGATACATATTTCCAGTTATAAATAACTCATGGGGATAAAAAGCATAGAATAGGAAATATAGTCAGTAATATTGTAATAATTATGGTGACAGGTGCTAAGTACACTTATCATGGTGAGTACATCATAATGTACATAATTGTCAAGTCACTATGTTGCACACATGAAACTATACATTATATGTCAACTCTATTGTAATTAATTTTTTTAATTTTTAAAAAGAAGTTTAGGGGCGCCTGGGAGGCTCAATGGGTTAACTCTCTGCCTTCGGCTCAGGTCATGATCTCAGGGTCCTGGGATCGAGCCCCGCAGCGGGCTCTCTGCTTAGCAGGGAGCCTGCTTCCTCCTCTCTCTGTCTGCCTCTCTGCCTACTTGTGATCTCTCTCTCTGTCAAATAAATAAATAAAAATATTTTTTTAAAAAAGAGAAGTTTAAAAAGTCAGTTACTAAAACCTAAAAAGATTATAAGAGAGATTCAAAGAGAAAAAGGAATTTCCTGGCAACACTCTATTCCATATATCAAATTATAAAATACTAGGACTGGAAGACCCCATTGGACTACATAATTCACCTCTTCAGTTTAAAATTGATTATATAACTGGAAGATGATTGGCTTTCACCCTCACTCCCTCTACACATCATCTACATCACAGCCAGACTAAGCACTCTGTCTGCACCCCTCCAATACATTCCAATTCCAAAGTATTTAGGACTAATGAGACTTTACTGAAGACTTCATGGGAACATGGAGAAGAGGATTATTACATCGTATACCACAAAGCAAAACTTAATTAGACTCCCCCATTTGACCAGCTAGACCTGTTCTTCCTTCAGAAGTTTTCTCCAGGGGCACCTAGGTGCCTCAGTTGGTTAAGCGTCTGCCTTCAGCTTGGTTCATGATCCCGGGGTCCTAGGATTGAGCCCTGTGATGTCAATATCAATGTCACGTTCCCTTTTCAGCAGGGTGCCTGTTTCTCCCTCTCCCTTTGTCTGTCACTCCCCTGCTCATGATTTCTCTCTCTCTCTCTCTCTCTCTCTCTGTCAGATAAATAAATAAAATCTTAGAAGAAAAAGTTTTCTCCATTGCGAGGTCTTTTCTCTCCATCCCTCCTACTACGTGACTTCTGAAATTCCCTTTTTCTCCTAAACTATTTAACTATGGTATCAAGTTGGGGTTTTTTTTAGGTTGATTTGTTTGTTTACAGTAATCTCTACACTCAACATAGGGCTCCAACTCACAACCCTGAGGTTAAGAGTCACATGTTCTTGCAAAGAAGCCAGGCAGACACCCCAGTCTCAAGTTTATATATGACACTCAACAAAGTAAAAGCACACTAGTTACCCAAAAAGCAACTATCTTTCCTTAAGTATGCTCCTTTGGGAAAGTGGGGAGTTGTCTCGGGTCATTCTATGGTCATAGGGCCATATCAAGACTTCCTGCTTACTAAGAATAAGATGCTGGCCTAAGTATCAGACAAAATGACTTAATGTCCTTGTAGCTCATTAGTGGCAACTGGGTATGGAACTTCATTATAAGGGTTGAAGCACAAGCTCTGAACCACACATACGCTTCATCTTCAGTTTCTTTTGCTTAATATCCTGTGGGACACATGGAAAGGTGTCATTACTTCATTTTCTAAAGATAGAGAAATTGAGGTAGAGCGACAATGAGTGACTTTGCAACTCAGATCGTAGGTCTCAAACTGAGGTCTAGGATTGTTCATCTTTAGCAGGATATGGGAATGACAGCTGAAATCTTCTTTTGAAGCCAGAGTGGGAAATGTAACCAGGAAGGGACACTGTAATCCTGGGCACAGTAACATGAGGGAAAGCCTAAGAACTCCAGAGTGTTAGGGCTGATAGAGCACACCGAGAAAGAAGAATGGGGATAGACGGTCAGTGTTTCTCCCACAGTGACAGGAAAGAGAAGGCAGCATTGGGCAAGGCAGGATCCTGTTTGGCAAGGAACATCTGTCCTCATGTAGGAAAGCATGACTCATCAGGGTGCCCCAGCTCAGTGACACGGTCTCTTAAGATCTTCCAAGTCCCCTTAGTCCAACTCTGTATTTACCAAGCAACTCTCAGATCTACTTTTGGCTTCCGCAGCACGCCTTCCCACAGAGGGAAGAATGTGCTGACTGGGGTTTCTTCAGGCCTATTGTCAATTATGTTTTACAGGATGAATGAATAATGCTGCTTCGGGGCTCTCTCTCATGGGCCTGGTGGAGACAGAGTTATTCATTCAACATTAATTCAACAAATATTTATTGAGTGCCATCTATGTGATGGGCATTGGTCTATGCCCTTGTGATCAAGATAAGGACCTCTCCTCATGGAGTGCACCCGCTACTGAGCGGTGACAAGTAACAAAACAAACAAATCAATAGATAATTTCAAACTGGGATACTTCCACACCTATGATTATTGAATTCCTTCCAACAGGCTGGGCTATATCCCAGGTTCTGCAACCCTCCCCCTCTCATTTCCCCAGGATGACTTAAGAAGTTTTAGCCCAGTCTCAGAGGACTCAGCATGAAATTTCCCCTCTGGTCTGGTCTGCTCCCTGAGAATCTGTTTCAGTAACAACAACACCTAAGACCTACGGCATTCCTCACCACCATAGCTCTAGGCCCTGGGCCTCCATCTTGTTTCCTACCCATGACTTGATAACCTCATCTATTTGTTCATTCAACAGACAATTCCTGAGCTCTTGAAGAACACCAAGCATTGTGCTTGGGGCTGGAGATTCAGAAATGAGTAAGATATGGTCCCCGCCCTCTAGTTCACAGTGCAAGTAAAGAGATACACTGTAATGGTTCCCCTACTTCTCCTCTGGGCTAGGAAGGACGGAAATGCAGGGTGACTGCGTGGACAGAAGAGGGATCACGGAGTCACACTTGAAAGTGGTGTGGCCAGGGAAAGTTTCCCTGAGAAAAAGAGCTTTACTTTGAGATTTTGGAGGATTTTTCCTAAGTAACTTTTGTTTTCTTTATAAAAAACAGATGTTGAAACTTCAGAAAATACAGAAAACAAAGAGCATTTAAAGTCACCCATAAAGCCACCTTTGATAATACTCTGGTGGCATGGACCTAAGAGTCTCTTCACTATTTGAGCCTTGTTTTCTGTTTTGTTTTGTTTTTGTTTTTTTTTTAAGATTTTATTTATTTGACAGAGAGAGCTTATAAGCAGGGGGAGCAGGAGAAGAAGAAGAAGGTTCTCCACTGAGCAGAGAGCCCGATGTGGGGTTTGATCCCAGGTCCCTGGGATCATGACCCAAGCCAAAGGCAGAGGCTTTAAGCCACTGAGCCACTCAGGCACCCCTGTTTTGTTTCATTTTTAAAGATGTATTTATTTATTTTGAGAGAGAGAGTGCATGCATGAGGAGGAGGGACAGAGGGAGAGAGAGAGAATCTCAAGCAGACTCCCTACTGAGCAAATTCTCTACTGAGCGTGGAGACTGATGCCAGACTCAATCTCATGATCCTGAGATCACAACCTGAGCCAAAATCAAGAGTCAGATGCTCAACTAACTGAGCCACCCAGTCGGCCTGTATTTGAGCTTAGTTTGGAAGTACAAAACATTGAAGGCAGGGAGGAGAAAGTATATGGTAAAGGCAATTGTCTTTAGGTTGCCTCTAAGAACCAGATGTAATAGATAAAGGAAAGAAATATATATATTTGCTTTGTTCACTTAAATATTGTTGGCACCTAGCCAGCACAGGGCAGAGAGCAGTTGCTCAACATATATTGTTCAGTTTAAAAAAAAAAAAAAGGAACAAGATGTAATGGAAAGATGAGCCTTTGAATATTAAAGCATAAGAATGTACTTCCTTTGGGTTGCCTGGGTGGCTCAATCATTATTAAGTGTCTGCCAGAGTCCTGGGATTGAGCCACATCAAGCTCCTTGTTCACCGGGGAGCCTACTTCTCTGTCTGCCTCTTGCTCCCCCTGCTTGGATTTGTGCTTGCTCTCTCTAACAAATAAATTAATAAATTCTTAAAAAAATACAAAAAAGAGGGGCGCCTGGGTGGCTCAGTGGGTTAAAGCCTCTGCCTTTAGCTCAGGTCATGATCCCAGGGTCTTGGGATCAAGCCCCGCATCGGGCTCTCTGCTTGGCAGGGAGCCTGCTTCTCTTCCTCTCTCTCTCTCTGCCTGCCTCTCTGCCTACTTGTAATCTCTCTGTCGAATAAATAAATAAAATATTTTAAAAAAATACAAAAAAGAATGTATTTCCTTCTCTGAGGCCCATCATCTGCAAAACTGAAAAAGAGGGTCCTGGGGCACCAGGCTGGTTCACTCAATAGAGCCTATGACTCTTGATCTCAGAGTTGTAAGTTCCAGCCCCACATCGGGCATAGAGATTACTTAAAAATTAAAAAAAAAAAAATTAGGGGCACCTGGATGGCTCGGCCTGTTAAGCATCTGACTCTTGATTTTTTTTTTTTATAAAAGCTTTTATTTATTAATTTGACAGAGAGAAATCACAAGCAGACGGAGAGGCAGCCAGAGAGAGAGAGAGAGATAGGGAAGCAGGCTCCCTGCGGAGCAGAAAGCCTGATGCAACGCTCGATTCCAAGACCCTGAGATCATGACCTGTGCCAAAGGCAGAGGCTTAACCCACTGAGCCACCCAGGTGCCTCTTTCTGGTAGATTCTTAAGGGTATTTTTTTTTTCCATACACAACAGGTCATCTACAAATAAAGACAGTTTTACCAAAAACAGAACTATTTGAGTTATCTTGTCTTTAGTTGTTTAATCAATTACCAAAAGAGAGAGTTTAAACTTCCGCTATGGTTATGGGCTTTTATGTTTCTCCCTTTAACTCTATCAATTTTGCTTCAATTTTTATTTTTCTCTTGAGAATGTTTTATTTTCTTGGTCTTTTATTCAGAAGTAATTTTGGATTGCTATTTTTATCATCATTAAGAATATGAATTTGTGGAGATGCTGGAGACAATTATTGTGATGGTCACTTTTATGTGTCAGCCTGGCTGGGTCACTGTGCTTAGATATTTGCTCAAACATTGTTCTGGATGTTTCTGTGGAGATTGTTATTGGTTTTTGTTTTTTATAAGATTGACACTGAGGGGCTGGGTCATTTGGGCCTCTGCTTTCAGCTCAGGTCCTGGGATTAAGCCCTGCACTGGGCTCCCTGTTTATTTATTTATTTTTTTTTATAATTTTTTATTTTTTATTGTTTATTTTTTTTAAGATTTTTTAAATTTATTTGACAGAGAGAGATCACAACTAGGCAGAGAGGCAGGTAGAGAGAGAGGAGGAAGCAGGCTCCCTGCCGAGCGGAGAGCCCGATGCAAGGCTCGATCCCAGGACCTTGAGATCATGACCTGAGCTGAAGGTAGAGGCTTTAACCCACTGAGCCACCCAGGCACCCCAGGCTCCCTGTTTAGTGGGGAGCCTGGCCCTGCCTTTCCCTCTGCCCACTCCTCCTCCTTGTGCCCACTCTCTGTCAAATAAATAAATAAAATCTTTAAAAAAAAAAAAGATTAACATTCAAATCGGTGGACTTTGGGTGAAGTAGGTTATCCACTACAATGTGGGTGGGCCTTATGTAATCAGTTGAAGGTCTTAATAAAACAGACTGACCTCCCCTGACCAAAAAGGAATTTTGCCAGCAGAGTTACTTCCTTAAAATCAATTTCTTTCTCCCTCTCTCCCCGTGTCCATACGCAGACACAAATTTGGCTCTGTTTCCCTGGAGAACCCTAATACAGCTATTTTTCACCAATGAGTATTATTTCCTTTGTTCTAGCAACAAATTTTCTTGGCTAGGCTGGAATGGCAAATCCCACTTCTTTTGCAGCCTCTTCATTCTGTCTGTTCCATGCATGTGTGATTCATGCATCAGTCAGAAATATGTGTAGAGGCTGCTTTCGGCAACAGGCTCGAGCATTGGAAACTTAATTAGGCAAAAGATCCCACAGAGACCACCCAGCTGAAGGCAAATAGGTTCATTAAGCAACCCACCTTAAGACAGCCATAGGCCCTAACTGACCCATCACAACCAGGTACTGTCCCTAAGATTATCAAAAAAGGGAAAATTCCATATGTCCCTGTACTCCCTCACTCTGCCCTAGAGCCCTGTAACTATGGCCCCTCACCACCACCTGACACATGACAGTCTCTCCTGTGCTGTCCTGACCACCACCCGCTTCTGGTATATTCAATAGACCCCTACCTCCTTTGTTCTCTCTGTGTGAATTCTTTCACCACTCACGCTTCCGGACGCTTCCGGCTACGACCCTATTGGGAACCTCACAATATGGGTCGACAGCTTGGAGATCTTCTCTGGTGCTTTCTTTTCTTTTTTAAGTTTATTTGTTTGTGTGAGTGATCTCTACACCGAAGGTGGGGCTGGAAGAGATCAAGAGTCATGCTCATCCCACTGAACCAGCCAGATGCCCCCACTTCTTTCCTCTCCAAGGTTCCACTCTTCTCCGTCTTTACTGTTTCCCTGGCTCCTTTTTTCTTCCAGTTTCCCACATCAGAAGGACTGTGTGCTTTTCCCTGTGAAGCCAAGCGCCCTTTGTGTGCAACAAGGATGCACTGCACCCCGGGTTAAGAGAACGAGGACTTCTCGGTCTGACTCTGCCCGTCTGCTTCTGTTCCCTCCTTCTGTTCCCTCGTCGCCCCCTGCGGGCTCCAGCCCCAGCCTCAGCCCTGTCTGCCTTTGGCTGAGCTGCATTGTGTGTGCCCCGGGCATGAGTCAGCGAGGTGGGTCAGAGAGGCAGGGAAAGAGTGGATCAGATTCTGTTCTCTCCAGGATCTTCACGCAGTTCCTTTTTATAGTAAGCCCAAGAGTGGTTACTGCTTTCTGCAGTGGTGACTGTTTTCTGTTTTTTTGACATGGTAAAATTCTTTCTTTTTTAAAGATTTATTTATTAGACAGAGAGAGAGATAACAAGTAGGCAGAGAGAGAGGGGGGAAGCAGGCTCCCTGCCGAGGAGAGAGACCAATGTGGGGCTCGATCCCAGGGCCCTGAGACCATGACCCGAGCCAAAGGCAGAGGCCTCAACCCACTGAGCCACCCAGGAGCCCCTCACATGGTAAAAATTTTTATGACACTCAGAAGCAGAGTCTCAGCTTTTGTATTTCTGAAAAAGTTTATTTCACCTTTCTTATTGAAAGGTATTTCTGTTCTTGGTCAGAGGTTTTTTCTTTCAGTGCCTTAGAGATGTCTCTCCATTATCTTCTGGCCTGCATGTAGCCAGCAAGAGGTCTGCTACCATCCTTATCTTTGTTCCTCTGCACATGATGGGTTTCTCCCTGTGGCTGCCTTTTTTTTTTTAATAGATTTTATTTATTTATTTGACACAGAGAGAGAAAGAGAGAGAGAGAGATATCACAGGCAGGCAGAGAGAGGTGGAAGCAGGCTCCCTGCCGAGCAGAGAGCCTGATGCGGGGCTCAAGCCCAGGACCCTGAGATCATGACCTGAGCTGAAGGCAGAGGCTTAACCCACTTAGCCACCCAGGCGCCCCTCCCTCTGGCTGCTTTTAACATTTTCTCTTTATCATTGTGTTTTAGCAATTTGACTATGATGTGCCTTGATGCAGTTTTTCTTCACATTTTCTAGGTATGGGGTTTGTTGAGTTTCTCTGATCTGTGGGTTTATAGTTTTTACCAAATTTAAGCAACTTTCAGCCATTATTTCTTCCAATATGTTTTTTGTCCTCTCCTGACCTCATAGTCTCTTTTTGAGACTCCGGCTACATGCATGTAAGGCTGCTCAATGCTGCCTCCACTCACTGATGTTCTGCGTATTTTATCATATTTTGTTTTTAAACATGAGGCTTGAACTCACGACCTTGAGATCAAGACCAGAGCTGATGTTAAGAGTCAGAAGCTTAACAAACTGACCCTTTCAAGGCTTGCTTTTCAGCTTTGTTAGGTGGGATCCAGAACAACTCCTGGAATGGGACTAATCTGGCATGACTATGGGGGTAATTTTTTTCTGAGGGCTCTATGCCCGCTGTGCTGGGAGGTCTTTCTGCTCCTGCTGGTGGGAACACCAACTCTTCCCAGCCTTGCATAAGCTCTGCTGGCTGGTCCATCTCCTAGCCCTCTACCCAGCTTCTTTCCCCGTGGTGGCCATTTCTGTACACACATATACTGATCGGTACCCAAGCAACAATTCAGGGAGACCCCTCTGCAGGTCTCCAAGAGTTGCCTCTCTCTGCCTCTCTCTGTCTCTGCAGCAGCCCGGAAGCTCTCTCTAGGCGGTAAGCTGAGACACTTGTAGGACTCATCCCATCTGTTTCTCTTCTCTCAGGGATCACTGTCCTGAGGTGCCTGTTATCCAATGTCTTCAAACCATCATTTCATATATTTTGTTCAGTCTTATAATTGACTAAGGCAGAGGATACATCTAGATTCTGAGACTTCATCACTGCCCAAAACAGACATTACTTTTATTCTTTTAAGTCATCTTTTTTTAGGGGTGCCTGGGTGACTCCGTCAGTTAAGTATCTACCTTCTGCTCAGGTCATGATCCCAGGGTCCTGGGATCGAGTCCTGAACTGGCTCCCCGCTCAGCGGGGAGCCCACTTCTCCCTCTGCCAGCTGCTCTCCCTGCTTATGTTCTCTCTCCTCTCTCTGGCAAATAAATACATAAAATCTTTAAAAAAAAAAAAAAAGTAATCTTTTCTTTTGAAGCGTAGCATACACACATGGAAGTGTCCAAATCCTAAATGTACAGCTCAACAAACTCACAAAATAAACACATCTATGGGAATAGAATGTGGCTAACACCACTGAAAGTTCATGTGCTTTTCCAGTCATTAACTGTCCTCCCAGAACAATCATTATTCTCACTTCTAGCACCACAGTACTTGTTTTATAGAAATGGAATTTTGCAGCATGTATATTCTTTAATGTCTGGCTTCCTTTGCTCAACATTGTGTTTGCCAGATTCATGTTGTTATGTGACGCAATAATTAATTCATTTTAATTGCTGTGTCAATATTCTATTTTATGAATATATCACATTAGTCTTCTATTCTTCCATTAGTGGGCATTTGAGCTATTTCTCACTTGGACCGATTATGAATAGTGCTGCTGTGATCACGTTTGCACACTTGTGTGTGTGTACATATGTACGCATTTCTACCAGAACTGCTGAGTCATAGGCTAGGCATCTCTTCCACGTTAGCAGACACCACCAAACAGTCTTCCCAAATTTACACTCCTATTAGCATTGTATGCGTGTTTGAGTTGCTCCAAATCCTCACCAACACTTGTCATTATGTTTTTTTCATTTTAATCATTCCGGTGGATTTTACATTACATTGCCTTTCAGAACACCCCATGGGCATAACAAAACTACCAGGTGGAATGAGTGAACAGTGTGCCAGTTTGAGACGCCTGGGAGCCTTTCCCAAAGCATTCAGTAGTTACATTTGTGTTCATCAACATTATTTGAGCAGAATTTGAAAACTAAGTGTTAGATGATTCACCAGGTGAATACATAGTGAGAGGAAAAGCCAACAAGGGTATCCTTGGCAGCGAAAGTAATATGTGGAAAAGAAGTCATAAAAGGACCTGGCTCAAGACTACCTGGTAAAATTGTACATGATTCTTTCCTTTGTCTATAGAAATGGCACCTCTAAGAATTACGCAGTGCACAACCCGTGAATCTTTACACAGCAGCCATGTCTGTCATGCTTAGGAATGATAAGGAATTTGTCATGGCTGGAGGGCAGAACGGGTAGGGTAGAGAAGCAGAAGAAGATGTATCCAGAGGTGGGGCAATGTAACTGACTTGGGGGCGCCTGGGTGGCTCAGTGGGTTAAGCCGCTGCCTTCGGCTCAGGTCATGATCTCAGGGTCCTGGGATCGAGTCCCACATCTGGCTCTCTGCTCAGCAGGGGGCCTGCTTCCCTTCCTCTCTCTCTGTGATCTCTTCCCTTCCTCTCTCCTACTGTGATCTCTCTCTGTCAAATAAATAAATAAATAAATCTTTAAAAAAAAAAAAAAATGTAACTGACTTGGATTTTGCCAGTGGCTTACTTTAAAAGTCGCCCCATGTCCACCCCCACCCCCACTAGATGAAGGATTGTGCAGGCTTCTTCCTCTTGGATCCGTCAGCGCCCTGAACTACCAGAGCCACCACTGAACTGGGGCTAAGATGAAACCCAAGTCAGGAAGGAGAAATGCTGAACACACTCCAGTTTGTCTTGCTACACAACTCTGGTCTCAACAAGCTGAGGAACCAACACCCTCTCCTTCCTCTATTTTGGGTTTCCTCTCTTGCAGCCTCAGCACACTCCTCTGCCTGGTAAAACTGGGTAAACCTGGATGGGAAGTTGTGCCCCACCTTCTTGACCCTTAGGCTCATGTTACTGAGTCACCAGAGGTGGTTTCTGGGAGCCCAAAAAAGTGAAAGGAAAACCCCAGGGTCCCCACATATCTTCCTCATGGCCTGCCAGAATGAAGGGTATCCCTCTAAGAGAATGACATCCTTTTGGTTGACATTCTTTGTCCCTAAGTCCTCATGCCACTTTGTATGTATGTGTGTCTTGTACACTTGTTCGGGGCATTAGATGATTGTAATAGACCCCCGTCAGGCTAGAAGGAAGGGACTATCCACGGTAGACCAGAGAAGGCAGGGTCTCTTCTGGGAGGTGAGGTTCATGGTCGAGCTCTGCCTTCCTTCCAGTTACCTGAACAAAGTGTATTCCATAAAGTAGAAACCCAGACTGTTGGAAGAGTTCCAAGGAATGGAAGAAGACTTTCTTGGCTCTGGTTACAAAGGGAGTAGCTCTGGAGAAGTAAGTGGAAAGATGGCACATCCCCAAGGAGGAGACAAAAGCCAGGACATGAAACCCAGGAAAAGTGCCCAGAGTGACACCAGGATTCTGAGACTAGCAGAAATATCATGAGACCAGAGGTCAGTGGGAGATTTGCAGGCCCTGAGACTAAGTTAACTATGATATAGTAGAAACCTTTCCAATCTAGGTTTTTTGGGCCTATTTTTCTGCTGCTTCACAAGATCAACTTTTTTTTTTTTTTTAAGATTTTATTTATTTATTTGACATACAGAGATCACAAGTAGGTGGAAAGGCAGGCAAAGAGAGAGGGAGGGAAGCAGGCTCCCCACTGAGCAGAGAACTCGATGCAGAGCTCGATTCCAGGACCCTGGGATCATGACCTGAGCCGAAGGCAGAAGCTTTAACCCACTGAGCCGCCCCCACAAGATCAACTTTTTCTAAAAATATTTTTATTTGGGGCGCCTGGGTGGCTCAGTGGTTAAAGCCTCTGCCTTCGGCTCAGGTCATGATCCCAGGATCCTGGGATCAAGCCTCACATCTGGCTCTCGGCTCAGCAGGGAGCCTGCCTCCTCCTCCTCTCTCTCTCTGCCTACCTCTCTGCCTACTTGTGATCTGTCTGTCAAATAAATAAAAATCTTTAAAAAAAATTTTTTTATTTAATGTTCTAAAGTTGTTTTTGTTTTTTTTTTTTTTATTTTTAGGTAATCTCTACACCCAGCATGGGACTTGAACTCACAACCCGGAGAACAAGCGTTCCATGCTCCACTGAATGAGCCAGCCAGGCATCCACAAGATCAGACTTTTTTTTTTTTTTTTTTTAAGATTTTACTCATTTAGGGCACCTGGGTGGCTCAGTGGGTTAAGCCGTTGCCTTCGGCTCAGGTCATGATCTCAGGGTCCTGGGATCGAGTCCCGCATCGGGCTCTCTGCTCAGCAGGGAGCCTGCTTCCCCCTCTCTCTGCCTGCCTCTCTGCCTACTTGTGATCTCTCTCTGTCAAATAAATAAATAAATAAATAAAATTAAAAAAAAAAAAAAAAAAGATTTTACTCATTTATTTGGAAGAGAGAGAGAGTACAGGAGAAAGACCAGGAGCAGGAGGGAGAGGGAAAAGCCGGCTCCCCACTGCACAGGGATCCTGACTTGGAAGGATGTTGATCCCAGAATCCTGGGATCATGACCTGAGCCAAAGGCAAAGGCTTAACCAATTAAGCCACGCAGGCACCCCAAGATCAACTTTCATATCAACTAACAGAAATATACAGCACACTTAAAATGTGCTCACTGTGGCATGGTCTTAGGATGAGAAGTAGAGAACAAAGATACAGTTTCTCCCTTCACAGAGGCTACTAAGTAACTGGGGAGAGGAGAATAAGGCCTGGGAAACCCCTAAGGAACAGTGCAACTGCTAGGATTTTTTTGTTTCTCTTTTAGCCAAAATTAAAATTATCGTAACTCCCTGAGCAGACACCAGCTGGGCTACAGTAAAAGAGTTAAGCATCTCAGGCAGAGAGGAGGAGCTATCCTGGGACCCAAAACTGTTTCCTGCTCATCCATAAATGTGGATGATCCTTGTATGAACTGTCAAATAAACTATAATATTCCTAAAAAAATAAATAAACAAGACAATGAAGACCATGTCTAGTTAAATATTGAGTGGTCCAAAGGCTCCCAAGAGGTTCTAGGTGCTGAAAATTTCCGCTTGTCACTGGGCTGAGGGCAGAAGGGAGGGCAGGCTTTAGAGAGCCAAGCAAAGGGCATTCTGGGACAGGGGAACAGGATGGGGAACAGGCAAAGAAACCATCACCTTCAAAATCACTCCCATTTCTCTTGAATTTTAACTTTTTCAGAGCATCATCCTAGCCTTGATGTATTTTTTATTTTCCCAGTAGCTTTAAGCAATTGGCAGAACAGAGATTCCCACTCACAAGGGAAGTGAGAACTGGAGAGTACCTGTTGCTCTTGCTTGCTGTCTCCCATCTTCTGCAACAGGGACCCCATTTTTCCCTGGGAAAGCGCTTTCTCCACTCTCAGACTCCCAACCAGAACTGGCCCACCACTTACCACAGTACTTCAGGGAGGGGAACATGATCCAAGCCCGCCAATGAGAAACATCCAGAACCTTTGCTGGAACACCTGAAGAAGAAGAAAAAAAAGCCAACACAGAGAAGTGAGTCATTACATTTCCTTGATGTAAGCTAGTTTGAATTTAGTTTTTGTTACTTGCTATTGAAAGAGTCCTGATTCGAGGGCACCTGGGTGGCTCAGTTGGTTAAGCATCCAACTCTTGGTTCCAGCTCAGGTTATGATCTCAGGGTTGTGAGACCAAGCCCCACATGCTTAGAAGTATATTTAAATTTAGAGAGTCAATTAACAACAGGGAACTAGAATATAGGTTTTTTTTGTTTCTGATCCTGTGCTCTTAGACAAAGTGTAATGCTTAGAGTCAATTAGTGTGGCAAACAATTATTAAGCCTGGTGGGGCCAGGCCAAAAGAAATGCTAGGGAAGCTGGACAAAGAGTAGGAAGCCTGGGGCACCTGGGTGGCTCAGTGGGTTGGGCTGCTGCTTTCAGCTCAGGTCATGGTCTCAGGGTCCTGGGTTCAAGTCCAAGTCTGCTCGGCAGGGAGCCTGCTTCCCTCTCTCTCTCTCTGCCTGCCTCTCTGCCTACTTGTGATCTCTCTGTATCAAATGGATGGATAAAATCTTAAAAAAAAAAAAAAAAAAAAGTGTAGGAAGCCTGATAATGTTCTGGAACAACTTAAAAGAGATATTTAAAGAAAATAATGGGGGTGCCTGGGTGGCTCAGTGGGTTAAGCCATTGCCTTCGGCTCGGGTCATGATCTCGGGGTCCTGGGATCGAGTCCCACATCGGGCTCTCTGCTCAGCAGGGAGCCTGCTTCCTTCTCTCTCTCTCTCTCTCTCTCTGCCTGCCTCTCTGCCTACTTGTGATCTCTCTGTGTTAAATAAATAAATAAAACCTTTAAAAAAAAAAAGAAAGAATAAAATAATGGCACAGACAGAGTTCTGTTTCCTAACATGGGGATGGTTAGAGCCCATAATCATTCATGCTAAATTAGGCATATATGTTTTCTGTTTTTCTTGACCCTGGCAAGTTTTTCTCAATACACGGTATACTAAATAATTTTTTTTTAAATAATGTAGTTCAAACTTTTCCTTTTTTTTTTTTTTAAGATTTATTTATTTGACACAGAGAGATCACAAATAGGTGGAGAGGCAAGCAGAGAGAGAGGGGCAAGCAGGCTTCCTGCTGAGCAGAGAGCCCAATGAGGGGCTTGATCCCAGGACCCTGAGACTATGACCTGAGCTGAAGGCAGAGACTTAACCCACTGAACCACCCAGGCGCCCCCTGAATAATTTTTTTAAAGATTTATTTACTCATTTATTTGAGAGATAGAGAGAGCATACACATGCACATGAGTTGGGGGAAGGGACAGATGGAGAGGAGGAAGCAGACTCTACAGTGAGCAAGGAGCCCAAGGCAGGGCCAGATCCCAGGACCCCAAAATCATGACCTGAGCTGAGCTGACGTCAGACACTGAACAGACTGAGCCACCCAGGCACACCTCCCCACAATAATTTTTTTTAAAGATTTTATTTATTTATTTGACAGAGAACACAAGTAGGCAGAGAGGCTGGGGGGGGGGGGGGGGTTGCAGAGTAGGCACTCTGCTGCACAGAGAGCCCAATGCGGGGCTCTATCCCAGGACCCTGAGATCATGACCTGAGCTGAAGGCAGAGGCTTAACCCACTGAGCCACCTAGGCGCCCCCCCCAATAATTTATTTAAATGAAAAAGAAAATAAATAATGTGGCAGGTCTGGTCTATAGAATGGGGTGGAAGAGAGAGACCCTGGCATCAGAGACACAGGAAGGAAGCTTGGTTCTGAGGCAGAGGCTTGGGATAAGGAAGGTATGGAGTAGAAGGTGGAGAGGAATAGAGATGGAAGGGGATGGGAAAAGTAAGAGGTACTTCCTGAGTGAACGAGAGCATGAGAAAAATGAACTCCAAATACTGGCAATGATGGTGGAGACAGGGCAGCTGAGAGTGAAAGACCTAGCTGGGGATGGTAAGTTGCGGGGGTGAGGGGAAGGTTGGTTTCATTTGGAATCCACCCAGGTGGGAATGCCCAAACTGTCATGGTATCATTTGGTTGGAAGGAATGGAAGCCTCCTCCCGCCAGCTCAGTTGGGGAACTGGAAAGTCAAAGAGGCTCTTCCCTCTGTATCTCTGGGTCCATGGGATCTTCCACCTGCTCTTCTCTGCCTCTGCAGTCCACTTTCTTCCGTTTTCCAGGAGGGAAGGCACACCTGGCAGAAGAAGCTGGAGCGCCCTGGGAACCAAGGGAGGCAAGGTTACTCTCAAAGCAGCTGAGAGAAGCGCCAGCAGGAAAGACTATTAAAAGTGTCTAGAGGTGACCAACTGGGTGACAAACAGGTCCTGAAGGGGGCAAGCTCTAAGGTCTGTGTTCGAAGAAAGCAGGAGAAAAGAGAGGCTGGTTTTAGTCTGGGAAGGAGAGGCAGGGGGAGACCCGAGCCCAGCAGCGCTGCTGTGGATGAGGGCGAGAGGGCCTGTGGCCAGTGACATTCTCCCCAGGATTCTTGCTTTCCCATCCCCACACCACCCCCACCCCCTCCCACTGCCCTGCAGCCTCCCTTGCTTCACTCCAGGCTCTTTAAAAGCTGCCCCAGTGCCTCGCAGCTTGCTCTGCTGGGACGCCTTAAAGTGCTAGCAAGGCCCCCAATTTTCTGGTTGGCGCTAGCCAGGCCCTACATATCCTCCAATTCATTCATCCTTCATTCATTCATTCCTGCAGAGAATATTCGTTCGGTGCCAATTACTTGCCTGGTGGTGGGGATGTGATGTTGAGAGAGATGAACGAGGCAGAGGCTCTCTGTAGGAACAGCGGGAACCTCTCGTTCCCGAGACGCCACGCGCTCATCGCGCACGCACATGCGCACCTGGGCACGTGCGCACCTGGGCATGTGCGCACCTGGGCACGTGCGCACATGCGCAGACGTCCATGCTTGATTTCCGGGGCAGAGCCTCCCCAAAGCGTGGGACCGGGACCCCAGCTGCCCGGCGTGTGGTCTCTGTGGGACACAGACAGATGGAGAGGAAGGTCAGCCTGTAACTTATAAGAGGCAGCTGGGGAGGAAGAAGGGTCAGGCATCCCGCAGGGGGCACCCCAGATGTACACATCAGCCACCTGGCCATTTGCTAGTGGCCTTGGAAGTACGTAACTCTGAAGGGCAGGCACCCCGTGGAGAAGAGCATCCTGCCAAGATCTCAGGTTCTGGGCCACTTCAGGCAGTTCTGGGGGGCAAGCCTCTTTCCAGAAGGCCAGGGAGGGACCCAGGGACCTGGTTCCAACTTGTACATGCCTGCTAAGTCGTATCCCTTCACTGAATCCTGGCGTTCTCCTGGAGCATGAAGCTCCCCGCCTGGAGAGGGGAGTCTCTGGGCAGGACCCTGACGTCCTATATATGCAAGGTGCCAGCGACTTAGGGCTCCAGCTGGTTGAACACGCAAGGGTTTTGGTGATGGAAGATCCCAGAATTTTCCTTTCTTTCTCTTATTGAGAGAAATCTCAAGATTTCAAGAGAAATCTCTTATTATTTCTTTCTTATTTCTTTCTCTTATTTCCTTTCTTTCTCACATTGTATAATGGATAATTATACAAAGTAGGAGCACCTGGGTGGCTCAGCGGGTTAAGCCTCTGCCTTCAGGTCTCAGGGTCTTGGAGTGGAGCCCTGAATGAGGCTCTCTGCTTAGCAGGGAGCCTGCATCCCCCTCTCCCTCTGCCGGTCTCTCTGCCTACTTGTCTTTGTCAAATAAATAAAGGAAATCTTAAAAAAAAAAAAAAAAAAAAAAAGAATTATACAAAGTAAATGAAGAGTAAAGAGGAGAAAGAAGGGAGAAGGAGAAAAGAATGAGCAGATGAGGAAGGAAGAGGTAGAGAAGAAAAACATTTCTTAAAAAAACACAGCTCTGATCACAGTATTTCCCCCACTTTTAGTAACTTCCCATGCTCATGAGGTAACTACAGCCTTCTTTTCTCTCTCCCTGACTTCCCCACCACTTCCACTCATATGGGGGTTCTGGGGCCTGCTCGGGTGTGTTCACATATCTTGTGGGAAATTGCCCCATGGGGTTGCAGCAACTGAAACAGGGAGCGCCATAATGGGCCCATCCTAAGGAGCATAGCACTACAGAAAGGGGGTTTTAGTCCTGGCTCTGCGACTCTAGGACCATGGGAAAATTGTGGTCTCTAAGACTCCTTTTCTTCACCGGCTCAGTGGTCAGGGCGAATGATCCCTGCCCTGCTTCGCTGGGTATTGTGGGGCTCAGGTGAGATAAAAAGCCTGGAAACCCTTTGTAACTTCTCAAGTACTGAACAAATAAAGGATTGTTCCTACTACCGAGTGAAGTACCTCGAGAAGTGTCAGCGGCCTACCCCTTTCCTATACCAGCGCTTTTCTAATAACCCTTATGTCATGACAACACTTTAAGCTTTTCCAAGTACTTCTATATACATGTGTCCCTTGTTCTGACTCTGTCACGGTGCAGGAGCTGGGCAGGGCTGCCCCTTGCTGGGCCTACCCAGGCACAGGCTCAGAGGGGTGAAGTCACCAGGAGGCCCAGTGTCACGGGGCACACGATGGCCGAGCCAGGCCAGAGCTCAGGTTTCCTGATTCCAACTCAGAGCCTGCTCCCAGCTCCTGGAGCCACGCCGCTCCGCACTCATAACAGCTGTTGTTCTCTTTCACTTCTAAACCTTCAGAGGGTACAGACTGGATCTTCTAAGGGCATTAACTTCCCCTTGGCATTTAGCATGGCCTCTGGGTGAAACTATTGCAGAGAACCCCAGAACTTTTACCGGAGACACAGACTTGGGTTTTGAAAACCTTGCCCTGGCCTGTGGGCATTTGTTCCAGCTTCTTTGTCACTCCTCTGGGACAGCAGTCAGCCACCACTCAGGCCAGAGGTGTGCATGTGGACCACTGTGCAATCCTTCCGCCCAACACTATTTGATGTCTCCCTCTCACAGCTAGAGAGTGTATTCCGTGTCCAGCCGCTGGGTGGGCAGAGGCAGAGAATCACACACATGCTCCCTGACTCAGAGTGGGAGAAACAGCATCGCATGAGAAGCAGCAAAGAGTATGGTGTAGTGCCCTGGGGTGCGGGGGAAGGTGACAGGATGACCCTCCAGGATGAGAGCCACAATGAGGAGCTCAGAAAGGCAGAGATCCCTGGGGACACTGAGGAAGCTTCCTGGCTGAGGACACCCGCATCCCCCTCCCCCATGGCAGTCCCTGTGTCAGACTGAAACATTCCTGCACTTTGTGAATCACCCCAGGAAACCGCCCCTGCAACATTCCAGGATGCAGAAGCCAAGTCCTTGGTCTGACAGTGGATTGGCGGTGGTAGACCAGGGCAAAGGGCACCAGACCCAGCAGTCTGCAGATGCAGGAGTCTGTGCCTTGATCAGCACAGGTCAGATGAGGCAGAGAGAGTCGGGTGCTTTTCCTGTCAAGGTCAAATGCCAGAGTGGCCAGAGTTTCGCCTCAGCTCAGGTCTCTTGACTTTATCCTGTAGGCCCCTCCCAACTTAGGTGATGACGGCAAGCTTGGCTGACAGGCAAGGGAAGAACCTTATGGAATTCAGGAGCAGAGCAAAGCTAGAATGTTAGGGGGCAATACCTCTCACCCCACCTCACCCTCGCTTCCTTTGCCTGAGTCCCAGAGGGCTTGGATGAGGTTGTTCCCACATTTAAAATAGTGTTTGAAAAGAGAAAAACAAAAGGATCACCTTCAATGAGCAAACAATAGATAGAATATCCTGAAATAAATTATAAAGTGGCTGCCATCTAAAACAATAACTGATCAGAGAGCCTGATGCGGGGCTCGATCCCAGGACCCTGGGATCATAACCTGAGCCGAAGGCAGACATTTAACCAACTAAGCCACCCAGGCACCCCCAACAATGGTGCTTTTAGAGTCTAGGTGATGGTTGAGACTTCACTGGCAAGCTGAGAATGGGACAGACAGCCAAGACTGACCCCAGCACTTGCTGGATCTCACCTTGGTCATGCAGACACTCCCGCAACAGATGCAAGATAAACATCGGACTATGTCCAACCAGATCATGGGAAGAATTGTTGGCATGAGTAGTCCCATTGACGACCTAGAGGAAAATGGTGAGAACCTCGTGACACAGGCTGGGGTGGAAGAAACGGAAGATGAAGATAAGATACCTGGCACACCAAAGAGTTGAAAGTTGCTAATTTACACTGAAATCCTGAACACCATTTTTACAATCCAAGAGAAGACTGAAAGGCTTTTTGAAGCAACTGCTATGGGTAAACAGGTTTTCTATGATAAAGTGTGCATTCTTCTATCATACACTGTCTAGTGAGTTTATACAGTGATTCCCCCCAGTTTCTTGAACATGGTAACTTCACATCTTGGACCTTGGTCAGTTATGCGGCTTAATATTAAACACCCAAACTTGGCAGGTTCTGTATAAAATTGTCAAAATTTTTGGTGTAAGAAAATAAAACAACAGTTTTAGAAAATAATATAGGAAAATATCTTTGTGACCTTGGGTAGAGGAAGAGTTTTAAAGATTTTTTTTTTTTAATTGACCCTACTGAGCCACTCTGGCGCCCCAGAGGAAGAGTTTCAAAGCAAAACATGAAAAGCACTAATCAAAGAAAAAGATTGAGAAATATGTCTGCATTCAATTTAAGGAATCCTGGATAGAAAAGGGCATCATGAAAAGAATAAAACAGCCACAGAGAAGATGGTTGCAACATATATAAACTACAGAAAGTTCAAAGCCGAAATATAAAAGAACTCCTATAAAACAATAAGAACAAGACAGGTGGGGTGCCTGGGTGGCTCAGTGGGTTAAGCCTCTCTGCCTTCGGCTCAGGTCATGATCTCAGGGTCCTGGGATCAAGCCCCCAAAGGGGTTCTCTGCTCAGTAGGGAGCCTGCTTCCCCCTCTCTCTCTGCTTGCCTCTCTGCCTACTTGTGATCTCTCTGGCAAGTAAATAAATAAATAAATCTTTAAAAAAAGAAAGGAAAAAAAAAAAAAGAACAAGACACTTGACTCAGCAGAAGAATGAGCATGAGGAGTGCCTGGCTAGCTCAGTCAGAAGAACATGAGACTCTTGATCTTGGGGGTGTGAGTTTGAGCCCCATGTTGGGCACAGAGATTACTTAAAAGTAAAATCTTTTAAAAATGAGCAAGAGGGGTGCCTGGGTGGCTCAGTTGCTACTTGTCTGCCTTTGGTTCAGGTCATGATCCCAGGGTCCTAAGATCAAGTCCTGCATCGGGCTCCCTGCTCCACAGGAAGCCTGCTTCTCCCTCTCTCACTCCCCCTGCTTGTATTCCTTGTCTCGCTGTCTCTCTCTCTCTGTCAAATAATAAAACCTTTAAATAAATAAATAAATAAAACCCATCCATAATTTCAAAAAAGAAGCAAGAGATATGAAAGGGGCAATTCACAAAAGAAGATATAAAACGTCAGCAGGCATATGGAAAGATGTTTAACTTTGTTTGCCATCAGGGAAATCCAGATTAAAACCACAATGAGATACCGAGTATCTAAAATGAAGAATGCCAGTATTAAGTGTTAGTTCTGATGTGAAGCACCTGGAATGCTCATATACTGCTATCAGTGCAGCCTGTTACACCCACTTTGGCAAACAGTTTGACTTCACCAACTGAAGTCGAAAGTTGCTTTCTCTATGGTCCAGCAATTCCAGGATACATGCAACAAAAATGGGTTCAAAGCACACAGGAGGGTGCGCCTGGGTGGCTCAGTGGGTTAAAGCCTCTGCCTTCGGCTCAGGTCATGATCCCAGGGTCCTGGGGTCGAGCCCTGAGCTCTGCTCAGCAGGGAGCCTGCTTCCTCCTCTCTCTGACTGCCTCTCTGCCTACTTGTAATCTCTGTCTGTCAAATAAATAAATAAAATTTAAAAAAAAAAAAGCACACAGGAGACATAAACCAGAATGCTCACAGCAGCATAGCCTGTAATAACCCCACATTGGAAACAACACAAATGTCCACCAAGAGTAGATGATAATTTGGGGGTGCTGGGTGGCTCCGCCAGCTAGGCGTCTGGCTCTTGGCTTCGGCTCAGGCCATGATCTCAGGATCCTAGGATCGTCCCTGCACATTGGGCTCCACACTCGGTAGGGAGTCTTCTTGAGGATTCTCTCTCCTTCTCCCCTCACCCCTCCCTCCTCTCATGCTCTCTTGTTCTCTTGCTCTAAAATAAATAAATAAATCTTTAAAGAAAAGAAAAAGAGGAGGCAATAGGTGATAGAGTCACACAATGAAATATCATACAGTAATAACACTACACACAACAGACACAACATGGATGAATCTATCAAATAAAAGAAACAAGAAAAAAACTAGATACAAAAGAATACATACTGTATGAATTATATAAACCTCAAAAATGGACAAAATGGAGGCACCTGTCTGGCTCTGTTGGTAGAGGACATGATTCTATATCTCAGGTTGTGAGTTCAAGTTCCACACTGGGCGTAGAGTTTACTTTAAAAAACAGGCAGAAGGCGCCTGGGTGGCTTAGTTGGTTAAGCTACTGCCTCAGGCTCAGGTCATGATCCTTGAGTTCCGGAATGGAGTCCCTCATCAGGCTGTCTGCTCAGTGGGGGTCTGCTTCTCCCTCTGGCCCTCTCCCTTCTCATGCTCTCTCTCAAATAAATAAATAGAATCTTAAAAAAAAATTAAAAATAAATAAATAAGTAATAAAATAAAATTAAAAAATAAGCAGAACAAAACCATACTCTTTAGACGGTAAAAGAGCAAAGAAAAGTGAGCAAGTGAATAATATGAAATCAGGAGTGGTTACCTTGGAGAGGAAGGAGAGAAATGGGATGCTGGAGGATCCTGCATGGAGATCCTGGGATGCCGGGAAGGTCCTGTGTTCAGCCTGGGTGGCCGGCCCAGGGATGCGGGGTTTTTTGGAGTTTTTTTTATTTTTTTATTTTTTAGGTGGGGAGAGGATATTGTTTTATAATAATTCTTTAAGCAGTATTCTCAGGCAATGCAACATTCTGAGTGTGCTTTTTAAACTGAACTATGTAAAATTGCCAGTGTCAACCATTTTTAACAAACAAAATGGTAATTTCAGATGGTTCGACCTAATAGTCCACAGTAAAACCCAGTTTACATGAAGATAACCAGCCATTCAAAACGATGATTGTAAAGGCCACTAATAACTACATTTGCTTACTTTACTTAAAGATGTATTTATTTATTTGAGAGAGAGAGAAAGAGAGAGTGCACGTGAGTAAGTGGGAGAGAAGCCTCACGCTAGAGAGTGAGAGAGGATTCTCACTCCTGGCTGTGCGGAGCTGGATGCAGGGTCTCGATCCCACCACCCTGAGATCACGATCTGAGCCCAAGCCAAGAGTCACACGCCCAACTGACTGAGCCACCCAAGCGCCCATCATTTATTTATTCAACAAATGTTTCCTGAAGGCTTATTATGAAGCCGGCACACTTCTAGACACTGGACTAGAGAATTGGATTCTGTCATGGTGCTCGCATTCTAATGGATTTGGAAACACAAGGGAACGGAGTGGAGGAGAGAGGCCACGAGAGGTCATGGGAGGAAACGCCCGCGGGCAGAAGGAACAAGTGCACAGGCCGCATGACTGGAATGTGCTCGTGGAACTGAAGAACAAGGAGACCAGTGTTCCTGAATCAGAGCATAGCCAGGGCAGAGTCTGTACACATGAAACAGGAGAAGGAACCCGGGACCCATCACAGACAGTCCCCTTGCCCAGGCAAGGGACTCTGGCTTTTATTCTGAGAGTAATGAGAGGCCACTGGAAGGTTGAGAGCAGGAAGTAGTATGATCTGATTTATAGAGTAGAAGGAAATCTGGCTGTTCTATGGAGAAGGAGAAGGAAGCAGGGATGCCTGTTAAAAATGCTTCTGCAGTGTCCCGGTGAGAGAGAAGGTGGCATGGACCACGGTGGCAGTGGTGGGAATCAGGACCGGTAGAATTTTTTTTTTTTTTAAGAATACTTAATTTTTTTTTTAAGATTTTTATTTATTTATCAGATGGGGGGGAGAGAGCGAGCACAGGCAGACAGAATGGCAGGCAGAGGCAGAAGGAGAAGCAGGCTCCCTGCTGAGCAAGGAGCCCGATGTGGAACTCGATCCCAGGACGCTGGGATCATGACCTGAGCTGAAGGCAGCTGCTTAACCAACTGAGCCACCCAGGCGTCCCAGGACCGGTAGATTTTATAGGTAGAACCCAGGTAGGATCTGTTGATGGACTGCATGGAGAGTAAGCAGAAAAAGAATTGATTATATATTTATATAAATATAAATATATTTATACTTACATTTATATTTCAGTGAACGAGAGTGAGAGAGACAGAGAATGAGGGGGGAGGAGCAGAGGAAGAGGGAGAGAGAATCTCAAGCAGAACGCCTGCTGCGTGTGGACCCTGACGCGGGGCTTGATCTCGAGACCCTAAGATCACAACCTGAGTTGAATCCAAGAGTTGGACACTTAACTGACTGCACCACCCAGGCACCCTGGTAATGTATATATATTTTTTAAATTAATATACACCATTTGGTATGGTCAAAACTCTTCCAAACCTGTTCTTGCAACACCTGGCTGGCTCAGTTGGAGGAGTGTGCAACTCTTAATCTTGGGGTTGCAAGTTCGGACCCCACGTTGGGTATAGAGATAACTTAAAAATAAAATCTTTCGGGGCGCCGGGGTGGCTCAGTCAGTTAAGCGACTGATTCTTGATTTTGGCTCAGGTCATGATCTCAGCCTTGTGAGATGGAGCCCCAAAGCCGGCTCCACACTCCACAAAGAGTCTACCTGAGAATCTCTCTCTCTCTCTCTCTCCCTCAGCTCCTCCCCCTGTTTGCGCACCTGCCCTCTCTCCCTCTCTAAATAAAATCTTCAAATAAAATAAAATAAGAAAAATAAAAAATAAAATCTTTTTTTTTTTTTTTAAAGATTATTTATTTATTTATTTGACAGAGAGAAATCACAAGTAGGCAGAGAGGCAGGCAGAGAGAGGAGAGGAGGAAGCAGGCTCCCTGCTGAGCAGAGAGCCCAATGCGGGACTCGATCCTAGGACCCTGAGATCATGACCTGAGCCGAAGGCAGCGGCTTAACCCACTGAGCCACCCAGGCGCCCCAAAAAATAAAATCTTAATGGGGCACCTGGGTGGCTCAGTGGATTAAAGCCTCTGCCTTGGGCTCAGGTCATGATCCCAGGGTCCTGGCATTGAGCCCTGCATCAAGCTCTCTATTCGGTAGGGAGCCTGCTTCCTTCGTCTCTCTCTCTCTGCCTGCCTCTCTGCCTATTTGTGATCTCTGACTGTCAACTAAATAAAATCTTTAAAAATAAATAAATAAAATAAAATCTTTTTAAAAAAACATGTTCTTGGGGCACCTGGGTGGCTCAGTGGGTTAAGCCTCTGCCTTCAGCTCAGGTCATGATCTCAGGGTCCTGGGATCAAGCCCCGCATCAGGCTCTCTGCTCAACACTCTGTGATCCACCTATTAGGTGCCCAATAAAGGGTAGCTACTAAGGACAGTGTTTTTTTAATATTCAGGGTTTTTTTAATTTTCAGATTTTTCTGTATTTTGAGTGGAGGGGATGGGAAGTTGACTCCATTCCCATTTACCAGAAAATACAGCAGGTAAAAGAGAAAATAAACTGTTAGGAAAAGGAGAGCTGCTAGTAATCTAGACTTGGACACAACTGGGGTCTCTAGTTAGATAAATCTTACAGTGATGACTAGTCCAGAGACTTAGAGCTTCTTCAGGGATTCTGTCACATAGTCATGTCTCCCTCTGCTGGCAGGACTTGATTTTGCAGGGTAACCCCAAATCTCAATGACTTGGGTCTGAAAAATTTGCAGGCCTCAGGATTACTAAACAGCTAACCCTGCCTTCTTGGTACAATCTCACCCTGACTGGTTCCTGGGACCACAATGGAAGAAGGTGATTTTATGGGAATCCTCTGGGAAAGGAACTGTCATTGTCACAGAAGACACGGGGAAGGGAATTTCTTCCTCCCGCGGAGCCAACCATAGGTCTCCACTCCTACGAAACCGTTACTCAAACCAGGACTGAGAAGCAGCCATCCTGCCATGTCCATAGGAAGCTCGCCTTGTGGCACAGGAGACAGACGACCAGGGTTAAAGTTTTGGAGTCTGAAGACTGTGCCACTTGACGGCAGGGTGTCCTTCCCCAGTCCCTTAGCCTGAAGCTTGGACTCCTCCTTTTAACGGGATACTAATATTTGCCCCTCTCCTCGGTAATAAGTGATAATACTTTATTAACTGTAAATCATTCTATAGATATAAGAATTTTTTTCTTTTTTTTTTTTTTTTGCCATTGCTTCTTTGTCTTCCCTCCCCATTTTCTTGCCCTGAATTCATTCATTCATTTGTGTAACAATCGATTCTGATTACCTAAAGTGAATATAGCAGTATCATGCTAGGTATGGGGAAAGGAGACACAGAGACAAAGAGGATAGCTCCTGTCTTCAGGGGCTTCGTATTATATGGAGAGAGACAAACTCAGGTAACCGTAGTATGAGACAGACTGTATGAGTAGTATAAGACTAGTTAAACAAGGGGCGCCTGGGTGGCTCAGTGGGTTGAACCTCTGCCTTCGGCTCAGGTCATGATCTCAGAGTCCTGGGATCGAGCCCCACTTGGGCTCTCTGCTCCACGGGGAGCCTGCTTCCCCCACCCCCCGCCTGCCTCTCTGCCTACTTGTGATCTCTCTCTCTGTCTAATAAATAAACAATATCTAAAAAAAAAAAAAAAAAAAGACTAGTTAAACAAGGAGCTATACAATTATGAGGAAAGGAAAGATTAATTAGAATAGATAGAATTAGGGGAATCAAGGAAGTCTTCCCAGAAGAGGTAATATTCATACAGGGCTTTCATTGACTTATAAAAAATATATTCCTGAGCACATGCTGTGTGCCAGGAACTGGACTAGTCATTGTGGATGCAAGAATGAACAAAACTGCAGCAATGTCCACAATAGCCAAACTATGGAAAGAACTAGATGTCCATCAACAGATGAATGGATCAAGAAGATGTGGTATATACACACAATGGAATACTATGCATCCACAAAAGAAATGAAATCTTGCCATTTGCGACAACATGGATGGAACTAGAGCGTATCATGCTTAGTGAAATAAGTCAAGCAGAGAAAGACAACTATCATATGATCTCCCTGATAGGAGAAAGTGGTGATGCAACATGGGGGCTTAAGTGGGTAGGAGAAGAATCAATGAAACAAGATGGGATTGGGAGGGAGACAAACCATAGGTGACTCTTAATCTCACAAAACAAACTGAGGGTTGCTGGGGGGAGTGGGTTTGGGAGAAAGGGGTCGAATTATGGACATTGGGGAGGGTATGTGCTTTGGTGAGTGTGTAAACCTGGCGATTCACAGACCTGTACCCCTGGGGATAAAAATATATGTTTCTAAAAAATCAAAAATTAAAAAACAAAAAAAAAGAATGAACGAAACAGGGGCGCCTGACTGGCTCAGTTGATAGAGCATGAAATTCTTGATCTCAGATTCGTGAGTCTGAGGCCCACATTGGGCATAGAGTTTCCTTAGGGGAAAAAAAAAAAAGGAAATGAATGAAACAGTCATGTTATATCTTCACAGAACAACAAAAGTGGGCAAATAATGGGGCACCTGGGTGGCTCAGTGGGTTAAGGCATCTGCCTTCGGCTCAGGTCATGATCCCAGGGTCCTGGGATCGAGCCCCGCATCGGGCTCTCTGCTCAGTGGGGAGCCTGCTTCCTCCTCTCTCTCTGCCTGCCTCTCTGCCTACTTGTGATCTCTCTCTGTCAAATAAATAAATAAATCTTTAAAAAAAAAAAAAAAAAAGAACATATTACAAAGGAATATAAACAGGTGGGAAAGTCAAGAGATATACCCTTAGGAATTGACATTCAAACTGAGAGCTTAAGGATGAAGAGAAGGTATCTAAGTAAAGATGGTGAAGATAAATGTTCTATGTAGCAGAGACAGGCCCTGTGTAAAGGTCCTGTGGTAGGAAGTTGGAACAGAACTGAGGAAGGCCACTGTAACTAGAGCCCAGGGAGCAAGGGAAGAGTGGCATGAGATGTGACTGGAGACATGATGGGCACCAGACTGTATAGGTCTTTGGGGGCTACATTCATGATTTAGACTTTAACTTAAGAAGAGTGATGAGCATTAAAATGTTTTAAGCATGGAGTGACTTGATCAGACATGTGTTTTTAAAAGATTACTTTGCGGGGGGTGGGGGGGTACCTGGGTGGCTCAGTGGGTTAAAGCTTCTGCCTTCGGCTCAGGTCATAATCTCTGTCTGTCAAAAAAATAAATAAAACCTTGTGATCTCTGTCTGTCAAATAAATAAATAAAACCTTTAAAAAATAAAATAAAATAAAAGATTACTTTGGGGACGCTTGGGTGGCTCAGTGGGTTAAGCCTCTGCCTTCGGCTCCAGTCATGATCTCAGGGTCCTGGGATCGAGCCCCACATCAGGCTATCTTCTCTGCAGGGAGCCTGCTTCCTTCTCTCTCTGCCTGTCTCTCTGCCTACTTGTAATCTCTGCCTGTCAAATAAATTTTAAAAAATAAATAAAATAAAAGATTACTTTGTAAAGAATGAATAAGTAGAGGCAAAAGCATATCTAGTGAGACCAGACTACAGGCCATTGTGGGGATGCCAGGCCAGACAAGATGGTGGCTTGGGTCATGATATTGGCTGTGGAAGTGAAGAAAAGTTGATAGATTTGACAAATATTAAGAAAGTTGAATTGATAAGATTTGGTATTTGGAGGGATATATGGAGGGTGGGGGAAGAGTTTTTTACAGAGTTAGGGACCATTCTTGGAGGATAAAGTTTGGAAGGGAGGATGATGAGTTCAGTGAAAACAAGTAGAATTTCAAGCATATGGGAGCCATCCAAGTAGCTATATCCATTAGAGAATTGGATATATAGATTTGGAGCTCAGAGAAGTCTGGGCTGGAATACCAATTTAGGAATCATTTAAATATCAATTGAAGCCATGAGCTATAATGATCATTATAGGGTGACATTGAAAGAAGAAGAGGGCTTAGGACTTTAATGAACACTCAATGTTGAAGCTGAATGAGGTCAATTGATTAGGGAGACTGAAACTCAGCAATCAGAACTCATGAGAGCTGGAGGAAGAAACCCAGAAAAGTATAGGGTCATGAAAACCATAGGAAGTGAGGGAGAGTTTGCTAAAGAAGGAAGAAGTGGGTTGTGTCAAAAGCTTCTATTGAAAAGGGCCCACTAGAAATGGCACTGTGGGGTTACTGATACCCTTGGCAAGAGGAATCTTTATTGAGCAGTGGTAGTAGAAACTATATCAAGGTACAGAATGAATAGGAGGTGAGCCTGTGTAGACAGAAACAAAGTTAGGGGAACACTGCAGACAGAGATGCAGTATGGGCAAAATCATATGGAGACCCCCCCAAATTATGATGTGTTGGGAGGACTTCGAGCAAACCCAAGTGGTTGGAGACTTGAGTGTGGAACAGGGAGAGGGAAGAAAGAATGGATGATAAAGAAGCTGAAAAGGGAAATGCAGGATGTGAACAACTTTGAATACGAAGGACAAAAGGCAGGAAAACTACGATTTCTTGAATGCCTTCTACATCCTGGGAGATTCTGCATTATCTCCCTTAATACTCATGTAAACCCTGTGAGTGATGGCAGAATCCTTAATTCTGAGAAAATAAGCTATTCAGGGAACTTTTCCTTTACTGAGGATCATACATCTGCCCATGTGAGCAATCGGCTTCCAGCCTCCCTTCCATGCAGGAAGATCTGGGCAAGTGCCTTGCCAGGTGGTGGTATCAAGTGGGGAGAATGAGACCAGAATCCCTTTTGTCCGGCAGCACCCTGGCATCAGGTGTTAGGCAAAGGAGAGAAAGGGTAGTCCAAAAACTAAAGCCAAATGCAACAAGAAAAATAGTCCAAGAGCCAAATAGTCGGTCCATCCAGAAGTCAGGCTGCCAGAGCCAAGAAAGGTTAGTCTACAAAGCCAAAACCCCACCCAGTAATTGGTCCAAAAGCCAAGTTACTCACAAGATGTACAGCCTGATCAAAGAGAGGGTTGAGGAAAGCCAGGAAAGTTCACAAGTAAGCAAGCCACCAGCTCAGCCTCAAGATTCCAATCGAGCTGCCCTTCAGGTCCTGAAGGGCATTTGAAGGTGAAGATTGGAAGGTGAAGAACTAAACAAAAAGGTCCTCCAGAGAATAACATGATCAGAGATGTTTTATGCAAAGGTTCTTCCAGTGTCTCTGTGGGGAGGGGCCTTGAGGTTTCAAATAATTACCTCCTCGCTCTGGATCTCAGAGAGGAAGGACAACTCAGACTCAGTCCACAGACGCAACCGCCCTCCGCAGAGTAGGACATGGGTGACACTGGCTTGGTCCTTGGACTTGAGGAATTATACCTGATTTGTATCCTAGAGGAAAAATATGAAGACCGGCAAAGAGGAACAGCAAACATGGACTGGTCTATCGAGGATACTCAAGAAAGTGAAAGCTGTCAGGCAAACCAAACCAGGCCACAAGCATGTTTTAAGGGCTTGCTTAAAAATAGGTCTTCTCGGGGGGCACCTGGGTTAAAGCCTCTGCCCTCAGTTCAGTTCTTGATCCCGGGGTCCTGGGATCGAGCCCCATATCGGGCTCTCTGCTCCGCAAGCAGCCTGTTTCCTCCTCTCTCTCTGCCTGCCTCTCTGCCTACTCTGATCTACAGAGATCTCTGTCTGTCAAATAAATAAATAAAATCTTTTTAAAGACAAAATAAAATAAAAAATATTTATTTATTTTCAGGGGCATCTGAGTGGCTCAGTTGTTTAAGCGTCTGCCTTTAGCTCAGGTTCTGTTCCCAGGCTCCAAGGATGAGTTCCACGCCCAGCTGCACATCAGGCTCCCTGCCCAACTGGGAGCCTACTTCTCCCTCTCCCTCTGCCTGCCACTCCCCCTAACTGTGCTCTCATGCTCTCTCTCTGTCTCTCTGTCAAATAAATAAAATAAAATCTTTTAAAAAAAAGTCTTCTCAGGGGCTCCTGCCTGGCTCAATAGGTGAATCATGTGGCTCTTGGTCTTCGATAGTGAGTCTGAATCCCATGCTGGGTGTAGAAATTACTCAAAAATAAAATCTTTTTAAAAAAAGGCTTCTTGGGGCACCTGGGTAGCTCAGTGGGTTAAGGCCTCTGCCTTCGGCTCGGGTTGTGGTCCCAGGATCCTAGGATCAAGCCCTGAGTCGGGCTCTCTGCTCGGTGAGGAGCCTGCTTCCTCCTCTCTCTGCCTGCCTCTGACTGCTTGTGATCTCTGTCTGTCAAATAAATAAATAAAATCTTTTTAAAAAAAAGTCTTCTCATCGGCAGAAGAGTTTATTAATTGTTTCATCTGAGTCTCATGGCCACTCCATAGAAATTATTCCCCTCCTCCATCCAACTGTTTTTTTTTTTTTTAATATTTTATTTATTTATTTACTTACTTATTTACTTACATAGGGAGGGGAGGAGCAGAGGGAGAGGGACAAGCAGACTCCCTGCTGAGCCCAGAGCTGAGGGGGGCTCCATCCCAGGACCAGGAGATCATGACCTGAGCCAAAATCAAGAGTTGGAGGCTTAACTGACTGAGCCAGCCAGGCGCCCTCTAGTTGTTTTAAACAGATGAGGAAATTGAGGCTAGAGCAAGATAAGAGATTGCTCAAAGTCACACCATTCTGGATGGCGATCAGAAGTGCAAGTTGAACCCGAGCTTTGTTTTATGCAAATTCTGCGTCTCTTTCTGCTATAGAAAAGAAATTGATCAGGGAAGATGTCCAGAGGAGGAAGTGCTTGAACTGCGCCAGTGGCAGGCTGCCAGGTGTAGAAGGGTGACAGCGCCCTCTGGGCAAAGGCACAAGGATGCAACACAGCACGGTCAAAACAAGGTTCTTAGAATGAGAGGTCCTTGTGGACAAGGAGCTCAGCAGGCCCCGGGGGAACTGCTTGAAGGAATGAACTTCTGGACCGCAGGTTCTCTGTGGGAGAGTACCTGGAGGGGAGGCTGGGAAATTAGGCCGGGGTCAGAAGATGGTGGGGCTTGTATACGTGTTGGAAGCCTAGAAGAAGAGGAAGAGGAGGAAGGCAGGGGACCCGGGTACATGTGCAGAGAAGACGTGAAGAGAGAATCAGCTGGAAGGTGGTTTCAAGAGACAAGGGGAAGGCCAGAAGTAAACCAGGCTCAGGAGAAGGGAAGGGAAGAATCGAGAAACATGCAGGAGTCAAGGTACCTAGCGACCCTCCGAAGGGAAGGGGGGACGTGTCCACGTCTGCAGGCTGAAAGACAGGAGCAGTGGAGGGATGGAGGATGGTCTTTGGAGGGAACAAGTGTGGGTGGTGGATACCCCAGTCCCAGGTAGGCTGCGACCTCAGCAGTCCCTCTTAGGTTGCGTGCCAGAGAGGGAGGGGCCTCCCGGACCGGAGAAGGCATCTGCAACCTGCCAGAACCGGGTTAACAAAGGCAGGACTACAATTCCCAGCATGCTCGGGCCCGGTGGGGTGACGGCGGGCGGTGTCTGCGCCGCACCCGCCTGGTGGGCGCGGGACCCACCAGGCTCGGCACCCGAGCCTGTAATTCCGGAGGGGTCTGCGGGGGTGCGAGCAGGCGATGCCCCCTTGTTCCCAGCGCGCGGGCCGCGCCGGGCTCGCGCCTCCCGCCCCGCAGCCCCGCCCCTTACCCCACCCCAGCCGGGCGGCTTAGCTGGGGCCGCAGCGCGGCGGCAACATCACTCTCGCCGCCGCTGCTCCGCCCCATCCCCTTCTGTTTTTCTCTCTCATTCTCCGGTGGCAGCGGCGGGGAAGGTGGAGGCAGGGGCAGCAGCAGCCGCGCGGGCTGCAATGAATGATCCCCCAGCGCGGGGGGAGGACTCCAGGTGAGCCTCTGCCCTCGGGAGGGCCGGGACCCCCGGCCGCCCAGGACCTGCAGCCCCCGCCATGGATCCCTAGAAGAGGAGGAGGAGGAGAAGACAGCTTCGCCGCCCACCCCCCATCCCATTTTCCTCTTCCTTTATCTCATTGTTGCGGTAGCTGTTTACGGCAGCGCTCCCTCTGCCCCAGCATGGGGCGGGCTCCGGGCACTGCCATTCGGCCGGCGCGGCTCCCGCGGCTGCCGGGGGATTCTGCCTAATTCCCCCTGCCCGGCCCGTGCAGCGAGGACCGGAGAGCGGTGGAGGCCCGGACTGCAGCAGCGGCGGGGCCACCTCCCAGCATCCCCACCCTAGGAGGCTGCATGCGGATTGAAGAGCGGCGCCTGGGGGCTGGGCTGGCCCCGCTGATCCCAACCTAGGGAGGCCAGCAGGACCGCCCAGGCTGCGGAGGGGCCCTGGGGAGCAGGAAGGACAGAGCATCAAGATGGCCAGTAAAACCAAGGCCAGCGAGGCCCTTAAGGTGGTGGCCCGGTGCCGCCCCCTCAGCCGGAAGGAGGAGGCTGCTGGTCACGAGCAGATCCTGACCATGGACGTGAAACTGGGCCAGGTGACCCTGCGGAACCCCCGCGCTGCCCCAGGGGAACTGCCCAAGTCCTTCACCTTTGATGCCGTGTATGATGCCAGCTCCAAGCAGGCAGACTTATATGATGAAACCGTGAGGCCCCTGGTAGACTCCGTACTTCAGGGTTTCAATGGCACGGTGTTTGCCTATGGCCAGACGGGCACCGGCAAGACCTACACCATGCAGGGGACCTGGGTGGAGCCCGAGCTGCGGGGGGTCATCCCCAATGCCTTTGAGCATATCTTCACCCACATCTCTCGCTCCCAGAACCAGCAGTACCTGGTTCGGGCCTCCTACCTGGAGATCTACCAGGAGGAGATCCGGGACCTGCTCTCCAAAGAGCCTGGCAAGAGGCTAGAACTGAAGGAGAACCCGGAGACCGGTGTCTACATCAAGGACCTCTCCTCCTTCGTCACCAAGAACGTCAAGGAGATCGAGCACGTGATGAACCTGGGGAACCAGACCCGGGCGGTGGGCAGCACGCACATGAATGAGGTCAGCTCCCGCTCCCATGCCATCTTCGTCATCACTGTGGAGTGCAGTGAGCGGGGCTCAGATGGCCAGGACCACATCCGTGTGGGCAAGCTCAACCTGGTGGACCTGGCTGGCAGTGAGAGGCAGAACAAGGCAGGCCCCAATGCCGCCGGAGGGACGGCCACACAGTCCACGGGCTGCGGCAGCGGTGGAGGTGGGGGTGGTGGCGGCGGCGGCGGTGGTGGTGGTGGTGGTGGTAGTGGTGGAGAGAGGCCTAAGGAAGCCTCCAAAATCAACCTCTCGCTGTCTGCCCTGGGCAACGTGATCGCTGCTCTGGCAGGCAACAGGAGCACCCACATCCCCTACCGGGACTCCAAGCTGACCCGGCTGCTCCAAGACTCTCTGGGGGGGAACGCCAAGACCATCATGGTGGCCACTCTGGGGCCGGCTTCTCACAGCTACGACGAGAGCCTCTCCACCCTGCGCTTTGCCAACAGGGCCAAGAACATCAAGAACAAGCCCCGCGTGAACGAGGACCCCAAGGACACGCTGCTGCGGGAATTCCAGGAGGAGATCGCTCGCCTGAAGGCCCAGCTGGAGAAGAAGGGGATGCTGGGAAAGCGGCTCCGGAGAAAGAGCAGCCGCAGGAAGAAGGCCGTGTCGGCCCCAGCTGGGTACCCCGAGGGGCCGGTGATAGAGGCCTGGGTGGCCGAAGAGGAGGATGACAACAACAACAACCACCGCCCACCCCAGCCCATCCTGGAGTCAGCCTTGGATAAGAACATGGAGAATTACCTGCAGGAGCAGAAGGAGCGCCTGGAGGAGGAGAAGGCGGCCATCCAGGATGACCGCAGCCTGGTGAGCGAGGAGAAGCAGAAGCTGCTGGAGGAAAAGGAGAAGATGCTGGAAGACCTAAGGCGGGAGCAGCAGGCCACGGAGCTGCTCGCGGCCAAGTACAAGGTAAGGGCCCCAGACAGCAGCGGGACTCCAGAGGTGCCCAAGGGGATCTGGGCTGGCAGGCTTTTCTTTTCGGGTCTTTGATCCTACCTGAAGCAAGGTGTCCTCCCTCAGCACAACACGCTTGCCTTCCTGCCCAATACTCCCCTGGAGCAGCCAGGGAAATAAATCCCCACAATTCTGGGCTGCCGGGCAGAGCATCCCAGGAGCTCTTAGGAGGACAGACAAACCACACACGCGCACACACACACACACACACACACACGCGTGCGCGCAAAGCAAAGCAGGCAGGTGGTCTTTCAAGCCGGGGAGCTTGGGTTGGTCTGACCAACTGCCTGTCAGTCTCTGTTGGTGGCCGTCAGGATCAGTCAGGTCCTGAGGCAGGGCCTCAGCCCCATTTGGGGGTGGGTTCCCTTGCATAGCCGCCTCCCCTGGGACTTCCTCCCTCTGTAGCACCTTCACACCTCACACCATTTTAATAATATCTGACATTTGGATAGCACTTCCCAGTCTACCAAATGCCCCACAGACACGATCTCATCTGATCCTTAGCCATCCGGGGCACTGGTTCTTAAGCCCCCATTTTATGGGTGAGAAACTAAGGCTCAGAGGTGCAATGACCAAGGTACCATCCTACCAGGTGACAAAGCTGAGGTGGAGCGCACGAACGCTGTGCTCTTTTGGTTCTGGGATAGCCAGAGGAACTAGGAATGGATCCTGCCCCCTGAAAGCAGCCATAGGACCCATGCAGGGCCCAGTGCTTGCTAGAATTAGGAAGGAGATCCAGAGATCATGGGGAGGGTAGGCGAGAGCACTGGGCTCTACCCTGGAGAACTGGAGTCTGGGCCTAGCTATTCTATCGCTCATCGAGTGACCTTGTGTAAGTTACTTTTTCCTTTCCTAAAGCCTCAGCTTCCCTTTTTGTAAAACTGAGGTAGCCTGGGTGATCTCTGAAATTCTTCGAAGCTGAGAAGCAAACTGCCCCCCCCCCCCCCCCCCCCGCCACCCAGGCTTCATCCCAGCAAGATCTAATTTCCCATTGCCCTGAGAGCTATCCAGATCTTCCTGCTGGGGCCTCCAGGCACAAGGTGGGGCTAAGCTACAGAGGGCTCTGTCAGACCAGCCACAGACCTGTTCAGTTTCATTGCCGCAGATGCCACAACTCAATGTTCCAGGCATTTCCAGGTCCCTGGACTCCTCAGTGCTGAGGGTTGGAGGGAGGACACAGGGAACCAGGAGCTGATCACTTGCTGGAGAGAACAAAACATAGCTATTTTTTATGCCCTCTCAAGAGTGTGGGCTGGGGAGCAGGGAACTCAGCCTGGGGAGGGAGAGTGGCGGCTGCTGGGAAGGTGGGCAGATGAGCTGTGTGCCATTGTCTGGGTTATGGGAATGTGCTGCTGCACAGGGGCTCTGGCCTTGTGTCTTTAATATTTAATTCACCTCCATGAGCTCAGCAAGGGTTCTGCTGAGATGCTTCCTCAAAGAATGGCCCAGAGGCCTGGCACCTTTGGGGCCATCTGGGGAGAAGCAAGATGATAGCCGAATAGTTAGACTCAGCCCTCCCTAGGAGGAAAGGAATCCAGGCAATCTGGTGCTTTCCACTGGAAAATCTTACATGGGCAATCTGTCATTAGTTTCATTACCAAGGGAAGCCCCTTCCCCCTTACTTCCCTTCTCCACCCTCATTCCCCTTAAAGCTGGGAGGCAGTGGAGGCTAAGACAGTACAGAAGCACACTTCAGCCCTGAGGAAATGGGAGAGGGGTTGGTGTGAAGGATCTAGCAGATCCTTCCCATTGGGAACAATGGGATCTCCCACTCTTGGCAACTGACCAGCTCCCTCAGTAAGATTCTTGGATCTAAGGCAATGTGGGGCAGAAATAAGAGGACAGTCAAGAAGTCAGGGCAGCCAGCGCCAGAATTCTTGCAATAGAGGTATGGTCCACAGAACCCTCCTTCTTAGAGGTGGCAGAGGCCTTGGGAAACTGAGGCCTGGCCTTGCCCAGGGCCATATAGGTGAGTTAATGAGATCCCAGACTCCTTATGCTTGATCCAGCCTTTTCCCCTTACGCCCGAGTCCTAACGTTACCTGTGCTACCTGATAATCAGAATAATTCATTTTTATGTAACACTTTGACATCTTCATCTCAAGCTACCCCAAGAGATGGGTGTTCCTGTCCCCATTTGACAGTTAAGAAAACCAAGACTGGGGAGCTGGAATGCCTGTCTCTGTGCCCCTGGGCTGAGAAAATAGTGGAGCGAAGACTGGGACTCAGGTCTCCTTGTGCTCCCTGTTCTTCCCAAGTCATCACCATCCCTCCCTGTCTGCTCACTGTGTGACTCAGGGCCAAGGCTTTTGCCTCTCTAGGCCTCAGGTTTCTATTCTCCTAATGAAGAGAAGTCTGACATATCTCCCTGGAGACTGATGGACATGGTCACTATGTGCCAGGCTTTCAGACATGAGGGAAGGGGGCAGGTTGGCTGGGAAATTCCAGGAGGGGAATGAGTCCGTATCCTGTGACTTCTTGTCACACCCAACCCAGGACAAACACGAACAAGACAACTTGAGTGGAGCCTGGACAGAGAACCCCAACCTCTTCTTATTCCCAAGGCACGGCCTGATTCTGCATTGGATCTTCCTAGGATGGAGGAAACAATTTGAGGGCTCTTGAGAGATCACAGATTAGAGGGGAGGAGCACATCAGAGATAATGCCAGGCCTGCCTATTTCACAGGTTTGTGCTCAAGATGAAATGAGATCATTAGTGGGAGGGCGTTGGAAATAAGTTGAAAGGACCAAATAAAGGGAGGGGCATTAGCAGCCACAGGGTGGCCTCTGTCGATCAAGCCGGGATCCAGTGATCTGGGGGACTGACATCTTTGCTGTTAGCTTGACTCTTTTCTCCACCCCCCGCACCCCCACCGGCCGATCCCAGCTGCCTCGCCATAACCCTACAGCTCTGGAAGCAGAGCTGGGCAAGAAAGAGCCAGGAGGACTCAGAAGAGAGGGAGCTCCTGCTCCCTTCACTGAGCTTTTGCTCCCCATCTGCTGCACACTCTCTCCAGGTCCCACTTCTCAGTTTCGGCAGCAGCTCCCCTAACCGCCTCCCCCCATTCCCTTCTTCCAGTTCACACCACCCTCTGGGGGCTTCGAAGCCAGAGCTGGTACGACCTACTGCCCTCATTCTCTCCGACTCCTCTTACAGCCTGGCCCGCCTGCTTCCCCTGCCTGCCACCTCCGGGCTCCCTGTTTCCTTTGTTCTCCCCTCACTGTGTACAAACACCGAGCCTGTCTCCTTGGAGTCTCCTTTCATCTCTCCTTCCATATTCACTGGGGGCCCCGGGGGATGTGAGGGTGTGCAAATGCGTGCGGGCTCGTGATTGTGATCGGGCTGGTTTCTCACTAATCGTTCGCAGCCCTTCCTTACGGAGTATCCCCCAGGGGCTTGATAGCACGCTAGGCCTGTGAGGAAGCGGGTGCAGGGAGAGTCACAGACCCACAACTGAGGCTGGGGCTCAGACGTTCGTGCACAATGTGTGGACTGCAGTGAGGACCCGTGAAAGCGTGTGGATGGGTTGAGAGAAGGCCCACTTTACTCGCAGTTCATTGTGCAAGATCCTTGACTTTTGAACTCAGTTTTTTTGAGGGATTGGACCAGGTGCTTTCTGTAACTGATCCTAGATTCTTAGAAGGAAAGAAGGGTGGCTAAGGGACGTTAGGGTTGTAGATGACACAAAATGCTGGTTTCAGCTAAAAGGAGGGGTGGAAGAGGCACTGCCTGTTTATCCCCACGTGAGCAGGTCTGGAGGGAGAAGAGCTAGAACCCGGCTCTGTCTGCAGCGGGTGTAGAAGAGAGACCCTGCCGAAGTGGCGCCCACAGCCAAAGGGGCGAGGTCATCACAGAGAATGCAAACTACACTGAATGCTTACTGTCCACTCTGTGGCTCCCTCTTCTTCCCCCCACCTCTCAGCATGGGGATTAACCACAAAAAGGTTACCAAGAGGGAGATTCAAGCCCCAGAAACAGCAGTCATCACTATAAGGATGCTGTTTCCATAACACCTGCTATGTGCCAAGCACTGTACTACTGGTTATGTACACATGATCGAATTTAATCTACGCAAGCACCTTCCAAGAATGGTGTTGTTACTCTTCCCATTTTAGATCTGAGAAAACTGAGGCCCATAGAGGTTAAGTAACTTGCCCGAGGCCTCATAGTTTTATGTGGCAAATCTAGTTGAGCCCAGGTTGGTTAAACACAAAATGTGATCTTTTTTTTTTTTTTTTTTTTTTTTTTTTTTTAAAGATTTTATTTATTTATTTGACAGAGAGAGATCACAGGTAGGAAGAGAGGCAGGCAGAGAGAGAGGAGGAAGCAGGCTCCCTGCTGAGCAGAGAGCCTGATGTGGGACTCGACCCCAGGACCCTGAGATCATGAGATCATGACCTGAGCCGAAGGCAGCGGCCCAACCCACTGAGCCACCCAGGCGCCCCCAAAATGTGATCTTTTATGCTTCAAGATTTGGAATATCAGTTTTGGGAACTGGGTGCTAGGTGAAAACTGGCAGAAGCTTGTGCCATGGAATTTGAGGTGACAAAATCCAGTGGGCAGCTGGAAATGGATCTGTGGAGACTAGCAATGGAGATTCGGGGCCTGTCTGTAGAAGAGTACTCAAAGCGGACCCAGGCCTTCTGTTTTGGACATTCTCTCTGTCTAGTAAATGCGTTCCCAGATCAGGGCCTCCCATCCTGGTCGCTGCTGACGTTATTTTGTAGAGTGCTGTATTCAGATCATGTGCATCAGACACAGACAGGCCTGGGTTTCGTGAAAGACCTGTCACCTCATCTATAAAATGAAATAATAACAGTACCGACGTTTACGTTTTTGAGAGGATTAAATGAGATAATGTTAAAGTGCTTTGCACACTTCCTGGGATGTAAGCACAGCTTTTTATTACTGCCTAATGGACAGTCTCACTTGGCTTTGCCTTGATAAGTCAAACACACCACATTTTAGACTGGCATTCAAGACCTAGCAGAGACCGGCTGCCATATGTCTCCTCTGTCTTGACCCCACAAGCAAGCTACTCCAGTGAGAGACCTCACAGCCAGCTGGTCTACCTCAATCTTTTGAACCTAATATGTACCTCACTGCCTTTCTGCTGTTGCACTGTTTTTATATCCTGGATTGTCCTAGTAGCTAGGGTATGGGAATTAGGGTAGCAGACTAAGCTCAATATAAAGAACTTCTTAACACCTAGAAATGGACCGCTCCTAGAGGTAGCAGGCTCCAAACCGTGGAAGTGCTCAAGGAGAAATGGAGTGTCAGAGTTGCTCTAAAGGGATTCATGTATCAACAAAACCATTAATCTTGATTTCCTTTTAAGTCTCCTCCTCCTAAAAGTCCTTGATTGTTAAAAATACTCTTTTTTTGGGGGGGGGGGCACCTGGTGGCTCAGTGGGTTAAGCCTCTGCCTTTGGCTCAGGTCATGATCTCAGGGTCCTGGGATTGAGCCCCACATGGGGCTCTCTGCTCAGTGGGGAGCCTGCCTCCCCCCCTCTCTCTACCTGCCTCTCTGCCTACTTGTGATCTCTGTCTGTCAAATAAATAAATAAAATCTTTAAACAATAAAAAGAGAGAGAAGAGAATGGAGAGAAAAACAGGGAAGAAATAGAAGGGGATGGGGAAGAGGGGAAAGAGAAGTGAAGTCATAAAGGCCCAGGGCAGGAGGGAGAGCGTAGGTAAAGGGCTGAACAGCAGGGATCCTGGGGAGAAGCCCCCATAGGAGAGAAAGTGCTGTAGGGGACAGTTAACTACTCATCCCTGGCAGTGTTATCATTTCACAGAACTGTCGCGAGCTGGGGGCATTTTGTAATTATAAAGATTTGACTGGCAGGAAGCACTGAAGACTGACTAATACATTCCCATCAGAGGTCTGGGGCTTCAAGTTACATGGAGGCTCCGCAGGCCTTCGGGTCCAGTGTTGGGTTTCTCCCGATGTGCTTTGGCTGGAGGAGTCTATTACGCACGGCCCTCAGTCACAGCCAGCCCCCAGAGAGCACGACTGCATGAAGTGGGTGTGATAATGTTCTCTTTGTGCTCTGAGGACTTGGGGAAGGGCCTGGAATGCAGCTGGAGAAGGGCACCCTTCTCTGGCCATGTCCTGCTAGCCAGTTTTACCTGGCCAGTCTTGCACACTTCTGGAGCCTTCTGGGCCTGAGAGCTCCAGACCCGGGTGGCCTGAGAAGATAAGAAGATGGTTCCCTCCTCCCAAAGATGCAGCCCTTCAGCCCCGCCCTCTGCGCAAGGCACCCCACCTGTGCTCAGGGTTTAGGGGCCACTTGCTCTTGTAGTCTGGTGGATCTGGAATTTGTAATATCCTGAGAAATTCCTGGGCATTAACTCCCAGTCATACTAAAGAGTTCCTGCTTAGTTGTCTCCTTCTCCTGCCAGATGTCCCCAGCAGAGGAGGACCAGGACCTGGGCTGCTCTGTTTCTATAGCACTAGGTAATGGGCCTGCAGGCTTTCTCCTTTCTTGAGGTGAGTCTGCAAGATAATAATGGCAACCATAGTAATGACGATGACAGCTACCATTTCTTTATTTTTTTATTTTATTTTTTTTAAAGATTTTATTTATTTGACAGAGATCACGATTAGGGAGAGAGGCAGACTGAGAGTGGGGATGGGGGTCGGGGGAAGCAGGCTCCCTACTGAACAGAGAGCCCAATGCGGGGCTCGATCCCAGGACCCTGGGATCATGACCTGAGCTGAAGGCAGAGGCTTAACCCACTGAGCCACCCAGGTGCCCTTTTATTTTATTTTTTTTTTATTTTAAAGATTATTTATTTATATATTTATACATTTATTTGAGAGAGAGAAACTGTGAGAGTGAGAGAGCACAAGTATGGGGAGTGCCAGAGGGAGCAGAAGAGGGAGCAGGAGAAACAGGCTTCCCACCAAGCAGGGAGCCCAGTGTAGGGCTCCATCCCAGGACCCTGTGACCATGACCTGAGCCAAAGGCAGACGCTTAACCAACCGAGCCACCCAGGTGCCCCGAGAGCTACCATTTCTTCAGTGCATGTCTAACACCAAGCATGCCGCTGTTTTCATGTGCATTCGTTTTCTTTAATCCTCACAATAACACCATGAAGTAGTACTATTTTAATCTCCATGTGACAAATGAGGATGCTGAGACTCCTTAAGGAAGGAACAACCCAAGGTCACATGCCTTGGAAGTACTGTGGCCAGAATAGGAGCCTCTGTCTGCCTGACTCCAGAACCCATGATCTGTAACCCCCCACACTATACTACCAGCTTCGGAAATGAAAGATTCCTGCCAGATCCCTAGCTAATAGGCCCCAGTGGGAGCTCTTGTCTGTGGAGATGCTTAGCTCAACCCATCTCTGTCCTTCCTAATGATGCAAACCCCCAGCCTCCGACTCACCTGGCTCTGTCCATTCATATAATCAACAAATCTTTTTTAAGTACCCATAACCAAGAACATAAGTTAGCAGGTATAGTTAACGAAGTCTTCAAATTTTTTAGATTTCTGGAAGGAATCACGAGAATTCACCAACAGTAGTTATTTCTAGGAATTTTAGTGGGGAAGGGGGGGGCTTTTATTTATTATTTATTTACTTTATACTTTTTTTACTTTCACTATAAACATATGTTTTGTTAAATAAAAACTAACCTAAAAATTTAAGTGAGAAGAAAATATAAAAGAAATGTGTTAACACCTCTTTGGAAGATTGGCTTAAAAATAATGAATAACTGGGGCACTGGGAAGGTTTAGTTGGTTGAGCGTCAGACTCCTGATTTCCGCTCAGGTTATGATCTCAGGGTCGTGGGATTGAGCACTGCGTCGGGCTCTGCGCTCAGCACGGAGTCTGCTTGTCCCTCTCCCTCTGCTCCTTTCCCCTCCCTCCCTCTCTTTCTCTGGGATAAATAAGTAAAACCTTTTTATTATTATTATTATTTTTTAAAGATTTTATTTTATTTATTTGACAGACAGAGATCACAAGTAGGCAGAGAGACAAGCAGAGAGAGAGGAGGAAGCAGGCTCCTCGCTGAGCAGAGAACCCCACATAGGGCTCGATCCCAGGACCCTGAGATCATGACTTGAGCCGAAGGCAGAGGTTTAACCCACTGAGCCACCCAGTGGGTTTTTTAAACCTTTTTAAACAAATGAATGATTGGGGCCCTGGGTGGCTCAGTTGGTTAAGCATCTGCCTTAGGCTCGGGTCGTAGTTTCAGGGTCCTGGGACAGAGCCCAGCTCGTTGGGCTCTCCACTCAGTGGGGAATCTGCTTCTCCCTCTCACTCTCCCTCTCTGATCTCTCTCTCAAATAATTCTATAGAATCTTAAAAATAATAAGTTAAAGGGGCACCTGGGTGGCTCAGTTGTTAAGTGTCTGCCTTTGGCTCAGGTCAGGATCCCGGGATCCTGGGATCAAGCCCCACATCAGGCTCCCTGCTCAGCGGGAAATCTGCTTCCTCCTTCCCACTCCCCCTACTTGTGTTCCCTCTCTCTCTGTCTCTCTATCAAATAAATAAATAAAATCTTAAATAATAATAATAAATTTAAATTTAAAAATGAATAATTGAGGGAGACCCAGTGTTGATAATAATTCTCAGTGATACCCAGTTATGGGCAATCCTGTGACCTTGGACAAGTCTCTTCCCCTCCCAGGGACTTTAAGAAATCATCCGTAGGTGCTTCCTTGCTTTCAGTACTATTTGCTGATTCACCTGGGAAGCAGCAGGTCGGGAGCCCAGGGTTAGAGGTCAGCCTGAATGACAGGCAGTGGGAACTGGAGAGGAATGACCAACCATTGCCTGGGAGCCACCGGCCACATGGATGGCTTCCTGGATGACCCACGGAAGCCCCTTGGGCCCATGCCTCGGCTGTCAAATGCTGAGTCTGCACTTGAAGCCTCGTTAGGTCTCCTCAGTCCTGACACTGTAGCATTCTATTGTTGGCCAGAGGGGAACAGGGGGGAAGGAAGAAGTTAGGGATCAGGTCTGAGATGCTTATGGTTTTCTCACTGAAGTCGATGGGCTGATTTTTTTTTTTATTCCTTCTTTTCTCTGAGGGGCATCGATGTACTACTGGGCATCCACACCCCCGTCCGGGACAAGGCTGCGGGTGGAGTCCAGCTTACCTCACTCCCCAGCCAATACGTTTCCTGAGCCCAAACTGTCTCCTTCTTAATGAGAGAATTCCCAGCCTTTGAGACGTGCATCATTTCTGTTGTGTCTTAAGCCATCCAAGGAGACTGAAGGCAGGAAACGGTCTGGGTCTCCTGATTTTGGTTCCTCAGGGCAGAGAATCACTGAACTTAGCACTGTTCTTCCCTTTCCTGTTGTCTCCTTTGTTTCTTTTTCCCTTACTGCTGGCTTCTCGAAGTCTATAACCAGGGAGCCCCAAAAGGAGAAATCGTTCTGTGGCAGTCGGAGTGGCTGTAATAACAGAGGAAAGCAAAGATGGTCCACTAATTGGGGTTTTTTGCTCTTTGTGATGAGTCGTGAGTACCCGTCAATCAGATACTGATTGACAAGTAACCACTGACACAGGATTGTGGGTAAGTGATTTATCACTTACCGAGTAATTTCACCTCTGTAACCAACTCACCACTTACCAAAGCCTGCAAGGTTAGTGGGTGCTCTCTTCCGTTTTCCAGATGAGAAATCAGATGCCTTAGATGTCATAGCAAATAGGGTGGCCAGGGCTCCTGGGAGGCTCAGTGGGTTAAGCCTCTGCCTTCGGCTCAGGTCATGATCTCAGGGTCCTGGGATTGAGCCCCGCATCAGGCTCTCTGCTTGGCAGGGAGCCTGCTTCCCCCCTCCCCGGCTCTCTCTGCCTGCCTCTCTGCCTACTTGTGATCTCTCTCACTCTCTGTCAAGTAAATAAAATCTTAAAAAAAAAAAGGGTGGCAGAGCATGTACTAGCATTCAGACTGTCTGACCTGCCCAGTGCTCTGGCTGTGGTCCCTCCATGGAACCCAGGAGGCAGCCTTTCCCACGAGCATCCCAGCACTTGACTTCTCTCCGGGAGGCTAGAGATCCTGACAACCTCCCCGAATCCCATAATTAACACCCTCATCCCCTCACCTCAGAGGCCCCCATAAGGCACCTCGGGTAGAAGCATCTTCAGCAGAGATCTGCCTGGCTTAGCTCTCAGAGAAAGAAATGGTGCCCTGAGCTTTCCTGATCTGGCAATGTTACCGAGACCAAATGCTGCTGCTCTCCAAGGCACCTTGCTGCCTGAGCCTGGGAGAAAGCTGTGGCCCAGGGAGAGGGATACCAGTGGAATTAAGAGGCTGGTGTTCAAATCTCACCTCTGCCATTTGCTGGCTCCGTCAGCTGGAGGGAGTCCGTCACCTGTCTGAATCCCTGTTTTCTTTTATGTCCAGTGGGGATCATACTCGTTATCTCGCATGGTTCTTATGATGACCAAATAGGATGATTCGTTTAAAAGGGAACTAGCCCAGCTGCAGGCACGTGACAAGTTGCCTCTGAGACTCCTGTCTCCTGCAGCATGTGAGAGATGAGCTGGCAGTGGCCGAGCGGAGCCTATCTGGCTTCTCTGTGAAATCATACCTGATAGTATCTTCTCAGACAAGTGGCTGGCTGGGCCTGCTGTCTCCTCTCTGGCTTTTCAGATCAGCCTTAATGAGTACTGGGGGCTGGGGAGTGCCTGGGTGGCTCAGTGGGTTAAGCCTCTGCCTTCGGCTCAGGTCATGATCTCAGGGTCCTGGGATCGAGCCCCGCATCAGGCTCTCTGCTCAGCAGGGAGCCTGCTTCCTCCTTTCTCTGCCTGCCTCTCTGCCTACTTGTGATCTCTGTCAAACAAATGAATAAAATCTTTAAAAAAAAATGAGTCCTGGGGCCTCCTCCCTGCTCCTTCTGGTCTTGCACCGGGCTTGCTCCTTGAATAGGAAGGGGTGAACCTCTGAGTACCCCCAGCTGAGTCCATAGAGTCACATAGAGTCACATGGTCCCTGTGATGGGCTTGACCGTTCGCTGTCACGGCAGTTGACTTGCCTCCAAAATCGGGAATCAAGACCCTGATCAAAATGGGAAATTACTCAGAAAGAGCATAGTTGATGTAGGAACCATACATATAAAAATGCCTTCATTGTGAGACTCCAGACTTAGACGACTCCATCTCTGGGCCTCAGTTTCCTAATCTGTCAAGCAAAGAGGATTGGGCTTGAAGGTTCACTGAGGCTGCCTTAGTTATGCCGCGATTTGTAGCGGTTTCTCAAGAGTCAGACCCATGTTCCTGAGTTTCCCGCCCTGCCTCTTCCACCCCCACAACCGCTGCTCGCCTTTTAGTTACACTGGACTGATTGAGAACCAGTAAGACCAAACCCAGTCTTCTCTGCAGGCTCCACCCACCTATCTTTTGCCATGAGGGATCACAAAGGCAGCATTAACTCCAGAGGCTAAGAACCCCAGGGAACTTTTCCTGGGGACTAGGACCCCAGGCATAATGATAATTATGCCTCTGCTTAGTATCCCCAAGCCTGAAGGGGGACCTAGGGATTTGAGACTACACTGTCCCTCCCTGCCCTCCACAGATGCTGGTAAGAACAGAGATCTGATGAAGAGGAAGAGATGGGGCACCTGGGTGGCTCAGTGGGTTAAGCCGCTGCCTTCGGCTCAGGTCATGGTCTCAGGGTCCTCGGATCGAGTCCCACATCGGGCTCTCTGCTCAGCAGGGAACCTGCTTCCCTCTCTCTCTCTCTCTCTCTCTCTCTGCCAGCCTCTCTACCCACCTGTGATCTCTCTCTGTCAAATAAATAAATAAAATATTTTTTTAAAAAAAGAAAGAAAAGAAAAGGAGGAGATGGCCAGTGGTATCCTCAGAAAAATGGGGGGAAATTAAAAGCAAAAGCAAAAACCAAGCAAAACCCAAAAAAAAAAACCCAAACCCTGTTTCTAAGCAAAGAACTGAAGTCGTGCATGATGCATTTCAGAGCGTGGGGGGGAAACAGCCAGCATGGGCTATGACTGGGGAGAAGGTAGCGGCTGAGACCTTGCACCTGGATTGGGGCCCACCCACAGATTTTGTGCCAGGACCAGCCCCCTCTTCTAGCACAAGACAGGCTCTGTCAGGCAGGCTTGGCTGATCGTGTGGGCTAGGAAAGTGGGCAAGCCTTGGCGAGTCACCAGAAAGGCAAATTCAGTTGTCATTCAGACCACGTTTGCGCTGGGTCTCAGCGGGGCTAGCAGAGAAGCATAGGGGCAGTGGACGAATGGAATTGGGTGATGATGGACATTCAGAAATCATCCAGAATTCTCTTCATGGAGGTCAGGACCCGGCTCAAAGGGGAGATCCTGAAGCAGGGTTCAGGTCCAAGGAAGGGATCTAAGCTGAAGGCCGAGGAGCAGGAACCAACAGAGAGAAACTTGTCCTGGGAATCACGTCATGGGGGGTGGGGGAGGGGCTTAGAACCTGGGGGGCCCTGGGAGTCTTGGCTGATACATCAGATTCCAGGCCTGATTGGCAGCTCAAATCCCGCCTACCCGTGTCCACATGGGTTTCTTGAATCCAGAATTTTGAATGAAAAGAGCATGAGACTTAGGTGTGGGTAGTTGGAGAAGGTGGAGGCTGAACAAAGCATTGTTTGAATCAGAGGTCTGGCTCCTTACTTAAAAATCACCAAGAGGGGCGCCTGGGTGGCTCAGTCAGTTCAGTGTCAAATCTGGAAAAAAAAAAAATCACCAAGAAAAAAAATAATTAAAAAAATGCATAAAGGGGTATGCCGTGAAAGGAGAGATCAGACCTCCACAAGTCCACCTCAACAATTTAGAGAATATAAAACCAATGGAGGTTCAATTTTATATCTATTATCATAGCAAATTTTAAAAATAATGATAATTATGCCTATGACAGTATAACAAAAATTGTTCCATTATTTATTGCTGGCAGTCATTTAAGTGGTATAACTTTTTTTTTAATATTTTATTTATTTATTTGACAGACAGAGATCACAAGTAGGCAGAGAGACAGGCAGAGAGAGGAGGAAGCAGGCTCCCTGCTGAGCAGAGAGCCCAATGCGGGGCTCGATCCCAGGATCCTGGGATCATGACCTGAGCTGAAGGCAAAGGCTTTAACCCACTGAGCCACCCAGGCACCTAAGTGGTAAAATTTTTTAAGATTTTATTTATTTGAGAGAGCACAAGTAGGGGGAGCAGCAGAGGGAGAGGGAGAAGCAGACTTCCCACTGAGCAGGGAGCCCAATGTGGGGCTCAGTTCCAGGATCCTGAGATCATGACTCCAGCAGAATGCAGCCGCCCAGCCAACTATGCCACCCAGATGACCCTTGGTGATATAATCTGTTAGAAAGGTAACTTCGGGGGCGCCTGGGTGGCTCAGTTGGTTAAGCAACTGCCTTCAGCTCAGGTCATGATCCTGGAATCCCAGGATGGAGTCCCACATCAGGCTCCCTGCTGAGTAGGGAGCCTCCTTCTCCTGCTGACCTCTCTCCTCTCATGCTTTCTCTCTCTCATTTTCTCTCTAATAAATAAACAAAATCTTTTTTTTTTTTAAAGATTTTATTTATTTACTTGAGAGAGAGACAGTGAGAGAGAGCATGAATGAGGAGAAGGTCAGAGAGAGAAGCAGACTCCCCATGGAGCTGGGAGCCCGATGCGGGACTCGATCCCGGGACTCCAGGATCATGACCTGAGCCGAAGGCAGTCGTCCAACCAACTGAGCCACCCAGGCGTCCCTCTAATAAATAAACAAAATCTTTTAAAAATAAAAAGAAGAAGAAAGAAAGAAAGGTAACTTTGCAATATGTTCTAAGATAGACAAAATGTTTATAACCCTTCATTAAGCGTCTGCTTTCAGCCCAGGTGGCAATCCCAGGGTCCTGGGATGGAGCCCCACATCAGCTCTCTGCTCAGCGGGGAGCCTGCTTCTCCCTCTTCCTCTGCTGCTCCCTCTGCTTATGCTCTCTCGCTCATGCTCTCTCAAATAAATAAAATCTTTTTTAAAAAAAGTTTTTTTAGGGCGCCTGGGTGGCTCAGTGGTTTAAGCCGCTGCCTTTGGCTCAGGTCATGATCTCAGGGTCCTGGGATCGGGTCCCGCATCAGGCTCTCTGCTCGGCAGAGAGCCTGCTTCCCTCTCTCTCTCTCTGCCTGTCTCTCCATCTACTTGTGATTTCTCTCTGTCAAATAAATAAATAAAATCTTTAAAAAAAAAAAAAAAAGTTTTTTTAGATGAAAAAAAATTATATGTACAAAGTTTTTTTTTTTTACAAGGGTGTTTATTGTAAACATTGTACACAACCAAAATATCTTTCTTATGGGGCTATTCAGATATAGTTAAATTATCTACTGTAAATATTATGCAGCCATTATATTTATAGTCACAAACCTTATGGATATAACAGGAAATTCTGGAGAGATTTGATAAAATGGAAATAGCAGGACATGAACTTATATTTATACCATATCTATTGGTGTGAAAAAATGATGTGTGCATTTGGAAAAATCTGGAAAAACAGGGAAAATTTAAAAAGGTGATTAGATGAGAAATATCTCATGAGAAAGTTTTTCTAATTTTGTTTCTGTACTTAATTTGATATTATTATTTTTTTTTTTTTTAAAAAGGAAAGACAATAAAACGTTAAAAATAGGTCCCCAGGTGCACCTGAGTGGCTCAGTCACTTAAGCATCTGCCAAAGCGTCTGCCTTTGGCTCAGATCCAGGGTCCTGGGATTGAGCCCCGCATTGGTCTCTCTGCTCGGCGGGGAGCCTGCTTCCCTGTCTCCCTCTGTTTCCCTCTCTGCCTACTTGTGATCTCTGTCAAATAAATAAAATCTTAAAAAAAAAAAATACAACTCTTTATCTCAGGGTCCTGAGTTCAAGCCCCACTTTGTGCATAGAGCTCACTTACAAAAAATGTGGCCCTAGAATCCCTTAATAAACTCTTAGATATTTAATACAGTCCTCCTGAGATAACAAATTCCATAAAGGCATTACCTTCTGTAAGCAGTAGAACTTCCCTTTATTTGTCCTTTTAAGTCCAAAGTATAAGCTCTTCCTCTATGTACCAGGATTGATTGGAAAAGTCCAGATCGTTCCTTTTCACACCTATTTTTATTTTTTTTTATTTATTTATTTTTAAGATTTTATTTATTTATTTGAGAGAGAGACAGTGAGAGAGAGCATGAGAGGGGAGAAGGTCAGAGGTAGCAGACTCCCCATGGAGCAGGGAGCCGGATGCCAGACTCGATCCCAGGACCCTGGGATCATGACCTGAGCTAAAGGCAGTCGCTTAACCAGCTGAGCCACCCAGGCGCCCACCTATTTTTATTTTATTTTTTTAATTACCTGAGCTCAGCGTCCAACCTGGGGCTCAAACTCACAACCCTGAGATCTAGAGTTTCAAGCTCTGCAGACTGAGTCAGCCAGGCGCCCCCACACCTGATCGTGCAGTTTCCAGGTCTATCTTCTTAACCTTTCTTCGTCTTTGCACACTGAAGAGTCCTATTTTTTAATAGCCCTTGGATGGTTTTAGCTGTCCTCTGGATCTCTCTCCCTCCTGCCTGTCCCCAGAGACGCAGCGATGGAACTACACACAGTAGCCCAGATTCAGCCGCATCACCACCATTTTATATTTGGGTGGAATGATTTTTGTTTTGTTTCCAAAAGGCCTTTATGGTGGTGGCTGGCCAGATGCTGGTGGCTTTTTTAGCTCTGGTGGCATATTAAGCCAATGTCTTCTGGGAACAATAGAGAATTATTCCCCCCACCCCGTGCTGTTCTTTTACTCTTTTCTTATTTTTTTATTTTTTATTTTTCAGCTTACAACTGACTGCTCCCAGCTATCATTTAATTCGTAGAGCTAGGAGTACTTCTTCCCAGAGCATAAAACTGTAACTGAAGCTCATAGGACGTTTTTTGTCAGCTCACACAGCCTAGAAATGCTCTCGAACATTAGCACTCAGGAAGATCTGGGGGCATCTGTGGGGCTGGGGGTCTGCCTGGTGCTGTCTTTCTTGCATGATTTCTACTGGCGATCAGTCCTGTCTTTTCATATCCACACATTTTTCCATCCAGAGACATGCCTGTTTGTTTCTGTTTCCTTTCCCTGATCCACCCCCATCCCCCCACCTGCGTTATGAGAAAGTGCTCCCCTTTCTCGCTCTCCTCACAGCCCCCCACCCCTCTGATGTAGAACCATGAGGGGCGGGGAGCGTTTTAACCTCTAAAGGACTGGTTACTGGCTTCCCTAAGTACCGGAATAACCGTGGACATGAGTCAGATGTGATTTCCTCCTGCTGGAAACATGTTGCTTTTCTTTGAGCAGGTTCTGCTTCCTAAAAACTAAACAGAAAGAATGTCTGGAGTGGAAAGAGCTCGGGCTGTGGAGCCAGGCCGACCTGGACCTGGGTTTTCCATTTAAATTGAAGGGCTGCAATGTGACCTTGGATGGATGACTTACCCAGTCTGAGCCTATATGAGGAAGCTGTTGCTGCTACTACCATGTCCCTTAGAGCATGTCCCACAGGCCACCTGGGGATCTCATTACAAAGCAGATTCTGATTCACTAGGTCTGGTAGGGCCTGAGATCCTGCAAGTCTCTCTTTCTCTCTCTTTCTCTTTTTTTAAGATTGTATTTATTTGAGAGAGTGAGAGAGCGTAAGTGGGGGTGGAGGGAGGCAGAGGGAGAGGGGGAAGCAGACTCCCCACTGTGCAGGGAGCTGGATGCAGGGCTCCATCCCTGGAGATCATGATCTGAGCCAAAGGCAGACACGTCACTGACTGAGCCACCCCGGCGCCCCTGAGATCCTACATTTCTAACAAGTCCCCAGGTAATACTGATTCTGGGGGACCTCAAAAAGCAGTGGTTCTTGTTGTTGTTGTTTCTAAAATTGTATGTATTCATTTGAGAAAGGGAAAGACAGAGAGAGTACAAGCAGGGAGAGAGGCAGAAGCAGGTGACCACCCCACTCCCCCACCCACGCACCCACCCCCGCCCGCTGAGCTGGGAAACCCACCCCGGGGCTGGATCCCAGGACCCAGAGATCACGACCTGAGCCAAAAGCTTTAAACCTTTAAAAACCTTTAAACCTTTAAAAACCACTGATGCCTGGACCTCATGGCGGACTCCCCAGCCCCTTTGCAGTTTGATTGGCAGTGGGATGTAGTCTGGGCGCTGGGCCTGGAAGAACTCCCCGGATGATTCTAATATGCATCCGAGTTTGAGACCTACTTCTTTTTTTAAAGATTTTATTTTATTAATATGACAGAGAGAAATCACAAGTAGACGGAGAGGCAGCCAGAGAGAGAGAGAGGGAAGCAGGCTCTCTGCTGAGCAGAGAGCCCGATGCGGGACTCGATCCCAGGACTCCGAGATCATGACCTGAGCCGAAGGCAGCAGCTCAACCCACTGAGCCACCCAGGTGCCCCTTGAGACCTACTTCTTAAAGGGTTATTAGAAGTAAATGTGAAACACCCGACAGGCAGAGAAAACCATGGTTTTCTTCTTTCCGGTTCCTTGCCCTGTTCTCTCTCTGCCCTAGTCCCCAGCCCATCAATCAGTCAGGAAAACCAGGGCACCAGCATCTGCGCTTGGCTTCGAGACTCCTCCCCGAGCACCTGGCATGGGAGTTCTTAAAGCCACTCATGAGGGGCGGGGCCCAAGATAATAACGCGATGTGGTCCAGCAGTGGGAATTTTAAAAGCTCCCCAGTGACTAATACAGCAACCAAGTTTGAGAAGTAGTGCCTTTATGAGATTGCAAAGAGTGAAGAACACGGGAATGACGTCAATTACCAAGGGGCGGTACAAGGACTCAGGGCTGGAGTGCCCCAGAATAGGAAGCCAGGCCAGACACCAGGTCCCTGAGATCTTGTGTCCCGGGTAGTTGGAGGGATCCGCTATCCATGGCCCCAGCAGAAGGGGGTTTCCTGCCTTGTCTCCCCTTCCTCCCTCCTCACACCCATCCCCTCCCTCCTGCCAGGTTTCCCAGAAGCGCAGACCCTGCTGCTCTGCCCTTTTGCCCTCCGACAACGAGTGTGGGCTTGTCTGTTGAAGGAGGAGAAGCTGGGATAAAGGGTCAGTTCTATTCCAGATGAGAGAGCCCAGGAAAAGACTTGGAACTCCCCCTAACCCCCACCGCCACCCCACAAGCCCAGGGATTCCTTTCAGGGCCTCAAACATTTATTGAGCACTTACTATGTGCCAAGTTCTATGCTAAGCCCTGGGATGATCCCTGCCCTGAAGAAGTTCACAGGGGAGACAGGATGTAAGCAATAATGGTCCATGCAGGGAAAAGAAGAGGAATGTGTCCTGGTTAGTGACGGGGACCAAAGGAGGAAAGGAGCCGATGTGAGGGAATCGGAGCACACACCCCAAGTCGCTTCCGCTGAGTCTTGCAGGATAAGCAGTGGTTTTCTAGGCAGATGTGGAGTGGCAAGAGAAGCCCAGTGTTGTGAAATGGCCAGCACATTCCGGGAGCTGGAATTCTTCTGGGAGCTGGAGCGCACTTGGGGAGTGAGTGGTAAGAGGAGGCTGGAAGGCCGGGCCAGCCCACCGGGCAGGGCGCCGCAGCAGACTCTGGGTTTCATCATGCAAAGAACAGATGTTCTTTGCCTGTTGAGGTACTTGGCAGCAGAGGAGAGGCACCCCCTGACTTGTGTTTCTGGTGAATGCCCCTGGGTGTCACGGGGAGACGGATGGATGGGGAAGCTGAGGGCAACGACCCAGGCGAGTCAGGAGAGTCGCGGTGAAGTCAGCACGTGTACTCACAGATGGAAAGCGGGGAATGGTGGGAGCCCTAACAAGAAGGCAGACTTGATGGGATTTGATAGGGCGGCAAGAGACGCACTCGGGGCAGGGCCTGGGGAGAGGGCGGTAAGGTACACAGGGCACAAAATTGAAGGCCTCGTTCACTCAAAAGATCGTGCAGGTTCTGGGCTTGAGTGAGAAGGAAGCATCTGGGATGGGTTCAGGCCTGTGCTGTCGGGGTGAGCCAGATGGTGAGACAGCGTCCAGGAGCAAGGCCTGGGGGAGGTATAAGCACAGCTGGTGGCAGGGGGTGGGGTGGCAGTGAGGACAGGCGGCTCTCCAGGGCCCCGAGCTCAGCAGGAGCTCTCTCTTGGCCTCGGAGGCTGCGTGGGGCCACTCCGATGAGCCCGCTGTCACGCAGGGGCCAATGGCATCCTCACAGAGCCCCACCCCTGGCCCCCCAAAAGCAGCCCTCCACCCCTGTCCTGCTCCGTCCCCCGTGATGGGGCTTCCACAGGTGGCAGAGGGGTCCCCTGCCCCCACACCGTGACAGCAGCCTCTGCTTGCGAGCCCGGAAGCAGGTCAGCTGGTCCCACTGGAAAAAATTCCAGTAGGGACGCAGCCAATATCATCCGGTGGCTCAAGGTGATTTCAACCTTCCGGGAAGCCTGCGATGAAATCAGAGGACAGCTGGAGTGCCCGGGGGCAGCACCCTCTGATGAGCAGGAGTGAGAATGTGTTTCACGTCACCCTGGTTTACCCAGTTTATACGCATCTATTATCCGTACGGCAGGTCTGTGCTGAGCACCGGGGCTCACAGAGTGGGGCCAGAGGTGGTGGGTTCAAATCTTACCTCTTCGTTCACTAGCGGCATGACCTTGGTCGAGTTTCTCTCCATCTCTTCAGTTAAGTGAGGAGAGTAACAGGAGCTTTCTCTTGGGCTGAGGATGGAGATCATGTTTGTTAAGGGCTGAATTCAGCCCCTCAAAAATAGGACTCAGCAATATTTGTCAGACATCCTGGAACAGAGGCCGTTCTGATATTACAGATGTGAGAGCTGAAGGGGACCCTTGGTCTAGGCCTTGCACTTAGTGGCGTCTCTCTGGCTGCCCCCAAAGCTCATGCGGCTTCTGGGGCCTCACATTGCCCCTTGGTGCTGCAGAAGCTTCTTCTGCTTTCCATGTCAGCTGAAGATTACACCTGTGTTGAGAGCCATCTTCTTGAGTCAGGAGCCTGTTAACTAAAGATTTGGGCTGCCCGGTCACTGCTCCCCACTCTTAAACACCAGCTAGGAGCTAAATGCCAGGATTCAAAAGCCTCCTGCACGCCCCTCCCAGGCATGGTGAACCAACCTTCCAGCTGTATCCAAATCAAACAGATCAGGTGCCTATTTTCCCTGAGGGATGCCCTCTCTTTGCCTCACTTAATGGTCTTATTGATGATGGAAGCCTTGGGCGGGAGCCCAGGAGGCTGGAGGGGCAACTTTGTTCTCAGGGAGGGCCATGAGGCCCCATCAGGGACACATCTTTGGTCCACTCCTGGACGGACCACAGAGCAGGGAAGCAAACCTCTCAAGTTGGAGATGCTGTGGCCATCTTTGAGAATCCCATCCCTTTAACCCCTCTGTGTCCGCAGGCCATGGAGAGCAAGCTACTCATCGGGGGCAGGAACATCATGGATCATACCAACGAGCAGCAGAAGATGCTGGAACTAAAGAGGCAGGAGATTGCGGAGCAGGTAGGGCTGGGAGCTTCAGGTCTCGTGGACGCTCATGGCCTTGAGGTCTTGTCTGGAGGACACAGGGCAGTGAGCCGTCAGGGACTCAGCATCCCTGGGATACATTGCTAAGAACCTCAGACACGCAGCCCTGGGTCCCATGGGTCCCCCAGCCCAGGAGCTGCCTCTGTCAAGGGCACCGCCAGCTGAGGGGTGAGAGGAAGTGGTGGCTCTCCATGGCTGGTGGTTCTCCAGGCCTTCCACAAAGGTGTGAGTTCTGTGCCAACCGTATGACAATGTCCTGAATCTTCAAGAACCACAATTTGTTGGTCCTACCAGTCATCTGTGATGCCATATGGGGAGAAGGCAAGGCAGCTGGGAAGCCAGTATGATGCGAATCTATCTTGGCTTGATACTCCTGGAATGGGCCAGCTCTTCGGGCGGGGGTCTCCATCCCCAGGGGGCAGTGTATGGCACAGACATGGCTACATGAGCTAAGAAGAAGGTTCAGAGAGGCTCCGCTGACGGGTAGGAGCAGGGGCCATGGGCCATGGGACGCTTTCTTCTCCTTCCCGGTGTCTGTGGCCACAGTGGAGCTAGATCCTGTGATAGGCAGAGTGAGCTTGTACCCTGAGCTCCCTTGGCCCTCCCTGGGACATGCTGGCCCACTGAGCCCCTGTGCCCTGCCTTGGCCTAGAAACGCCGTGAACGGGAAATGCAGCAAGAGATGCTGCTCCGCGACGAGGAGACCATGGAGCTCCGGGGCACATACACGTCCCTGCAGCAGGAGGTGGAGGTCAAAACCAAGAAGCTCAAGAAGGTGAGAGGCTGTGGGGGGGGGGGGGGGTGCAGCCTCGGCCCGAGGCAGTCACTGACCCCACCTGAGGGGGTCTGTGCTTTAGGGAACTGCTGAAGCCCAGAGTGACTTCGCCGGGGCTGCCGGCCTGAGGAGTGGGGGGAAGGCAGGGGTCCGGGGCTGGGGCAGACTAGAGCCTCTTCTCCTGGGCCAGGCTGGGCCTGGTGGGCTGGGAAGGCCTTCACCTCCAGTCTCCTGCTGCCATCCTGACAGCGGTGGGTAACTTTCCCTGCGCAGTGTCACCAGCGAGTCACGGTTGGGTAGCCAGGCCCAGGACAGGAGTGTCAAGGAGGCCTGAGGAGACGCAAGCCTGGGGGAGCTCTGGAGGGGAGCCGCAGGCCTCTGTAGACACAGGAAGGAATGAAACTGATCTCCGGAACCCTGCAAAGTCCAGGGCCAGGGAAGGGCGTGCACAGGGACAGGAAGCGGCAAATTCCAGCCCAGATTCTGGGAAGAACCTGGAAAACCCGCTGGGTTGCTGATGTGAGTGGCCCAGAGCAGGCCAGGAGGAGGCCCAGCTGCAGTGGCAGTTTCCAGGGACGTATCTTCCTCTTGGCGGGTTAGGAGCGGGATCGCTCCAGGAAAGCCGGATCATGATCCTGGAGAGGCAGGAGTGGGACAGGTCACCTTCCAAACTGGCTTAGGCCCCCTTCCCTCCAGGACTCCGGCACAGCAGTTCTGTACTTGGGTCCTGACCCGGACTCTTGTAACTAGTGGTGTGACCTTGAGCAACTGTGTCCCTGAGTCACCTCCTCTACCAAAAGAGGGTGTTGGGACTAAAATGTCTCTCGGGTCCCTTTCAGTTTTCCACAAGGTGACAGCCTCGGAGAGGGAGCAGGTAACAGGTCCTAGGGGAGGAGGGACAGGGTGGCCCTTTGAAAACCCCGCCCTCATCTGTGGTAGGGCAGGAGGGAGGAGGCAGGGACCTCGCCCTGGACTCTGCTGGTGGAGCCTGAGCCTGCAGCATCGGGGTCTGGGCCGGGAGACAGGGGCCTCGTCACCCCACGGCGCAGCCTCTGAGCGGCGCCTGTCCCCGCACAGCTCTACGCCAAGCTGCAGGCGGTGAAGGCAGAGATCCAGGACCAGCACGACGAGTACATCCGCGTTCGGCAGGACCTGGAGGAGGCGCAGAATGAGCAGACCCGGGAGCTCAAGCTCAAGTAGGGCCCCCTCCTCTTCCCATTGCTGGTCTTCCGCTGTCCATCATTACCCGGCCTCTCTCTGAGGGGCTTATTCCTTCCTCAAGGCCTCGTTCCAGCCGTCTACTCCCCCAGGAGTCCACATCCCTTAGGAATAAAATGTGTCTGAGGGGGGAGGACGAGTTGCTTATACCGCCTCTGTTTCCTTCTCCTTCCTCTGCCCGGCCGCAGCGATGAGTCTCCCGAAGTGCATGCTGGGTGCTGGCCAGGAGTGACCCCTTGGGCCCTGAGTCCACAGTCTTTGCCCCAGAAGCAGGGGTTTCAAGTTCTGTGATTGCTGTAGGGATCCTCACTTCTCCAGCTGTCCGGTTTTTCCGTCTCCTCTGTTCCCTCTTGACTTGCCTCTTGACATCTTGCTCCAACCTTCGCATGCCCCCTGTGGTCTCTCCCTCCCCAGTTTCCCATCTCTACCTCATTCCTGCTCCCAGGTACCTGATCATCGAGAACTTCATACCCCCTGAGGAGAAGAACAAGATCATGAACCGGCTCTTCCTGGACTGTGAGGAGGAACAGTGGAAGTTCCAGCCACTTGTGCCCGCCGGAGTGTGAGTCCCTCACCGCCTGGTCTGGGCGCACCCCAGGTTGGGGGCGGCCAGGGGTCTGCGGTGACAGCGGTTTTCTGTGGATTTGGAGATGGGTAGGAAAGATGCAGGTGGAGGATGGATTTCTCCAACGTAGGCGTCTTCACGAAGGAAGGGTGTTCTGCCCAAAACAAAATGTCTCAGGTGCCTCGTGAGGGACCCAAGGAAGGGAAGAGCGTCTCAGCCTTTTGGCAGTCCCAGTGAATGACAACATCCAGTCAGTCTGGAGAAGATTCATTCATCGGCTGCCAAAAACAGCAACAATAGTTAATATTTGCCTTCCTGTGTTGGGCACTGTGTACAGGACTCTCCGGACTGAAGGTAAATCAGGCACGGTCAGAGCTCACAGCCCGGTCAGGAATGCAGGGAAGTGATCAGATCAGGAAATGATAGCGGTGTGACCCAGGCTTGGTCAAGCAGCTCAGCCTGGTGATTCAGCATTTCCACCTGTTTCTCTACAGCCAAGCTGGAAGGGACAGTTTGCATCCGCCGACTTGGTGTATCGCTCCCCCTGCTGGTGGCTTGAAGAATAAGATGCTCCTCAAACCCAACAGAGGGACTGACTGCCTCACTCAGCCCAACCACAGTCCTTTAACTGAAAATCTGTACAGGGCTGTTTAGGAGGCTGAATACCAAAGCACTTTCCTGGGGGTTCTTTGCTCTCTTTATCTTAGGAATATTAATGACAAGATAGCACAGGATTCTCCCCAACACTAGGTGGGAAGCTAGCTATAAAGGTCTCTGGCTTCTCCCCAAAACATCAGATGCCTATTTAATCGATCTGCTGTCTAAAAGGCTGGCCCTACTCAAGCTTACACATTGCAGCTTTGTAAGTGGTAAGTTCATGAATAGAGAACTTTTCAATGGTGTCCCTTTGGACTTGACGCAAAGCTTCCAGGAGATTCTGAAAGGAAGCCCAGCTTGAAAGCCACTACTCTAGTGCCCTCTGCTGGAGAGAGATGCTGGTGAGGCTTCTGATTTGTAGGGTTATTGATTTTGTAGTTAGAATTCTGAGTTTCTCAACTTAAGTTTTACAGGGGTGCCTGGCTGGCTCAATTGGTAGAGAATGCAACTCTTGACCTTGGGGTTGTGGATTCAAGCCCCATGTTCGGTATAGAAATAACTTAAAAGTAATTTTTTTAAAAGATTTTATTTATTGGGCGGCTGGGTGGCTCTGTTGGTTAAGTCACTGCCTTTGGCTCAGGTCATGATCCCGGAGAGTACCAGGATCCAGTCCTGCATCAGGTTTCCAGCTCCGCAGGGAGTGTGCTTTTCCCACTGACCTTCTCCCCTCTTGTGCTCTCTATCACTCAAATAAACAAACAAATAAGGTTTTATTTATTTATTAGAGAGAGATCGGGTCAGGGTAAGGGGCATAGGAAGAGGAAGAGGAAGCAGATTCCCTGCTGTGAGCAGGACTCAACCCAGGACCCTGAGATCATGATGTGAGCTGAAGTCAGGTGCTTAACCAACTGAGCCACCCAGGAGCCCCCAAAATAAAAGCTTTGAAAAGAAAAAAGTTTGCAGGTTGAGGAATTTCTTTACATTAGATAGAGATGAGATGAGAGACTCTGAGAAGGCATGTTTTTTAACTTTTTATTTTGAAAACTGAGCGTTGCAAGAACAGTGCAAAGAATTTCCATATACCCCGGATGCCTGCTGGCTTTCCTAGCCCATTGTCTCCGTCTCGTTGGCTTTAAAGGTGAAGTTGTGCTCCTGACCTGCTCTTTGTGTGCCTCAACCCCCTCCTCCCCACACCAAACAGTTCTGGGCAGAACAGGAGAGCTTAGTTGCTTTTGAGGCCCTGTTCCCCCTTCTTCTCTCTCTCCTCTTTTCCCCACCATCCGTCTTGTCTTGCTCGAGGAGAGTAGTGCAAAGAGAGAAAAGGTGTTTTCCTTGCCATCAGAAAGCCTGAAAATTGGGGCGCCTGGGTGGCTCAGTGGGTTAAGCCGCTGCCTTCGGCTCAGGTCATGATCCCAGGGTCCTGGGATCGAGTCCCGCATCGGGCTCTCTGCTCAGCAGGGAGCCTGCTTCCTCCTCTCTCTCTCTCTCTGCCTGCCTGTCTGCCTGCTTGTGATCTCTCTCTATCAAATAAATAAATAAAATCTTTAAAAAAAAAAAGAAAAAAAAAAAAAAAAAAGAAAGCCTGAAAATTGATCATTTCTCAAAAGCTTCCCACTGGGGCATATCTGTGTAGTGTTTTCTTTACAGAAATCTTTGGGAAGAATCAGGCCCTACATATTGACTTCAACTTGCACAGAGTTGCCCTCCAAACTGCATGCAGGGGTATGTTGGGGGGGGGTGTGTTTGGTTTAGTTTTATTTTAGAAATTGAGGGACAGCACGCCAGGGGCAGGGGGAGCAGGAGAGAAAGGCTCTTAAGTGGGACGCCTGGGTGGCTCAGTCGGTTAAGCATCTGCCTTTGGCTCAGGTCATGATCTCCAGGTCCTGGAATCGAGTCCTACATTGGGCTCCTTGCTCACCCAAGAGCCTGCTTCTCCCTCTGCCTGCCGCTCCCCCTGCTTCTGCTCTCTCTCTGACAAATAAATAAGTAAAATCTTAAAACAACAACAACAACAACAACAAAATCTCAAGCAGGCTCCAGGCCCAGTGCAGAGTCCTATGCAGGGCTCCCTCTCACAACCCTGAGATCCTGACCTGAGCCAAAATCAGGAGTCAGACACTCAGGGTGCCTGGGTGGCTCAGTCGTTAAGCATCTGCCTTCAGTCCAGGTCACATTCTAGGGTCCTGGGATGGAGCCCCACATCTGGCTCCCTGCTCAGCTGGGAGCCTGCTTCTCCCTCTCCCTTTGCCGCTCCCCCTGCTTGTGTTTCCTCTCTCACTATATGTCTCTCTCTGTTAAATAAATACATAATCTTTATTAAAAAATTAAAATTTTAAAAAAGTTAAAAAGAAAAGAGTTAGACACTTAACCAACTGAGCTAGCCAGGCACACCCGCCAGGCAACTCCTAAAACACGCCCATATGTACTTATTTGGGAAATCTACCCCGTTTTCTTTTTTCTCCAACATCTCTGTATCACCATTGGTTGAATCACAGGTAAGGTGCCTTCTATCCTCACAAACAATTTTGAAAGAAACTTGAACTGAGAAACCAGTTTCACAGCCAGCTCCAGCAAAAACTACTGTACAATATGACCTTGAATGTTTAGTTTCTCATTATAGACTTTTTTTTTTTAAAGATTTTATTTATTTGACAGACAGAGATCACAAGCAGGCAGAGAGAGGAGGAAGCAGACTCCCCGCCCAGCAGAGAGCCCGATGCGGGGCTCGATGCGGGGCTCGATCCCAGGGCCCTGGGGTCATGACCTAAGCCGAAGGCAGAGGCTTTAACCCACTGAGCCACCCAGGCGCCCCTCTTATTATAGACTTTAATTTTCATTGGATTTATACAAAATTGTCTTCTAGGGGTTTATATTTGGCAATGACTGTAGCCATTGGTTCATAGTTCATAAAATTCTATTTGTGACTTTAGCCCTTGGCCCTTTGCAACCCCAGCTACCCTAGAATCTTTTCAAAGGCATCATGGTGCAGTAGGAAGAGACTGGACTTGGGGTTTAGAACATTCTGAATTCTAGTCCCTGTTCTGCCACTTACTTGTGGCCTGGAAAACGTTTTAGTTTTTGTTTTAAGATTTTATTTATTTGGGGGCGCCTGGGTGGCTCAGTGGGTTAAGCCGCTGCCTTCGGCTCGGGTCATGATCTCAGGGTCCTGGGATCGAGGCCCGCATCGGGCTCTCTGCTCAGCGGGGAGCCTGCTTCCCTCTCTCTCTCTCTGCCTGCCTCTCCATCTACTTGTGATTTCTCTCTGTCAAATAAATAAATTAAAAAAAAAAAAAATCTTTAAAAAGATTTTATTTATTTGGGACACCTGGGTGGCTCAGTGGGTTAAGCCTCTGCCTTCAGCTTGGGTCATGATCTCGGGGTCCTGGGATCGAGACCCGCATCAGGCTCTCTGCTCAGCAGGGAGCCTGCTTCCCCACCCCTTCTGTGCCTGCCTCTCCGCCTACTTGCGATCATGCTCTATCAAATAAGTAAATGGAATCCCCCCCCCCCCAAAAAAAAGATTTTATTTACTTGAGAGGGAGAGAGGGCGAGACTGAGCATGGGGTAAGGGCCGCAGACTGCCTGCGGAGCGTGAAGACTGGCCTCGGGCTGGATCCCAGGACTCTGAGATCACAACCTAAGCTGAGATCAACAGTCAGCCATTTACCCAGCTGAGCCACCCAGGCACCCCTGGGAAAGGTTTTTAAACCTCTGTGAACCCAAATTGCTTCACCCGTGAAGTTGACTTAACCAACTGAGCCACCCAGGCTCTCCCAGATGACTTTCTTAGAAGAAAATTTCAGGATCTGATGAAGGAGTATAAACATTGTCTATCTTAGAACATACTGCCAAGTTACCTTTCTAGCAGGTTATACCGCTTAGGGGGGCCTGGGTGGCTCAGTTGGCTGGGCGGCTGCATTCAGCTCCAGGCATGGTCTCAGAGTCCTGGGATCCAGTCCCACTCTGTGCTCCTCGGGGAGTCTACTTGGGGTTTTTCTCTCTCTCCCTCTTCTTCTGCCCTTCCCCCTGCTCGTGTTTTCTCTCTCTAAAATAAATGTAGGGCGCCTGGGTGGCTCAGTGGGTTAAGCCGCTGCCTTCGGCTCGGGTCATGATCTCAGGGTGCTGGGATCGAGTCCCGCATCGGGCTCTCTGCGCGGCGGGGAGCCTGTTTCTTCCTCTCTCTCTCTCTCTCTGCCTGCCTCTCTGCCTACTTGTGATCTCTCTCTGTCAAATAAATAAATAAATCTTTAAAAAAAAAAAAAAAAATGTAAAAATCTTAAAAAAAAAAGGGGGGGGGGTCAGTAGACATGCCAGGGAATGCTGCCTGGTGGACTGCTGGCCTGCGGGGACACAGGGACTAGATCGAAGAGACCAGGCTCGCTGTGGCAGAGGATTGGGCATGACCTGGAAAGAAAACTCTCCCTATGATGTTGGATGCCAGTTTGCAGCACAAAAGAGAAAAAGGGGGGAAACCAAACATCTGATAATGACATCGGGGTTAGCCCCTAAGAGCTGAGAGATCACTTTTTATTAGTATTAAGGGGAAAAAAATACTGTGATAGCAGCCATATAGCAGCAAGGGTGGGTCATAGGACAAGTCTTAGTATCTACGCAGCATGTAACTACTGTGGATCCCTGTTGGGAGGGGGCTTTTAGGCAGAGCCAGGCCCCTGCTCTGGGCAGTCAGCCACTGCCTCTTACTAGAGAGGGATCAATCATGGAAAGTAGGCCTGGGGCAGAAGAGGGAGTAGATGGGAAATTTGGTGTCCCAATTACAGACTCCCCTCCCCCAGCCCCTTCTTCCCGCATGCCACCCAGAATAGCCCTGGCATCTTTACTGGGTCAGGCTGCCAATTTGCACTGATCCACCACTCGGCTCTCCCAGCCCTGTCCCCCAGTCCTATTCCCAGAGCTTGCAGACGCTCCCAGCCCCAGCCTGGCCTGGTGTCCTCCTGAGACACAGAGCAGCATCCTAAAAAGAGTATCTGGGCAGATCCAGTTCCAAACGTCTTCCTAATCCAAAGGCATTTTGCTTGTCCCGAGCCTCAGGCTATTTTTCTGCCCTGTGTACACCTCGGGAGATTGTGGCCAAGTTCAAACGGGATGTGTAGATGCACCGTAGAAATAAGAGGTGATGTTACTAATTTTCCCCCTCTCTCCTGGAGTTGTCAGGGCTGCTGCTGTGCTTATGCACAGCCTCCCTACCCTCCCCCGCCCAGACCCCTGCACCTCTGCCCCCCCCGCACCCCTCCCCCCTGCCCCAGGGACCACACAGCTGCAGAGTGAGCTGGGGCTTCTACAGTTCCATCCTTCCCTGTTTTTACCCATAAAGTAGGGCCAGAGGGGACCCCTAGGTGGGGTCCAGCACTCTCTTACATGCTTGATAAAATGAACCACAAGAATGACATTGTTGGGTACTCTCTGCTGCAGAAGGCAGGCACCGTTCCCTCAGCCCCTGCACTGCTCGTTCCACTCCTCAAGGACAGGATGTCCTATCTGTGAAGTACTCCGCCTGTTTCTTCTCCTCTTCTGTCTTCTGTCTGCCTTTTGGCTTTTTTTTTTTTTTTTTTTTTTTTGCATTGCTCCTTTGTATCTCTGCCTGAAATTATCAAGTTGAATGGAGAATAAATCATCTTCCCAGCTGCTGGGGGGTTGAGCCTTTGCTGTGTGCTCTGCTAAGTGCTTGTCTTGCTTCATCTCAGCAGTTCTGTGTGACAGGGTGGGGGGTGGGGGGGTGACACAGCTGAGTCTCAGAGGTATTTGGTGACTTCGAAAGGTAACACAGCTTTAAGGGGCAGAGCCAAAGTTTGAACTCAGATAGGTCTTACTCCAAAACCTGTGTTACTTTGTTTTAATGGAAATACTTTGTGGATTTCTTTCCTATCTTGGTTTGCTTATTTGGATAATAAAAGCAATAGGCCACATTCATCAAACTGCTGAAAGGAAGAAGTCTGCTATCCTGTGAGATGGCTAGGATAGAAAGCAACGAAGTGTTCAAATGCATAACCAATCTGAAAAACAATTTGGCAATATCTAGCAAAGTTGAAAATGTACATACCCTACCATGGAACCATTGCATTCCTAGGTGTATACCCCAGGGAAACTGTTGAATATGTACTCAAAGATATCTATACAGAAATGTTCACAACAGCACTGTGTTTAAAAAAAAAAAAATCAACCTAGATGTCCATTAACAAGACAATATTATACATATACATAAATATATATGATGTTATACTGCAACCTTAAAATGGTTAATATAAGCAAAACTTTAATAATCTAATCTAGAGGTATGTGGATAAATCTAAAAGAAAAAAGTTTGTTGAGCACAAAGAAAATGCAGTATGTATATCACACGTTCAAATTTTTGCAATAGGCATACAAATACCCATGTATATTGTTTATGAATATCCACATATATAAATAACTATAAAAACATGCACTGTGTTGATTAGCACCGCAAATTCAAGAGAGTAATTAACTCTGGGGAGGGAGAGACAGGAGATTTAAAAACAGCTTACATTAAAAAAAAAAAAAAAAAAACTGCTTACACTTTATCTCTTAAAAAAAATTTGATGTAAGTATAACAAAATGTGAAACAGATGACTTGACAAAGCTGAATGTTAAGTGTACATAAATTATTTTTATACTTTTCTGAATATCTGAGATAATTAGATATAAAGTGATATATTTTCATTATAAAAAAGTTTAGATTTTGCAGAATAGCATAAAGATAATAAAAATCATCTGTAATCAAACCATCCAAAGACAATAACTATTAACATTTTGTTGGAAATGCAGACTTTTTTCTTAGCACTTACATTTAAGTCTGTAATCTATTTTGAGTTAATTTTTATAGATGATACGATCCAACTTCATTTTTCTTGCCTTTGGACATCCAGTTGTCCCAGTACGGATTGTTGAAGAGGCTGTTTGTTCCCCATTGAATGGTCTTGATAATCTTATAGAAAATCAACTGATTGTAGATATAAGGATATATTTCTAGACTCCCAATTCTAATCCATTGATTTCCATGTCTGTCCTTATGCTAGTACCACAGAGCCTTGATTACTGTAGGCTTTGTATTAAGTTCTGAAACTGGGACATGCAAACCCTCCAACTTTGTTCTTTTTGAGGATTGTTTAGGCTATTTTGGGACCCTTGCAATTCAAGCCTGATTTTTTAATCTTTTTTTTTTTTTGGACTCTTAAGAAGAAAACCGAAAAGAGCCACTCATCGTCAATGGTTTTGCATAGTCTGTGAGATCAGCCTATGAATCTGAAAGCTAAAAGAAGATTAGATTTCTTTTCTTCATTTCAGCCCTTAGTCAAACCATTTTACTGTGAGGGGCAGGGCGGGGACAGAAAAAATACAAGAGTAAAGAAATATATGGTTTCTTGGGTTATGATAGTTTTTAGTTGTCCAGCTGTATTAGAACAAAGAGAAGAGGGGCGTCTGGGTGGCTCAGTCCTTAAGCATCAGCCTTTGGCTCAGGTCATGATCCCAATATCCTTGGATCAAGCCCCTCGTGGGGCTCCCCACTCAGCTTCTCCCTCTCCCATTCCCCCTGCTTGTGTTCTTTCTCTCGCTTTCTCTCTCTGTCAAATAAATAAATAAAATCTTAAAAAAACAAAAACAAAACAAAGAGAAGAACATTCCTGTGGACTATCTGCAGAACCTCCTGCCTACTTTGAATGATACTTAATTCTTCGTATCATTTCCCCCATTTCAAAAGAAACCCACTCTAATATAGCCTCTTCCCCCACAGCAACAACAGCCAAATGAAGAAGCGTCCAACGTCCGCAGTGGGCTACAAGAGGCCTATCAGCCAGTATGCTCGGGTTGCTATGGCAATGGGGTCCCACCCCAGGTACAGGGTAAGAAGCTGGGAAATAGAAGGGAGGGAAGGAGAGGGAGCCCAAGGGAGGTGATGCTCATAATCTCTGCTTGCTCTGCCTACCTCACCACCTCTGCTATCCCCAATATCAACGAAGTGCCGAAGAGATGGAACCTTCAGGGCCGCTGCTCACGTCTGCTCTGATGTTCCCACCACAGGCTGAAAACATCATGTTCCTGGAGCTGGATGTGTCCCCCCCAGCTGTCTTTGAGATGGAATTCTCTCATGACCAAGAACAAGATCCCCGCGCGCTACACATGGAGAGGCTCATGCGCTTGGACAGCTTTCTGGAAAGACCTTCCACATCTAAAGTTCGAAAGTCCAGGTCCTGGTCAGTACCCCTGTGCTCAGAGTGGGCAGGGGACTTAGGAGGCACAGAGACCACAGAGGCTGGATGAGGCTGAGGAGGGTTTTGGTTGTACCTGCCAGGCATTAAGGGTGGAGGGAAGGGATAACTGGGGTCTTCGGGGAAGAGTTCCCACAGCAACAGAATGAGGCAAAGGCCAGTCCTCACTTCTCGGTTTCCTGCTGTTTCTCAGCCTCCCCATTCTCACACCTCATCCCTCCCCTCTGCAGGTGCCAGACTCCTCAGCGGCCTCCAGCCTCTACCCCACAGGCCTCACTGGCCTCCGCTGCTCTGCGCCCCACAACAGTGCTAGACCATGAGTGACAACCTTCCGTCAGGCTGCCCGGCCAAGAGCCTCCTGGGACGGGGAGCCAACCCTGGATCGTCTCACCTGACACTCAGTGTGCGTGCGTGTGTGTGCATGTGCGTGTGCGTATGTGTGAGGGGGCGAGACCCTGGCAGACCGCGCGTCGGCCCGCTCTTCTCAGCCTCCTTTATTTAATTAATGTTATTTATTTGTGGAGTTCGGTTTTGGGGGAGATGCCCTCGCCTGAGCCTGCGGTGGTCACTACAGAGCCTCCTTTCCTTCTGACTTTAGAACCCCCCACCCCCGTGTCAGACCTCAAGCTCCTCTCTGTCAGCTGCTCCCAGAAGGGAAGGTAGCCAGGGCCTGAGGAGAGAGCACTCTTTCTACCTGTCTCACTCCATCATCCATCTCCTCCAGCTGACCGTGAGCAGTTCCTAAGCACTTTCTGGGACTAGAAAAACGCTCGATGTCCACAAAGGACCAGAGATGTCCCGACAGCGTTGGGCCTGTGCTCCCAGCGAACAGAGGCCTGCACTTCCCTCTCCGGACCTCAGATAACCTCTTTCGGCCTCTTGGGCTCCTTTTCAAGGACTTACATGACCTCACCGACACAGCCCATGCTCTTCGGCTTCGGCAAAAACTCATGGCTTACCCAGCTCTGCTTCCTGGCCACTGTCCCAACCTCTGGATGGGAATTGTGAACCGACCGGTGGAGGCCCCCCTTCAGGACCTGCAGAAAACGAAACCGTAATGGAGACAACACGGACAGTCATCAAAGGAAGTCCTGTCTCTGAGTCCCTTCGTTTCTGTCCCCACGGAGAAATAACTTGGGTCAAGTGATCAAGCCAACTCCCCGTTTTTTGAGATGCTGCTCCTTCCTGCTGTGGTCCTTTTCCTCTGCAGCTGCCTGGAGCCCAGTTCAGGGTGGCAGGAATCAATGTCATTCTCCCTCTGGCTACACAAAGGTACCGGAATCTGTTGCTTCCCCCTTCACGTAGCACAGGAGACAGAGACCCAGGCCCGATCTGCGAGCTTTGCCAATTAACGCCAGTTTCTGTATCCCGTTTGTCAAGCACTGTTTTGTTGAAAACGGATCCTTTCTTCAGCGTTGTGCAAATTAGTCCCTAGGGAAATGCTCCCCACTTCCTTTTGTGACATCTGAAAATGTTTCCAGTTATCTCAAGTAGTAAGTAAGTTTTGACCAAAAAAAAAAAAAAAGATAGAAAGATTAATTTTCATTGATTTACTTTGTAAGTGTATATTTTGGTAGAGGAATAAACAGGCAATCACGAAAGAAACAAGTGATTTAAGATCTCAAAATGCCCTCATAGTGGGAATCTCTGGTTCCCAGAAATAAAAGGATTTTAGTCATTGGGACAGAAGCATGAAACTGACAGAGATGCTTGCATTTGGTGGGGCAGGAATGGGGGCTGATTACCTGGGTCTTCTCTTGTTCCATCAGGAAGTGAACCCTTCTTGCACAGTTCAAGTTCTGCTCTAGGGACCAAGCTATGGTTTGGTTTCCTTCACTGATGCTGTCATTTCTGCCATAGAAAATGACAGAAATGACAACAACTAGATGGTTGGACAACTCAATTGCCATTTGCTCCCGTCCTTCAGGGGAACACCATTCTTCATCAGAGCGCAAGAGATTATTTGAGACTCAGGATTCGGATCAGAGGTTTGACTATGTCTGGGACAGGAATTATGTGTAGAAATCCCCCAGGCGGCCTGGGCACCAAGGGACGTCATGCCTACACTAAACAGCCTCTCCCGCTGACCTTTCCTATTTGTGGATGAAACAGCACGTGTCACCCCCATTCATCACTTGGACACATCGACTCTGCGTCATCTGGTCACTTGACCCTCACAGTCTTAGAGCACAAAATACCCAGTTTCACCACCACCACCCCCCCCCAGTCCGAGGGCTGGGCCCGAGGTGTGTCGAAGGAGGAGCTCCTGCCTGTGGCTTTGGTACGTGTGTGTGTGCGTGTTCTTGTGTGTGTGTGTGTGTGTGTTTACCTCCGCTCTACACTTGGGGGACACTCAACACTCAGTGTAAGATATGCTGGGAACAGGACCACCGGGGTGGTTGGATCTCAGTCTCTCTGTCTCTCTCCTTTCCCTTTTGATGTATCGAACATTTGATTGACAAAGTGAAGGCCTTGATGAGGACCATATTTCTGTGTCTGTTGCTATGGTCTTTATTTAGGACAACAGTTAATGCAGTGGCCCATTCTTGTCACTCTATACATATGACTATACGGGGACGTATGTAATATATAAATATATATAAAAAAACATTACCCTCTGGCTCCTTGGCTTCAGATGAGGCCTCTCTGTTGAGCTGAAACGCACCTGCAGCTTGGTGCTGCCGGCAGCCTGCTGCCCAGCCCTGTCCAAATTAACACAGTCGATAATAAAGGAATGAGTATCGTCACAGAATTGGTTGCCTGCCTTCTCTTCCCTTTTTACTTCTTTATACTTGCTTATGCACTTTCTCCTTTCTCTCTCTTCCTTGTTTTTCCAAGAGGGCTTGGGGAGTTTTCAGATCTCAGCTGCAGCTATCAGGACCTTGGGGAAGAATGGGCAGCTTAAAGGGGACTCATGTGCCCAACAAGGCCTGGAGGAAGGTCCCAGCTCTAGCCTGAAGTCTGTGTGAGAGCCATGGCAATGGCTGTTCGTGTTCCGGGTGAACAGTCCTGATCCCGTTCATTCTGAGCTGTTAGCAGGTGTCTGAACAGCCTGGATGTCCAGATTAGCTTGTCGATCACCATGTGACAGCTTTGCCCCTCCATTGATCAGTCAGGAGAGATGAAAGCGGGTAGTAATGTGTGTAAAGCACATAGATGTGGCTGGCACATCGTGGGCATGGAATTAAAATGGTTTAAAAGACTAATATCCCGGGGCACCTGGGTGGCTCAGTGGGTTAAAGCCTCTGCCTTCGGCTCAGGTCATGATCCCAGGTTCCTGGGATCAAGCCCCACATCAGGCTCTCTGCTCCTCAGGGAGCCTGCTTCCTCCTCTCTCTCTGCCTGCCTCTCTGCCTACTTGTGATCTCTGTCTGTCAAATAAATAAATAAAATATTTAAAAAAAAAAAAAGACTAATATCCCTAAATAAATAAAAAATCTTTGAAAAAAAAAAAACCTAATATCCCGTTCGGCTCTCTTCCCGGGGCTTCTTTCCCTCCCTCCATCTGGGTTCTGGCTGTTGGTTTCCTGGAGCATGGAGGCCTTATGGGAAATGAAAAGTCATTGCTGCTAACAAACAAACACAAAGCCCCTACCTCCGGGGAGGAGAAGGCCCTCGGGGAGCACTGTGGTTGACCAGTTGGTCAACCTTCCCCTTGAAGGGCTCCTTGCCCACCTGCCCTGTTCCAGCCTGGAGTGTCAGGGCTGGAATGGCTCTGCTGCTGGAGTTCTGCCAGGTGCTGGGTTAGGTCCTTCACCCCCGTGCACGCTCACTTCAGCCTCCCCCATGGAAGGTATTGTCGCTGATTCACAGATGGAATTTAGGAAAACGAACTAACTTGGCTCAAGACATGTGGGTAGTGACGAGGCTGGATTTCCACACTCTAAAGCCCATGTTTTGTTTTGTTTTTCCCTTCTGTGCCACCCCTCAAGCTCAGCTGTTCCTCAGGAAAATAATAGGTACCCTGTGTGTTTTATAAGTAGCGAAGGCCAGGGATAGAAGGGGAGTGGTCAGAATTAAAACCAAATCTTCAGAACCTGAACGTAGAGGTCCTCTTTTAAAACCACTTGTTTTGGGGCACCTGCATGGCTCAGAGGGTCGGGCCTCTGCCTTTGACTCTGGGCTGGGGTCATGGTTCCGGGGTCCTGGGATCGAGCCCTGCATCAGGCTCTCTGTTCGGCGGGGAGCCTGCTTCCCACTGTCTCTCTGCCTGCCTCTTTGCCTACTTGTGATTTCTCTCTCTCTGTCAAATAAATAAAATCCTTGAAAAAGAAAGAGAAGGAAAGAAAAAGAAGAAGAAGAAAAAAAACACTCGCTTTCTCCTGTTAGCAGTCAGGGGTCACCTGTATGACTGACACAGGTGGTTTTCTAGAGCTTCACAAAAAAGCCAGAGGGTAGAAACTCTCCCTTGGCCCCGGGATCTTTGACTAACTGTTTGTTGATAAAGAAGCCGCCATGTTTCACCTCCTCCTCCAAGACTGAGCCCCTGATCTCCAGAGGCCGGGATGTGTGTTAGTGGAAACTCTTGGGCATACTAAAGATTCATTTAAAATGGCCTGAATGAAATAAGGACACAGAAAAGTGTGCCGTGGACCCCAAGGGCAAGGACAGAACCAGTGCTCAGGAATAATCGAGTCCCGGGGACTCAAATGCCACAAAGACCCTCTCTAGTTCACCCAACTTCTTCCTTGTGGGGTTCGAGCTCTTTCCTCGGCTACTCCAGTTCGTGACGTAGAATATACATCTGCCAGCAGCAGCTCTCTGTTGACACAATCCAGTCACCCAGAGAGACTTAGAATCTCACTCCCAGTGCCAGATTCATGAGAATGTGATTCCAGTTCAGTGGTTAGGGTCAGGCGGGTGGAAACACGATATCTGACCAAGACCTCCGAAAGTTCTGTGGCTGTAACCATGCGTATGGAGGGGGAGTGGAAATAAAGATTGTCTCAAAGAAGATGCTGGGGGTAGTTCTGGGGATGGAGTGTGGTCTGCACAGCTGTCTGTGACTGTGAGCCATCCATGACGTGTGCATCCGTCACCCATGATGGCTTAAGAAAGTTTGCTCTGGGGCGCCTGGATGGCTCAGTGGGTTAAGCCTCTGCCTTCTGCTCAGGTCATGATCCCAGAGTCCAGGGATGGAGCCTGCATCAGGCTCTGCTCAGCAGGGAGCCTGCTTCCCCCTCTCTCTCTGCCTGCCTATCTGCCTGCTGGTGATCTCTGACTGTCAAATAAATAAAATCTTCGGAATAAAAAAAGAAAGAAAGCAAGTTTGCTCTGGGGCACCTGGGTGGCTCTGTTGGTTAAGCAGTGGCCTTTGGTTCCATTCCTGATCCTGGAGTCCCAGGATCGAGTCCCACTTCCAACTCCCAGCTCAGTGGGGAGTCTGCTTCTCCCTCTGACCTTCTCCCCTCTCATGCTCACTCTTACTCTCTTTCAAAAAAATAAATAAAATCTTGGGAAAAAAAAAAAAAAAAAAAAGGAAAGAAAGTTTGCTCTGCAGCCAGCCATCCTATTATTCTGGCTATTTTTCTTAGGACATGGTCCAAGGCTCACCTGCATCACAATTAACACCCTCAGAGATTCTTTCTACTCCATTAGGTCAAGTACAGATGCATGGGGTAGACCCTATAGGTTGTCTTTCCAATATCCATTCTTCCCTTCTTCCTTATTCATAAAAATTGCTCAAAGAGATGAGCATAGGGCGCCTGGGTGTTTCAGTTTGTTAACCAGCTGCCTTAGGCTTGGGTCATGATCCCAGAGTGCTGGGATCAGTCCCGTAGCCATTGGGGCTCTTCCCTCAGCCGGGAGCCTACTTCTCCCTCCCCCTCTGTCTGCTACTCCCTCTGCTTATGCTCTCTCTCTGTTAAATAAAATCTTAAAAAAAAAAAAAAAAAAAAAAAAGGAGAACAGTGTATCCAACTAAAAATATTCATATTGCTAGACTCTCCTGCAGCAATGTAACATGGTTTTGGCTAAGCAGACATAAATGGAAGTTGGTTACGAATTTGTGGAAATGTTTTTCCTCTTCCCCTTCTTCTTCCTTCCTAAAAATCACATGCACCCCCCTGGAAATGCATTCTCTCATTGAACAACCATTTACCGAGCACCTGTTACCCACATATTCATTCTAGGCGTTGTGCTGGGAATACAGCAGTGAACAGAATAAAGAGAAGCCCCTGCCCTCCCCACCCCCTACCCCTGTCTGGTAATTACACTATAGGGTAGGGAGAAAAAGACATTGAACAAGGAAAACACATTGCATGTCAGATGGTGATAGTGTTGTTGGGAAAAATAAAGCCCAGAAGGGAGACGTGGTGGGGGGAGGGGGTTCCTGGGTGGCTCAGTTGTTGGGCGTCTGCCTTGGGCTCAGGTCATGATCTCAGGGTTCTGGGATCAATCTCCCTGTCGGGCTGTCTGCTCAGTGGGAGGCCTGCTTCTCCCTCTGCCGCTCCCCCTGCTTGTGTTCTATCTTTCCCTGTCTTTCTCTGTCTAACAAATAAATAAAACCTTTATCACCAAAAAAAAAAAAAGGGACACCAGCCTGGGTCGGTTCACATCTGGTTTGATGATGGTGGCAGACGGGGCACCTGGCTGGCTCAGTCGCTGGAGTGGAGCATGTGACGCTTGATCCCGGGGTTCTAAACCCAAGCCCCACTCTGGGTGTAGAGATTACTTAAAAATAAAATCTTTAAAAAAAAGAATAATAATGGTGGCAGACAAATCCCTACAGGTTTAAACCAGTATTAGGGGGGATTTGCCAGGAATTTGCATGTGAAACGAACACCTCCAGGTGATCTCCGTGAATTCGCACTGAAGGGTGAGAATCTCCTTAAACCATTTGCAATTCCAAGTCACGCTCCCAGAGGACCTGCCTTTCAACCTGCCAGCGGAAGCGGGGTGGGGGGGTTATGTAGACACCAGGAACACACTCAAAGATGGTAGAGGAGGAAGACTTAAGTCCCTCAAGGACCCTCAGAGCCCCTGGAGCTCCTGTACTCAGTCATGCCTCATTTTTTCTTCACAATGGGACAGAGGGAGAGGTAAGGTGCTATCCCCTTTGGGCTAGAAAAACCAACGTGACTATTTGCTCACATCCAAATCTCCCACGTGCCAATAAGCAAAAGTAGACCCAGAAATGGAAAGTGATTTCCCAAAGTCAAACAAATGGTCAGCAGGTGAGATGGACTTGGAAGGCATAAAGATTTACTCATCTAACTCACTGTTTATATTTTCTGTTGTGTGTGGATTTTATTTTTATTTTTTAAATAATTTGAAACTCGGGTGCCTGCGTGGCTCAGTGGGTTAAAGCCTCTGCCTTCAGCTCAGGTCATGATCTCAGGGTCCTGGGATGGAGGCCCGCATTGGGCTCTCTGCTCTCAGGGAGCCTGCTTCCTCCTCTCTCTGCCTGCCTCTCTGCCTACTTGTGATCTCTGTCTGTCAAATAAATAAATAAAATCTTTAAAAAATAACAATAAATAAATAAATAAATAGAAACTCACAGAATTTCTTGCAAGAATTTTACTAAGAACACCCATAGACTCTTTTTTGTTTGTTTATATTAAAATTTTTTTTTTTTTTTTTTTTTTTTTTTTTTTTTTTTTTTTTTTAGTTTCGGTAGTCCTCCGTGTCTAGTGTAAGGCCCGACTCGTGGCTCGAACTCATGAACCAAGACTTGAGTGGAGATCAAGAGTCCATTGCTCAACCGATAGAGCCACCCATGTGCTCCTTTAAGATTTTATTTTTAGGGTCCCGTGGGTGGTTCAGTTGGTTAAGCGGCTGCCTTCGGCTCAGGTCATGATCCCAGTGTCCTGGAATAGAGTCCCACATCCTGCTCCTTGCTCGGCAGGGAGCCTGCTTCTCTCTCTGTCTCTGCCTGCTTCTCTGTCTGCCTGTGCTCCCTCTCTCTCTGACAAATAAATAAATAAAATCTGAAAAAAATATATATATATATTTTATTTTTAAATAACCTCTACACCCAACAGGGGACTTGAACTCACAACTCTGAGATCAGGAGTCACAGGATCCACCGACTGAGCCAGCCAGCACCCCGCCACTTTACTCCATTCTTGACTTTTGCACCCTTAACATGTTCCAGTCTTTTAGTCCAGTTAATTTGTGGGCTGTCCCTCAATTAAGGATTGATGTTTCCTCCTAATTAGATCCAGGTGATGCACAGACTCGGACGCTGTGGCCTTCTCACTGTACGCCATTAGGTGACAGGTAATGACATTGTGTTATCCTATTACCAGTGACTTGGATCATTTATTTAGGCGGTGTCTACCAGGCTTCTCTATTATAAAGTAGTTCTTCCTTAACCTTTCGTAATGAATAGTATTTTGTCAGGAGAGACTGAGAACTATGTAAATTTCCCACTACTTCTTCTTCTTCTTCTTCTTTTGAAGATTTTACTGGGATGCCTGGGTGGCTCAGTTGGTTAAGCAGCTGCCTTTGGCTCAGGTCATGATCCCAGGGTCCTGGGACTGAGCCCCACATTGGGCTCCCTGCTTGGTGGGAAGCCAGCTTGTCCCTCTGCCTCTTCCCCCATGCGTGCTCTCTTTTACTCTCTTTGTCAAAAAAATTAATAAAATCTTTTTTAAAAAGATTTTATTGGGGCACCTGGGTGACTCAGTGGGTTAAACCTCTGCCTTCAGCTCAGGTCATGACCCAGGGTCCTGGGATCAAGCTCCAAAGGGGGAGGGGAGGGGCTCTCTGCTCAGCGGGGAGCCTGCTTCCTCCTCTCTCTTTGCCTGCCTCTCTGCCTACTTGTGATCTGTCTCTGTCAAATATATAAATAATTTTTTTTAAGATTTTATTTATTTATTTGACAGAAGGAGAGAGTGCAAGCAGGCAGAACATCAGGGAGAACCAGGCTCTCCTTTGAGCAAGGAGCATAACGCAGAACTCGATCCCAGGACCCTGGCATCAGGACCCTAGCCAAAGGCAGAGGATTATTGACGGAGCCACCCAGGTGCCCCCATTCCTCCACTGTCGACCCAGCATCTCAGGGTTGGTTTTGGTGTTCCCGTTTTTCATATTTATAATTCCTTTCCCTGACAGATGAGACATCTGGTTCCCATTAACCCCAGCGGATTTACTTATTTGCCAGATTCCCTTGCATGTGGCCAATTTCTTGACTCTCTTGGCGCTGCCACCATGCTCAATTGCCCTCCAGTACCGACCTTGGCCAGGCCCTGCTCTGCAGCCACACCTGATGGCTTTTTAAACTGAATCCCTGAGGAAAGGAGAAAATTAAAGAGGGACAAGGGGAGAGACGCATTATTTTTGAAGCAGGAACCCCCCCAATTCTATATTCCTTTCCATGTGCCACAACAAATTTCGAAAAGTACGAGAAGACAAGAAAAAAACAAGGATGTAAACTGTCCCTACTCTAGGAGTTTACAAATAGAATAGGTGTAAATATTAAGAGCAAAAATTCAGGGCACCTCCGTGGCTTAGTTGGCTCAGTGCCTACCTTTGGCTCAGGTGCTCTCTCTCTCTCTCTCTCTCTCTTTCCCTCTCAAATAAGTAAAATCTTTAAAAAAAAAAAAAGGGGGGGGCTGGGTGGCTCAGTGGGGTAAAGCCTCTGCCTTCGGCTCTGGTCATGATCCCAGGGTCCTGGGATCAAGCCCCACATCTGGCTCTCTGCTCAGCAGGGAGCCTGCTTCCCTTCCTCTCTCTGCCTGCCTCTCTGCCTACCTGAGATCTCTGTCTGTCTCTGTCAAATAAATAAATAAAATCTTTAAAAATAAATAAATAAATAAATAAATAGAGCGGAGAGCCAGCATACTCATCACCCGTGCTGATGCCCAATGTGCACACTGTGGCTTCCACCTGGCACTTGTCCCCATTGGTGAGGTAGTGGTATTTGGGACCTTCCTCCACATGCTCCTAGGCAAGTCAGTCAACATCCTTGGCTTCAGGATCCTCATAGAAAAGGTCAAACTGATGACCTTTCCCTGCCCCACCCCCTCACCAACAGCTACTGATAAGAGACACCAGAATTTTATAAACAATTAAGAACCCTATGTTAGGGGTGCCTGGGTGGCTCAGTGGGTTAAAGCCTCTGCCTTCGGCTCAGGTCATGATCTCAGGGTCTTGGAATGGAGCCCTGCATCGGGCGCCCTGCTCATTGGGGAGCCTGCTTCCCCCTCTCTGCCTGCCTTTCTGCCTACTTGTGATCTCTGCCTGTCAAATTAAAAAACAAAAAAAGAACCCTATGTTATCATTATGGTTGTTGTATCACTTAGGATGTAAGATCAGCTGCCTATTGGCAATCTACAACAATTGGGGCTTAAACAAGGTACAAACTTTATTACTCGCTCACGTAGTATTATGGGTCTAAGTGGACCAAGGCTCCTTTGGGGACTGATAGGGCTGTTCCGTGGAAGTAGAGACCAAGACCCCTTGCATATTGTTGGTGAACATCTTCAGAGTGTTGAAGAAGTAGAGGACACACCCTATTCCTTTATGGGAACCTGGAATTTGCATACTCCTATTGGTTAGAACTTTGCCCCATCTCCTTTCAAAGTGGAAACCTGTGTTTTTCTTCTAAGTGGCGAATTATCGGGGATTTTATTATAGTATTATTGCATGTATTAGCCCTTTACCTGTTCATGGGGTATGCCCTTTATTCTTTTTTTAAGATCTTATTCTTATTTTTCTTTTTTAAAGATATCATTTATTTATTTGACAGAGAGAGATCACAAGTAAGCAGAGAGGCAGGCAGAGAGAGAGGGGGAAGCAGGCTCACTGCTGAGTGGAGAGCCCAATGTGGGACTCGATCCCAGGACCCTGAGATCATGACCTGAGCCGAAGGCAGTAGCTTTACCCACTGAGCCACCTAGGCGCCCTAAGATTTTATTTTTAAGTAATCTCTACACCGAAGGTGGGGCTCGAACTCACAACCCTGAGATCAAGCGTTGTGGGCTCCACCAACTGAACTCTGCAGGAGCCCCTGCCCTGTGTTCTCTGGGCTTTTCTTTCTTTCTTTCTTTCTTTTTTTAAGATTTTATTTATGTATTTGACAGACAGATCACAAGTAGGCAGAGAGGCAGGCGGAGAGAGGGAGGAGGAAGCAGGCTCCCCGCTGGGTGGAGAGACCAATGTGGGGCTTGATTCCAGGACCCTGGGATCATGACCTGAGTGGAAGGCAGAGGCTTTAGCCCACTGAGCCATCCAGCCACCCCTCTTTGGGCTTTTCATTATGGCCTCAGCAAAGTCCAGATGTGTCTATGCCAGGAACAGTAGAGACAAAGTCTGGGGGATTTGGACCTTACACAATTTTGGGGAGTGGGAAGAGAGCACTTATTAAGAAAAAGAAAAGGTATTATGAAACAAAATTAGACATCAGAGTGAATATTTGTTTAGAATAAGAAAATAAATCACAACATATTACAGAGTTTAAGGGCTAACAAATAGGGGCGCCTGGGTCCTGGGGTCAAGTCGTTGGGCTCTCTGCTCAGCAGGGAGCCTGCTTCCCTTCCTCTCTCTCTGCCTACTTGTGATCTCTGTCTGTCAAATAAATAAATAAAATCTTTTAAAAAAGCTAACAAATAGCACATTGCAAAATTCAGAAAAATAATACAAAACTGGTATTTTAAGAGAATTCTTTTAATTTTTTTAAAAGATTTTATTTATTTATTTGACAGACAGAGATCACAAGTAGGCAGAGAGGCAGGCAGAGAGAGAGAGAGAGAGAGGGAAGCAGGCCTCCTGCGGAGCAGGGAGCCCAATGTGGGGCTCGATCCCAGGACCCTGAGATCATGACCTGAGCCGAAGGCAGCAGCCCAAACCACTGAGCCACCCAGGCGCCCCAAGAGAATTTTTTTTTTAAAGATTTCATTTATTTATTTGACAGACAGAGATCACAAGTAGGCAGAGAGGCAGGCAGACGGAGAGGAGGGAAGCAGGCTCCCTGCCGAGCAGAGAGCCCGATGCGGGACTCGATCCCATGACCCTGAGATCACGACCTGAGCCGAAGGCAGCGGCCTAACCCACTGAGCCACCCAGGCGCCCCAAAACTGGTATTTTATTTTATTTTATTTTTTTTTTTTAAGATTTTATTTATTTATTTGACAGAGAGAAATCACAAGTAGGCAGAGAGGCAGGCAGAGAGAGAGAGAGGAGGAAGCAGGCTCCCCGCTGAGCAGAGAGCCCGATGCGGGACTCGATCCCAGGACCCTGAGATCATGACCTGAGCCGAAGGCAGCGGCTTAACCCACTGAGCCACCCAGGCGCCCCAAAACTGGTATTTTAAATACATGACAGAACTCTCTAAGACTTTTTGCCCTGTATTTTTCTACAGTGCATTTTTTTTGGATACCTCTACCTTTGACAGCAATTTTGTAATGTTTTCTTCCCTAAAAATAGAAAAATAATTCAGTCTTTCTCTTACTGAAAGTTTATTTATTTTTTTTTAAAATATTTTATTTATTTATTTGACAGAGATTACAAGTAGGCAGAGAGGCAGGCAGAGAGAGAGAAAGGAGGGAGCAGGCTCCCTGCTGAGCAGAGAGCCAGACTCTCGGGGCTCGATCCCAAGACCCTGGGATCATGACCTGAGCCGAAGGCAGAGGCTTTAACCCACTGAGCCACCCAGGTGCCCCTTACTGAAAGTTTAGAAGTTTCTTTCTGCTTCAACTCTTTCTTGTTAATGTCATGTAAATCCTTAGAACTATGGTTAAATTTGGGAAAACCTCCGGGTGCTTGGTTGTCTCATTTGGTTGGGTAGCTGCCTTTGGCTCAAGTCATGATCCCAGGGTCCAGGGATCAATTCCCACATTGGGCTCTCTGCTCAGCGAGAAGTCTGCTTCTCTCCCTGACCTTTCCCCTCCCATGCTCTCTCTCTCTCTTTTTTTCTAATTTTTATTTATTTTTTAAATTTCTTTTCAGTGTTCCAGAATTCATTGTTTATGCACCACACCCAGTGCTCCATGCCATACATGTCCTCCATAATACCCACCACCAGGCTCCCCCAACCTCCCACTCTCCTCCCCTCCAAAACCCTCAGATTGTTTCTGAGTCCGCAGTCTCTCATGGTTCATCTCCCCCTCCAATTTCCCCCAGCTCCCTTCTCCTCTCCATCTCCCCATGTCCTCCATGTTATTCCTTATCCTCCGCAAATAATCGAAAGCATATGATAATTGACTCTCTCTGCTCGACTTATTTCACTCAGCTCTCATGCTCTATCTTTCTTTCATTCTCTCTCTCTCTATCTCAAATACATACATAAATAAAATCTTTATAAAAAAAACAAAAATAGGGGCACTTAGGTGGCTCAGTCACTTAAGCGACTGCCTTCAACTCAGGTCATGATCCTGGAGTCCTGAGATTAAGGCCCACATGGGGCTTCCAGCTCCATGGGAAGTCTGCTTCTCCCTCTGACCTCTCCTCTCATGCTCTCTCTTTCTCTCTCAAATAAATAAATAAAATCTTTTTTTTTTTAAAGATTTTATTTATTTATTTGAGAGACAGAGAGAGAATATGAGAGGGGGGAGGGTCAGAGGGAGAAGCAGACTCCTTGCCAAGCAGGGAGCCCAATGCGGGACCCGATCCCGGGACTCCAGGATCATGACCCGAGCGGAAGGCAGTCGCTCAACCAACTGAGCCACCCAGGTACCCTAAAATCTTTTTAAAAAATAAATAAAAATTAAAAATTAAAAAAAAAAACAAATTTGGGGAATCCTCTAACAAATTTTTTTTCATCTCTGAGCTATAAGATTTCAGGACATTCCAAGTTGTGTGTGCCCAATAACTAAACTTAAACACTGTTTGAAATAATAATGCTTATTAACCAGTTTGTTGGCAATGTTCTAATTGTGATGGTTTCATATGAATTTTTTTTAAAGATTTTTATTTATTTATTTGACAGAGATCACAAGTAGGCAGAGAGGCAGGCAAAGAGAGAGGAGGAAGCAGGCTCCCTGCTGAGAAGAGCGCTGAATGCAGAACTCCATCCCAGGACCCTGAGATCATGACCTGAGCTGAAGGCAGAGGCTTAACCCCCTGAGCCACCCAGGCTCCCCTAAATTTTTGGTATTATTTTCGCATGTCAGTATCTGCAGGGATGCAGAAAACATAAACACAAATGTACTAACTCTTTTATTATGGCCACAAGATTGTGCCTGTAAACACAAGAATCCTGATAAATTCTCTTATGCACAATATCCATCAAAAAAAAAAAAGAAATTTTGCTTATGGTTATTATTATTTTTTCTGATGGTATACTTTTTTTTTTATTAGTTTCAGGGGTAGAATTTAGTGATTCACCAGTTGCATTCAAAACCCAGTGCTCATTACATCACATGCCCACCTTAATGCCCAACCCCCAGTTACCACCCCCCCACCTCCCCTCCAGCAACCCTCAGTTTGTTCTCTATAGTTAAGTCTCTTATGGTTTGCCTCCCTCTGTTTTCATCTTTTTTTTTTTTAAATTTTGGTTATTATTTTTTTTAAGATTTTATTTATTTACTAGAGAGAGCGCAGCAGGTAGAACAGCAGGCAGAGGGAGAGGGAAAAGCAGGCTCCCTGCTGAGCAGAGACACCCCCACCCCCACCCCCACCCCTGCCCAGGGACCTCCCAGGGATCATGACCTGAGCAGGAAGGCATATGCTTAGCTGACTGAGCCATCCAGGCACCTGTATCTTGTGGTCATATACACTGTGTCATGTACATTCCTAACAGGAGGGTATTTCCAAGTTGATCAGGCATTGCAGAGAACCGAACAGTCCAGTTCCACTGTTTTGCACATCTGGTAGCTGGAAGAGATTTCTGCAGACTAGCTTTGGGCTCTGTAAATGTCAGTATCGTCTCTCCTTCACTATCTCCGGTGCCAGGCACTGCACGACTCTTCATTACCCATTAATAATGTCTGGCCTTGCACCCTTGCATTTTGCTACCAGATGAGTTGGCCGAGTGGATGAGGGCCATATTCCTGGCAGCCATTCCCGCACTAGGCCGGCTAGCAATAATATAGCTATACGTGCAAGTGACTGTGAACCACATAAATATATCCCACTAAACCAAACTAAATCTGTCTCCAACTCAACTTCTCTTTAGAATTCAAAAATGTCTGCAGCCATGCCATGAAGGTATGAAGGAAGTGGGAGTAGAAAGAGACAGTGGTTTTAAGTAACTCCAGTTAAAATATCTTTTTTTTCCCCTTTTTTAAAGATTTTATTTTATTTTTTTTTTATTTTTTTTTTTTTTTTAAAGATTTTATTTACTTATTTGACAGAGAGAGATCACAAGCAGGCAGAGAGGCAGGCAGAGAGAGAGAGGGAAGCAGGCTCCCTGCCGAGCAGAGAGCCCGATGCGGGACTCGATCCCAGGACCCTGGGATCACGACCCGAGCCGAAGGCAGCGGCTTAACCCACTGAGCCACCCAGGCGCCCCTAAAGATTTTATTTATTGAGGGGCACCTGGGTGGCTCAGTGGGTTAAAGCCTCTGCCTTTGGCTCAGGTCATGATCCCAGGATCACAATCCCAGGGTCCTGGGATGGAGCCCTGCATCATCTGGCTCTCTGCTCAGCAGGGAGCCTGCTTCCCTTCCTCTCTCACTGCCTGCCTCTCTGCCTACTTGTGATCTCTGTCAAATAAATAAATAAAATATTTTTTAAGAAAAGATTTTTTTTATTGAGAGAGAGAGAGAGAGCAAGAGAGAATACAAGCAGGGGAGGGGCAGAGGACAAGGGAGAAGCAGACTCCCTGCTGAGCACGGGCTACATCTCAGGACCCCAAGATCATAACCTGAGTCTGAAGCCCACTCAGGTGCCCCTGAAATATCTTATAGAATTTTGTAAGGAACATATGACCATATAAATACATCGTTAAGGCTCCTCACTGGGCCCTGCAAGCAGGGGTATCCTAGGGACTAAGCTTCAGTAGCTTTGGAGTAAATTTACCTTAGTCCCTGCAGCCATTGGGCAGAGCTTTCAAGGCAAAGCAATTCAAGTTAGAAGCCAACCTCAAATTCCCCCTTGGCAACTTAGCTCTGGTTTTTCTGCTGTCTCTTCCATAGCACTTCACCCCCCACCCCCCAACCTCCATCCCAAAGGCTGCTCTCCTTCTGATAAAGAAAACATAAATAGGCAAGTATCTCCATAGAAAAAACTTTCCCTCCCTTCCTTACTTTTTTTTTTTTTTTTTTTTTAAGATTTTATTTATTTGTCAGAGACAGGGAGAGGCAGAAAGAGAGCACAAGCATGGGGAGCAGCAGGCAGAGGGAGAAGTGGGCTCCCCACTGAGCCAGGAGCCCCAAGCCTGACTGGATCCCAGGACCCTGGGATCATGACCAGAGCTCAAGGCAGAGCTTAACCAACTGAGCCACTCAGGTGACACCCCCCCACCCCCGTGAGACTGTTTTTTTTTTAAGTTTATTTATTTATTTATTTATTTAGTAATCTCTACACCCAATCTGGGTCTCAAACTCATGCCCCTGAGACCAAGAGTTGCAGGCTCTTCTAACTGAGCCAGCCAGGTACACCAGAAACTAGTTTTTTTTTTTTTTTTTTTTTTAGATTTTATTTATTTATTTATTTATTTGACAGGCAGAGATCACAAGCAGGCAGAGAGGCAGGCAGAGAGAGAGAGAGAGAGAGAGAGAGAGAGAAGCAGGCTCCCCGCTGAGCAGAGAACTGGATGCAGGACTCGATTCCAGGACCCAGAGATCATGACCGAAGCCGAAGACAGTGGCCCAACCCACTGAGCCACCCAGGCACCCCAGAAACTAGTTTTTAATTATGAGATCAATATCTCCCAAGTCGGAAATGTAGAAATAAAGAAACATACACGTACATGCACACATATACACAGGAATTAAGCAATATTTAGAGAAATAATTTTAATGTTTTGATCTATGTATTTGGGGACTATTGAGAATGGGTAGCTAAGAGCTGCCCACCCCGTTCTGGGGCTGTGCCTAGCTCACAAGCTGCATTCATGGAAGGAGGAGCTGCTGGGGGGGGGGGGGGGAGTGGCGCTGTGGTTGGGGAGAGAGGTGCGCATGCGCAGGCACTCCTGTGCCCCTACGCAGGTTTAGAGACCTGGGCTACACATCTGGTACCATGTGGAATGTGTGTTCTGTTTGGCTAGCACTCTTCTCTCCATGATGCCCTTTAAACACATGCTTCCTCACTCAGCCATCTGCTTGGTCTCTCTCCAAAGGGGAGGATGAACGATTTCTAGCTCTACATAGTCACACACAAATGTTCATTCTTGATGCCGGTCTGTGTGACCTCCCTTTCCTGAGCTAGTGCCGACCCTGGAACGTAGACGATCAAATAACATCTTTCTTTAAAAATAGGCATAAAGTCTGATGACACAATTAGGCGGCCCCCACAGATAGGAATCTAAGAGCATAGAACTTCTTCCATTCCTACCTCATTGCTTCCTTGCTTCCTTCCTTCCCCTCCTCTCTTTTTCTCTCTCTCCATTTCTCTCTCTCTCTCCCATCAGTGGCCCACAGGGGATAAATTGTGATTTCAAAACAAAACAAAAATAAATTAAAAAAGAAAAAGAAAACAGATTTTTTTTTCTTATTTTTGAGAAAGAATGCTAATACATTTTACTTACGTAAATTTGTAATCAGGAACTGAGAACATAGAACTAATAGTTAAATATATATTTTTAAAAAGCCTACGAAAGTTCTGTTCCTTGGCTGCTTTTGTATTTGCCTGGTTAAGAGACGTTATTAGAGAGAGAAATGGATTTGCAGGAAAGAGAAAAAAAGAAAGGTGCAAGAGAGCTCTCCAGGGACCTCATCCAGAAAGCCCAGGACCCGGAAAGGATGACGCCAAGGGAACAAGGGCTTCTTGGGAGGAGAGAGACAGCTCAGCAGGAAGGGGTTTGTGCTCTTGCTGCCCCCAACCCCCGGACCCCCCAGGGTCCTGGGAGCTGACCCTTGAGTCCTTTTGACTGGTGCAAGAATTTCAATGTCACCGCTGCAACAAAAAACAGGCTTTCTCCTTTTATGATTATTATTATTTAACTTTTTGAAACCTAATCCTAAAACAATAGCTTAATGCTAAAACGATGGAATTGTTTTAACAGGGAATTCTGAAAGTTTTGCTAGCATTCCAAGGAGTGACTTGTGTTTCAGATGCTTTCCCCCACACCTAAGCTTCCTCCGTGGAGCGGTTTGACAGCTCTCTTTAATCTGCGGAAGCTGCTTGACTCATCTTTGTTCTTGCAGAGATCAGGGCTGTCGTCTGCCACAGTACTGACAATTTACAGTTGTTCATGGCCCTTTCCCCTTGTCAAATTAAATCTATGTTTTGATTGCATTTTGTTCTAGCGGGATGAGATGCAGTGGAAAACGGTAATAAAACAGCTCAGCGAAAATGACTTAGAGGAATAAATTGATTTTGCCCTCAGCGCGGCAGGGAAGATTTGCTCGTCACTCCCAGCCTCTCCCAGCAACCAGAGTCCCGGGAGACCAACCAACGCCTTACACCTCCCAGGGGAATCGCAAAGCTCCCAGCCGCCCCCACTCAATTTGCTTTACAAAGGGAAAATGATTCTCAGGGAGCTGTTGGAAGCTTGCATTCTATCCGGCAAAAAGTGGGGGAGGGTGCAGTGAAATATTTCAAAAGAGAGCCAGAGAGCGAAGGGGCTTGGAGAGCCAAAAAGATTTCAGCTAACGCCCACACCTACACTCCTCCCACCTCCACAAAATCCCTGTGACCAAGTAGGCAACGGAACCCAGTTTGGGGAATGATGATGTGCAGAATTCTTCGTTTCATCAGTGAAGGATTAAAGATGATCATCATCACTTCAGAAAGGAAGGTAGCTTCATTCTTTCTCTCATTTGTTCGGTGACAATCTGCTGATCCCTACCTGGAACCAAGCAGTGCAAACCCGGTGTTCACCACTCTCTAGCTCACCCATTTGTCACCAATTCCCCAGTAACTTCCCTGCCCCCATCATGAGCCTCCTAACCAGTCTGTCTGCTCCGCCTTGCTGTCCCCTCCCCTCCTGCCCTTTCCCCATAGCAAACAAGTTCTATTCAAAATGCAAAAAGATGGGCGCCTGGGTGGCTCAGAGAGTTGAGCCTCTGCCTCCATCTCAGGTCATGGTTTCAGAGTCTTGGGATCAAGCCCTGCATTGGGCTCCCTGCTCAGCTGGGAGACTGCTTCCCTCTCTGCCTGCCTCTGCCTACTTGTGATCTCTCTCTCTCTGTGTCAAATAAATAAATAAAATCTTAAAAAAAAATAAAATGCAAAAGGAGTTCATACTAGCACTCTGCTTCAAAGTCTCCAATGGCTTTCTTTATGTTGCATTTCAAAAAATCCTGTCTGCTGGCTCTTTTAAGGTCCTATTTTGATCCTCAAATATGCTGTGCTTGTTCCCTGCTCAGGGTCTTTGCACTTGCTTTGTCTTTTTTTTTGGAATTGTCTTTTTCTTTGTCTTTTTCTCAGACTTTTAGACGGCTGGCTCCTTTCCATCATTCTGATCTCAATCAAGTATCACCTCACAGAGGCGTGCCCTGGTCACTCCATCTAAAGTGGCTCCCCACCCAGGTAATGCTCTACTCCGTTCTCCTTTTCTTGTTTTCTAAAAGCATAGCACTTACCATTATCTGAAGGAATTTTAGCATGTGATTATTGACGTCAGTTCACAAAGTGTGGCCCCTGGACTAGCAGTTTTAGGATCCCCTGGGAATTTCCTAGAATTGCATGTTCTCAGGTCTTACTCCAGACCTAAGGCATCAGAGCATCAGACCTTCTGCAGGTCGGGGCCAGAGATCTGTACTTTAACAAACCCTCTGGGTGAGTCCAGTGAAAAAGTTTGAGAACTCTGGCTTACAGTGATGACCTCTTCTCTCCCCTGTGCCCCGCCTAGCGTGTAGACCCCAAGAAAAGAGAAGCACATCCTGTTCTGCATAGTGTCACCAGTACAGAACTCACAGCAGGCCCTCGATAAAATAAATTGTTGAACGGTAACAGATTGGATGAATGATGGATGCCTTGCGTTCTGTCTCAGGCACCACATGAGAGAGACAATATGGGACCCCAATAGAGCGGTGCCCCAAAGATCTGCTGGCCACCTTTCTACCAGTGCTTCTATCTGCATAGTATATTGATCTTATAGACTTGAAAAACCCAAAGAAGGGATTCTGAGCTAAAGAAACACTTGAAAAGTATGATTCAAAATGTTATTCATTACAGTTTAGAAACTGCGAGTGTGTTGCAAGGTCCTTCTCAGAGAGCCAGGTCTGTAGATCTGTAGATGGTATTCAATTAGAGGGGAAGGATAATACCCTTTTCTTTCCAGTTCTGTAGAGCTCTTAGGGCGTTCGTCCCAGAGCAGGCTGCTGATTGACAAAGTAGCTTTCTCTTCCCTCAGTCCTTCTGCTTTATATCAATCTTGGAATCTTAAAAAAGGCGGGCCGGGGACTCTAAACCAATTAATACTGTCTCCAGTGCTCTCTAAAAGCTTTCAGATTGCCAACACCAGGTCAATCCCCAGTCCAGATCAGGAAGGAAAAACACTATCTGTGCAGAAGACATTGAACTTTAGAAAAGGTTAGATCAACACCAAGAACAACGGAAGGGCCTTGGGAGCCTGTCCTTGGAAATAATAAGCTGGCTTCAATCAAATACTATGGACCTGGCACCATGCTAGATAGAAGGGTTATAAAGACCCAGAGAATAAAGTTCATGTCTTCAAGGAAATCACAGTCTGAGGGAGAGACAGGTGTGTACACAGATGGAGCCGGGTGTCCGTGCTGTAGGAGTGACCAACTGCTTAGTTTTGCTGGGGAGAGATTTCTGAAGGAGGTGATATTTGAACAGATTTGGAAGGCGGTGTCTTGCTCGGGAGGTGAGAAAGGAAGCACGATCTAAGCAAAGGAGACGAGTGTAAAAGTGGAGATGAATGGGGGCAGGCAGGGTTCAAACACTGAACAGAAATGACTAAATTTGTTAAAAAATATATATATACATCCACCTTTAGGGAAATTTGAACATTGACTGACTAGTAAATGGGATTATGGAATTATTAACTTTTTTTTTTTTTAAGATTTTTATTTATTTGACAGAGAAGAGATCACAAGTAGGCAGAGAGTCAGGCAGAGAGAGAGAGAAGCAGGCTCCCTGCTGAGCAAAGAGCCAGATGCAAGGGCTCAATCCCAGGACACTGAGATCATGACCTGAGCCAAAGGCAGAGGCTTAACCCACTGAGCCACCCAGGCGCCCTCAGAATTATTAATTTTTAAAGTATGTTAATAATCTGTGGTTATGTTATAAATGAGTACTTATTTTTAGAGATACAGTGAAACATTTCTGGATGAAATGATGTGGTATCTGGAATTTGCTTCAAAATAATATGAGCCTAGGATATACCATTTAGGCAAAGTTTAAAAAGATTTAGGGAAGAAGTGGATATAAAATATAAGAACCACTTCTCTCTGAAAGAAGTTTCATTGGAAAATTGGAATACCCAAGTAGGGCTGAACTACTTTATAGGTAGACCAGACGACCCTTTCTTGGCCAGTTAGAGACTTCAGTGTAGACTCTCTAAAAACAACTTTGATACTAAAATTTTCTTTGATACTAAAATTTCTTTGATACTAAAATTCATAATGCCTCTTAAGACCACATTTGGGGACACCTAGATGGCTCTGTTGGTTAAGCAGCAGTCTTTGGCTCAGGTTGTGATCCCAGGGTCCTGGGAAATAAACACAACCACCAATTCATCCTGCCCGTTGACGTACTTTATAGAAATGGAATAATACAGTATGTGCTCTTCTGTGTCTGGCTCCTTTCACTCAACATGGCGTTTGTGAGCTACATCCATCTTGTTAGGCTTGGTTGTAGAGGAGGCGTTCTTGCTATGTAAATTTCCCACCTTGGCCTCCCCATCCAGAGATTCTGAAATGTACCACGTTTCTCAAATTGATATCATATCTGAGGTTGGGATCCTCAAAAACAGACTCTGAGACAGGACCATCAGTGCAAGTAATCTGCTAGGAGTTGATCTCAGGAAGGCCTGGTCAGGGAGTAAGGAAGGAAACAGAAGAGAGGAAGCCAGGCAGAGGCGTTCACGAGCAATTAGAGCTCAGTCTTGGGGCAGATCCAGGCAACTGTGCAGAACGTGTCTCAGAGCAGTCCCCCAGAAAAGCAGAGAAGCCGGGGGTGTATACCAACTCCTTTCAGTTACTGGTTGAGAGTCGCTTCAGAGTCCATTAACACTCTGGCCATGGCGGTCTGCTCCAAGTGTGCGTTAAATATGCAGAGAGAAATGTGGCAGGCAAAGGGTTGCAGGTACAGCCGGAAAAAGCCATCAGATTGAGAGAGGTTTAGGCCAAGGGATTATGCAGGGCACAAGTACACCTTGTCCGCCTCTGCGCCTCTGCTCTACTCCTATCCCACATTAACTCCATTCTTTCATTGACTCCATTCTGTCATTGACTCTTCAAGGTGGTAGTCAGGAACCATATATAAAATAAAAATTAATTGAGATGAGTTCATAGAACTGCCTCAGCCCATGCACTTGCACAGATCCTGCAGCTGTCCTGGTATCTCTTATCTCCCTCCTTTTCCACTTATTCTGGATCTCCCTCCCGCTCAGCCGGATCTTTGCTGGTCTTGGTTGCTTGTCTCCATCCTTGGGAAATGTGTCTGATTCTTTGGTTATGGAGCCCTTGCCTGAGAACCAAGGGCGCTAAGGCAGTAGATCCCCCAGTAGGGAACCGTGCTGGGGTTTTGCCTTACTTGCTCTCAGTGTCAGCTCATACCTCTTGGAGGGTCAAGATATTCCCTTTTCCACATTGCCCAGTTATCCTAGTAAATGGCCACAGTCCCCATGTGGAAAGAATAATGGCATCACTACTGTGTATAATTGTTGCAGCCCTGTGGGGTCCTTCCTCAAGAGGACTTGGGATCCCCTTCAACTCATGGGCTCTAGATCTGGAAACTGGGTGACAGATTATGATTTTCCCTCACAGTGGCTGACCTCGGCTTTCTACTCCCTCGTATCCATTTTATGTTGCTGCCTACCAAATGACCACAAACATAGCAGTTTAGAACACACCCCATTTTAGTCACAGTTTCCATGGGTCAGAAGTCTACAAGTGGCTTTGCTGGGTCCTCCATTTGAAGTCTCACAGGCTGGAATGGAAGTGTCAGGCAGACTATTTCCTTTCTGGAGAGTTCCTTCCTGGAGTTCAGAACACTCTTTCAAGGTGAAGTCCTTGCTGATGCAATTCAGTTTCTTGCGGTTGTAGGACAAAGCAAGTGCTCTTGACCATGGCCCAAACAAAGCAAGAGCTCTTGATCATGGCCCTAGCTCTTCCAGGCACTTCACCTTCTAGCAGCTTCCTCATTCAAGGCCAGCAGGAAGATTTTGCAGGGCAGTCGGCTAAGATGGTGTCTTTCATAACATAACCCAATTAAGGAAGTGACCATCCCATCACCTTTACTATACTCTCTGGGCTAGAAACAAGGTATGGGTTCTTGAGAGGAGGGGATTATACAGGAGGGTGACTGGTGAGGGGAGGGGGGCCTCACCCTAGGTGGAATGCCTCTCTTTCACATTCATTCTTGATCTTTTGTTATGTAAATTAAGCAATACCCCTATTGTCTGCCCATCTTTCCTCTTTCTGTTTCCTAGGTGCACCCTTGTCTATGAGCCATTGCCCTTGAATCTGGGATGATCTTGTGACAGGCTTTGACCAATAAAAATGGCAGAAGTGATACTGTGCCTGAGACACAGCCTAGATCTCCAGGTGTCTGGCAGCTTCTGCCTCTGCCCTCCTGAATGCTGAGAACTCTATGTTTGAGGAATCTGGTCTAGCCCGGTAAAGAAGAAAGGCCATGTGGAGGAATACCAAAGTGTTCCAAGTCAACAGCCAAAGCAAATCGCGAGACATGTAAGTAAGGCCACCTTTCTGCCCAGCTGACCACAGTTGAATGCCTCTGTGTAAGCGAGCCCAGGCAAAACTGGAAGAGGAACCATTCAGTCCACCCACAGAACCATGAGAAATACCAAATCATTGTCTTAAGCCACCAGTTTTGGAGTGGTTTATTACACAGCAATATGTAACAGCAATGTATTTCTACTTGAACTCCAGTCAATCATTGTTTGATGGTGGCTCTGGGGACACCAAAACCCTACCTTTCCTCATTTGCCCTACTCATGAGCCAAGCGTGCACCAGTGATTTTGGGAAAACTCTCAGGCAGGGAATCCCAGATGTTCGCAGGAAGGAGCTGTCAGCATATACGGGAACACTAAGTATTGGGCGGATGTGACGGAGACCAGCTGCATTTCCTACAACCTCGGATGCTCTTTTTCTCCAACTTGCATGGGGAGTGGGGGAGAAGGTGGAGAGGAGGATGTTTCTTTGACGAACTGCAGACCTCAGACAGGATAATACCTGTGGGAGACACCACCACGTAGGGGAAGAGTTTGCAGCACACAAAGGTGGGGGCTGTCCAAAACGGAGGTTGGAGGGGTCTCCTTCATTCTTTCCAACTTCTCTAAGAGCCGCAGTTCTCCAGCCTGTTCTCAGCCTGCATGCCTAGAATCCCACGTTTTGCCTGCTCTCAGATTCCTCTCCATCACTCTCTGCTTCCTAGTGAGCAAGCCCCCTTTCCCTACCGGACTGGACTCCTCACTAACCTCCTGCAAATCGCCCATCCTTCTCACCTCTTGGCACCTCCCTGTCTTTCAGCCTCTGTCCTTGAGGTCCCCACCAACTCCATGTCCTGTCCTTCAAATCTAATGCACCCATATCAGCTTTTCCCATATCAGGACATCCAAACCTTAAGGAGTTTTAAAAAGGGATGTGTCAAAAAAGATCTCATCCGTGAGGTGAAATTACATAACATCTCAGGTGTGATTTTTCTCCATGTCTGCCATTGCTGGGGAGATTCTATTTAAGTTTGCAATAGATGCGGTATCCTAGGTTGCTCAATTGTTCCCAGGTTATCAAATGTTGTGAATTAACATTTCAAGACATCTTGGAAAGTTGCGAGAAGAAATCTTTCTTTTGTCTGAACGTGCAAAAAAAGATGAAGCAAAGCAAATTTTGTGCATATACTGACATGAGCTGTGTTCCCGTACTTGGAATATAAGGAAGTGGTTCTACAAGAGACGGATGAAAGAAATCTACTTCCAGTTTATTAAGACCGCAAGAGCAAAAAATCACAGCATTTTGCAGCGGGTTTGCAAAACCACGCACATCTGAGATATCCAAACAAAAAAACTCCCTTTAGAAGGGAAATTCAGCCTGAACCCAAGTATCAGAATCCATAGCATATCATTTTCCACTCCCTCTGCATTGCAAATGGTGGCAAAACATACATGAGTTGGTTTAGTTTCCTTCATCTTAATATTTTCTCCCTCAGAATAGCTAGTGAGCTTTTCGGAACATCTATCACGTGTCAGAAACTTCCATTCACTTGATCTTATCCTCAGAGCAACATCCACTATGCCAACTAGTTCTAGTTGAAATTCATGACCACACACCGCAAAAGGAGTCTCAGTGCTGCCAGGCAACCCTACTACACTTCTCCAGTATGTTCTCTCCCCCATTCTCCCGAACAAGTATTTCACACATTCATGGCTCTTCTCAAAGCTCTCACATCCTCCTCCACTTCCTCAGCCCTGCCTACCTCGCCCACCTCTTCCCAGACCTCTCTCTCCACCTCACTTTCCACTAGGTCTTCTTTATATTCCAAGGACACACCAAACTCTTCTTAGGCCTCGGGGCTTTTAATTCTTTTTCCCTCTAATTGGAATGCTCCACACCCTAATTTTCACAGGGCTAGTTCCTTCTTGTCTTTTTCCTCTTCCTTCTCAGATCAAATGTCAAATTCTCAGAGAGCCTTTCTTTGTAATCCAAAGATGCTCCAATTCAGTCACTGTATTGCATATCCGCTTGGGGTGGATTGTCTTCCAAGCTTTTATCAACATCTAGTACTGAAGTCTTATCTATTTATTTCTTCCTGGTCTTCACAGGAATTATGCTTCCTTACGTGGTTTTCTTCTGTTCTCTCAATATCCAAATGGGAGCCTGTCACATAATAGGAACTCAAAAATGAATTTTTTTTAAGATTGTATTTATTTGACAGAGAGAGGAATCACAAGTAGGCAGAGAGGAGGCTGGCAGGGAGAGAGGGAGAAGCAAGCTCCCGGCTGAGCAAAGACCCTGAGATCATGACCTGACTAGAAGACAGAGGCTTAACCCACTGAGCCACCCAGGTGCCCCTCAAAAGTGAATCTTTATTGAGTAAACTATCTGAACTTTTTGGCAGACGAGGAAGGTAAAGATTAGAGATTCTAAATAAAGTGCTTATGTTCCCTTGGATAAATGACAAAGTTGGGACTCGAACCTAAATCTACCAGGCTGTATCCACATCTATGTAAACAGTCTCTCGTTAGAATGAAGATTTGAAGATGTATTTGGCCTCGTAGGAGCATTTGTGAGTGTGAACAGCATGTGAGATAACTTCAGAATGAATAGTCGAATTCCTCAGGCAGAAAACCAAGGAGATGCTGAGGACATCTGGCTGGACAAAACCCACGGTAACTAAGGAGCAGCACATCCTGGCTATTCCTAGCTTGTTCCTGGCTGGCCTCCAATTCCTCTGCCTTCCTTCCTGCTTCCTGCATCTCTGAGCCTTTGACCACCTGCAGTCCCGCGCAGTCAAAGTTGGGCTCCCATACCCATGAAGTGAGCTGGTCCGTGCCTGTCAGTAGCATTGAGATTTGCGCTTTCAAGAACCTGGACTAAGATTGTTTCTGTGGGGACCTTTCATCTCTAAGTCTGGTTTACATGTCAGCCTACATTCTCAGGAAACTGCCTTTTTAGTTCTTTGCAGAAAATGGGAACCTTGTGTTGACACTTCATTGATCCTCAAAATTACTAATAAAAGGTGAAGGAGAGAAAATGAGGACCCTTTTGGGGCATCTGGCTGGCTCAGTCAGGAGAGCATGCAATTCTTGGTAGTGATCTCGGGTAGTGAGTTCGAGCCCCACATGCGACGTAGAGCTCACTTAAAAAAAAGATAGGAAAAGAAAATGAGGACTCGGGGCTCCTGGGTGGCTCAGTGGGTTAAGCTGCTGCCTTCAACTCAGGTCATGATCCTGGGGTCCTGGTCTTTCATATTTTAATATGAGTTATTTGAGAGTAAAGACTGTGTCTTGTTTATTTATTCCTGTATCTACTTATTCATTCAATAAAAATGTATTGAGCACTTCCTGTTACAAGGTGCTATTCTGGGCACTGCAAATATAATAAACATGACAGACTCAGGCCCTGACCACACTGCTTTGCAGTGTTGCATTCATTTCTGGTCCTCAGTGTTTGGCTCATGAATGAAATATATTAATTTTTTTTTTAAGATTTTTTTTTTTTTATTTGAGAGAGACACAGCAAGAGAGGGAATACAAGCAGGAGAAGTGGGAGAGGGAGAAGCAGGCTTCCCGCTGAGTGGGGAGCCCCATGTGGGGCTCGATCCCAGGACTGTGGGACCATGACCTGAGCCGAACTCAGATGCTTAATTGCTGAGCCAGCCAGGTACCCAAAATACACTAAATTAACCTGCTTAATTGAATTGGATTGAGTATCAAGATTATATTACTAGTCAGCAGAAACTGTCCCTAAAACAATGTTAAATTTTATTTATTTATTTGACACAGAGAGAGAGAGAGATCATAAGGCAGAGAGGCAGGCAGAGGTGGGGGGGAAGCAGGCTCCCTGCTGAGCAGAGAGCCCAGATGTGGGGCTCCATCCCAGGACCCTGAGATCATGACCTGAGCTGAAGGCAGAGACTTAACCCACTGAGCCACCCAGGTGCCTCTAAAAAATTTTTTTAAAGAAGATTTTACTGGGGCGCCTGGGTGGCTCAGTGGGTTAAGCCGCTGCCTTTGGCTCAGGTCATGATCTCAGGGTCCTGGGATCGAGTCCCGCATCGGGCTCTCTGCTCAGCAGGGAGCCTGCTTCCCTCTCTCTCTCTCTCTCTCTGGCTGCCTCTCTGTCTACTTGTGATTTCTCTCTGTCAAATTAATAAATAAAATCTTTAAAAAAAAAAAAAAAAAAAAAAAAAAAAAGAAGATTTTACTTATTATTTTAGATAGATAGAGAGTGCACGTGGAGGGGCAGAGAGGGACAGAGAGGGACAAGCAGACTCTGTGCTGAGCAGGGAGCCCAACTTGGAGTTCAATCTCAGACTCGGAGATCATGACCTGAACTGAAATCAAGAGTTGGAAACTCAACCAATGGAGCCACCCAGGTGCCCCTAAAAAATGTTTCTTGAGGGGCGCCTGGGTGGCTCAGTGGGTTAAAGCCTCTGCCTTCAGCTCAGGTCATGATCCCAGGGTCCTGGGATCGAGCCCCACATCGGGCTCTCTGCTCCACGGAAAGCCTGCTTTCTCCTCTCTCTGCCTGCCTCCCTGCCTACTTGTGATCTCTCTCTCTCTCTCTGTCAAATAAATAAATAAAATCTTAAAAAACAAAAATGTTTCTTGAGAAGTTTCTCAATCTTTGTATCCTCCTATATAGATTGCCAGATCTATTCCTTTCCTCTAGGCTCTTGCGGGCCTTGTGAGCAAGTAAGCTAAATCTTGCTGCTTAGTAGAGAAATGGGACTAGCTCGTTATTTATAAGTTTTGCAGGAGGGAAGAAGAGTTGAGAAGGTCTGCTTTTGTCCTTTTTTTCTGGTCATATATGACACATAAGATACAATAGCTAACAGTTACGGATAGCTTCCAATGTACCAGACACTGTTCTAGGTGCTTCTAGACACGTATAATGTCATTCAGACTCAATAGTCCTCATAGCACCTCTGCCTCTAAGCAGTGACTGTTATCGACTGCTATAGGGGCAGAGGTGAGGACTTTGAACAGGATCCTCCTACAGCCTTCCTCCTGGTCCTGACCTAAGACAAGGCAAGCGTGTTTGAGATGGCCCACTTTTTAAAGCTGAAGTCTGTGGTGAGGGCAGACTTGATGAGAGCAGAGCTAACAGCAGCCTTGTTTTCTGGCACATTCATACAATGCTGTTTATCCCATATTGCATTTTTTTTTTTAAAGATTTTATTTATTTATTTGACAGACAGAGATCACAAGTAGGCAGAGAGGCAGGCAGAGAGAGAGGGGGAGGCAGGCCCCCTGCTGAGCAGAGAGCCCAATGCCTTGCTCCATCCCAGGATCCCGAGATCATGACCTGAGCTGAAAGCAGAGGCTTTAAACCACTGAGCCACCTAGGTGCCCCTCATATTGCATTTTTACAACAATTGCTCAATCTATTTCCCTCCGGAAGCAATGTTGGTCTAGCTATCTGTGAAACTACAGAAGAAGTCTCTTGAAAAAAAAATTCTCTTTGCATGGTCATTAGACAGAGTTGGATAAATTCTACCAAACTGGGGTATCTATTTAAGTTCATTATAATGCATTCTGATACAATGATACAAATAATGCATTATTTACCTAATTTACCAAACTGAAACGTAAAACAAAATACAACGAGTACCTGGGTATCTCTTAACATAGGGACAGAAATAGCTTTAAAAATGGGTTTTTCGGGGACGCCTGGGTGGCTCAGTTGGTTAAGCAGCTGCCTTCGGCTCAGGTCATGATCCCGGCGTCCTGGGATCGAGTCCCACATCGGGCTCCTTGCTCCGCAGGGAGCCTGCTTCTCCCTCTGACTCTGCCTTCCACTCTGTCTGCCTGTGCTTGCTCTCGCTCGCTCTCTCTCTGACAAATAAATAAATAAAATCTTTTAAAAAAAAAAAAAAAATGGGTTTTTCGGGGCGCCTGGGTGGCTCAGTGGGTTAAGCCTCTGCCTTCAGGTCTGGTCATGATCTCAGGGTCCTGGGATCGAGCCCTGCCTGGGGCTTTAAGGGCACAGATAGACTGAAAGTAAAGGGATGGGAAAAGATATTGCATGCAAATGGAAACCAAAGGAACTAGAGGTAAGCTATATTTACATCACCCAAAATAGACTTTAGGCAGCGCCTGGGTGACTCAGTTGGTTCAGTGGCTGCCTTCGGCTTGGGTCGTGATCCCACAGTCCTGGGATCAAATCCCACATCGGGCTCCATGCTCCGCAGGAGCCTGCTTCTCCCTCAACCTCGGCCTATCTCTCTCTCTTTCATGAATAAATAAATAAAATCTTCAAAAAAAAAAAAAAAAAAGAAAGAAAAGAAAAGACTTTAAGCCAAAGCCTGTAACAAGAAACAGGTAGAATCCCTCTATAATTGTAAAAGGATCAATTCATCAAAAGGCTATAACATTTGTAAATATTTACCACTCACCATGGAAGCACCTAAATATATAGAGCAATCATTAACACTGAAGGGAGAAATGGACAGCAATACAATAGGAGGGAACTTCAATATCCCACTTGCAACAAAGGATAGATCATCCAGACAAAAAATCAATTAGGAAACATTGGACTTAAATGACGAGCTAGACCAGATGGACTTAACAGACATGCACAGAACATTTCCTCCAAAAGTAGCAGAATATACTCTTCTCAAGGGCACATGGAACATTCTCCAGGATAGATCGTATGTTAGGTCACAAAAGGAGTCTTCATTTATTTATTTATTTATTTATTTATTTTAAAAGATTTTATTTATTTATTAGACAGACAGAGATCACATGTAGATAGAGGCAGGCAGAGAGAGAGGAGGAAGCAGGCTCCCCGCTGAGCAGAGAGCTGCATGCGGGGCTCAATCCCAGGACGCTGGGATCCTGACCTGAGCCATAGGCAGAGACCTAACCCACTGAGCCACCCAAACGCCCCACAAAACGAGTCTTAATAAATTTAAGAAGATTAAAGCCTTATCAAGCATCTTTTCCGACCACAATGGTCTGAAACTAGAAATCAGTTACAAGAAGAAAACTGGAAGCTTCACAAGTATGCAGAAATCAAACAACAGGATCCTGAAGAATCAGTGGGTCAAAGAAGTCAGAAGAGAAAGAAAAAACAGTCTTTGAGACAAATTAAAATGGAAATATAATATATCAAGACTTATAGGGTTACTGGGTGGCTCAGTGGGTTAAACCTCTGCCTTCAGCTCAGATCATGATCTCAGGATCCCAGGATCAAGCCCTGCATCAGGCTCTCTGCTCAGTGGGAAGCCTGCTTCTCCCTCTCCCTCTGCCTGATGCTCCCCCCACCTCCACTGTTGTGCTCTCTCTCTGTCGAGTAAATAAATAAAAATCTTAAAAAATGAACAACCTCCCAACAAAGAAAAGTCCAAGACTAGCTGGGTTAACTGGTGAATTCTACCAAACATTGGGAAAAATTAACACCAATTCTCAAGATCTCAAATAGAGAAGAAACACTTCCAAACTCACTTTATGAGGCTAGTATTACTCTGATACCAAACCAGATAAGGATACTACAAGAAGAGAAAATTACAAGCTAATGTCCCTGATGAACATGGGTAGAAAAATCCTTAAGCAAAAAATGAGCAAACCATAGAACAATGAAATCAAGAGCTGACTCTTTGAAAAATCAATAAAATTGATAAACTTCTAACCATACTCATCAAAAGAGAGAGAGAGGACTCAAAAAATGAACAAACCAAATTCCACAGTACATTAAAAGGGTCATACACCTTGATTAATTGAGATTTATTCCAGGGATGTTCAATAGCTGCAAATCAATGTGATATACCACATTAACAAAATGAAAAATAAAAATCATATGATCATCTCAATAGATGCAAAAAATTTGGCAAAAATCAACATTTTTTCATGATAAAAACTGTCAATAAACTAGGTGTACAGAGACTATAACTTAACATAATAAAGACCATATCTGACAAACCCACAGCAAACATCATAGTCAATGGTGAAAAGTTGAAACCTTTTCCTCTAAGGTCAGGAATAAGACAAAGATGCTCTCTCTCTCTTTTAATTTAATTTACTCTCTCCCCATTCCAAGTAATCTTTACACCCAATGTGGGGCACAAACTCATGACCTTGGATCAAGAACCATATGCATTAACTGAGCAAGCCAGGTGCCCCAAGGATGTCCACTCTTTTTTTTTTTTTTTTTTTATTTGACAGAGATCAAAAGTAGGCAGAGAGGCAGGCAGAGAGAATAGAGGAAACAGACTCCCCGTTGAGCAGAGAGCCTGATGTCAGGCTCCATCCCAGGACCCTGGGATCATGACCTGAGCCGAAGGCAGAGAGTTAACCCATTGAGCCACCCAGGCACCCCAAGGATGTCCACTCTTGCACTTTCATACAACATAGTACTGGAAGTCCTAGCCAGAGAAATTAGGAAGAAAAAGAAATAACAGGTAAGTAAAATGGAAGGGAAGAAGTAAAATTGTCTCTATTTGCAGATGTCTTATTATATGTGGAAAACCCTAAAGATCCCACCAAAAAACTGTTAGAACTAATAAATGAGTTAGTATTTTGCAGCATACAAACCCAATATAGATGGGGCACCTGGGTGGCTCAGTTGGTTAAGAGTTCTGCCTTCAGCTCAGGTCATGTCCCAGGTTCCTAGGATCAAGCCCAGAGTCAGGCTCCCTGTCATTGTGGAGCTTGTTTCTCCCTCTCTGTCTGCTTGCGCTCTCTCTCTCAAATAAATAAACAAATCTTTAAAAAACAGAAAAAAACCAATATAGAAAACTTATTTGTGTGTTTTATTTTTTAAGATTTTATTTATTTATTTGACCAACAGAGATCACAAGTAGGCAGAGAGAGGTGGGGGAAGCAGGTTCCCTGCTGCTCCCTGCTCAATCCCAGGACCCTGGGATCATGACCTGAGCCAAAGGGATGAGGCTTTAACCCACTGAGCCACACAGATGCCCCATCAGTTGTGTTTCTACATAACAACAATGACCTATCTGAAAGGGAAATTAAGAAAACAATACCACTCATAATAGCATCAAAAAGAATAAGATACTTGGAAATAAATCTAAGCAATGAGGTGAAAGATCTGAACATTGAAAATTATAGGACTCTGATGAAAAAGACTTAAGAAGGGGCGCCTTGGTGGCTCAGTGGCGCCCCTAAATAAAATCTTTTTAAAAAATAAAATAAAACAAATGTCCATACTACCCAAAGCTATCTAGACTGAATACAAACTCTATCAAAATGCCAATGGCGGGGCGCCAGGGTGGCTCAGTGGGTTAAGCCGCTGCCTTCGGCTCAGGTCATGATCTCAGGGTCCTGGGATCGAGTCCCGCATCGGGCTCTCTGCTCAGCAGGGAGCCTGCTTCCCCCTCTCTCTCTGCCTGCCTCTCTGCCTACTTGTGACCTCTCTCTGTCAAATAAATAAATAAAATCTTAAAAAAAAATGCCAGTGGCATTTTTCACAGAAATATGGAAAACAATTCTAAAATTTGTATGAAACCACAAAGGGCCCTAAATAAAGCAATCTTGATAAAGAAGAACAAAGCTGGAGGCATCACACTCTTGATTTCAAGCTCTATTACAAAGCTAGAGTAGTAAAACAGTATGGTATTGATATGTAAGACATATAGGTCAACAGAACCTAATATAGAGCCCAGAAAGACACCCACACATGTATAACAGACTAATTTATGACAAAGAAGCCAAAAATATATGCTGGGGAAAGGATAGTTTCTTTAATAAATGGTACGGGGAAAACTGTGTAGGAAATGGTCTTTGTGTCAGACAGACTTAGCTCTATGATGGAGCTGTGCGAACTAGGGGCTCAATGTCCAGGATTCTGTTCAATTTATAATAACATCCTAGTCTGCTTTGAAAAGACAATCAGAAATCCAGGCCCTGGGGCGCCTGGGTGGCTCAGTGGGTTGAAGCCTCTGTCTTCAGCTCAGGTCATGATCCCAGGGTCCTGGGATCGAGCCCCGCATTGGGCTCTCTGCTCAGCAGGGAGCCTGCTTCCTCTTCTTTCTCTGCCTGCCTCTCTGCCTACTTGTGATCTCTGTCTGTCAAATAAATAAATAAAATCTTAAAAAAAAAAAAAAGAAAGAAAAGAAATCCAGGCCCTGAGGGTAGAGAGGGTGGGAGAGTAGGGGTCCATGGCTGTAACTGTGAACACCTGAGGAACAGGCCTTGAGAATTGCTAGTCTTGACTTCTTGCTTTTGTGCACATGGAAGTGAAACCAGAGTGACTCCTCCCTCATTCCACCCTGTGGCAAGCCAGAAACTCAAATTTCTTGGCCAATAATGATTTCTTACAGATGTGCAAAAACTAGTGTCATCTTTCTTAACAATCTTAATGATGATTAGATTTCTAGTAACAGCTTCATGAAAAAGTTGCTTCTTTACAAAATTGATCTAGCAATATTTCTGACAATGCCTGCCTCATAAAAGATGTTGAAAATAACATCTCTATCCCTGTTGGGCCTGGCATGTGGCCCATGACCATCATGATGGAAGCTATTTTCCAACACAGGTGCTCCAGCAGATACTGCCCATTTGGACGCTGGCCTGGTCAACAAGGAGATGTCTCTATCTACTCTATTTATGTATCTATGAATCTATTATCTATATCCACAGTCTACTATTTCTGTGTATATATATTATCTATTTAGACATGTAAGGAGGCAAAGTATTTCTATTTATCTATCTATAATAAATATATATTTTAAAGATTTATTTATTTTGAGGGGCACCTGGGTGGCTCAGTTGGCTAAGTGTCTGCCTTTGGCTCGGGTCATGATCCTGGGGTTCTGGGACTGAGACCCCCCCCCTTGTCAGACTCCCTGCTCTGCAGGGAGTCTCCTTCTCAAGCTCCATCTGCCCCCTTCCCAGTTCGTATGCTCTCTCTCTCTCTCATGCTTGCTCTCAAATAAATAAATATCTAAAAAATAAAAAAGAAACAAAAAAATATTAATTTATTTTGAGAGTGAGAAAGAGTGAGTGCAAGTGGGGGGAGGGGTAGAGAGAGAGGGAGAGAGAGAGAATCTCAACCAGATTCCCTGCTGAGCTCAGGGCCTGATGTGAGGATCATCTCATGATTCTGAGATTATGAACTGAGCTGAAACCAAGAGTCAGACATTTAACCGACTGAGCTACCCACATGCCCAAGATTTTTATTTTTATATTTTTAAAGGTTTTATTTATTTATTTGATGGAAAGAGACCCCATGAGAGAGGGAACACAACCCCAAGGAGTGGGAGAGGGAGAAGCAGGCTCCCTGATCAGCAGGGAGCCTGATGTGGGGCTTGATCCCAGGACCTAGGGATCATGACCTGAGCTGAAGGGAGGTGCCTAACCATTTGAGCAACCCAGGCACCCCAAGAATTATTATTATTATTATTTTTTAGGCAGGCTCCATGTCTCTTGTGGAACCCAATGTAGGGCTTGAACTCACAACCCTGAGATCAAGACCTGAGCTGAGATCAAGGGTCCAGTGCTTAACCAACTGAGCCTCCCAGGTGACCCAAAGATTTTTTTTTTTAAGATTTTATTTATTTATTTGAGAGAGAGATAGTGAGAGAGAGCATGAGAGGGGAGAGGGTCAGAGGGTGAAGCAGACTCCCCGATGAGTTGGGAGCCCAACGTGGAACTCAATCCCAGGCCTCCAGGATCATGACCTGAACCAAAGCCTAACCAACTGAGCCACCCAGGTGCCCAAGACTTTTTTTTTTTTTTTTTAAGATTTTATTTATTTATTAGAGAAAGAGAGAGTACAGGTGGGATGAGTGGCAGAGGAAGGAGCAGACTTCTGCTGAGTAGGGAGCCCAATGCCGGGCTTGATCCTAGGACTTTGGACTCATGACCCAAGCTGAAGTCAGATGCTCAACTCAACTGGGCCACCCAGGCATCTCAACCCCAAAGACTTACTTACTTTATTTATTTATAAAGATTTTATTTATTTGTCTATTTATTTAATAAAGACTTCATTTATTTGTTGGAGAAAGAGAGATAGAAGACAAGCAGGGGGAACAGCAGGCAGAGGGACAAGTAGGCTTCCTGCTTTTCAAAAAGCCCAGTGTGGGACTCAATCCCAGGACCCTGGGATCATGACCTGAGCAAAAAGCAGACACTTAATTGACTGAGACACCCAGGTGTCCCCCAAGACTTTATTTTTAAGTAATTGCTACATCTGAGGTAGGGCTCAACTCACGATCCCAAGAGTTGCATGTTCTATTGCTCTACTGACTGAACCAGCCAGGTGCCCCTAGACTTACGGTTTAGAGGGAGATGGTACGTATCTTGAGTGCTATGGATAATGCTATGAGTTCCTAAAAGGATTTGTGAAAATAAACCCATCTCAATTACTGTTATGGAGCTGTTTAATCAGTGCCGGAAGGAGAACTATACGCACATATCTAGATGGCTTCTCAAACTCCCATTAAGACTGTTTTGGGTCTTTTGGGGCATGTGGGTGGCTCAATACTTAAGTGTCTGCCTTTGGCTTGGGTCATGATCCCATAGTCCTTGGATTGAGCCCCCTGCTTGGTGGGAAGCCTGCTTCTCCCTCTCTCACTTCCCCTGCTTGTGTTCCCTCTCTCACTGTGTCTCTCTCTGTCTAATAAATAAATAAATAAAATAAATAAGACTTTTTTTTTGGTATTACAGCTCCCTTTGAAAAAAATAATTTTTTAAAAAAAAGATTATATTTATTTATTTGACAGAGAGAGAGATCACAAGTAGGCAGAGAGACAGGCAGAGAGTAGGAAACAGGCTCCCTGCTGAGCAGAGAGCCAGATGCAGATGCAAGGCTGGATCTCGGGACCCTGAGACCATGACCTGAGCCCAAGACAGAGGCTTAACCCACTGAGCCACCCAGGCGCCCCCCAGTTTTTGTTTTTTTTTAATATATTTATTTCACAGAGAGACAGTACGAGTAGGCAGAGCAGTGTGCAGAGGGAGAGGGAGAAGCAGGCTCTCTGCTGAGCAGGGAGCCCAATGTGGGGCTCCATCCCAAGACGAGGGGATCATGCCCTGAGCTGAAGGCAGACGCTTAACGACGAGCCACCTAGGTGTCCCGAAATTTAAAAAAAATATATATTTTATTTATTTATTTGAGAGAGAGAGACAGCAGGAGAAGGGGAGGGACTAGCAGGCTACTTGCTAAGCAGGGAAGGACTTGATCCAGTACTCCAGGATCATAACCTGAGCTGAGGGCAGTTGCTTAACCAACTGAGCCACCCAGGAGCCCCTAATTTATTTATTTAAAGTAGTCTCCAGGGGCACCTGAGTGGCTCAGTCGTTGGGCATCTCCCTTGGGATGGGGTCATGATCCCAGGGTATGGATTGGAGTCCCTCATCCGGCTCCCTGCTCAGCAGGAAGTCTGCTTCTCCGTTTTCCAATCTCCCTGCTTGTATTTCTGCTCTCACAGTCTCAAATGAATAAATAAATTATTAAAAAAATAAAAATAAAAAGTAGGCTCCATGACCATTGTAGGGCGAGAAGTCAGAGCCGACATGAAGAGTTACACACTCTACCAACTGAGCTAGCCAGGAGCCTCCGAATCCTCTTTTCCCAAAAATGCACAATTACACACAAAAATATTGTTCATAGATTTAGGGGGTCCATGAACTTCTGACACCAAACCATGGATTCCAAGTTAACGATTGCTCTCACCATTCTTTCCTTCCAAGAAACAGCCTCTCAGTCCTATTTTAAAATATAGTAGAGAGCTAGGTTTACTCTGGTTTCTCTTCAGATGTCATACATCTTTCGCCTTTTACTAAACTAGACCGGAAACAATTTCTGGAAGCAGATGTATTTTGGAGAAAAGGAGGTGTTAGTACACAAGTTCGTTTTACTTTGCAAAGTATAAAAACATGGATAATACGCTGGAAGATGCCACATTCTGGATTCTTCAGGATGCTATTGACTCTACAAATAAAGATTTCCGACCACAGACCTAGATGAATCGTTAAGCAAATATTTATTCGTTTCCTGATATTTACAGGCATTGTGCCAGTGACTGAGGTCACCCAGACAAAAAAGACACCATTCGGGTCCTTGATGAGACTCTTCACTTGAAAAAGCCCGGATGTTACTTGTGGCCTTTAAAAAAAAGTGGAGGGGGCGCGAGGGGAATCATCTAAGTGTCAGAGACATTGTAGGAGCTAGAAAAAGGGCTCCAAGCTGGAACTGATTCTTGGTTTCTCCGCATCCTGGACAGATGAGCTTCGTACGTCACTCAAACTCATCTCTCATCTATCGAAAGGGGATAGTAAGCAGACGAGAACTGTTGCAAATCGTCAAAAACATAACCTTTGTAAAAATGAACATGGACAAAGAAAAAAACACAAGTAGGAGGCTTATTGAAAGTGACAGCCAGGAAGATCGTCCTTTGAGGTAAAAGTCCGGCTCTTCCAATGTTCTAAACCCACCGCGGCGTGCAGCACGCGGTCAGCATACGCTCACTAAGCCTTCCGGGATGGATCAAGTTCCGCTTCCGCAGGCGGATTTTCACTCTAGGCGTGAGCGCTGGAGGGCCGACGCACATCAGCGTCGGCCCTCCCTCCCGCGCATGCTCCAAAGGATAGGCGGCGAGCGGAAGGGCGGGGGAGGGAGGAGACGCTGCGGACCGCCGGCTCGTTCGCTCTGCAGGCCAGCGCGGGAGGCGGGGGAGCGCGCGCGCACGTTCGCGCGGCCGGCTGCGTACAGTAGTGACGGCCGCGCGGGAGCGATCACGTGACCGTAGCGGCTGCCCGTACAGTAAGGACCCAATATGGCAGCGGCGGTAGCAGTGGCAACGGCAGCAGGAGGACCGGCCGCCCCATAGACCCCCCCCGCCCCCCCGCGCACCACCCCGCCGCTTCCTCTGCTTGGGTGCTCCTCCGGCCTGACTTCCCCTTTCTCCCACCTTTCCCGGCACCGCGGGAAAAGCATCGCAGGGCAGAGCAGGCAGGGAGGGCGGCCGGAGCCCGGACACGGGAGCCTCCCAGTCAGTTCAAGACCCGACATGAGGGAAAAGGGCCGTAGGAAGAAGGGCAGGACCTGGGCGGAGGCCGCCAAGACGGTAAGGGGGAGGGAGCGAAGGGGAAGCCCGGGAGAATTTTGTTTCCTCGCCGCCTGCCGGTCGCAGGGGAAGGGAGGTCATTGGCCCGGCGACCCGGCTGAAGGGGGCACAAAACCGCGCGGAGAGGGCGGCGGTTAGTGTCGGGGTTGTGATCCCTGTGGGAATGGAGGCGCCCAGCGGAAGAGGGTCGCCGCGGGGCTGTGGCTTCTCCCTGCGTCTGCGACGAGTCCCCTTGGTGTTTTGAAGCTGCCTTTCGGGGTCACGTCGCTCTCACCTCCACTCTGGTAGCTCCCGCCCCGGCATGGGGAAGTCTGTTGTGCTTGCACAGTAACCGGTTCTTCTCCCTTGTGCGGCTGAAGAGCCCCCATTGGATGCAGATAGGAGAAGGCTTGTGCGTGCACCCAGCCCCGGAAAGAAGAGAGGAGCGCTGGATCTTGGTAGAATTTACCCGCTATAGCAGACATGCCGCCTGACCCCGGGTCCCCTGCTCGTCTGGGCTCCCAGATCCAACGTGAGGTCACGAGGCTCTTGTTTTTGTTTGCTGTTGAAGCTGAAAGTGCAGGAGGTGTTTAGAAACGAAGTAACAGGTGGGACTTGTAGATTTTTTTTTTTTTTTTCAGTTTCCGTAGAGATCTACTCTGAACAAGGCAGCAATGCATGGTGGGACGTGTAGTTTACCCGGCCTTGACTTTTCCGTAGTTAAAGTGATGGTGGGTTCACGAAGTTGTAATTAGTAGGTAAAAGCATCTGTTTTTCCCCCTAATTTTTCATAATGGGGTTTAGAGGTAGGATTTAAGTGCTCAGTGAGACTTTCATTGTGTCGTATGAAAAAAAGGAAAAGCGTGAATGTATGTAGAAATGAAACATTAGGCGATGCAGTGGAAAAGTAATAGGACATAAAACAGCAGCATGTTAGTATTGAAAACTGAGAAAGTGTGGAGATATTATCTTTAATGGTGAATCATGTCAGTTTTACTTGTATAATATGGAGAACCTTCCCAAATGAACCTTTTTTATATGATGTACGGTTTGTTTTTTTAAATGAGGGTTTTTTTTCTCTGATTATGAAAGTAATAAATGTAAACTGGGAAATTTTGAAAAATTAAAGGAACGTATAAAGAAGAAAATAAGAAATCACTTATTTCACCCTTCAGCTATATTTGTTAATGTTTTGTTATATTACTATTCAGTCTTTTTAATTTATTTCCCCACATTTGGATCCTGCTGTTTATTCAATCTTGTGCATTTTTGTAAACCCTGTGCATTTGTTTTGTAAATTTGATGTGATAGGGGATTGATGAGTCTTAAGCTTGTATTTGTTTTAGTTGGAAATGTGAAAAGTTAGTGAATTAATAAAAGCACGTTTTATTTATTGAGTGTTTTCACTTAACAGTCTCTCTTCATAATTGTGACTGTGCTGATAGTTTCCTTCTAAACTCTAGAAATAATTTTTTTTGGAGGTGAGGAAATTGCTCCTTCACAGGCGGCTGTTAAGCTCTCTTCTACTTGATGAGTACCTCAAGACTTTTTCTTTTTTTTTAAAAAGATGGCAGATTTTAATTATAGGTAAGCCGACCACAACCCTAATTATGTGAATTAAGTCTCTAGAATCTTAAGAGTACTTTTGAATTATGACCTCTTTGGTTAAAATAGTCTAATCATTAGGAGATGGTGACAAGTAGGAAAAATTTGCATTTGCTGATTAGATTTTCCTATACTTAACATATTTGTTAATTCATAATAAACATTTCATGCCTAGCTAGCTATGCGGAAAAATAGTATCTAAAAGATGGAAAGGCTCGTTTATTAAGTAGAGTACTGAGTGAGTTCTTGAAGGGGCTTGGTATTATTTGGTTCTGGCAAATGTAAGGCCTCAATTTTAGTAAAAATGAATTTTAGAAAGAGAATGCTGACACTAAAACTTGTCTTTCCCTAGTAGCCAAAGTGTAAAAAATCACCTTACTCGTTTTGGTTTATCATCTGTAAAGTGAGGAATTAAACTAAATCCCTGTATTCAAAAGATTTCCGTTTGTAGGAAGTCCTATTTAGAAGTAAATGTAGAGGGAATAGATAAAAGTAAATCTTTTTTTTTTTTTTTTTTTTTTTTTTTTTTAAAGATTTATTTATTTGACAGAGAGAAATCACAAGTAGACAGAGAGGCAGCCAGAGAGAGAGAGAGAGGGAAGCAGGCTCCCTGCTGAGCAGAGAGCCCGATGCGGGACTCGATCCCAGGATCCTGAGATCATGACCTGAGCCGAAGGCAGCAGCTTAATCCACTGAGCCACCCAGGCGCCCCAAAAGTAAATCTTTAATATTTCAAAATAATGAGATCAGAAAATCAGTGATCTGGCAAATGGAAGTAACTTTGACCTAAATTAAGAAATGTTGCATATATTTATAAGATTAAGAGGACTAGGAGAAGTATATCTTAAGAAACTTATTTCATAAGCATTAAGGTCAAATGTTCTAGGAACAGTTTCAGCAAGGAAAGAATAAAGTTATTTATGAAAACAAGTTATATCTTATTTCATTGTGTTCTTGGTACATGCATTGTAGAGCTGTCTTGTTTTGGGAGCACTATTAAAACGGGGTTATATTTCTGACCAATAATATAGCAACAGATAAATAAAATTAATTATAAGTGAATATATCCATGTATGGTGGAAGGTAGTGTGTGGATGTGTGAGAGCTACCGATTGATGTAAGGTTATTATGAACAGTCTGAAAAAACAAGATAATAAGATTCATAATTACTGTTAGATAGTAAAATTATGCTAAGAGGCTGATTAAATAAAGTGTATAAACTGGTTCCAGTAACTAGGGACACCAGAGAGAGGGATAATAGAGTTGAGATTCCACAGAACTTGAATGTCATTCACCACATAGGACCATCTGACTGATCTTATATTTGCCCTATATAAGTACACTAATTATAAAAAGCATTACTCAGACATTTAGTTAACAGCCACACATGTTTTAAATTTGAAGGGTGGCAGTGATGGTGATGAAATGATTTGGATCTATAGTATAGAGTTTGGTGCAGTTTGAATAGAAAAATTTGTAGTAAGCCAGAGATCTTGAGGACCATTCCACTGAACTGTGAGCACACCCAGTTACGCTCATTCTTTAAACAAAACAAAGCAAAACAAAACCAAAACCCTTGTATCGTCTAAATATTTAATGACATCCCTGAGTAATTTAGCTGTTTTTATAAAGCAGAGCTTTTGAAATAGTACAATCTTGTTGATCCTGTTTTCTTTTTTGACTTTTCCCTTATTATGCACCACAACTAAGGAAGCATTGTCCTAAAAGGACAGGTTTGTTGTGCTTGTTAAGTGGAGGGGACAGAGAGACAGACCATAGAGTTACACACTTAGAAGTACCTTTGGATATCTTGGGAATAAGGTGATCAGGTATGAGGAGTGAAGTATGGGTGTTAGAGGTGAGGAGCACAGCAGTCTGTCTTGTATATCTTTAGCATGTGGTTTTTTGATTTAAGAAAAGGTGGCTTTTTTTTGGGGGGGGATGCTATCTATAGAGTTCCCTTAGTGGTTAATATTATTTTGAGTGTACATAGATTTTTATTTTTGTCATTTACCTAGAGTTATTTAACTATGGGGAACAAGATGGAAGATAGAAAATTTTTTCTGCTGGGGGCACGTGGGTGGCCCAGCATCCTGGGATCCAGTCCCGCATCTGATCAGTGGGGACCCTCTTTCTCCCTCTCCCCACTCCCCCTGCTTGTGCTCTCTCTCTGTCCATTAAATAAAAAAAAATTTTTTTTAATTAAAAAAAAATTCTGTTAGAGGAATAATCAGAGTTTAATTACTTTGTGTAGGAAGTACAAAAAATGAAAAATAACTGGAAATACAATGGGGGTGCCTGGATGGCTCAGTGGGTTAAAGCATCTGACTCTTGATTTCACTCAGGTTATGATCTCAGGGTTTAGTTAGATCAAGCCGTGTGAGAGGCTCCCACTAAGTCATGGAAACTGCTTGATTCTCTCTCTCCCTTTCCCTCAGCCTCAGTTGTGTGCTCAAGCGGGCATGTGCTCTTTCTCTAAAAAGAACCAAATATAATGATAAAAATATATAATGATGGGCACCTGGGTGGCTCAGTGAGTTAAAGCCTCTGCTCAGGTCATGATCTCAGGGTCCTGGGATCGAGCTCCGCATCGGGCTCTCTGCTAAGCAGGGAGCCTGCTTCTTCCTCTCTCTCCCTGCCTGCCTCTCTGCCTACTTGTGATCCCTGTCTGTCAAATAAATAAATAAATCTTTAAAAAAAAAAAATATATATATATATATATATAATGAATAGAAAGGTGTTTAGGAAAACATCTAAATAAAATATGCTTTAGAAAAAATGAAAGTCTTAGAAATTTTCAGGACCCGTGATCTTTATTATAATTTTTTCTTAAAAATTAAAAATACAAGGGAGCCTGGGTGGCTCAGTTTGTAAGTGTCTGCCTTGGGCTTGGGTTTGATCCAGCCCCACATGGGGCTCCCTGCTCAGTGGGAAGCCTGCTTCTCCCTCTCCCACTCTGCCTGCTTGTGTTCCCTCTCTCACCGTCTCTCTGTCAAATAAGTAAAATCTTAAAAAAAGAAAAATTTCTGTGCATCTCCCAGAATTCTGTTAGGAGCTTAGAGAATAGCATCACATTTGCAGAATTCCTTGCTATTTCCTCCTATACAGATTTTTTTTCTCTTAAAAGGCTGGCTGTGCAGTTTTGCTGTTGGTGAAAGGCATTGTGTTTTCACTACAAAAAGCTGTTTGGGGGTGCCTGGGTGGTTGAGTCAGTTAAGCATCTGCCTTCGGCTTAGGTTATGATCCCAGGGTCCTGGGATCAAGCCCTGTGTGAAGTTCCTTGCTCAGTGGGGAGTTTGCTTCTCCCTTTCCCTCTTCCTGCTACTTGTGTGCTTGCTCACTCTTTGCACTCTCTCTAGTGAAGAAAGAAGTAAAATCTTAAAAAAAAATTAAAGGTTATTGGATATACTAAACTTAAAATCCTAAATTTTAGAACTCTTTATTGTATTTTTTTTTTAAAGATTTTTTTTATTTATTTGACAGAAAGAGATCACAAGTAGGGAGAGAAGCAGGCAGAGAGACGGGGGAAGCAGTCTTCCTGCTGAGCTGGGAGCCCAATGTAGGGATTGATCCCAGGACCCTGAGCCTAAGGCAGAGGCTTAACCCACTGAGCCACTGAGGCGCCCCATTCTATTTTTATTTAAAAAATAAAAGATTTATTTTATTTTATTATTTTATTTATTTTATTTTTAAAAGATTTTATTTATTTTATTTTTAAGCTTTTATTTATTTGTTTATTAAAGATTTTATTTATTTATTTGTCAGAGACGGAGAGAGATTGAGTGAGCACAGGCAGACAGAGAGGCGGGCAGAGGAGGCAGAGGGAGAAGCAGGCTCCCCACCAAGCAAGGAGCCCCATGTGGGACTTGATCCCATGACCCTGGGATCATGACCTGAGCTGAAGGCAGCCGCTTAAGCAACTGAGCCACCCAGGCATCCCAAGATTTTATTTATTTAACAGAAATCACAAGCAGGCGGCGGGGGGGTGGGGAGCAGGTTCCGTGCTGAACAGAGAGCCTGATGCGGGGCTCAATCCCAGGACTCTGGGATCATGACTTGAGCTGAAGGCAGAGGCTCTAACCCACTGAGCCACCCAGGCACCCCAAGATTTTATTTATTTACTTGACAGAGACAGCAAGAGAGGGAACACAGTGGGAAAGGGAGAAGCACTCCCCCCCCAAGCAGGGAGCCCCATGTGGGACTCGATTCCAGGACCCCGGGGTCATGACCTGAGCCAAAGGCAGGCACTAATGACTGAGCCACCCAGGCACCCCAGAACTCTTTAAATCTGACTTAAAAACAGCAGTATTAATTGCTATGAGATTCTGTTGAAGTTGTGTAGGCTCATTCATCAAACAGAAGACTGTAAAGAGTTAATCTTTGCTGAGTCACTGTAATTAAAATGGGATTAAGTGAAAATCTGCATACTGAAATATTGAAAATAGAGGGACCACACTGTAATTAAGTATGGTTGAGAGTTCAAATACAGCTTTCTGGACTTTTAACCCTGAATGTGGCGATATACATAAATATGTATACCTATTTATATTTTATGTACAGTTCCAAAACTTGTTTTTGGTTATGACTTATCAATGGATCTTTTTTTTTTTTTAAATTTCTTTATTTGCACAGAGAGAGCACAAGCAGTGGGAGTGGCAGGGAGAGGGAGAAGCAGGCTCCCTGCTGAACAGAGAGCCCACTATGGGGCTTGATCCCATGACCTGAACTTAAGGCAGCAGCTTGACTGACATCATGGATGGGTTTTAATGTTATGACTTACGTATCTGCCTCATTCTCTTTAATGTTTTCTTAATATTCCATTGTTTTTAAATGTACCATCATTAAAAAATCAGTCCTTGGGCATCTGGGTGGCTCAGTCTTTAAGCCTCTGCCTTCAGCTCAGGTCATGATTCCAGCATCTTGAAATCGAGCCCCGCGAGCCCCACATTGGGGTCCCTGGTCAGTGGGAAGCCTACTTTCCCTTTCCTAGTCCCCCTGCTTGTGTTCCCTCTCTTGCTGTGTCTCTGTCAAATAAATAAATAAAATCTTAAAAAAAAAATCAATCCTTGATTTTTTTGACATATAGGCCATTTATAGGTTTTTTTCCTTTAATACTTCAGTGTCTGCAAGTGGGCAGATATGTATGTATGCATGTACATTGTATGTGTGCATGTGCACGTGCATTTCTGTGAATGGGATAAAGAGTTTGTAAACTTTGAGTTTGTGCAAATTTATAGTCCCCTCTAAAATTTTGAAGGTCACTGTTTTTTCCTACTTTTCTCTATTCCAAGGACTTTCCAATCTTTACTCTTTGCCACTTTGTTATACATTTCTTTTATTCAGTAGAACTTAGTAGAAATGTTCTGTATTTGTATTGTGCGACACAGTAGTTCCCAGTCATATGTGGCCATGGAGAACTTGAAATGTGGCTAGTGTAAGGAACCGAATTCTGAATTTTTTTTTTAAAGATTTATTTATTTGACAGAGCAGGAGAGGGAACAGAAGGGGGAGTGGGAGAGGGAGAAGCAGGCTTCCTGCTGAGCAGGGAGTCCGATGCAGGGGCGCAGAGCTCGATCCTAGGACCCTGGGATCATGACCTGAGCTGAAGGCAGATGCTTAATGATTGAGCCACCCAGGTGCCCTCTGAATTTTTTTTTTTTTTTAAGATTTTATGTATTTATTAGAGCAAGAGAGCATTCTCACACAAGTAGGCAGAGGGGCAGGCATAGGGAAAGGGAGAAGAAATAGGCTTCCTGATAATCAGAGTCTGACGTGCAACTCTATCCCAGGACTCTGGGATCATGACCTGAGCCAAAGGCAGATGCTTAATGACTAAGCCACCCAGGTGCCCTGTAAATTTTAAAAAATGTTTAGTTTCAAAGGCATATCTTCCTTAAATAAAATATGTTTTACTCTGAACAAATAAGGGGAATTTAGTTTATATTTTAGTAAGACTGTGCTGGTGGAAGACAGTCTTTGTTTTTTTTTAGTAGGCTCCATGCCCAGTGTGGGGCTTGGACTCATGACCCTGGGAAGAAGAATCAATCGCTGTATAAGCTAGAGTAAGAAGAGGGGCTGTATAAGCTAAGCCACAAAGATGACCTTAAAGGCAAGAGGGGCCTAAAGGTTTACATGTTTCTATCTGCAAAGTTTAACTCACTTTTTTGCGTGAGTGCTAAGTCTTTTTTTTTTTTTTTTTCCCCCTCTCTTCACCTTTTTAAGTTGGAGATAAAGAGGATCCTGTTCTAACTTTCAGGAGAGCACCAATTGAATAAAGTTAGTCAACTTTAATAGTATTGTTTGCTACAAACACTGGTCAAGGTTCTCTTGTTCTGGGAAAGAAAATTATTCCAAGATACACCACGGTATCCAAAGACTCAAAAGAGTTATGGTTGGACATGGGGAATTTTCTTTACTGTTTTTTTTTCTTGCTTTAAAAAAAAAATATGTTATAGAGCACGAGCACACATGCACATGGGTTGGGGGAACAGAAAGAGAGGGAAAACCTTTTTTTTTTTTTTTTTTTAAAGATTTTATTTATTTGACAGAGAGGCAGGCAGAGAGAGAGAGAGGGAAGCAGGCTCCCTGTTGAGCAGAGAGCCTGATGCAGGACTCTATCCCAGGATCCTGAGATCACGACTTGAGCTGAAGGCAGCAGCTTAACCCACTGAGCCACCCAGGCACCCGGAGAAGGAGAATCTTAGATGGACTTTCCACTGGGCATGGAGCCCAACGTGGGGCTTGATTCCATGACCCTAAGACTACCCTGAGATTACCACTTGAGCCAAAATCAAGACTCAGGCTCTTAACATACTGAGCTCCCAGGCACCCCTTGACATTGGGAAATTTCTTTTTCTTTTTAAGATTTTATTTATTTATTTGTCAGAGACAGAGGGAGAGAGAGTGAGTGAGCACAGGCAGACAGAGAGGCAGGCAGAGGCAGAGGGAGAAGCAGGCTCCCTGCTGAGCAAGGATCCTGACGTGGGACTCGATCCCAGAACCCCGGGGTCATGACCCGAGCCGAAGGCAGCTGCTCAACCAACTGAGCCATCCAGGCGTCCCAACATTGGGAAATTTCTGTAATAATTCTTACTTCTTTTTTCTTTTTTTTTTTTTTAAAGATTTAATTTATTTATTTGACAGACAGAGATCACAAGTAGGCAGAGAGGCAGGCAGAGAGAGAGAGAGAGAGAGAGGGAAGCAGGCTTCCTGCGGAGCAGGGAGCCTGATGCAGGGCTCGATCCCAGGACCCTGAGATCATGACCCGAGCCGAAGGCAGCAGCCCAAACCACTGAGCCACCCAGGCGCCCCAATAATTCTTACTTCTGACCTTGCTTAAGAAAGCTAAAATTGGGGGTGCCTGGGTGGCTCAGTGGGTTAAAGCCTTCACCTTTGGCTCGGGTCATGATCCCAGGGTTCTGGGATCGAGCCCTGCTTCGGGCTTTCTGCTCAGTGGGAAGCCTGCTTCCTCCTCTCTCTCTGCCTGCCTCTTTGCCTACTTGCTCTCTCTCTGCCTGCCTCTCTGCCTACTTGCTTAAGAAAGTTAAAATTGGGGGCGCTTGGGTGGCTCAGTCGTTAAGCATCTGCCTTTGGCTCAGGTCATTGTCCCAGGGTCCTGGGATTGAGCCCCACATCAGGCTCCCTGCTCAGAGGGGAGTCTGCTTCTTGCTCTCCCACTCCCCCTGCTTGTGTTAACTCTCTCACTGTGTCTCTCTCTGTCAAATAAATAAAATCTAAAAAAAACTAAAATTGGCTAATGGTAAATGCACATGTACTTAGTACTAGGCATCAGGGAACACTCATAAAATCTTATAGTGTCTTTTGAGTAATTTGATCCATCTTTTGGTAAAAATAATGTGGAAATAATGTTGAATGTTGTCAAATTTTCATTTGAAAATTCTTTGGCTGCTGACATTTAAAACTTGATACTTCCTTTAGAATGGACTGTCACTGGAGTTCACAGGTTGGGATGGCCCAAATCATCTTGAATCTTGAACCCACTGGTGTCTGAATTATTTAGTAGCTGGTTTAGCTATATTCAGTTTCAAGTAAAGTGCTTAGTGGTGTTAGTGACATTTCTAAATAGTAATGTAAAATTGTAATGTGTTCTGTTGATTTATAGAGATTAATTTCCTGTATGATTTGAGTGGTTCAGACGCATTTTTTAAGAAGATTTATTTATTCTAGAGACAGAAGGGGAGGAGGGGCAGAGGGAGAGGGAGAAAATCTCAAACAGACCAAGTGTGGAGCCTGATGCAGGGCTTGATCCCAGCACCCTGATAGCATGACCTGAGCCCAATCAATAGTCAGATGCTTAACCAACTGAGCCATCCAGGTGCCCCCATACAAGTTTTTATATTTAAATGGATTTTACCTGTGAAATACGTTAATGTATTATGAAAGGTTTTTCTTTTCTGTATTGTGTGTATAATATAAAAAAGAGATGGATTACAAGGTAAAGGTAATAGGAAAACAGTTTTCAGATATATCATTAATCACTCAATAAAAACATGACAGGTAAAATAGGACTACTTTATTTATTTATTTATTTTTAAGATTTTTATTTATTTGACAGAGAGACAGCAAGAGCAGGAACACAAGTACGGGGAGTGAGAGAGGGAGAAGCAGGCTTCTTGGTGACCAGAGAGCCTGACTTGGGGCGCGATCCCAGGACTCTGGGATCATGATCCCAGCCAAAGGCAGATGCTCAACAACTGAGCCATTGAGGTTCCCAAAATAGGACTATTTTTTTTTTTTTTTAGATTTTATTTATTTATTTGATAGAGATCACAAGTAGGCAGAGAGGCAGAGGGGGAAGCAGGCTCCCTGCTGCGCTGAGAACCCAGTGTGGGGCTCGATCCCAGGACCCTGGGATCATGACCTGAGCCGAAAGCAGAGGTTTTAACCCACTGAGCCACCCAGGTGCCCCCAAAATACATATTGTAAATTATGTTTTGTTTTACATTTTTTGAATGGGAAAACTAAATGTTGTGAAGTTATTTCTTAGAAAATAAGCACAGGTTTGAGACTATTTAAATGAAAAGCCATTTAACCTCACGGACCCCATTTGCCAATTGTTTCCAAGGTGAATGTGGAATCACACAGAGAGTTAAACTAGCTCTGAACAACTCTGGGAACTCACTGAAAGATCCATCTCCTGCTTCAGGAAATTCTGCACAAAATCCTGCTCTTGACTTAGACGTTGTGAACTGCATGAAGAGGGCCATGTGGCAAGGAATGACAGGCAGCCTCCTGGAGCTGTGCGACTCCTGGCCTAGAGTCAGCAAGGAAACAGAAAGAGACTTGAAACCTGCCAACAAGGAAGCTTGTTAGGAGGTTTGGAAAAGAACCCAAAGCCTCAGATGAGTTCACAGTCCCAGCTGATACTTTGATTTCAGCCTAGTGAGACCCTAAGTGCAAGACTCAGTTAATCCTTGCTCAGAATCCTGACAACACAGAAACAGAGATAGCTGGCTGGTGCAGCCAAAAGAGTTTGCAAGTGTTGATCTGAGAGCCCTGGATTTGAGCCACACACTGGGTGTGGAGATCACTAAAAAAATAAATAAGCTTAAAAAACTGAGATAGTTTATTGTTTTAACCTAAGTTTCATAATTATTCATAAATAATGGCAAAATAAATTTGTGTTACAGAGGTCATATACTAGCAAACTGTAGTAATACTCAAATTTGGTGGGGAGGGGATTATGCAGGCTTGGTCTCAGAATATTTAGCCTCGGTATTAATGGATGATGATTTTAAGGGCATTTTAAGCAGAGGGAAGAGCTGAAAAGAGGGAGAATAAAAAAATGCAGGGCATGTTTGATGCCTGGCTAATTTACCTGTGAGTATTGTATATTGAGAGTTAACGCCAGAACAGGTAGGTTGGGGCCAAAATGTGGAGAGTTGTAGAAGTTGGGCTGACAATAATTTTTATTCTAAAAACTCACAGAGAGTTTTTTTTTTTTTTTTATGCAGGAGATAACATCACATCTGTATTTGAGCAGTTTGGGTCATTTTGTGAGATGAGGCTGTAGAGGGCTCTCTTGGATTAAAAGGGTTGGAGGAGGTGTACGTTTTCTTCATACCATTCAAATTTTTTTCTCTTATCTATTCTACCCACACCTACCCCATTTACAGCTTTCCAACAGAAGCCTTTACCAAAGTTCTGCTGATCTGAAGTTCTCACACAGACAGGAAGTTGTAGAATGCTGTTGAGCACAAGAAGATGTTACTGCTCTTGAGATGAAAAAAGAAAGCAAAACTTCCCCAGTTGTTCTAGCTCATGTTGATTTTTCTTATTTCTGGATTCCTGATGACAGTTCTTCCCATACCGCTGTCTTCTGTACCCTTGGTCTTCAGGTTTGGGCAGGTGTAGAATCAGGGCTGTGTGTTGCACAACTCTTAAGGAGGAGCCATTCATACTGTATTTCAGTGAATTGTTTCCTGGAGTCAGATACTGTGGTAGCTCTGGGATGCATGATGTTCTTTGTGAAAACACCATTAAATATCGATTATTTCCGGGTGCCTGGGTGGCTCAGTGGGTTAAGCCGCTGCCTTCGGCTCAGGTCATGATCTCAGGGTCCTGGGATCGAGTCCCGCATCGGGCTCTCTGCTCAGCAGGGAGCCTGCTTCCTCCTCTCTCTCTCTGCCTGCCTCTCTGCCTACTTGTAATCTCTCTCTGTCAAATAAATAAATAAATCTTTAAAAAAAGTATCGATTATTTCCCATTTTTTCATTAAAAAAATTAAAAGAAATTTTTTTTAAAAGATTTATTTGACAGAGATTACAAGTAGGCAGAGAGGCAGGCAGAGAGAGAGAGGAGGAAGCAGGCTCCCTGCTGAGCAGAGAGCCCAATCAATGCAGGGTTTGATCCCAGAACCCTGAGATCATGACTTGAGCCGAAGGCAGAGGCTTAACCCAGTGAGCCACCCTCGTGCTCCCATTTTTTCATTTATTACTGGATTTGGTTCATATCTATTTCTTAGGTTTGTTTTCTAGCTGACAAGAGGTAGCAAATGACACAGATTTAATGAAAATGATTGTTTAACTTTCTGTGGACCTCCCACCAGGAATTTGTAGATTATTTTAAAGTTTTTTTTTTTTTAAGGTTTTATTTATTTATTTGACAGAGAGATAGCACAAGTAGGCAGAGCAGCAGGCAGAGGGAGAAGGAGAAGCAGGTTCTCAGTGGGCCAGGAGCGCAGCTCCATCTCAGTACCCTGGGATCATGACCTAAGCTGAAGGCACACACTTAACCGACTGAGCCACCCAGATACCCCTAATTCAAGGGGTTTTGAAAGTTCTATATGAAGAACAGTTAAGTTTTATGCTTTAAAGCTAATCTTAAAAATGGTGTGAGCATATTTGTGGTATGAATTGTGTATGCCTTGAAACATTTATTTGTAAATGGTTTTACTCTACTTTGTATAATTTTTAGATGTTTTCTTAGTCTGTATTAGACCTTTTTTGTTAGTCTTTTTTCTGATTAATGACCTAGATGAGGTTTGATATTTCAGAAATTTACTTCACTTTATTGTTTGTGAATCTTGGTTCAGAGTTAGGATTACTATATCATTTTTCACTCTTTTGAGATTTGTTCATTATCGGAGATTGGTTAACATACAGTATTGTATTAGTTTCAGTTGTACCAGACAGCGATTCAGTAGCTATCCATCTATCTATCTATTTATTAATTTGAAAAAAGATTTTATTTATTTATTTGACAGAGACAGACAGCGAGAGAGGGAACACAAGCAGGGGGAGAGGGAGAAGCAGGCTTCCTGCTGAGGAGGGAGCCTGATGTGGGGCCTGATCCCAGAACCCTAAGATTCATGACCTGAGCCGAAGGCAGATGCTTAACAACTGAGCTACCCAGGTGCCCTGTGATTCAATATTTATACATTTTGAAATGCATATAATTTGTCATACAAAGTTTTTACAATATCATTGACTGTATCCTCTATGCTCTACATTATATCCTTGTGTCTTATTTACTTTACAATTGGAAGATTTTACGTCATATTTCCTTCACATACTTGGTCCTCCCCCACCACCCACTTTTTCTGCTGGCAACCATCAGCTTGTCTAAATCTGTGGGTTTGTTTCTGTTTGTTGGTTGGGAAATCATACAGATTTGACTGTTTAGCATAATACCATTTTGGTCCATACATATTGAAATTTAAAATAAATGTATTTAGTTACAGCAAATGTAACAGGTTTCCTTTATTTTGCAAAAATCTTATGAATTATTTAAATTATAGAAGTAATATTTGGAAAAAATCACTTACTCGACTTTTTTTTTTTTTTTAAGATTTTATTTATTTGACAGAGAGAGACCACAAGTAGGCAGAGAGGCAGGCAGAGAGAGAAGGAGGAAGCAGGCTCCCTTTGAGAGCCTGATGTGGGGCTCGATCCCACAACCCTGGGATCATGATCTGAGCCTAAGGCAGAGGCTTTAACCCACTGAGCTACCCAGGTGCCCCTTACTTATTCTGCTGTTTGATACAATGTAAACATTTTGGGATATTTCCATCTAGTCTTTTTTTTTTTTTTTTTTTTTTGGTTAAGATTTTATTTATTCTTTATTTGACAGACAGAGATCACAAGCAGGCAGAGAGGCAGGCAGAGAGAGAGGAAGGGATGAGGGATGCAGGCTCCCTGCTGAGAAGAGAGCCCGATGCGAGGTCTGTCCCAGGACCTGGACCATGACCCGGGCAGAAGGCAGAGGCTTTAACCCACTGAGCCACCCAGGCGCCCCTCCTTCTAGTCTTTGATACGTTTTCTTCTGCTTGGTTGTAATTAGTCTCTCAGTTTCTATTCTGGTTTTTCATGTTAAAAAATACTTTTATGTGTCATTTTGTGGAGTTGCTAATAGTAACCCTTTTTTATGGCTAAAGAATATTCCATTATGTGGTTATGTCATAAATGTTCAACAGTATTAAAATGAGAAACTTAAAATGGCCACTAATGCTGTAGTGACTATCTTTTTATTTTCTACTTACGCACAGCCCTGGTACCTCACTCCATTATTTTCATTTAGAAGTTTATTTTAAAAATTCCCATGCAGTAACTAAATAAAATCTTAAAAAAAAAAAAAAAAAAATTCCCATGCAGTAAAAAATTAACCTTTTTGTTACACAGTTGTGTGAATTTAGCATACGTAACCACCGCCACGATAGTCAGGTACAAGCCAGGAAACTCTTCTCTTGCTGTTCTGCTGTAATTACCCTCCACTTGCCCCTGACCCTTGGCAACCAATGATATGTTCTTCATCACTAGTTTTATCTTTCTGAGAATGTTATATAAATGGTATCATATAGCATATGACCATTTGAGACTGGTTTGTTTAATTCACTCTAATGCCTTTGAGGTTCATTTGTGTTGTTTTGTGTATTAATAGTTTATTCCTTTTTCTTGCTGAGTGGTATTTCATTGTGCCAATGTATAATGGTTTAGCCCATTCACTGTTGAGGAATGGTTTGTGCTTTTGGCAAATAAGAATGGAGTTGCAATAAATATTTGTGGGCAGATTCTCCTTTGAACGTTAAGTTTTCATTTTTCCAGGGTAAATATCCAGAAGTGGGATTGCTGCATAATTGGTAAGTGTATAGTCTAGCTTTGTAAGAAACTGGGAAGCTTTCAGAGTGGCTGCATTCTCACCAGCAGTCTGTTTGAAATGTAGTTATTCTTCACCCTTGCCAGTGCTTGGTACTGGCAGCATTTTTTTTTTTTTTTTAAAGATCTTATTTATTTGACAGAGATAACAAATAGGCAGAAAAGGCAGGCAGAGGGAGAGGCCCATGTGGGGCTCGTTCCGGGGACCCTGAGATCAACCTGAGCTGAAGGCAGAGGCTTTAACCCACTGAGCCACCCAGGCGCCCCTGTCAGCATTTTTAAATTTTAGCCTTTTTATTTATTTTTTTAAATAAAGATTTTATTTATTTATTTGACAGAGATCACAAGCAGACCGAGAGGCAGGCAGAGAGAGAGAGAGAGAGGGAAGCAGGCTCCCCGCTGAGCAGAGAGCCCGATGCGGGACTCGATCCCAGGACTCTGAGATCATGACCTGAGCCAAAGGCAGCAGCTTAACCGCTGAGCCACCCAGGCGCCCCGCCTTTTTTTTTTTTTTTAAGAGATTTTTTTTTTTAAGATTTTATTTACTTATTTGACAGAGAAAGGTCACAAGTAGTCAGAGAGGTAGGCAGAGAGAGAGAGAGAGAGAGAGGAGCAGGCTTCCTGCTGAGCAAAGAGCCTGATGTGGGGCTCATTTCCAGGACCCTGAGATGATGACCTGAGCCAAAGACAGCAGCTTAACCCACTGAGCCACCCAGGCGCCCCCCCCCCCCCCGTTTTTTAAAAGATTTTATTTATTTATTTAACAGAGAGAGATCACAAGTAGACAGAGAGGCAGGCAGAGAGAGAGAGAGAGAGAAGCAGGCTCCCTGCTGAGCAGAGAGCCCGAAGCGGGACTCGATCCCAGGACCCTGAGATCATGACCTGAGTTGAAGGCAGCGGCTTAACCCACTGAGCCACCCAGGTGCCCCAGGCGCCCCTTTTAAGAGATTTTATTTGAGAGAGAGAGAAAAGAGAACATGAGCAGGAAGAGGGGAAACAGACCCCAGACACCCCCACCTCCAGCAGGGAGCCTGATACCGCAAATGATCCCAGGACGCTGAGAGGATGCTGCCAAAGGCCGACAGACACTTAACCCACTGAGCCACCCTGGCACCCCTGTTTCAGCCATCCTGATAAATGTGTAATGGTAAATCATAGTGATTTTGATTTCCCTATAGCTTATGTTGTTGAGCATCCTTTTTTTTTTTTTTTTTTTTAATTTTATTTTTTATTTAACAAAGAGAGACACAGCGAGAGAGGGAACACAAGCAGGTGGGTGGGAGAGGGAGAAGCGGTCTTCCTGCTGAGCAGGGAGCGTGATGCGGGGCTTGATCCCAGGACCCCAAGATCATGACTTGAGCTGAAGGCAGCCAATGAACGATGGAGCCACCCAGGCGCACAAGAGCATCTTTTTTTTCTTTTTTAAACTGAACTAAGTATCTTTATTGGGGAAAGCCAGGATTACAAGGGACAACTTAAGAGTTGGCATTGGGACCCTTTTTCTTGCCAAAGATGGGCACAGTGTTGACAAAGCGCCGGTTGTGTTGCATCTGCCACTTGGCTCAGCCTGTCTTCTTTTTTTTCTCTTGTTTGGCCACCTTGGGAGTCTGCCCTCTTACTTTCCCAGCATGGGCCAGGGAACCATGGACTTCACCTCCAAGCGTGCAACTAGTTACTTCCAGGGTCGTCAGAGCTTCTACTCCACACTGACCCAGGGTAGTCTCATGGTCTTAAGGCATGCCTGCCAGGAACAGTACTTGATCTTGTGGGAACAGTGCCCTCCTGCAAGGTTACAGGAGCCTTGATCTGGGCGACTGTCTTCTGCCCAGTCACCCTGAGGGTGTGTAGCTCCTGGGTGCAGACAAAGAGCTGCATGTCAGAGACAGAACTGTGGCCAGGGCAGCTGCTACTGTAAAAAGGGAGTCACGAACGAGGAAGAAACAAGGGTGCTGTGTCCTCACTGCCTACTGTGGGCCATGTCACTCTCGAACATCTTTCCATGTGCTTATTTTCCAAATCTGTATCGTCTTTGGTGAAGTGTCTGTTTAAGTCTTCTTCCCACTGTTTAAGTGGGTTGTTTATTGTTCTTCTGATGGTACTAGAATTCTGTATGTATTCTGGGTACAAACCCTTCGCTGAATATGATTTGTAGATATATTTTTTTTTCCTAATTACAGGGGAAAGCATTCCGTCTTTGTAGAGTGTACTAGCTATAGGTTTTTTTGTAAACACTTACTGTCAGGTTCAGGAAGCTCCCTTTTATCTTTAGTTTACCAAGAGTTTTTGTTATGAGTGGATGTTGGGTTTTGTCTGATGCTTTTTCTGACTCAGTTGCCAAGATCATTTGCTTTAAAGTTTTAGACTATTACTATGGTGGATGACATTGATTTTCAAATTTTGAATTGGCTCTGCAGTCCTTGGGGAAAAAAATAATTCACCTGGTGGTCGTGGTTTATTATGCCTTTTTTTTTTTCTTAAAGATTTTTATTTATTTATTTGATAGAGAGAGATCACAAGTAGGCAGAGAGGCAGGCAGAGAGAGAGAGGGAAGCAGGCTCCCCGCTGAGCAGAGAGCCCGCCGCGGAGCTCAATCCCAGGACCCTGAGATCATGACCTGAGCTGAAGGCAGAGGCTTAAACCACTGAGCCACCCAGGCGCCCCTGTGTTAATGCTTTTTATATATAATTTATATATAGCTGGATTTGCCAGTATTTCTTGAGGACATTTACAGTTCTGTTCATGAGGGATATTCATCTGTAGTTTTCTTCTATCATCTGCCTCTGGGTTTTTTTTTTTTTTTTTTTTTTTTTTTTTTAAAGATTTTATTTATTTATCAGGGGGGGGGGGTAGAGCGAGCACAGGCAGACAGAATGGCAGGCAGAGGCAGAGGGAGAAGCAGGCTCCCTGCCGAGCAAGGAGCCCGATGTGGGACTCGATCCCAGGACGCCGGGATCATGACCTGAGCCGAAGGCAGCTGCTTAACCAACTGAGCCACCCAGGCGTCCCTGCCTCTGGGTTTTGATTCCGGGATAATCCTGGTCTCATAAAAATCAGTTAAGAAGTCTCCCTCCCCTATTCTTTTATCATCATTCCTAGATCAGTATTTGTGAATTTATCTATTGCTAAAATTTACTCTTGTTTTTTCTTCTTCTTCTTCTTCTTTTTAAAAATTTATTTATTTGACAGAGAGAGAGATAAGTAGGCAGAGAGGCAGGCGAGGTGGGGGGAGAGGCTCCCTGCCGAGCGGAGAGCCCTATGTGGGATCGACCCCAGGACCCTGGGATCATGATCTGAGCCAAAGGCAGAGGCTTTAACCCACTGAGCCACCCAGGTGCCCCTATTTTTATTATTTAAAAAATTTTTTTTATTTTATTTGCTTGACAGAAAGCGAGAGCACTGAAACAGGGAGCTGGAGAGGGAGAAGTGGGAGAGCGAGAGGGAGAAGCAGGCTCCCAGCTGAGCAGGGAGCCTGATGCAGAGCTCGATCCCAGGACCCTGGGATCATGATCTGAACCAAAGGCAAACACTTAACTGACTGAGCCACCCAGGTGCCCCTTATTTTTTATTTTTAGGGAGTGTGAGCAGCCTGGTAGGGAGGGAGACAGAGGGAGAGGGAGAGCGAGTCTTAAGTAGGCTCTGATGTAGGGCTTGATTTCACGACCCTAAGATCATGACCTGAGCTTTAGTCAAAAGTCAGAAGCTTAAGAGACTAAGCCACCCCAGACACCCCCTAAAGTTTATGCCTAACACTGGAAACAGTACTCATGACATTTTTGTGGTCATCCATGGATGTGGACAGTGTGGCAAAAAATTTGACTCACCTAATGTGGATATTCCCACCTGAGGTCTCTGCTTTGCTTTCTTGTTTCATCTCTCATAGTGAAATTGTGTCCTTTTTGTGGCCTATTTAGTGCCTTGGCTTTTGCATTTTTTTTTTTTTTTTTTTTTTTTTTTTTTTTTTTTTTTTTTTTTTTAAAGATTTTATTTATTTATTTGAGAGAGAGAAATCACAAGTAGATGGAGAGACAGAGAGAGAGAGAGAGGGAAGCAGGCTCCCTGCTGAGCAGAGGGCCCGATGCGGGACTCGATCCCAGAACCCTGAGACCATGACCTGAGCCGAAGGCAGCGGCTTAACCCACTGAGCCACCCAGGCGCCCGGCTTTTGCATTTTTGTTGGTGCTCTTACTGTTTAAAATGGCCCCCAAGTGTAGTGCTGAAGTACTATCTGGTATTTATTTGCTTTTTTAAAAGATTTAAAAAAAAAAAATATTTTATTTTATTTGACAGAGATTACAAGTAGGCAGAGAGGCAGGCAGAGAGAGAGAGAGAGAGAGAGGAGGAAGCAGGCTCCCTGCTGAGCAGAGAGCCTGATGCGAGGCTCGATCCCAGGACCCTGAGATCATGAACTGAGCCAAAGGCAGAGGCTTAATCCACTGAGCTACCCAGGCACCCCACTATCTAGTATTCTTAAGTTGAAGAAAGCTGTTTAAAAAAAAAAAAAAAGGCGGGGCGCCTGGGTGGCTCAGTGGGTTAAGCCGCTGCCTTCGGCTCAGGTCATGATCTCGGGGTCCTGGGATCGAGTCCCGCATCGGGCTCTCTGCTCAGCAGGGAGCCTGCTTCCTCCTCTCTCTCTCTGCCTGCCTCTCTGCCTACTTGTGACCTCTCTCTCTATCAAATAAATTAAAAAAAAAAAAAAAAGGCAAAAAGCTGCGATGTTCCTAATGGAGAAATTGCCTGTGTTAGATAAGCTTTATATAGGCAAGAGTTTTACAGTGCTGTCGGCCATGAGTTCATTGTTAATGCATTATTAACATGTATTAAATAAAATATCTTCAAATATAAGCACATAAAATCAAAGTTGTACTGATTGTTGACAAAAATGTGAGCAGTCTTTCAGGAACCTCTGTTTCCTCCAGGAGCAGTGGTTCAGTATTTGCTAAATAGTGTTTACAGTGACTTTATGGAACATAACTGTTGTGAATAGTGAGAATGGATAGTTTGTAGAACTGGTGTTATTTCTTCTGTAAATACTTGCTAGCCCTCACCAGTGAAAATTTCTGGGTCTGGAGACTTCGTTACAGAAGTTTTGTAACTATAAATTCAATCTCTTATATAGTTACAGGACTTTTTTTTTTTTTTTTTAAGATTTTATTTATTTATTTGACAGAGAGAGACAGAGAGATCAGAAGTAGGCAGAGAGGCGGGCAGAGAGCCTGATGCGGGGCTCCATCCCAGGACTCTGGGACTATGACCTGAGCCGAAGGCAGAGGCTTTAACCCACTGAGCCACCCAGGCGCCCCTAGTTATAGGACTATTAAGATTATCTCTGTCCTCTTGAGTAGGTTTTAGGAGTTTGACCAATTACCCCATTCATTTAAGTTGTTGAATTTATGTCTCTAGAGTTTTTTTTTTTTTTTTTTAAAGATTTTATTTATTTATCAGAGAGAGAGAAGGGGAGAGAGCGAGCACAGGCAGACAGAATGGCAGGCAGAGGCAGAGGGAGAAGCAGGCTCCCTGCTGAGCAAGGAGCCCGATGTGGGACTTGATCCCAGGATTCTGGGATCATGACCTGAGCCGAAGGCAGCTGCTTAACCAACTGAGCCACCCAGGAGTCCCTCTAGAGTCTTTTTTGTAGTATTCCTTTACTGCTTGTGGAGTCTGTAGTGATACGCCTCTTTATTCCCAATACTGGTAATTTGTGTCTTTTCTTTTTTTCTTTGTTCCTTTTATTAGAGGTTTATCAGTTTTATAGATCTAATGAAAGAACAGCTTTTGTTTTTTCTTTATTTTTCTGTTTTCAGCCTCATTGATATTTACCTGTTATTTTCGTTACTATTAGCAGTCACTTTCCATTCTCTCCTCTCAGCCTCTGGTAATAACTAATCTACTTTCTATATCTGAGTATTTGCCTCTGTTGGATTCTTCTGAATGGAATGATACAATAAATATGGCCTTTTGTGTCTGACTTCTTTCATGTAAGATAATGTTTTCAAAGTTCATCTGTATTGTAGCGTGTCCTTTTTATGGCTGAATAATATTCCATCATATGGATATACTCCCTTTTATCTTTTCATTAGTTGATAGCCATTTGGGTTGTTGCCACTATTTGGCTATTGTGAATAATGCTGCTGTGAACATTTCATGTACAACGTTTTGTATCAGCAGCGCTAACCCTGTTTCAGCCCACATTTCCCTGCTGCGTGTGGCTGCTGGAGACAACACTCCTGCCCTGCAGAGTGTGCTAGGGAATGCCAGCAGAAGAGAGGACTTTGTGCAGAGGGAGCAAAATTGAAAAAGAACTAAAACGCCTCTTTTTAGTTTTTTCTTTTTGGTTTTTAAATTCTTTTGTTATATATATATAGGGGTGGAATTGCTAGGTTGTTAGCTCTATGTTTAACTTTTGGGGAGTTTCCTAACTGTTTGCCAAACTGTTTGCCATCTATTTGTTTACGTTGTTACCAGCAATATTTGAGGATTCTAATATCTTCACATCCTTGCCAACCCTTGTGGTTTTCCTCTTTTTTTTTTTTCTTTTAATAATCATAGCCATTCTAGTGGATGTGAACTGGTATCTCATTGTGGTTTTGATTTGTATTTTCCTAATGAATAAATGATATTATTCATGTATGTGTGTTTTTTTTTTTTTTTTAAGATTTCATTTATTTATTTGACAGAGATCACAAGTAGGCTGAGAGGCAGGCAGAGGCTGGTGGGGGAAGCAGGCTCCCTGCTGAGCAGAGAGCCCGATGGGGGTCTCAATCCCAGGACGTGGGGATCATTACCTGACCAGAAGGCAGAGGCTTTAACCCACTGAGCCACCCACATGCCTCTCATGTGCTTTTTTGAAAGGTGCTTTTTACAGCATCCTTTTATCTGTTTACTGACCACTGTCTATGTTCTTTGGAGAAAGGTCTATGCGTATCCTTTGCCAATTTTTTTTCCCTTTTCTCTTTTTTTAATTGGGATATTTGTCATTTGTTGGTTTGTAAGAGTTATTTGTAGATATTGCATAGAAGTCTTTCTTTTTTTTTTAAAGATTTTATTTATTTATTTATTTTAAAAGATTTTATTTATTTTTTTGACAGATCACAAGTAGGCAGAGAGAGAGGAAGAAGCAGGCTCCCTGCTGAGCAGAAAGCCTGATGCGGGGCTCGATCTCAGGACCCTGGGATCACAACTTGAGCTGAAGGCAGAGGCTTTAACCCACTGAGCCACCCAGGCGCCCCTTATTTATTTATTTGACAGGCAGAGAGTCAGGCAGAGAGAGGGGAAGGGAAGCAGGCTCCCTGCTGAGCAGATAGCCCAATGCAGGCCTGGATCCCAGGACCCTGAGACCATGACCTGAGCCAAAGGCAGAGGCTCAACCCACTGAGCCACCCAGGCGCCCCTTCTTTTACTTTCTTGATCTGTAACATAAAAAAAATTTAAATTTTGAGTAAAGGTTTTTTCCCTCCCCCCAATCATTAGTTAATTTCTGTTTTTCTGTTTTCATGTTTACTTCCTCTTCTGCTGTTGATTAATTCAGTGAGGTGTTTTTTTGTTTGTTTTGGTTGTTTAAAATTTCCATTTGATTCTTCTTTATATTCTACTTTGTATCTTCCTCTTCCTTCAAGAGTGTTTTACCTTTACTTGGAGCATTTTTATAAACCTGCTTTTAAGTCTTTGAAACATTTTCATCATCAGCATTATCTTTTTGCTTCTATCTTTTGATTTTCTTTCCCAAGCAAGTTGAGATTTTTCTGGGTCTTGCTATACCAAGTACATTTATTTATTTATTTTTTAAAAAAGATTTTATTTTTTTATTTGACAGAGATCACAAGTAGGCAGAGAGGCAGGCGGGGTGGGGGGGGGAGCAGGCTCCCTGCTGAGCTGAGAGCCCCATGTGAGGCTTGATCCCAGGACCCTGAGATTATGATCTGAGCTGAAGGCAGTGGTTTAACCCACTCAGCCACTCAGATGCCCCAATACCAAGTCAATTTAGATTGTAATTGATACTCTTTGTCTTGTTTAAATTTTATGGAGAATGTTAATAGTTTTGTTTTAGTGAACGGTTGACTGAATTGTGTTGAGGCTTCAAGTTTTCACCAGCCTTCTGTGGGTTGTTTTAATGTCAGTTAAGTCTTTAAAGACTTTTAACTGCTATTTGGATTTGTCCTTTGTGTGAACCATCATAGCATTTGGGATTTGGGTGGTGGGTTGTGAAACTATGGCCTGTGGGCCAGATCTAGTTCACTGCCTATTTATAAGTAAGATTTTATTGGAACACAGCCATGCCCACTTGTTTGTGTTTTTTGTGGCTGCTTTCATACTTTAGTGGTCACAGTTGTGACATAGAATGTTGGGCCTACAGAACCTAAAATATTTATTGTTTGGCCCTTCATAGAAAAGTTTTGCTGACCCTATTCTATCCTATAGTTCTGTTCTCTGCTGTTTCAGTATCCAGTTCACACACATGTAACTCAGGTGTTAGTTGAGGAGTTTGTTCACAACTTTAAGGGGTCACTTTCTTGAGTTCTTTTGTTTGATTCCTTGGGACTCCGATTTCTCATCTTTGGCCAGAAATTTTCTTTATTCCACTCTGTTTTTCCTGCAGCTGTGTCCCTTTTGGGCCAAGGAGCAGGAGATGAGAGGTTAAAAGAGCAATGGGGTTTGTCTCATTCTCTTGGTACCATAACACCTTAGGTAAGAAGGGGAAGGTTTCCTCCTTTCAGAGTTCTACGCACCTACTTAACTCTGTGGCTGTTGTTGCCACAGAATTACTTGGGGTTTGAGGTATGAGAGAAGAAGGAAAATTAAAAATGAAGGAAAGGGACGCCTGGGTGGCTCAGTTGGTTGGACGACTGCCTTCGGCTCAGGTCATGATCCTGGAGTCCCGGGATCGAGTCCCGCATCGGACTCCCAGCTCCATGGGGAGTCTGCTTCTCTCTCTGACCTTCTCCTCGTTCATGCTCTCTCTCACTGTCTCTCTTTCAAGTAAATAAATAAAATCTTTAAAAAAAAAAATGAAGGAAAGACAGAAAATGGGGAAATTCTTACTTTGTTGCTGAGCATTAGGAAACTCCATCCGAATGGAACCATCTACATTGATGCCTGTATCCTCGGGTTGGGCTTTGTTGAGTTCAGTTTGAGAGACAGTAGAGGGAAATATTTGCTAAACTCATTGCCAGTTGGTGGTATTTTGAAGTCTGGTCTTCTCTAGGCTGTCTGCTACCATTCACTTTGTTGTATTTGATTTGTTATTATTATTTTTCTTAAGATTTTATTTATTTACTTGACAGAGATCAACAAGTAGGCAGAGAGGCAGGCAGAGAGAGAGGAGGAAATAGGCTCCCCACTGAGCAGAGAGCCCAATGCAGGGCTTGATCCCAGTCCCCTGGGATTATGACCTGAGCAGAGGCTCAGAGGCTTTAACCCACTGAGCCACCCATGGGCCCCTGATTTGTTAATATTTTGTTAAGGATTTTTTGCATCTCTGTTAATAAGATATTGATCTTTAGTTTTTTTTTTTTTTTTTTCGGTTCTGGTTTTGGTATTAGAGTATCGCTGGCCTCAGAATGAGTTAGGAAATACTCCTGCTTCTGTCTTCTGGAAAGGATTGTAGAGAATTGGTGTAATTTCTGCCTTAAATGTTTGGTGGGGTGTCTGGATGGCACAGTTAGTTAAGCTCTGACTCTTGGTTTTGGCTCAGGTCTTGATCTCAGTGTTGTGAGATTGAGCCCCGTGTACAGCTCAGCGTTGAGTGCAGAGTCTGCTTAAGATTCTTGCTCTCCCTCTCCCCCTCCTGCTCTCTGTCTTGAATTGCCTGGTGTTTTCTGTTTTGGAAGATCATTCATTCATTCATTCTTTAGGATTTTACTTATTTATTTGAGAGAGAGAGAGAGACAGAGATAGAAGAGAGCATGAGCATTGAGGAGAGAGAGAAGCAGGCTCCTGCTGAGCAGGGAGCCCAAGGTGGGGCTCTGTCCCAGGACCCTGGAATCATGACCTCAGCTGAAGGCAGACACCTAACCTACTGAGCCACCCAGGCACCCCTATTCTATTTCTTTAAAAGATACAGGCCTATTTAGATTTTCTTTTTCTTCTTGCTGTGTTTTGACAGATTATGCCTTTCAGGGAATAGGTTTCATTTCATCATCAAGGTTATCAAATTTGTGGGTGTTGAGTTGTTCATTACGTTCTTTTATTATAGTTTCAGCGTCCGTGGAATCTGTAATGATGTCCTCTCTTTTACTTATGATACTAATAATGTGTGTCTTCTTTTTTTTCTTAGCCGTAGGTTTATTGATTTACTGATTTTTCAGAGGACCAGCTTTTGGTTTTACTGATTTTCTCTATGATTTCCTCTTTTAAGTTTCACAGATTATTGCACTCATTTTTTTTTTAAGATTTTATTTTTATTTATTTGACAGACAAAGAACACAAGTAGGCAGAGAGGCAGGCAGAGAGAGAGGAGGAAGCAGGCTCCCTGGCTGAGCAGAGAGCCCGATGCGGGCCTCGATCCCAGGACCCTGGGATCATGACCTGAGCCGAAGGCAGAGGCTTTAACCCACTGAGCCACCCAGGCGCCCCTATTGCTCTCATTTTTATTACTTCTTGTCTCTTTTTTTAAAGATTTTATTCATTTGTTTATTTTCTTAGACATTTATTTATTTCAGACAGAGAGAGAGAAGGGAGCAAGGAGGGGGAGTGGCAGGTAGAGCAGGCCAAGCAGTCAGAGGGAGAAGCAGGCTCCCCACCGAGGAAGGAGCCAGAAGCGGGCCTCAGTCCAGGTCCCTGGGACTAAGGCAGGGGAGCTAAAGGCAGACTCTTAACTGACTGAGCCCCCCAGGCACACCTCATTTCTATTATTTGTTCTACTTAGGTTTGAATTTACTTTGTTCTTTTTCGGTTTCCTAAGGTAGACGCTTAGATTATTAATTTTAGATCTTTTTTCCCTAATGTATGAATGTATCCATTCAGTGCTGTAAATTTCTAAGTGCTGCTTTTCCTTCATTTTGAAATTTTGATTACTTGTATTTTCATTTTCATTTAGTTCATAATATTTTAAAATTTATTCTGAGATTTCTTCTTTAACCTACGTATTGTTTAAAATTATGTTGTTTAGGGGTGCCTGGGTGGCTCAGTTGGTTAAGCAACTGCCTTGAGCTCAGGTCGTGATCCTGGAGTCCTGGGATCGAGTCCCACATTGGGCTCTCTGCTCGTCAGGAAGTCTGTTTCTCCTGCTGACCTGTCTCCTCTCATGCTCTCTCTCTTTCTCTCTCTCTCTCAAATAAATAAAATCTTTAAAAAACATATGTTGTTTAATCATGACCTGAGCTGAAGGCAGAGGCCTCAACCCACTGAGCCACCCAGGTGCCCCTGTTCTTTTAAATTTATTAAGCTGTATTTTATGGCTGATGGCGTGCTGTATTTTGGTGCACGTTCCATGTGAGCATGAGAAGAAGCCATTTTCTTTGCAGAGTCCTCAGCTGCTCCTTTCATTCTGCTCGTTTTTTGTTTTTTGTTTTTTTTTAAGATTTTATTTATTTATCTGACAGAGATCACAGGTAGGCAGAGAGGCAGGCAGAGAGAAAGGAGGAAGCAGGCTCCCCGCGGAGCAGAGAGCCCGACGTGGGGCTCGATCCCAGGACCCTGAGATTATGACCCGAGCCAAAGGCAGAGGCTCAACCCACTGAGCCACCCAGGCGCCCCGTTCTGCTCAAGTTTTATAGCTACATTCCAGTGGGAGTGACAGGCTGGAATATATTTACCTGATCTTACTTGGAATTGGGATGCATCCCTATTTTTGGAATATTTCCTTTGGGGAGATTAGAAATGTGGTTGGTTATAATCTGCTCTTTGACTTTCTGCTTTTTTTTTAAAGGATTGTGCCAATTTTTATTGATTGCTCCTAAGAATGTATGGGATCACCAGTTTTGCCACATACTGGATACTATGGCTTCTTGGAAGTTATAAGATAGCTGGGAAGTTCAGATTAAATAATATTGCCTCATATGGCTAGAAAAGCTTAAAATATAAGTGGTTAAACACATATATCAGCCTGAAGTTTTCTTCTATAAAATTCAGTGTTGGGTTTGTTTGTTTGTTTGTTTTTAAGATTTTATTTCTTTGACAGAGAGAGACACAGCTAGAGAGGGAGCACTGGGAGGGGGGAGAAGCAGGCTTCCCTACGGGCAGGGAGCCTGATGTGGGGCTTGATCCCAGGACCCTGGGACCACATGACCTGAGCGGTAGGCAGATGCTCAACTGACTGAGCCACCCAGGCACCCTTTTTCTTTTTTTTTTTTTTGTTTTTAAAAAATATTTTATTTATTTGTTAGCTTGCTCTCACACAGGAGCAGGGGGGAGGGGTAGAGAGAGAGGGAGAAGCAACCTCTGCTGAGCAAGGAGTCCACAGCTGAGGCTGGATCCCAGGACCCTGGCAACATGACCTGAGCTGAAGGCAGATAGATACTCAATCAACTGAGCTACCCAGGCACCCATTAACTGTATTTTATTGTGACCCCTTTCTTCCTTTACCAGCTCCCCTCTTAACTCTAGTTTTGTTTTGTTTTTCAAATTTTCCCTGAAGTAGACAAAATGGAGATGAAGATAATGGCTGCTGTGAAGTGAAGCAAGGCACCGAATTGACATACTCTGGGGTGGGGTGGCCAGAAGACTTTCTTCTGAAACCTTTTCTTATTTCTCCGTGTAGGGTGAGAGATTGAGGCAGAGACCAAGGATGACAGTATCATTATAAATATTGTCCTCCCCCCCCTAAGATTTTATGTATTAATTTGAGAGAGAGAGAGTGAAGAGCACAGGGATGGGGAAGGGCAAAGAAAGGAGAGGGGGAAGCAGACTCCCCGCTGAGCAGGGAGCCTGATGTGGGGCTCAGTCCCAGGACCGTGGGATCATGACCTGAGCTGAAGATAGACGCTTGACTGACTGAGCCACCCAGGTGCCCCTAAATATTGTCAATTTTAAAATGTCAGGTCTTTAGATCTGTAAGCTAATGGAAGGATCAGTTCTTTGGGGAATATCTTAGGTTGGCCTAGGTTAGGATCAGTTTGCAAACACTCTATCTCACTGTCAAATCTTTGGAGATTCAGTATATGGAATATTTAATTTAAATATTTATTTAGGACTTACCATATGTCAGGTACCTTTCTGTGATGTAGGAGTGAACAAATCAGGAAAAAAAAAATCCATGTCAGCATGAAACTTTACAATATGTGGGTGGAATAGAAGACAGGCAACATAGTAAATACATAAATTGTATGCGTATTATGTTACTGATAAGTGCTAAGGGGAAGAGGAAAGTGCCCTGGCTGGAGAATGCTGGGCTGGGACTGGAGTGGTTTGCAGTTTTAATTGGGATATCAAGGAAGCCTTCTCTGAGAAGTTGACTTTTGACCAAACATTTGATGGAGGTGGAAGGATCAAGCTTTGCAGTTATTCAGGGAAAGAGTTCTATTCTGAGTGAGCAGTCAGCATAAAGACTGAGGCAACAATGTGCCAGTCTTGGTCTAGTAATGCTGAGGAGGCAGGTGTGGCTAGAGCACAGTGATGAGGAGAGGTGTAGAAGTTAAAGTCATGGAGGTGATGTGTCATGACTAGGACCACACCATGTTCTCTGGGTTTCTTGGTTGGTCTTCCTTCCTGTCTCTATTTACTCAACTCCTCTCATGTTGAATGTCCTGCCTAGATGCTAGATAACTCCATATCTGGAATGATTCTGGATTGGCACTGGCCTGTCGAAGGTTATTTACATAGGGTATCAGCCTTCCTCCTCGTGGCATGTGGTGTCCAGGGCTTCATCGAAAAATTTATGAGTCCTTTAAGGGGTTTAGGAAGATGATGGCATTTTAATTTTAAGGTTGTTTTTTTTTTTTTTTTTTTTTTTTTTTAAGATTTTATTAATTTGTCAGGGAGAGAGAGAAAGAACACCTGCGCACGCACAAGTGGGGCGAGCTGCAGGCTGAGGGAGAAACAGGTTCCCCACTGAGCAGGAGCCTGGTGTGGACTCGGTCCCAGGACCCTGGGATCATGACCTGAGCCAAAGACAGATGCTTAACTGACTGAACCACCCAGGGACCCCTTAGTTTTAAATTTTAATACAACTATTATTGAGAATATATCAGCTTCTTGGTTTGTTCACTGTTATGTTTCTGTAGTGATTGTTTTTTTTTTTTTTTTTTTTAAGATTTTATTTATTTATTTGACAGACAGAGATCACAAGCAGGCAAAGAGGCAAGTAGAGAGAGAGGAAGGGAAGCAGTCTCCCTGCTAAGCAGAGAGCCCGATGCAGGGCTCGATCCCAGGACCCTGAGATCATGACCTGAGCTGAAGGCAGAGGCTTAACCCACTGAGCCACCCAGGCGCCCCTGTAGTGATTCTTCTGTTATGTTGTGGCAGCTAAGATCTGTACGTCTGTTGATCAGTGATTGTTGAATTTCTTTCTGTCTTCCTTTCTGACAGGAAAGTAGTTTTACTATTTTTTTAAGATTTTATTTATTTATTTGACAGACAAGAGATCACGGAAAAGCAGACAGAGAGAGAGGAGGAAGCAGGCTCTCCGCTGAGCAGAGAGCCCGATGTGGGGCTCGATCCCAGGACCCTGGGATCATGACCTGAGCCGAAGGCAGAGGCTTTAACCCACTGAGCCACCCAGGCGCCCCTTACTTTACTATTGAACACCTACCATGTGTGTAGCAAAAGTGATACTGGCTAACTCATACAAAAACTTGGCTTAAAGATAGGACAGAAAAGGAAAACAGACTTACTAAGTATATATATATGTAAATTTTAAATATAGCAATATAGTAGAACACCACACCATGATTAACCAGTTTATTCTAAGAATGCAAAGTTCTTTTGTTACTAGGAAGTTATTAATTCATTAGGTCAAAGATGAGAAACAATATGCAGAGTGGGTACTTGTCCCAGCTGCCCAAAGATTTTATTTCTGGGCCCCTTTATATATAGGTGGTGCTACATGATTATTATTATTATTATTATTTTTAAAGATTTTATTTGTTTATTTGACAGACAGAGATCACAAGTAGACAGAGAGGCAGGCAGAGAGAGAGAAGGAAGCAGGCTCCCTGCTGAGCAGAGAGCCCTATGCGGGACTCTATCATGACCTGAGCCGAAGGCAGCCGCTTAACCCACTGAGCCACTCAGGCGCCCGATTATTATTTTTTTTTTAAGTCTTTTTCATTTATTTGTCTCAGAAAGAGTGAGAGCACAAGGAAAAGTAAGGGGGATCTCAGGACCCTGAGATCATGACCCAAGCAGAAGGCAGAGGCTTCAACCCACTGAACCACCCAGGCACCCCCCATGTCTGGCTTTTGTTACCTGTTCTTTTGATGTCCTCATGACTCTTTTTGATAGTGGTATAGTCCTCTTTTATTTGGTTAATTATCAATCTGTTTTACTGATTACTTATTGTCATTTAGGCTATTTATGATGTTGCAGAAATACTTTAAGTAAGTGTTGTACATATTTGTGTTCTTGTAAGAATGTAGCCATAGAGTGCATTTTTATATTGGAATTGATGGGTCAAAGACCTATCTATCCAGCCCTGGAGAGTACCAGATTTTGTTTCAGACGGGTCCTACCATTTTGCAGCAATGGAGACAGTATCTGCTCCCCACACTTGGGCAAATAACGAGCTTTTTAGTCCTTTTGACTTTGGCAAGCTTCATAGGTGAAAAAAAAAAAACACACCCTGGTTTTGATTTTGATTTCCATCTTTATGGATGTATGGCTGTGGCTGAACATCTTTGTGATGTTTACTGAACGCTTGTATTTCTCTTCTCTGACCTACGCTTTTATATCCTTTGCCAGTCCTTTGTTTTTTTTAATTGCTTTTCTCACTTACACAACTTTTTCTAAGATTTAATTTATCTGAGAGAGGGTGAAAGAGAGCAACAGAGGGAGAGGGAGAAGAAGGCTGCTCTCTGAACCTGGGATCATGGCCCAAGTTGAAGGCAGACATGTAACCAACTGAGTCATCCAAGCATCTCTTTTTTTCTTTTCTTTCCTTTCCTTTTTTTTTTTTTTTTAAAGATTTTATTTATTTACTTGAGAGAGAGAAGGAGCATGAGAGGGTCGGAGGGAGAAGCAGACTCCCCGCTGAGCAGGAAGCCTGATACGCCTGACACGGACTCAGTCCCAGGACTCCAGGATCTCAACCTGAGCTAAAGTCAGTTTCTTAACCAACTGAGCCCACCCAGCTGCCCCATGTGTGTGATATATTTTCCAATTTTTTCCCTAGTTTTTGTTTAGACTTTATTTATGGGTTTAGACTTTGTTTATGGGTATGTACATGTATATACATACACATGCATATGTAGGGTACCAAGTTTTTCATTTTTATGTAGTCCACCTTTGGTTCTGTGTTTCTTCCTGTTGCCCTGCTGTTGTGTCATCCTGTGGAAAGCATACTTAACAAAAAGCAGAATCCATAAGGGATAAGATTTGACTGCATAAAAATGAAAAAAAACTTTTGTGGGTCAAAATAATACTTGTATGTGATAGAAAATGTGGGGAGGGTTAAAAGGAAAAAAAATCACCTGCTAATGTACCACCCAGTGGCAAACACCACTGGTGTTTCAGCTTAATTTTTTTTTTTTTTTTTTTTTTTTTTGCCCCCTCCTAACTTAATCTTGTTTTGGTTAGTGGAGAATTGTTAGTATGTAGCTTGGTCACTGACCTTGAGCTAACACTGGACTTACTAATTGTGGAGGAATGATGGCTCTTACTTCTTGCATGAACTCTGGCAGTTGGCTGGACCTCCTGTCAGCTGGTGAGGAGGTGGAAGGGCAGGAACTAGAGCAGAGAGTATTGGTATTAGAAGGTCATTATGGTGAGATTCTGCAGTGTGTTCATAGAAAAGTGTGAATTATGCTATTTCTCCTTCCTAGTATTGTGCAACTTTCCCTCATTATTTAGTAAAGTTCTCTTTAGACAGTGCCTGCGATTTTGTTTTTTTTTCTTTTAAACTTTGCAAGGGCAGAAAAAGGGTATTTTTTCTTTTTAACAATTTATTTATTCATTGACAGATAAAGATCACAAGTAGGCAGAGAGGCAGGCAGAGAGAGAGAGAAGGGGAAGCAGGCTCCCTGAGACCCCAATGTGGGACTCGATCCCAGGATCCTGAGATCATGACCTGAGCCGAAGGCAGAGGCTTAACCCACTGAGCCACTCAGGTGCCCAGAAAAAGGGTATTTTAATCCACTTTTTCATGGAGCTTTAAATAGAAATTGTACCTCTAGGGGGATACTATAGGGGTCGTGGTATTAATCACAGTGAGAAAACAAAACAAAACTTGAGTTTTCTTTTAAAAGAAGGCGAAATTCAGTAACTCTAGGTTGGAATTACCTGGTTACCTGTCCTCTTCAGGAGATTTTTTTTTTCTAGTTCTCTTTTTATTAAAACCTGAACTTTTGGAGCGCCTGGGTGGCTCAGTGGGTTAAGCCGCTGCCTTCGGCTCAGGTCATGATCCTCAGGGTCCTGGGATCGAGTCCCATATCGGGCTCTCTGCTCAGGGAGCCTGCTTCCCTCTCTCTCTCTCTCTGCCTGCCTCTCTGCCTACTTGTGATCTCTCTCTGTCAAATAAATAAATAAAATCTTTGTTTCCATAGTTTTTTTTTTTTTTTTTTTAAGATTTTATTTATGTTTTTGACAGAGAGGCACAGTGAGAGAGGGAACACAAGCAAGAGGAGTGGGAGAGGAACAAGCTTCCTGCTGAGCAGGGAGCCTGATGTGGGGCTGGATCCCAGGACTCCGGGATCAGGACCTGAGCTGAAGGTTCTGATCTTAACAGCTGAGCTACCCAGGGGCCCAATGTTTCCATAGTTCTTTATATGTTTTTAGTATTTCTTGTCTAATAATTGTCTTTCTCTTTGTGTCACCAGTCTGTCTCTACCCTAGTTGTGAATTATAGGACTTGATTGTTACTCGTCTTTGCAGCCCCAGGTTTTGGCACTTAGTAATTGTGTATATTACAGTAATGGTTAATTGTAGTAGTATGGATGTGTTACCGAGTGAGAGAGGCAGGACAGCATAATGCTTAGGAGGAAAGAATCTTGTCCTCCATCACTTACTAGCTGTTGTGACCTTGGGCAAGTTACTTATTTTCTCTGTGCCATAGTTTTCACATCTAATAAAAAATGCCATTGTATTATCTGCCTTATAGGTTTACCATAAAAATTAAATGAGCTGATGTATGATTAAGGACTTCCAACACTTAACTGCTGGCACTTAACTGCTAGATAAGTATTAAATCAAGGATCTTGGGAGAATTATGTTTTGTGAACTCTTCTTGGTTAAACCTAAGGAGTGTGCATGACATACAGACTTCCTGGATAATCAGGTAAAAGGAGTCTAAATAGAATGGACTAGATCAGAATGACTTGATAGAGCTGTTCAGAATTGAGGGACCTTAAGGTAAACCTATACTTGTGATTTTACGAAGCCAGCAGTAATTCTCTGGTATCTGTAGCTGTCTCCTCTTATTTAAATATTTTCTGCCACTTCTTATATTTCAGTTTCTGCCCTGAATCTATAAACTTATTTGCATTTGCATTCACCTTTCATCCTTCTTTCTTTTTTAAAAAAAGAAAACCACACAAGTATTTTTACTATTGTCTAAAGACAGTTTTGCCACCTGTGTTCTTAATTTGGTCAGTCAGCGACCACGTTTTAGATCTGCCATATGATAGGTACTAGGGATACTCTATGTACAAGAGAGGAAGGCATAACCCTTATGAAGCTTACATACCACTGGGCAAGACCAGTGATTTAAAATGTGTTTATAGGGCGCCTGGGTGGCTCAGTGGTTAAGCCGCTGCCTTCGGCTCAGGTCATGATCTCAGGGTCCTGGGATCGAGTCCCGCATCGGGCTCTCTGCTCAGCAGGGAGCCTGCTTCCTCCTCTCTCTCTCTGCCTGCCTCTCTGCCTACTTGTGATTTCTCTCTGTCAAATAAATAAATAAAATCTTTAAAAAAAAAAAAAAAATAAAATGTGTTTATAGGGGCACCTGGGCGGCTCAGTGGGTTAAAGCCTCTGCCTTCGGCTCAGGTCATGGTCTCAGGGTCCTGGAATCGAGCCCCGCATCGGGCTCTCTGCTCAACGGGGAGTCTGCTTCCACCTCTCTCTCTCCCTGTCTCTGCCTACTTGTGATCTCTGTCAAACAAATAAATAATTCTTTTAAAAAATGCATTTATAATAAATACAGTGTGATAAGCTGTATTTATTGGGGTGTGTGTGTAGAATGCTACTGTAGAAGCGTATTGGTTTTTGAAACCATGTGAGGATGAAAAGGTGCAAGGAGATTAGAAATTAAGAGAGAATCCTGAGGAAGATCAATGTTAAAGGATTGTGGAGAATGAAAAGTCGCAGGTGGAAAGGCAGGAGGGATAGGAGAGTCTGGTGTCACGGCGCTGAACAGAGGAGTGCATCTCAGGACAGAGGTAGTGATCAACAGATACGCTAAGCAGCCAGGTAGGGTCCTTTTCCCTCTTTCCGTTTCAGATATTTGACTCTTATTAGTTATTCCTTCAAAATTCCATGTGTTGTTATCTGTTTCGCTTCTAAACTCACTTAGAGAGTTTTTGATAGTTTGGTAGGTGGGGGGTACTACATCCTCGGAATTCATCTTGTTCCCAAGGGTGAAACCGTAAGTAGCACAAGTTTGGATAATGAAGGATTTGTTGAACTTGGTCTGGGTCATCTATTCCCCTCTCATGTTGGAATGGGGGGAATTGGGCAGCTAGGGGTACTTTTGTTTCCTTTTATCCTGGTTCTTGAAAACTTGATCAGGTTCATTTGACTAAAGGATTTTTTCCTTGATTCCACATTTCCTTCACTGTTGTAGGAAGAGTTGTTTTAACTCCCTGTTGCTGCCTCTGGACCTCCTGTGGAGTGCTTAGACCCTCTCAAGTTTGATTTCTTCCCTCCTAAGTGGAATCTGAACTTGTAAAGCTAATTAAAGAGCTCCTTGTTGCAAAATACAGTGGATTTTGAGGTTTGTTATCGCAACTCCTATCGGTTTTTGACATTGTTCACCATTCCAGCCTTCTTAGAAATCTTCTGTCTTTTCTGAGGGCTCATGATCTTCTGATTTTCTTCCTGTTCTTCTCCTTAGTTATTCACTGGCTTTTCTCGTGACTCTGTGGCATTGGTGTGTTGGTTCTGTAGCATAGGCTTTCGTCATTGTGCATGTGCTCTGGGTGACCTCCTTCATTACTGCGACATTAGTTACACCAGTTGAAACTTTTGGATAGTAAGTCATATAACACTGAGACAAATCTATAAAGATTATAATATTTTACCTGTACATTTTAAATGCAAAATAAAATCATCTAGATGATGTAGAATTTGGGGTCTGCATATCTCCGCGTATCTGGAAGGAGCTCCTAAGTGCAGGAATAATGGAAATACTGCTGTTATTTATGCTAGAGTTAAACTTGAGTCTTAGGGGCTCTCTACATTACTCCTGGTACTGAAAGTATAATTTTAATATCTTTTTTATTAGCTGGATGGAAGAATCTATGAGTAAAGAAACAGATGTATTAAGTGGACTTTATTTTTAAAGATTTTAATGATTCGTTTGTCTGAGAAAGAGAATGTGCACAAGGGGCGAGGGGGGTTGGCGTGGCAGGCAGAGATAGATGTGGGTCTTGATCCCAGGACCCTGGGATCATGGCCTGAGCCAAAGGCAGATGTTCAGTCTACTGAGCCACTCAGGCACCCTTTAAGTACATGTTAAAAACCTATTTTATAATGCTTTAATTCAGTGTGGTGTTAATTTTAATTATTCTGAGCAGGGTCGCCTGGCTGGTGACTTTTGATCTTTGGTTGTGAGTTGTAGCCTCACGCTGGGCATAGGTTTTACATTAAAACAAAAAATTCTTTTGAGGACCTACTCCGATTGTCATGAAGTAGTAATAAAAACTGTTTTAGAAGTAGTTCCTTGAACAATTCCAAAGAAATGATACTTTTGTTTGATAAACACTGCCCTCCTGTGGTTAAAGTAAGCTACATATTTTGTAAAGGTACTGTTGTCTTGTTTACATTAAACTTGCAGTAAAATAATGTAATAGGACTAGTAATACAATATATAATAGTATGTAATACTGATTTGATGGACTACACTATTTTTGCTCAGAAATCTACGTAGCCATTTTGTTTCTCCGTCTCTCACTCTTGGGTTTCTCTACTATGCGTACATTTTTTTGTCACTCTGCCTGTGCATATTTTCTTTTCTTTTTTTTTTTTTTTTTTAAGATTTTATTTATTTATTTGACAGAGATCACAAGTGGACGGAGAGGCAGGCAGAGAGAGAGAGAGGAGGAGGCAGGCTCCCCACTGAGCAGAGAGCCTGATGCAGGGCTTGATCCCAGGACCCTGGGACCACGACCCGAGCGAGCCAAAGGCAGAGGCTTTAACCCACTGAGCCACCCAGGTGCCCCTGTGCATATTTTCTTATTAAAAATTAAGTGAATTCAAAGTTAGATGGAACTGAAAATATGGAAAAATATTAAGCTATCGAAGGGAGAGAAGATAAATTTAGAAGTGCTAAAAGAAATCCAAAGAAATAATATGTTAATTTAAAAAAAAAAGAAATCAAAAGAAAAGACCAATCAGTTGTGATATGTGAAGTTAAGAAAAACCTCCATGGAAAGGCAACATAATGAAAAGATGAATAATAAGCTGGAAAAAATATTTGTAAGAAATGTGACAGTAAGTTTTATTACTTATTTATTTTAAAGTTTTACTATATTGAATGTGAAGATAGAACTCTACAAATGTAATATATACTAAGTGGGCGGTGGTCATGAATAACCAGTTTGCAAGGGAGGAAATACAGTAATTCACAAAAGTATATTAAAATTCATAATAACATTCCATAAAATGTTATTCATAAAATATTTCTAATGATACCTCCCCAAAAAAACCCAAATTTACTGGTTACCTTTAGAGTATACTAGGGGAGCCAGTTAATTATTCTTAAAATCACTGAAAGAAATAAGCACTTACCCTTTTTCTGTATGAGCCATGTGTCCTTCAGGTAACCAAATAGTAGATGGAGATAAAACATTTTTTTAGAAGGATTCTAGCTGATGAATGAAGAAGGCATAGTAGACATTATCACCATTTGTGAACACCTAAATAAAATAACAAGTCTAGGGTGGTGATCAATAGTGGTTACGACAAGAGGTTGGAATGCTGGTGGGAAACTGTTGTTTGTAATATAAAATAATTTGTAGTTTATAATATGAAACTTTATAATAGTCATTTCATAAAAAGAGACCACAGGTAATTTTGTGTGTTCTGATAGGGTGTGACAGGAAGTATACTGCCTGTCAAGTGTTTTTCCTAAAATAGAACCTGAATCTGAGCAGGCCTTTAGGTGTTAATTCTAATTTTTAGGAAATATGAGGGACACAAACCTATACAATTAGTGAAATACACAATGTGGGAAACTATATGGTGTAGTCTACCTGGTTTCTTTGTAAATAAATTGGAAGAAAAAAAGAAGTCATAAAATCAAAGAGAGTTTAAGACTTGTGTTAACCAAATGTGATGTGTAGGGATCTTTGGATACAGTTTTGAGCAAAGCAACTATGTTTTGTTTTGTTTTGTTTTGTTTTTAAATTTTATTTATTTGACAGAGAGGCAGGCAGAGAGAGAGGGGGAAGCAGGCTCCCTGCTGAGCAGAGAGCCCGATGTGGGGCTCAATTCCAGGACCCTGAGACCATGACCTGAGCAGGTTTCAGCTCAGGTTTTGATCTCAGGGTGGTGAGCTTGAGCCCTGTGTCAGGCCCAGAGCTCACGTCAGAGTATGCTTGGGATTCTCTCTTCCTCTCCTGCCACTCTGCTCGTGTGTGCGCGCGCGCGCGTGCGCTTCTTTACTCTCCTCAAATCTTTAAAAAAGAAAAACGCTTTTTTCCATGAAAATTGGGGACATGGTCTAAATTGATATTAAAGAATTATAGTTACTTTTTGAAGATTTAAATAGTATTTTTAAAAAAGATTTTATTTATTTATTTAACAGAGAGAGAGATAGAGAAAAACAGATCACAAGTAGGCAGAGAGGCAGGCAGAGAGAGGGGGAAGCAGGCTCCCATCTAAGCAGAGAGCCTGATGCGGGGCTTGATCCCAGGACCCTGAGATCAACTTTATTTTAAACAACTTTATTTTAGTTTTTATATATTTATATTTTTATTTTTTTTTAAGATTTCATTTTATTTATTTGACAGATCACAAGTAGGCAGAGAGGCAGGCAGAGAGAGAGAGAGAGGAGGAAGCAGGCTCCCTGCTGAGCAGAGAGCCCGATGTGGGGCTCGATCCCAGGACCCTGGGATCATGACCTGAGCTGAAGGCAGAGGCTTAACCCACTGAGCCACCCAGGTGCCCCTTAAAATGGTATTTTTGCTTTTTAGAGAATGAGTCTTTTTTTTTTTTTTGAGATATAGCTAAAGTATTTAGGGATACACTATTTGAGATTTGCTTCAAGATAATCCAGTTTTGTGGAGGAAAGAGGCTGATGGTATAGATGAAATAAGCTATAAGCCATGTGTTGTAATTCTTGATTGTAGTGTTCTCTTTACTTTTGTATATATTTTAAATTTTTCATAATAAAAATTAAAAATAGAGTACTTCAGTCTTTTTTTTTTTTTAAGATTTTATTAATTTATTTGCAAGAGAGAGAGAGCGAGCATGAGAGGAGAGAGGTCAGTGTGAGAAGCAGACTCCCTGCTGAGCAAGGGGCCCAGTGAGAGACCCGATCCCAGGATGCTGGGATTGTGACCTGAGCGAAAGGCAGATGAATAATTGACTCAGCCACCCAGGCATTCCCACAAATAATGTTTTGTTTTTTGTTTTTTTTTTAAGATTTTATTTATCTGTTTGACAGAGAGAGATCATAAGTAGGCAGACAGGCAAGCAGGGGGCAGGAAGCAGGCTCCCCACTGGCAGAGAGCTGATGCCAGGCTCGATCCCAGGACCCTGAGACCATGACCTGAGCCGAAGGCAGACTGTTAGCCATCTGAGCCACCCAGGCACCCCAACCTTTTTTTTTCTTGAAAGATTTTATTTATTAGTTGGGTGTAATTTTATTTATTTATTTTTTAAATTAACATACAATGTATCATTTATTTCAGGGCTACAGTTCTGTGATTCATCAGTCTTACACAACACACAGTGTTCACCACAACACATACCCTCCCCAAAAGGTTTTATTTATTTATTTGAGAGAGAGAGATAGAGCATGGGGCCAAGGGAGAAGCAGGCTCTCTGCTGAGCAGGAAGCCTGATGTAGGACCTGATCCTGGAACTTCGGGATCATGATGTGAACTAAAGGTAGAGGCTCAACTGACTTAGCCATCCAGGCTCCCTAGTACTGACTTTCCAGTTAAGATATGATATGCCATGGGCGTCTGGGTGGCCCAGTGGATTAAAGCCTCTGCCTTAAGCTCAGGTCATGATCTCAGGGTCCTGGGATCGAGCCCCGCATTGGGCTCTCTGCTCAGCAGGGAGCCTGCTTCCTTCTCTCTCTCTCTCTCTGCTTCTTGCCTCTCTGTCTACTTGTGATCTCGCTCTGTCAAATAAGTTAATAAAATCTTAGGGCATCTGGGTGGCTCAGTGGGTTAAGCCACTGCTTTCGGTTCAGGTCATGATCTCAGGGTCCTGGGATCAAGTCCAGCACCGGGCTCTCTGCTCAGCAGGGGGCTTGCTTCCCTTCCTCTCTCTCTGCCTGCCTCTCTGCCTACTTGTGATCTCTGTCAAATAAGTAAATCTTTAAAAAAATCTGATATGCCATAGAAATTTTTTTTTATTTTAGAGAGTGCATGCCCAGGTCTTGGGGTGGGGGAGGGGCAGAGGGAGAGGGAAAGAATTTTGAGCAGACTTCCTGCTGAATGTAGAGCCAGACCTTAGGGGTCCGTCGAAATGACTCTGAGATCATGACGTGTGCTAAGATCACAAGCTGGATGCTTACGTGACTGAACCTCCCAGGCGCCCCTAGAAATTTTTATTTTTGATTTTTTTTAAAGTTTTTAAATTTCTTTTTAAAAACTATTTTATTTTTTTAAAGTTGTCTCTACAGTTAGTATAGCGTTCAGACTCATGACACCAAGATCAAGAGTTAAATGTACTGACTGAGCCAGTTAGCTGCCCCACCAGAGAAAGTTTTATTAATTTCCATTTTCTAGCTCTTTGGGCTGACAGAAAGCCTCGTTATGATTAATTAAATCGTAATCATTAATTAAATATTTTTGCAAATGAATGCAAGTGCCTTATCCAGTAATTTTTCACTCTTTTTTCTTGCAGAATAGTCTTATAGCTGGTCTTCTATATAGTTAGATAATTGTAATGTAGACAGGATTTAAAGCCTAGAGAAGTTGCACCTGGGTGGCTCAGTGGGTTAAGCCTCTGCCTTCGGCTCCAGTCATGATCTCAGGGTCCTGGGATCAAGCCCTGCATTGGGCTCTCTGCTCAGCATGGAGCCTGCTTCCCCCTCTCTCTCTGCCTGCCTCTCTACCTATTTGGGATATCTCTCTCTGTTAAATAAATAAAATATTTTTAAAAAAAGTCTAGAGAAATGATATGATTGTGACATCTTGGCATTTATTTTATTTTATTTTTCTTAAAGATTTTATTTATTTATTTGACAGATCATAAGTAGGCAGAGAGACAGGCAGAGAGAGAGGGAAAGCAGGCTCTCTGCTGAGCAGAGGACCCCCCCACCCCCATGGAGGGCTGGGGGCTCGATCCTAGGATCTTGAGATCATGACCTGAGCAGAGGCTTAACTCACTGAGCCACCCAGGCGGCCCAGGTCTTGCCATTTAATGTAAAATTATTTCATATTGTAAATTTTGCTTGTGTAATTGTTTGTTACTACCAGTAGGAATTAGTGTAGGGCATTGTTAATTATCTGAGATGAAAATAGTGGAAAAATCAAAAGGCAGGTAGCCTTTTTTGTTGTTGTTTCTAAATATTCAGCTTTTTAAAAAAATATTTATTTGAGAGCGAGAGAGCACAAACGCCCAAGCAGGAGGAGCTGCAGGCAGAGCTGCAGGCAGAGGGATAGGGAGAAGCAGGCTTCCCATTGAGCAGGGAGCCTGATGTGAGGTTGGATCCCAGGACCCTGGGATCATGACCTGAGCTGAAGGCAGCCGCTTAACTGACTGAGCCACCCAGGAGCCCTTCTTTGTGTTTTTCATCTCCCTTACAAACACTGGTGAAACTTGATTTTTATTTTTTTTTTATTTTTAAAAAGATTTTATTTATTTATTTGACAGAGCGAGATGGCACAAGTAGGGGGGACAGTGGGGAAGGAGATAGTGAGTGAGCAGGGAGCCCACTGTGGGGCTCGATCCCAGTACCCTGGGATCATGACCTGAGCCAAAGATAGATGCCTAACCATCTGAGCCACCCAGGTGTCCCCACTGGTGAAATTTTAAATGAGGGTAGTAACAGAAATGTGAACTGGGAAACAGTTTTGTTGTATAGTTATAGTTGATTAATAATAACAAAAGCCACTTTTGTTTATCAACCACTTATGGTAAGTAGAATACTGCAGAATGTTTTATTTCATGTTCCTGTTTATGAGAATGTTCTAATCCTCACTCTAGCAATGAAGGATCGGGGTTTAGAGTCTTTTAGTCACCTAGGATGTATTCTTAGAGCTATTAGAAGCAGGCTGTTTGACCTCTGTACCTATGCCTTGAAACATTTGAATGTTTTCCATCAATTAAATTTTTTTTCCAGCCTAAATCCCTTACTTATGTTAATAGCTCTTACAGAGACCAAAACAGAGCCTCAGTCTATTCACTGCTGTGTGTCTGTAGGGAGAGGAGTATTTATTGTAATCACTTGATACCATTTAAGAAAATCAAGATCTCTTATTTGTGCCCTTATTTAAATTTGTATTATGTGGTTTTAGTGTTCCGGATTTCCTAATGATTAGTAAGAGGGTGAAATTTAATCGCCAGGTTGAGGACTGTATCAGTTTCCCTAGAAATCCCTTCTAGTTCTTGACCAGGGCAAGCATAATGTCTGTTGCACAAAGTGGTCTTTTGTCAACTCCCGGGTTTTCAGTATGGTCTACAAAACCCTCTACATCTTCCCACTTTCCAAGAAGAACTTGCAGTTCCTTGTCGATTTCAGTGGCTTTGTGTTTCCTTTGAGCAACCAAATGAATTATTTGAAGGGAAGTTCTGTGTTGAAACTGAGTCTGCCTAGAATAGCAACTAAATACGGAGCTATACCCATACCAGTGCTTTTAATGTAGTTTTCTGCTTTGGGCAAATATGGTGTACAGTTTTATTCTTTTACTTGTTGAAAGAAAATCCATTTAGGTAGACTTGGCAAACTCAATGACTATTTTGCTTTCTGTAATGGAATAAAAACCGTGTATTTCTAGTGTTAAGACAACTCTGATATTTCTGTGATATAATTGCTAAGTTTTTTGTTTGTTATCTGTTTTTTAAGTAGGCTCTATGCCTAACATGGAGCAGAAACTCCTTACACCAAGACCAGGAGTCCCATGCTCCACTGACTGAACCAGCCAGGCACCCCGTGGTTGTTCAATTTTACACGTTTTTAAATAATTTTGTTTTTTTATTTTTTTTTTTAAGAACAATTTTCTAAAGATTTTATTTGTTTATTTGATACAGAGAGAGAGAGAGAGATCACAAGTAGGCAGAGAGGCAGGCAGACAAAGGGGTAAGCAGGATGCCTGCTGAGCGGAGAACCTACTGCAGGGCTCTATCCCAGGACTCTAAGATCATGACCTGAGCCGAAGTCAGACGCTTAACCCACTGAGCCACCCAGGCGCCCCAAGAATTTTATTTTTTAATCCGATTTTTATTATTTAGATGAAGTAGCTCATGACCTTATATCAGGGTCATTCAGCAGAGGAAATATAAATGTCTAATGATGTGAAAAATTAAACCTCATTAGTAACTAACATTTTAAAATTATGTATCTGTGTATTAATTGTATAATTGCCAAGGATTTTTGAAATGATACAAATGCTAGTTAAGGGTATATTGAAACTCCTATACATCTGGTGGATAGCAATTTGGTAATATTTAAAATAACTTTATGCAGCAATTCCCCTTGTTTGAAAACTTAAAAATAATCTGAAACATTTGGCATTTGTTACAGTGAAAAAAGAATCAGTAACACAATTACTGAGAATTTGCTTTTTTTTTTTTTCCAGTTTTAAGCAAAGTAAAATATTTCCTTTGATGCTCATGGTTACTCCATAAGTTAAAGATATTCTTTTTTTTTTTATAGATGTTCTTATTTTCATATACATTATTTACCTTCTAAGTTGAGGCTATGCTTGTAACTTCTCTGAGTCTTACTTTTCTTCCTGTGAAATTGACGTACCTTCTTCTGCTCTTTCTTGCATTGTTGTGAGGGTCAGATGAAGTAGAATGGCTATGCAATGTTTGTAAACCATGAGGCAGTGAGAAATATTTACAGATTAAGGGAGAAATGTAAAAATTCTATCTGGGTAGCACAATAGGAAAATAGTCTTTATAGGAAGATAACGTTTTTTGTGGGTTCAGGTTTTGTTTTTATATTAAGTATATCAGTCTTTTGTGTTCTTATTTGATCATCTTTTGTGTGTATATCTCTATATTAAAGCTCTTTTTGGGGGTGCCTGGATTGCTCAGTGGGTTGGGCCTCTGCCTTCGGCTTGGGTTATGGCTCAGGTTATGCTCTCCGGTCCTGGGATCACGCTCTGCATCCGACTCTGCTCAGCGGGGAGCCTGCTTCTTTCCCCCTCTGTCTCTGCCTGCCTCTCTGCCTACTTGTGATCTCTCTCTCTCTATCAAATAAATAAATAAAACCTTAAAAAAAAGCAAAAAACAAAAAAATAACCTCTTTCTTTGCTACATAAGGGGCATAAGTTGCCATTATGGAAAACAATATGGAGGTTCCTCAAAAAATTTAAAAGAGAACTACCAGTAATCTTACTTCTAGGTATATATCCAAAGAAAATAAAATCAGTATCTTTGGAGAGATATCTGCACCCTTGTATTCATTGCAGCATTATTCACAATAGCTAAGAAATGGAAATGACTTTATTTTAATTTTTATATATATTTATATATTTTTTAAAAAATTTGTTTATTTGACAGAGAGATTAAGAGTGCAATTAGGCAGAGCAGCAGGCTGAGGGAGAGGGAAAAGTGGGCTCTCCGTTGAGCAGGGGGCCAACATGGGGCTCTATCCCAGGACTCTGGGATCATGACCTGAGCTGAAGGCAGCTACTTATCAACTGAGCCACCAGGTGCCTCTGGAAACAACTTTAGTGTCTAACAACAGATGATGGGATAAAGAAAATTACTATATGAAAAAAAATTACTATATATATGCAATGGAATATTATTCAGCCACAAACAAAGAAGGAGATCTGCCATATGTGTGGTGGTAGCTGTATACTAAGTGAAACAAGCCAGATTAATACTGTGGATTTCCCTTAAAAATCCATCCCCCCAATCATTCTCCATTGTACTTAAAGAGATATACAATAAGATAACATAACATCAAAATGTCTAATACACAATCGAGAATCTCCTGACGAAGAACTAGGAAAACCTCAAGAACTCGTAAGGAAAAGACAACCTACACACAATAAACCCAAGATGACAAAGATGTTGGAATTATCAGAGAATTTATTTAAAAAAATTTTTTTTTTGGTCAAGAGTATGTGCACACACATAAAAGTGGGTGGAGTGGCAGGCAGAGAATCTCGGGACTCTGGAATCATGACCCTACCTGAAGGCAGACACTTAATGACTGAGCCACCCAGGTGTCCCCAGACAAAGACTTTAAAGCAGCTGTTAAAACTGTGCTTCAGAAAGTCAAGTTTAAAATCAGTGGAGAGAGATGGGGGGAGGACGGTTTTTTAAAAGCAGGCATTTGACTTTGTTAGGTTTAGATCACAAACTTTAAACCCGTCTTCTTTGCACTAAAATTCCGATGTCTAGTTTTCAAAGCCTTTGCAGAGGGCTTTGGGTCTCTTCCATGTGTGCACCCCTAGTGGCTAATTTGGGGACGTGATAGTACGATTATGGTCAGATACACATACGCATAGTTCTGGAGTGACCCCAGGAGTGTTTCTAGATCTTCATGGTATCAGTTTTTCGAGCTCTTTTCTCTTTACAAGTTCCCTGATACTTTCTGGCTCCTAGAGACTCTCTTCCTTGTCCCATGGCTGGACAGTTGGGGCTTCATTTCTCTGTTTTACTGTATACTTCCACAACCACATTTGAGTTTGATGCCAAACAAGATGGCAGAGAAAGAAAGCCATGTGGATTCCCTTCATGCTTTCAGAAACAAAAGGATTCTGTTTTATTGGAGTTTTAGGTCCCTGTTTGGCCACTGTTGATATTATCAATGCCAGGGCTGCTGCCCTTGGCTTGTTTGGGGGCATAGGTCAAGGGGAAGAGGGAAAAACCTAGAAAACTCCATCTCCTTAGGGGCCCCCTTTATGTATACTTAGACCAAAAAGAATTCTTTTGGAGCCAATTCTGTCTGTACTTTGTTGACAGTTCTGAATTTGTACTGCCTTTGAGTCTAGGCTGAGTGGTCCCAGAGGAAACAAAACCAGAAAATTCACTCTGGGGTTAGTATGACTTAGAGTTGTGGTTTCCTTCTCCAGGCTGACTACCATTTCCAGGGTCCTTAGATAGCTGCTTCATGCCTTGTGTCCAGGTTTTTAGTTATATTCAGCCTGAGAGACAGGACAGACTATGCTTATTCCTCTTTTTTTTTCCCCCGGCGCCAGAACATAGGTACCTTTTAATATTCCTACAACTGTATTACTCATTTGTTTTGGTTAAGAATTTATTGAGCACTCTTGGCATACTAATCTTTGCTGAAAATGTAAAGATGGATAATCTTTAAGTACTTACAGTAGATCCACAGTTAGGCATGTGATGGGGGTAGAGGCAGAAAGTAAAGAATTTTATATTATACAATAATAATTTAGTTATTAATCTTATCCTTTTGATCTATTTCTACTTCAGGACTTGACATGTGGTTTGTGGCTGAAAAAGAGAAGAATCTATATTCCATTAATTTTCTGTTTTTCCTATCGTCCCAAAATAAAAAGGATAGGAAGTCTGTGGATATATATGTGCTGGAAGAAATTAATACTTAGTTTTAATAAGAATAAGAAATATAATTACATATATAATTATTGTAACTTAAAATTTAAAAATAATTTATTATTATATACTTGTTTCTCAGGTCTTAGAAAAATACCCCAATACACCCATGAGTCATAAAGAAATTCTTCAAGTTATCCAGAGAGAAGGACTAAAAGAAATCAGGTGAGTTATTTAAATTTTATTAGTGATAATTATAATACTTGATTAGTCTATTTCATCATGTAAGCAGTATACATTACTCCTGAAGATTGATTATTTAGTAATAATTGCTTTGCTAGTTTCTGATTTATTTAGTTGTTAGATCTTTTAAGTTTTCGGTAATAGCACAGTCACAAAACCACAAGTAAATTAAAAAAAAATTCTTAGCTGTGTCCAACCCATGCACTTTAATTCTTAGGAAGGCCTGGAGCCATCTTCAAGCCTTCATCTATGAGTTCAGGTTTTTGATTTAGTAAGCTTGTCATTAGCAGGTGAAAAGTACTGTCTAGTACAGGGAAAATTCTCGAGGTGGACAGTCTAGGAAGAAATAACCTTGGCCCAGAGGAATAAAGTGGAAAAGATACAAACAAAGTAGTATATATTTCAAGTAATAGTTTTATGTATAGCAAATAAAACAGCTTAGGGTCAATTAATACAGGACCAAAGATAAAACATACTTTAATTATTAGAGCCTTGTATTAATAATAGCACATAATAGTCACTTCATAATCAAGATCCTCTGCCATCAAGAAACATTAAAATTACGGTCCACATACTTGGTGTTGTTAATGTGGAAATCTGGGAGTCTGCCTGAGATATTGTCGCTAAAAGGTGAAAAGGGTGGCAGTGCTTTAAAGCCGCTGCTAGTTGTTCTCAAGTAGGGGTGGCATTGTGTAAACGCCCTTAGGGAAGGTGTCCAGAATTTATGGGGTTATTTTTGATTTTCAGAGTGTCTGGAAAGAAGGGGAGAACTGTGGCATGTAATGTTCAAGAAACAGGGAGACTAAATGTCTTATATTATGCTATATAGTCCTTCACTCCAAAGAATTGTTCAGTCAGATGCCAGAGTAATAGTGAGCTGTGCTGAAATATATGTAAATGGACAATAATTAGTTTTTTGATATGTAGCTATTGCATGTTCTAGATTTTAATTCTCATTTTCTTTAATACAAAATTGAGTTCTTGGCGCTTTGCTAACACAGCTAAAAAAATTTTGTTTTGACTTGTGGCCAAATGTCAGTAGGCCGGGAACAAATTAGGTTTGTTTTATTACTATGAAACAATGAAATATAAATTAGTATTATTTCATTTTATGTAATGCATCTCAGAATTTGTGTGAACATTTGTAAATTAAAACATTAAAATGCATTTGAGGAATTAGCTTTTTTATTTATTTGACAGTCAGAGATCACAAGGAGGCAGAGAGGCAGGCAGAGACAGAAAGAGGGGAAGCAGGCTTCCTGCTGAGCAGAGAGCCCAATGTGGGGCTTGATCTCAGACCCTGGGGTTATGACCTGAGCCTAAGGCAGAGGCTTAACCCACTGAGCCACCCAGGTGCCCCAAAGAATTAGCTTTTAAACATTTTTGTAAATTAAAAAAGTAATCTCTTAATTTATCAATGATACAAATCTAAATATTTACTTGAATTAGATAAGATTTATTAGATTAAGACTAAAGGATAATGCCTGTTTATTTAATTTTTTTACCTTAAAAAAAAAATGATTTATTTATTTATTTGACAGACAGAGATCACAAGTAGGCAAAGAGTCAGGCAGAGAGAGGAGGAAGTAGGCTCCCCGCTGAGCAGAGAGCCCAATGTGGGGCTCGATCCCAGGACCCTGGGATCATGACCTGAGTCGAAGGCAGAGGCTTTAACCCGCAGAGCCACCCAGGCGCCCCTAATTTTTTTACTTTTTAAAAAAATTTAAACCGAGTTAATTAGCATATAGTGTATTATTAGTTTCAGAGGTAGAGTTCAGTGATTCATCAGTCTTATGTAATACCCAGTGCTCATTACCTCACGTGCCCTCCTTAAGGTCCATCACCCAGTTACCCCATCCCCGCATAATGTCTATTTAATACCACCAATTTGTGCAAAGTTATAGGAGAAAAAGACAGTAATTTTTGTGGTCTGAGAAACAGTTCTGCTAAGGTATTCTAATACTGTTTCATAACAGTGTTAAGTTATAGAATAGGAATGAGCAAGAGATTTTTTTTTTTCCCTTAGAAATTAGACTTTTGAAACACTGGGGAAATTGACCAGGGTATCTGGTGTATAGAGACCAGACTCCCATCAGTCCCTTAGCTCTGAATGCCAGGTGCAGAGTCATCAAGCTCCAAATTTCTCTTTTCTTTTTTTTTTTTTTTAAGATTTTATTTATTTATTTGACAGACAGAGATCACAAGTAGGCAGAGAAGCTGGCAGAGAGGAGGAAGCAGGCTCCCCGCCGAGCAGAGAGCCGGATGCGGGGCTCGATCCTAGGACCCTAGGATCATGACCTGAGCTGAAGGCAGAGGCTTTAACCCACTCAGCCACCCAGGCGCCCCAAGCTCCAAATTTCTAAGGCTCTATGACTTTATACTTGTCATTATCATTTCTAGGGAGCAGGCAAGAATAGTAAATAAGTAAAGAATAGTAAATAAACAAAGAAGGATAAAAAGAAGAAATTTAGAAAAAGTAACCAGATGGAAGAGTCATCAAAAATAGCTTCTGGCTTCGCTTAGTGGTAACAATTTATAAGTAGATGTTCTTGTTTAAACTATATTGTTGTGATGCAGTTATGGGACCACAAAGCCATTCTAACTCACCAGTGACTTCCATTTTGTTAACTCCATGTGACTTTTAGTACCTAGCTCTTGCTTCTCAACATTTTTTTTTTTTTTTTTTTTTTTAAAGGATTTTTTTTTTTTTTTTTTTATAGATTTTATTTATTTATTTGACAGAGAGAGATCACAAGTAGGCAGAGAGGCAGGCAGAGAGAGAGAAGGAAGCAGGCTCCCCACTGAGCAGAGAGCCCGATGCGGGACCCGATCCCAGGACCCTGAGATCATGACCTGAGCCGAAGGCAGCGGCTTAACCCACTGAGCCACCCAGGCGCCCGCTTCTCAACATTTTTTAACACAGCTGAATACTGCTTCCTTCCTGAAACTCTCTTTTGTTACCTGAAGTGACCACAGGCATTCTTCCTTCTTCCATCTCAGTTTTTTTGCTCAGTATCTTTTTCTTTCATTCATTCATTCATTTATTCATTCGACAGGCATGAGCGCATGTGTGCACAGCAGGGGGAGCAGCAGGCAGTGGGAGAGGGAGAAGCAGGCTCACAAAGCAGGGAGCCCAATGTGGAACTCCATCCCAGGACCCTGGGATCATGACCTGAGCCAAAGGCAGACGCTTAACGACTGAACTACCCAGGCATCCCTGCTCTTTACCTTCTACCTTAAGTGCAATTTTCCATGATCATCGCTTTAAGTATTATATGTTGTCAATTCTCAAAGAGGTAGGAAAGCTTTTCCCACCTTAGCCTTTGTATATCCTGCCTTCATAGCAGGAAATGTGCTTTTCTCTCAGTTCCATCTTATTTGTCAGGTTTCAGTTTGAATATGTATTTTTCAGAGAACTTTGGCTGAGTTTACGAGCTAGAGCAAATTTCCTTTTTTAGTGTATTATAGTGTTCTGTTTATTTCTTCATAAGACTTGAAATTACATATTTTCGTGATCTTAAAAAAAAATCACACAGCTTTTCTATAGCTTATATTAAGGGAGCTGCGTGAGGGCAGTGGCATCTCTTCTTCCCCCTCCTCTTTTGTGCTTGATACATACCAGACATTGAAAAACCTACCTGTTAATACGTGTATGAAGTATCAGACGTTGGAAGATTATACTCTGATGTAGTCACAGCTTATCCTCTTGCTGCAGTGATATGTTAAGTGATAGTCTTAAAATTTTAAAGTTTTTAGAGAGGTCATTTTAGACAGAATGAAATAGATAATTTCTTTATTGAAGATGTGCTACTTTTTAGTTAATTTTCAGTCTTCAGTCCTCAGTACATGGCTTTCAATCCTTTTTTCCCTTTCTAGTTTTCCATGTGTTCCCCATTCTGAGGAAGCTCATTTAATTTTGAGTAGTCCATATTATATTGTTTTATTTTAAAATATATTCAAGTGGAAACGGCCCAAATGGCCATCAGAAGATGAGTGTGTAAATAAAGTGTAGTATACACATTCAATGGAATATTATTTGGCCTTAAGAAGAATTGGAATTCTGGGGCGCCAGGGTGGCTCAGTCAGTTAGGTGGCTGCCTTCAGCTCAGGTCATGATGCCAGAATCCTTGGATGAGTCCCACATGAGGGATTTCTTCTCCCTCTGCCTGCTGCTCCCCTGCTTGTGCGCTCTCTCTGTCTGACAAATAAATAAATAAAACCTTTAAAAAAAAGAAGAATTGAAATTCTGATACATGTATGTGGGTGAACCTGAAAAACATGCTAAGTGAAATAAAACAGACACAAAAGGACAAATAGTGGTATAACAGGGGGGAAAAAGGATAAATATTGTACAGTTCCATTTATATGAGATACTTAGAACAGGCAAACTGATAGAGACACAGAGTGGAATAGAGGTTACCCGGGGCTGAGAATAGGGAAGATCGGAGAGTTACTGTTTTAATTAGTACAGAGTTTTTTTTGGGATGATCCGAAAGTTCTGGAAATGGACAGTGGTAATGGTTGTGCAACATTGTGAGTGTACTCAGTGCCAGTGAAATCTATACTTACAAGTGGTTTAGATGGTAACTTGTACATTATGTATATTTGCCAGCCAACCAGCCAACAAAAAAAGTATTAAACATGAAGTGATTGGCTCTTGGCTGAGAAAGACTGATGTACTAGTCTCTTCAAGAACTTAAAAGGGTTTTTCAGGATGCTTTCTGCAGTCTTGGTGTTATACAGTTTTATTAAGTCTCAGGGTCTGGTCACCAAACAAAAGCTACATGGTAATGTGAACAGGGAAGTTATTCAGTTAACTGGTTAAGTTATTAGTTGGTTAACCAGAAGTTAACTATTTAAGGGGAGCAACCAGTACCTATAGGGCTGAGGCAGTGTGCCCTAAGAAAGAGTAACTTTCAAGGTCTCCCTCTATGTCCCAAGGTTGTGATTCTTAGTGAAGTAGGTGGGGCTCTGCCAGTGGAGACAAAGATCACTGGTGCTGTAGCCTGGCCTGGCAAATAGGAAACTGCCTACTGGGTATTAGTAGAATTTGCTGGAAAGCTTCCTGCTGGGCAGTTATCCCACATTGACTGCAGAGCCAGCTGAGGCACCAGCAGAATTTTCTGGGAAGCTACCCACAGTCATTCTGCTGAACCTTGCTGAAGGTTGGGTGCCACTGAATGTCCCTCATGTTGCTGGGTGCTGCCTGCCGTTAAGAGCGGGCAGGCAAGAGCACAGTAAAACCAGAAGAAAAGCCCCCTTTCAGTCTGCAGCATTCTTCCAGCGCTCTGCTGACAGAACTTAATACCGAGCCAGCTGGCAAAGGAGAAGTGTTTATAGGGTCCAGCTCCACTACCACAGAGAAAGATAAAGAAGGTTGAACTTGGAGGTAAAAATCAGTAAATTGATAAGTAGCTGAGCAGCCTTCAGTGGTTTTTCAGTGGAATAACTTAGATCATTGTCTGGCCCCACACACCACTTTGGTTTACTTGATTTGTTTCCATCTGCTCTCAAGCGGAGTGGTTACAAGACTGTTTTCTGTATGGGATCTAGGATTTCTCACCTTAGAACATCGATTAATCTTTTATCTTCACTTTTTTATGAAAAATCTTGACAGTGTTTTAAAACCAACTCATATGTTTTTTCTTATTTAGCCTGTTTATCTGGTGGATTTTAGGGATTTTTAAAACGGTTTATTTATTTATTTATTTGGGGTTCTGGGTGGTTCAGTCGATAAGCGGCTGCCTTTGGCTCAGGTCATGATCCCAGAGTTCTGGAGTGAGCCCCACATTGGGCTCCCTGCTTGGCAGGAAGACTGCTTCTCCCTCTCCGACTCCCCCTGCTTGTGTTCCTTCTCTCACTGTGTTTCTCTCTCTCTGTCAAATAAATAAAATCTTAAAAAACAAAAAGAAAAAGATTTTGGTTATTCACGTGAGAGAGAGCACAAGCAGGGGGAGAGGCAGAGGGAGAGGTATACTCCCTCCTGAGCTGGGAGCCTAACATGGGGCACGATTCCAGGACCTTAGCTGAAGGTAGACACTTAACCATCTGAGCCTTCTTTTGAATAATTTGAGTTTTGCAGTATAATATGTTTTTCTTTCACATATATATTAGTTCATTTCTCTTTCCCTCATGGAGTATAGTAATATTGAATGCATTTTTATCTGGTAAGTCTAACATCTGGGTAATCTCAGGGTTGGCAGTTGTCCATTGCTTTTCCCTTGAGAATTGCTTACATTTTCCTGGATCATTGTTTACTGAGAAATTTAAGATTGTATTCTGGACGTTTTTAATATTATATTATTTTAGGCTCTGCTTTACTATTATAAACCTCTGGAGAATGGTGATTCCTTGCTTTGTTCCTTTCATCCTTCTTTCAAGTCAATCCTGTTGTCATCAGACTACATGTTCACTTTTCTGTAGGTGAGATTTGTTTCATGCATGTGCCACTCAGGGTTATTAGTCTGAGATGTGAGCTGTGGATCAGTTTTCAAAGCCTTTCCTGTGTTGGTTGGGAATGTCCCAAGTATACAGAGCTCCAGGATGAGCCCACGCCTCCTGTGAGAATTAGGGCATTCCTTGTCCTATTCTTTTCTCTCAGGAGTACAATCTCCCCTACCCCCAGCCTTTGGTGTTCTTTTTCCCTGTCTTAGCCAGAAAGATAGAGCTTTTCTCATAATTTTATCTGTCACCTACAGTGGTATATCTCCTCAACCAGGGTCTGGGAGCCACTTTGATAAAATGGTGAGAAAACCCCCAGAAAACTCACAATGTGTGAATTTAGCCAACTGCAGCGTTAGAGGGAACAGTTCACATGATTGACTTCACTTATTAGTTCCAACTGTATAGTTCAGGGAACCTTAAGACTACTCTCAAGGCTCCATAATTTTAAAATTTAAATCCATAAATTTTCCATAATTGTATAACTCACTGAAAACTTTAACGATTATGGGAAGGATACAGGGAAAGGATACAGATGAAGATTAGCCAAGGGAAGAAATGTATAGGGCAGAGTTCAGGTAAATTACCAAATACAGACCTTCCAGTCATCCTGGCCCTATGACTTAGGGTAGTGTTAAATATCAATATCAGTTTGTGATAATATGCCTGGAACACTGCCAGTATCACTCAGGCCTTGGTGTCTAGAGTTTTTATTGGTGGTTCATCCTCTAGGCATGATTTATGACCCATGTGGCTGATCTTGAGTTTCTAGTATCTAGCCCCTCTAGAGATAATCTGTTACTGTGTGGACCAAGCTCTCACTCTTTTTTTTTTTTTTTTTTTTAAAGATTTTATTTATTTATTTGACAGAGAGAAATCACAAGTAGATGGAGAGGCAGGCAGAGAGAGAGAGAGGGAAGCAGGCTCTCCGCTGAGCAGAGAGCCCGATGCGGGACTCGATCCCAGGACTCTGAGATCATGACCCGAGCCAAAGGCAGCGGCTTAACCCACTGAGCCACCCAGGCGCCCCCCAAGCTCTCACTCTTAATCTTATTGTCAATGTGGCTAAAAGCTCTTACCCATGGGGTCCTTGGGTGGCTCAGTTGCTGAGTGTCTGCCTTTCACTTGGGTCGTGATCCCAGGGTTCTGGGATCGAATCCCATAATCGGCCTCCCTGCTCAGTGGGTAGCTTCCTACTACCCCTGCTTGTGTTCCTTCTCTCACTGTCTCTCTCTGTCAAGTAAATAAATAAAATCTTAAAAAAATAAAAGACCCTCCCCGAAATTACAGTGTTGCTGTCTGGCTGCTCAACTCTGTCATAGGGCCTTGTGATTATTTCCAGGAGCAATGACCAGACCTCTCATTGGGTAAAGTTAAATTCTTTTTACATACTCCCATATGAATCAAGTTTTGATTTCCCAAATGTGCCAGTTTTCTTAATTTTTAATGTTTAAGGTGGTTGCTTTTTATTAATTTATTTTTTTTTTAAGATTTTATTTATTTATTTGACATAGAGAGATCACAAGTAGGCAGAGGGGCAGGCAGAGAGAGGGCGAAGCAGGCTCCCCGCTGAGCAGAGAGCTGATGCGGGGCTCGATCCCAGGACTCTTGAGACCATGACCTGAGCGAAGGCAGAGGCTTAACCCACTGAGCCACCCGGGCATCCCTGTAGTTGCTTTTTAAAAATTAACATATAATGAACATACTCTAAAAACATTATAAAGCATACAGCTCAGTGTTTTCTTTTTTTAAAAAAGATTTTATTTATGAGAGAGAGAGAGAGAGAGCATAAGCAGGGGGAGGGTTTGAGGGAGAAGCAGACCGTGCTGAGCACAGAGTCTGATGTGGGACTTGATCCCAGGACCCTGGGATTATGACCTGAGCCAAAGGCAGATGCTTCATCAACTGAGCCACCCAGGTGCCCCATAGTCTTTTTATTTAATATATTCACCGAGGACATTTCCATTATCCCCAGAGAAACCCTGCAGTATTAGCTGTCATTCCTCTTCCTTGCCTTGCCTTAGCCCCAGTATCCCAGCCCTAGGCAACCAATAATGGGTTTTCTGTCTCCATGGAGTTGCAGTTTTGGGTATTTCATATAATGGAATCATTATATGAAATTCATGTCCTTTTGTGACTGGCTTTCTCATATAGTGTGATGATTTGAAAATTCATTCATACTGTAACATTTATCAGTACTCTGTTCCTTTATTGCTAAATAGTATTCCATTGTATGCACATGCCGCATTTTGTTTCTCCATTCATCAGTTGGTGGACATTGTGGTTATTTTCATTTTTGGGCTATTAGGAATAATGCTACTGTGAACATCTGTGTACATGTATTTATATGGGAAATTGCTTTTTGTATTTTTGTCCACAGGTTTTAGTTGTAACCAGCCAGAGGGAAAGAGGCTGTTGTGGGTCTACTCTGTCTTCATCAGGTCTCATCCACTCAATTTTAAATCATGAAATTGGACTGAAGGGGTTAAGGAGGTTAATAAAGGGGCTGTTTTTTTTTTTTTTTTTTTTTTAAAGATTTTATTCATTTATTTGACAGACATAGAACACAAGTAGGCAGAGAGGCAGGCAGAGAGAGAGAGAGAGAAGCAGGCTCTGCACTGAGCAGAGAGCCTGATGCGGGGCTCGATCCCAGGACCCTGGGATCATGACCTGAGCCAAAGGCAGAGGCTTTAACCCACTGAGCCACCCAGGGGCCCCATAGTCTTTTTATTTAATATATTCACCGAGGACATTTCCATTATCCCCAGAGAAACCCTGCAGTATTAGCTGTCATTCCTCTTCCTTGCCTTGCCTTAGCCCCAGTATCCCAGCCCTAGGCAACCAATAATGGGTTTTCTGTCTCCATGGAGTTGCAGTTTTGGGTATTTCATATAATGGAATCATTATATGAAATTCATGTCCTTTTGTGACTGGCTTTCTCATATAGTGTGATGATTTGAAAATTCATTCATACTGTAACATTTATCAGTACTCTGTTCCTTTATTGCTAAATAGTATTCCATTGTATGCACATGCCGCATTTTGTTTCTCCATTCATCAGTTGGTGGACATTGTGGTTATTTTCATTTTTGGGCTATTAGGAATAATGCTACTGTGAACATCTGTGTACATGTATTTATATGGGAAATTGCTTTTTGTATTTTTGTCCACAGGTTTTAGTTGTAACCAGCCAGAGGGAAAGAGGCTGTTGTGGGTCTACTCTGTCTTCATCAGGTCTCATCCACTCAATTTTAAATCATGAAATTGGACTGAAGGGGTTAAGGAGGTTAATAAAGGGGCTGTTTTATTAGAGTAGATGAGATGCGGTGGTTTGGATTACCTGACTAGTGCTGGAGGCAATAGACTGATTTGAGATACATCTTTTAAGACTTGCTTTTGGATTGGATGTGGGAAGGAAAAGGAAGGAGGAGATAAGAAATGATTTCTGGGTTTCAGTAGCTACCGTTTACTGTAGAAAAGAACCGAGGAACTGGTCATGTGAGGAACTGATAAAGGATTCACTGAGCATGTACTTGTGGGTTCAAAAGAAAAGCTCTGAATGTCTGGAGAGGTGCGAAGGTCTTCTGGTATAGGACCTGATTATAAGTCTCGAGATAGCAGTGAAAAGGTAGAATGATCTGGAGCTGTAGAGTAGGTATCTGTTGTCTGTGATAAATACCCAATACCTGTTCTGGAAATCAGTGAGTAAGGAGTTCTCCTGGTGTGTTACAGAATCCAAGAATATATCCTTTTTTTTTTTTAAATATTTTATTTATTTATTGGACAGAGAGAGAGATCGAGATCACAAGTAGGCAGAGAGGCAGGCAGAGAGATCCCAGGACTGTGAGACCATGACCTGAGCCAAAGGCAGAGGCTTAACCCACTGAGCCATCCAGGCGCCCCTCCTTTTTTTTTTTTTTTTTTTAAATGATAATATACTTCATTTATGTTACAAGTCTGTGTTAGTAAGGTAGGAACTGAAGTCAGTTATTTAAATATAAATGTTTACTTTTAGAAAATTGCAAATTGAAACAAAGGTATATATCCTCCAGCTAAACTATAAATGGTCTTCCCACCCCAGACTATATTGAAGTTAGCCTTAGGCATTTTTATTACTTCAGCATTGCAGTATATATCTAACAGCTGAGAAGTTAAAAGACTGAGTGCAAACTGGATATTGTGTCTTATCAGAAAGAGAGCAGCTAAGCACAGACGTTAAGTATGCCTACTGTGGGTAAAGCATACAAAGGCTAATGCTTTATGTATGTGAGACCATTCCTGCTAATCCTTGCTGTTATCCCTCATTACTTTTTTCCTTAGTCTTCTGTACATCAGGTTTCCCCCCTTCATCAGCTTGGCAACCATTGATGTTTACAGTGTATTTTCATAGCATTAAATGTGGGACTCAGGCCTTCCTTCTAAAGTAGCCATTGCTTTTGGTGCCTGTCCCTCACCCCCAAGTTTTCTTAACCTGCCTTGTTCATCATATTAGGTCTATTACCTTGATTTTTCTTTCTTTTTTTTTTTTTTAAGATTTTATTTATTTATTTGACAGACAGAGATCACAAGTAGGCAGAGAGGCAGGCAGAGAGAGGAGGGGAAGCTTGCTCCCTGCTGAGCAGAGAGCCCGATACGGGACTCGATCCCAGGACCCTGGGATCATGACCTGAGCTGAAGGCAGAGGCTTCAACCCACTGAGCCACCCAGGCGCCCCACCTTGACTCTTCTTATATATGCTAATAGAGAAAGTTTTTAGGAAAGGAGAGAAAAATAACAAAATAATTTTCTGAGATGCTGTTCTCTTCCTGTTTTTTCTTTACATTCATAAGTAGAAGAGGAAAGACAAATTAGGAAGATTTCTTGGTTTTATGAATTTATCATCCACAGATTGAGTATTTTCTGAGTTAGGCCAATTATGAGTAGTCAGAAGGATTCTTGATATATAATAATTTTGGTGAGGCATGAATTTGAATCTTAAATCTTCCATAAAATTGATATGGGAGTATAAGTTATGTAGCTAGTAAGAGTGTAGCCAACTACCTAGCTTTTAAGTTAGGTTGATCATTACTTATTTGCCCTCTCTCAAAGAAGTCGAGAAGTATTTAAAAGCATTGGTTCTTGATGGAAAAAGACCTGCAAAGGAAGACTAAATGCTAGTTATATAGTAGTTTTGGAAAATTTGGGGACAAGCAGATGACGTGGTTGTGGGTTTCTTGCAAATGAAGTTTCTCTAGTTGTTTACAAATCATAGCCCCAGTTTAAAGAGCAATTTCTTGCATTCCTCATCCTTTTGTCCCTCCTGAACCCCTTTTCTAAGCCAGTTATGTTACTTTAGTCATAAAATATTATAGCTGGCAGAGATAATTGGAATTTACCATTTAATTTCATTTTATTACTAAATAATTAAGGCCCGTGGAGGTTGGTCAGGGTCATACAAGTTCTATGAAACTAGAAACCCAGATTTACTGCTTCAAGTTTTGTTCTTACTAGTGTATCATATTGCCTCTACATCCCTAGTTTTCCCTACTCTTCTGATTAGTCTCTTTTTCAAATCAAACTTATATTATGTGCTGACATATAATAACTTTAGGATAGTTGCTGTCTAACTGTAAATGGCTTTCTGGAAGAATTTGAAACAAAAACCTCAGACATTATAATAACTTGGATTCTGAAAGGGCTGGTACATTTTTGGGGGGAGGGGTGTGTGTGACCCAGTGTGGGACTTGAACTCATGACCCTGAGATCAAGACCTTAGCTGAGATTTGGAGTTGGAGGCTTAACCGACTGAGCCACCTAAGGGCCAGTACAAGTTTAAGAATTTATAATAATGGGGTATTTAAATAGATCTTTTTTTTTTTTTTTTTTAAGATTTTATTTATTTATTTGACAGAGAGAGATCACAAGTAGGCAGACAGGCAGGCAGAGAGAGAGGAGGAAGCAGGCTCCCCGCTGAGCAGAGAGCCCGATGTGGGCCTCCATCCCAGGACCCTGAGATCATGACCCGAGCCGAAGGCAGCGGCTTAACCGACTGAGCCACCCAGGCGCCCAGATCTTTTTTTTTTTAATAAGATTTTATTTGTTTATTTGACAGAGAAAGAGATCATCAGTAGGCAGAGAGGCAAGCAGAGAGAGAGGGGGAAGCAGGCTCCTGGGGCTTGATCCCAGGACCCCGCAATCATGACCTGAGCCGAAGGCAGAGGCTTAACCAACTGAGCCACCCAGGTGCCCCTAAATAGACCTTTATATTGTTGTTTTGTATTGCTTCAGTTTCTTTTCTAACAAAAGTTGTTTTTCTGTTTTTTTGTTTTGTTTTGTTTTTTTAACGTCTCAGTCTTAAATCCCAAGCAAGCTTCTTTAGAGTTGGAATTGTAATGAATCCTGGGAACCAGTTAGCAAAGATCATGCTCAGTAAACAATTTGCCAGATTGAAATTTTACCTCTTCAGTGGAGTCCTGGTTGAGTTTGATTAGTATTAATACATTTACTTATGAGCAAAATAATCCCCCTCATATGGTATCATAGTATGTTTTTGTTCATCTCATACCAAAAACTAATCCTAGCACCTGTTTTTTTCCTGTCTGTCCTTATGTAAAATAGGTCGCAAGGGAAGTACAGTCAACATTGTCTGTGCTTTTCAGGAGAAATCATTATCCCTGCAGAGTAGGTCTTTGGACTATTTGCCAAACTGATTTGTCTTAAGGTGTTTCACTAGAAAAGATCTCAGTTTAAGAATGAAGAACATTATTGATTAAATTGATGCCATATTAACTAAAAATTAGCTGACTTTGAGTTCGGCCTGTGTTTTCTTTATCTGTCTGTTACAGTCTGCTTTCGAACACAGACTTTGTAGGGATGTCAAAAAGGATTAATGATGAAAAAATAACCCCCTAAGGCTTGGATATTGACAGAAAAGAGTATTCTAATCCATTGTGTTAAGCTTCATGGTAGTGAGTTTATTATGGATCAAAGGGAAGCTAGTAAACCTTAGGGTCCATAGCTGATGGCTTTATGATGGCTCCTTGAAACTGAAATGCATGGGAAGAATATTAAAGAATATTCATTCATCCGCATTTAACTCCAGACTGCTTTAATAGTTTTAGTATGCCATATAATTGAGGTACTGCACCTGCTTTCTGAAATGGTTTAGATTATTTAGCTGAGTTTAATTGCATTTTTAGACAAAGTTGTATTGTGAGCTAACTTGCGAATTCTAAAGAAGAAATAAATGTTTTATTTAGCAAAGTGGGGGGAGGGTGCTAATTTGAAGAATTGTGGATATTGCTGGGAGGGGAAGGGAGAGTTTATTTTTTGCCTTTATTGTTAAAATTAAAAGTTTTTTTCTCTTTCTTTCATTTTCTTGGGGTGCATTCCAACTCCAGAAGGTAAGAAGTATTACTTTATTCTAAGGATGTATGTACAATGATAAAGTCTCTTCTACAAGTTTAATTGAACTCACCTTTGGATGCATGATTTTTACTTTATAAGTAAACAATTAGTCTAGAAACAATAAGACTGAAATGACTGTGTAAATGTTTTATTATATGTGCTCTTTTGTCCTTGCTGTTTGTAATAAACTTTATTTGGTCATAATTTTAGAAACCAATCAACATTTAGTTTTAAAATTATCATTTGACTTATACTATCATTGGGATACCTAGTGTTCTGCAGAAACTATTTCAGTTTGAAAATATGTGGGCTAACATTTGCTTTATGGCAGTAGTATTGAAAATATATATGTTTATGCTCTGATTTAGAGACTGTATTGGCCAAATCTTCTGTGGGAACACTTATTTAAAACCAGGCTAGAACAGGTTAAAATTCATAGTTTGGATCCTTTACTGAATTGGCTTTTTTTGTGTGTGTTGACATAGCATTTTATTTTTTATTTTTTAAATTTTTTAAAAAAGATTTTATTTATTTATTTGACAGAGCACAAGTAGGCAGAGGGAGAGGGAGAAGCAGATTCCTCACCAAGCAAGGAGCTGTACTTGATGCCAGGACTTTGGGATCATGACCTGAGCTGAAGGCAGTTGCTCGACTGACTGAGCCACCCAAGCGTGCTTGACATAGCATTTTAGACACACCTCTGTTTTAACAACTCCTCTGTTATATTATAGTTACATATTATAATTATCTGCCTTGCCTGTGAGACATGAGAACAGGAATCACAACAATATATTTTCATGTAAATAGCCATGGCATGACATTTAGTTAGAGCTTAGTACTTTTTTTTTCAGTACATCTCTTTAACTCCAGCTACATTTGCATTCCATTAAGTTCATTTATAAGAATTTATTCATTTTTGAGTATCAGTTTATGGAGGAAACCTTAATCCAGGTTGTACAAACAGTTAAAATTATAAATTAAAATATTAAAAACTAGATAAGAAAAGTTTTGTGTATTTTTTTAAAAGATTTTATTTATTCATTCATTCATCCATTTATTTATTTATTTTTAAAAGATGCTTTATTTATTTATTTGACACAGGAGAGAGATCACAAGTAGGCAGAGAGGCAGGCAGAGAGAGAGAGAGAGATGAGGAAGCAGCCTCCCTGCTGAGCAGAGAGCCTGATGCGGGACTCGATCCCAGGACCCTGAGATCATGACCTGAGCTGAAGGCAGCGGCTTACCCCACTGAGCCACCCAGGCACCCCAAGATTTTATTTATTTATTTGACAGAGAGAGAGGGAACACAAGCAGGGGGAGTTGGAGAGGGAGAAGCAGGCTTCCCACCAAGGAGGGGGCCTGGTGTGGGATCCCAGGAGCCTGGGATCATGACCTGAGCTGAAATGAAGGCAGACGCTTAACGAATGAGCCACCCAGGCGTCCTCGTGTGTGTATGTTTTTAGGGGGACTTAATATTGATTAGATGCTTTAGGGACAAGTAACAGGAACCAAATGTGAATGATTAAAACAAAATGGGATTTTTTTTTTTTTTTTTTTTAAAGAATGTGGGGTAGCTCATAACCTCAGAGGAAAGAAACAGGCTCTGAAATTGAGAGAACTAAGGCAGCTTCAGAACTAACTAACTAACTAACTAAGGTAGCTAGAAGTAACGGATTGACTCATCAAGACACTTCTAGCTGGGATGAGTTAGTCTCTGTTCTGTTCAAGGTTAAAATTTGAGAAAGGGTGAACCTGGCTGGCTCACTGTCTAGGCATGGTGAGATACTTTGACTTTCCAATAGGGTAGGTCATAGTTCCCCCAAAGCAAAGTACACACTGTTTCCAGAAGGAGAGAAAAAACAGATGTCCACTGTGTTGCTCATGGTAGAAAATTACAAGAGAAAAGTAGAAGCTACAAGCAGTTGTAATAAGTAACCCTTTTACAGATTGTCTCAGTGGTAACATGTGCTGTACTCTAGTACAGTATCATGATCAGAATATTGTTTTTGCTGCAGTCTACTTTATGCTTGTGTGGGTGTGTGTGTGTGCGCGCGCGCGCGGACAGACGTATGGATGTATATTTGGGTTGTGCATTTTAATCACATGTATAGATTCATGGATCTACTATCTGTCAGAATACAGAACAGGTTCATCAACAAGAAAGTCCCTTGTGTTGCCGGTTTCACAAGCACACCTCCCTAGTGCCAGCCCATCCATTCCCCTAAACCCCAGAAAACCACTAATGTGTTCTGTATTTCTGTCATTTTGCCATTTTAAGAATTTGTGTTGTTGGAGTTATATAGATTATGTAATTATTTGGCTTTTATTCAGTGTCATTCCCTGTAGATTACATCCAGGTTGTCGTATGTGTCAATATTTCACTCCATTTTATTGCTGAGTAGTATTCAGTGACATGTGTAGCGGAGTTATTTAATCATTCACCCACAGTAGGACATGTGAACTGTTTCCAGTTTTTCTTTGTCCTGTTTTTGACTATTACAAATAAAGCTTTTTTTTTTTTAAATTTAAGATTTTATTTATTTATTTGACAGAGAGAGAGAGAGCACAAGTAGGCAGAGAGGCAGACAGAGAGAGGGGGGAGGCAGGATCCCCGCCGAGTGGAGAGCCCAATGGCGGGGCTCGATCCCAGGACCCCGAGATCATGACCTGAGCCGAAGGCAGAGGCTTTAACCCACTGAGCCACCCAAGTGCCCCACAAATAAAGCTTTTATGAAAATTTGTGTAAACATAAATTTGTAAACATAAATTACACATATGTTTTTGTGTAAACATAAACTTCTTTTCTCTGGCATAAATGGCCAGAAGTGTAGTGTTGGATGGTCTGGTAAGTGCATATTAGTTTTAAAGAGATTTTCACATTGTTTTTCAGAGTAATTGTACCATTTTACATTCTCACTGGCATTATATGTGAGATCCAATTTCTCTGATACTGGAATGGATTCTTTGTAAATAGCATATAGTTGGGTTGGGGGGTTGTTAAGGACAACTCTGCTAATCTTTGCCTTTAAATTTGCATATTTACATCATATATGTTTAAGGTAATGATTGATAAGAGTTTATGTCTGCCATTTTATTATTTGTTTTCTGTTTGTTTCCTCTGTTTCTTTTACTTTTTTTTTTTTTTTTAAAGATTTTACTTATTTGAGAGCAAGAGCTAGAGAGAGAGAAAGAGAATACAGAGGGAGAGGAAGAGAGAGAAGCAGATACCCTGCTGAGCAGAGAGCCCAATGTGGGGCTTGATCCTAGGACCCTGAGATCATAATCTGTGCCAAAGGCAGATGCTTAACCGACTAAGTCAACCAGGCCCCCCCCCTTGTTCTGTTTTTCTTTTCTTGCCTTCTCATGGGTTATATTTTTAGGATTCCATATTGGTTTATTTATAGTGTATTTCTTTGTATCTGCATAATTTCCTCAGTGTTTGCGTATTACAGTGTACTTATGTGATTTATCAGTCTGATGGAATGAACATTTTACCACTTTGAAGTGTGGAACCCATTCCATTTAGGGTCTTAGCACTTAATGTTACAGTTTTTTGTTTCAGTCATCAAATATTAGTTAAAAATTCATGAGAGGGGTAGTCTCTTGCATGTACCCTTATTTCTATTCTTCCTTCTTTCCTGATGCTCCAGTATCCCCCTCACCTTTTTTTTTTAAGATTTTATTTATTTATTTGACAGACAGATCTCAAGTAGGCAGAGAGGCAGGGAGAGAGAGGGGGAAGCAGGCTTCCCGCTGACCGGAGAGCTCTATGTGGGGTTTGATCCCAAGACCCTGGGATCGTGACCTGAGCTGAAGGCAGAGGCTCAACCCACTGAGCCACCCAGGTGCCCCTCCAGTATCCCTTTTTTTTTTTTTTTTTTAAGATTTTATTTTATTTTGACAGAGAGATCACAAGTAGGCAGAGGCAGGCAGAGAGAGAGGAGGAAGCAGGCTCCCCGCTGAGCAGAGAGCTCAATGCTTGCCTCGATCCCAGGACCCTGGGTTCATGACTTGAGCCGAAGGCAGAGGCTTTAACCCACTGAGCCACCCAGGCGCCCCCCAGTATCCCTTTTTTAAAAAATATTTTTTTAAAGATTTTAATTATTTATTTGCAAGGCTGGGGGGGGGACCCGTAAGAGCAGGGGAAGGGACAGAGGGAGAGGGAGAAGCAGACTCTCCACTGAGCTGGAAGCACAACGTGGGCTTCAATCCCAGGACCCTAGGATCATGACCTGAGCCAGAGTTAGATGGTTAACTGACTGAGCCAGCCAGGTGCCCTTTTATCTTTTTCTTTCTATTAAAAGAACTTCCTTTAGCCATTCCTTTTTTTTTTTTTTTTTTTTTTTTTTAAGATTTTATTTATTTATTTGACAGAGAGAAATCACAAGTAGATGGAGAGGCAGGCAGAGAGAGAGAGGGAAGCAGGCTCCCTGCTGAGCAGAGAGCCCGATGCAGGACTCGATCCCAGGACCCCGAGATCATGACCTGAGAGGAAGGCAGAGGCTTAACCCACTGAGCCACCCAGGTGCCCCACCTTTAGCCATTCCTTAAAAGTGGGTCTGCTAGCAGCTCACTTTAGTTTTACGGTTTCTGAGACTGTCTTTATTTCTCCTTTGTTTCTAAAGGATAGTTATTCAGATACAGAATTCAGAAGGAATTACTATAGAATTGACCATTCATTTTGGACAGCATTTTGTAAGACTTTATACCACTTCCTTCTGGTCTCCATGGTGTCAGGTGAGAAATTGGCTGTTGATTGAATTAGTGTTTCTTTGTAGGTAATGTGTTGTCTGGCTGCTTTCATGATTTTTTTTTTTTAATTTAATGCTCAGAAATTTCATTGTGTGTCTTTGTGTGTGGACTTCTTTGAGTTTATTTTATTTAGCTTTATTGAGTTTCTTGAATATTTTTGTTTCTTTTTCACCACGTAAGTTTCTAGCCAGTAGTCAGTCCTTTGAATACTAAGTCTTGCATTTCCTTCTGGGACTCTGATGGTATGAACTTTAAATCTTTTGTTATTATCCCACAACTCCCTCTGGTTCTGTTAATTTTTTTCAGTGCTGTTTTCTCTCTGTTCACATTGGGTAAATTCTGTTGATTTGTCCTTAAGGTCATTGATTATATCCTCTCTCATCTCTGTTCTACTGTCGAACCTTTCTAGCACATTTTTACATTATTGTGCTTTCCAGATTTATAACATTACTTCTTTTTACAACTTCAGTTTCTTTGCTGATATTTGTTATATTTTCATTTGTTTCAAGAAAATTTGTAAGGGCTTATCAAAAGAATCCTTCTCTTACAATTTCAATATCAGTTTTACAGTTGGTATCAGTTTTGATTTTCTTTTCACATTTAGGTTCTTGGTATGATGAATGATTATTACATTTGGATCCTGGATATTTTAGTTGTTACATTAGGAGATGTTAGGGTCCTATTAAATTCAAATCTTTTATTTAAGCAGGCATTCATATTGTTTGGGTTTACCATATGAGAACTAGACTCCTTTGGTGGACTGTGGTTCAGTAACAATTTTCAGAGCCTTTGCTATGCTATTTTGGTCTTGTTTTATCTGGTGACAGAACCTCCCAGTAATCTCTGCTGCTTTTTTCTGAGGGGCTAGAAGGAGTTTCCACAAACCAGGCTGCCTGATGACTCTAAATGTGGGGTAAAGGGAGTCTCCAGCCTGTGGGGGCAGAGAGGCTTTCCAGACCAGATGCTTATGATGGGCCTCTTTTGCTTGTGCCACTGGGCAGCTCAGCATATCTGGGGAGAGAGGTAGTAGTCCCAGTTCCATAAGGATAAAGAGACTTCCTGGGCTGGGCTGCTCCTTACGGTTTGATCCTACTTGTGGGTACCACTTTGCCTTTCCATTTGCAGTCTTTATTTTAATTTTTTTAGAGGAGGAGACAGAGGAAGAGGAAGAGAGAGAATCATAGGCAGGCCCTATGCCCAGCACAGAGCTTATGTGGGGCTCTGTCTGATGAGCCTGAGTTCATGATGTAAGCTGAAACCAAGAGTCTGACACTGAACCGACTAAACCATGGAGACACTCCAGTATTTATTTTTGAGGCTTAAGGGAAGCTCATTTGCAGTAAAAACTATTTAATTATATAAGCTTTACCATAACTCTATGTTACTTCTGTGAATTAGAAAATGCTAGAAATTGGTAAAATTAATGAATCAACTGGCTCCTTTAAAATTCTGAACCTTAGGGTGCCTGGCTGGCTCTCTTGGTATAGTGTGCACGTCAGGATCTTGGGGTGGTGAGTTGAGCCTCACACTGTCACATTGAGCATAGAGGTTATTTAAAGAAAGAAAAAAAGTCAGATTCCGAATCTTAACATAGGTGGCTATGTCAAGACCAAGAGTTTGTGTTCAAAAGCAGGAAGTAATTGTAAGGAGTAGCTTTGGCTCTTTAGATATGAACTATATTGCTAAATGAAGAAAAAATGCCAGATAGGACAAAGATACAAAATTACAACAAATTCTTTCTTTTTAGTCCTTAGGTTGTTTTTCTTTTTTAACATTTTATTTATTTTTTTATTTTGAGAGAGTGAGTGAGTGAGTGCATGCTGCTTGGGGGAAGAGCAGAGGGAGAGGGACAAGCAGACTCCATGCTAGGCACGGAGTACAGTAGGGAGCTGGGCCTCACGTTGAGATCACTACCTGAGCCAAGATCGCGTCAGTCACTCAACCGGCAGAACCTTCCAGGCGCCCTAACAAACTCTTATTTTTTGAAGTACTTAATCAAATCCATTCAATTTTATTCTCTCCCTAGCTTATTTCTTTCAGAACTGTGTCCATAGCTTAGAGTTTCCTATTTTTAGTTTCTCTTTTTCAGTAATACTTCTTATATACAACCCTCTATACCTCTTTAGTTCAGAGATATGTGCTGTTCAGGAGCTTGGCCCAGGCAATTAAGACATGTCAGCATCCTGAGCAGCTGAAATAAAGGCAGTTGATGATACTGTTTTATATGTAGTAGTTACAGCATGACCTTTCTTAGAAGGATTGTGTTTCTCTCAAAGTCTCTATTTTCTTTTTATTATGTATTTCTCATAAGATTGAAAAGCGAGATGCTTTAGTTAATCAGTAGTGGAAATGGAGACTGATCTAAGTCACATACTTCATGTGTATGATCTATTTAATCTTAAATAAACCCTCTGAAGTCTTTATTTCTTAGATAAAGAAACTGAAGCAATGAGAAGTTAATTTAACGAGTTAGTGATAAAACTTGGAATCTCCATCTGTCTGATTGAAATACAAGTCCTGCTTCTGGTGCCTCACTTTTGAGTGGGAGGAGGAGACAGAGTAAGCCCCTTAAAGAACTCTTAAAGAACTCTTGTATTACTTGTTAGCTGAAAAGTTATGCTGTTTCCTAAGTCCTCTATCGAGGGTTTGTGATTTTCTAACCTAAATACAATTGAACCTTATTGTTCATTTATTTACTTTAAAATAGAACAGAATCAATCAGTCAAATAAAACAGTCATTGGACCATATTTTTTCTGCCCCCCCCCCCTTGATGAAATGGTTTTGCTTACTCCTTACTGGTACTGGACAAAGCATGCTTTTGATAAAACAGTAGTGGGGGAAAAGACAATAATGGGAAGATAAAGATGAGAAGATAGAGTATACAGACAGATTTCTCAGAATCTGTATTTATTTCTGTGACCTCCCTCTCCAGGCTAATCCTAGATTACTCTTATTTTGTCCCCTTATTTCACTACTCTCCTAATCCATACCTCTCATTTTGGGGTCCTAACTGGGCTTCTCCAGAAATGTCTGTTTAAAAATTTCCTTGCACACCCTTTCCCTCTCCAGTAACTCTTTTCCATTTGTTTCATGGTATGTTTGGGGAGGAAAGTAGTTTGAAGAAATGAATTCATTCAGGTATGGATGGTTCAGATGCTACTTACATTTAAGTTACTTCCTTTTTAAAAGTAGGTTAGTTGGAAGAATTGTTGGTGACATGACCATGACAAAGCAAGCAAAGGACTTTAATGTAAGGGTTTTTTTTTTTTTTTTTTTTTTTTTTTTTAGATTTTTTATTTATTTATCAGAGAGAGAGAGGACGAGAGCAAGCACAGGCAGACAGAATGGCAGGCAGAGGCAGAGGGAGAAGCAGGCTCCCTGCCGAGCAAGGAGCCCGATGCGGGACTCGATCCCAGGACGCTGGGATCATGACCTGAGCCGAAGGCAGCTGCTCAACCAACTGAGCCACCCAGGCGTCCCTAATGTAAGGGTTTTTGTTTTTAAGATTTTATCTATTTATTTGACAGAGATTACAAGTAGGCAGAGAGAGAGGGGAAAGCAGCCCCCCCCCCCCCCAGCAGAGAACCCGACATGGGGCGCAATCCCATCTGGGAACAGGACTTGAGCTGAAGGCAGAGGCCTCAACCCACTGAGCCACCCAGGCGTCCTTGTTTTTGTTTTTTTTAAAAGATTTTATTCATTTATTTGACAGAGACACAGTGAGAGAGGAGAGGGAGAAGCAGGCTCCCTGCGGAGGGCTAGTCCCAGGACCCTGGGATCATGACCTGAGCTGAAGGCAGACGCTTAACGACTAAACCACCCAGGCGCTGCAATGAAAGGGTTTTTAAGAATATAGCAATTGCCAGTGAATTAAAAACCCACCAAAATTATTTATTAATTTAGTGATTTCTTAACTCCCTATTTTTCCCTTTTTTTTTTTAAAGATCTTATTTATTTATTTGACAGACAGCGATCACAGGTAGGCAGAGAGGCAGGCAGAGAGAGGAGGGGATGCAGGCTCCCTGCTGAGCAGAGAGCCCGATGTGGGGCTCAATCCCAAGACCCTGGGATCATGACCTGAGAGGAAGGCAGAGGCTTAATCCACTGAGCCACCCAGGCGCCCCTAAACTCCCTATTTTTCAGCATAATGGTGCTGTTGAGTTCTGTTTCGTTTTGTGTGGGTAGGCATGCCATCAAAATCAGTTCTTAGTTTTAAAGTTATTGGTGCTGAATTTTTAGTTTATATGTGGATAATTACTGTACATGCATTTCTGTGTTTGTATAGGTAACATATATCATGTGAGTGAAAGAGTCTTACATGTTTATTATCTTTGTATATTTAAAATTGACCTGAAATAGGGCATTCAAGCATCTGTTTGGGGAAGGGGATGACCTTTTACATTTCTTTTAACCTTGGGAGTCTGAGTGTTACTTAATCCTATTGAAATTCAAGGGATTGAACTTTGAAGGATAAATATAGAGTGTATAATAGTTTAGTCAGAGATAGGGAAGCTGATTAATTGAGGCCTACTTTTGACAAGCCTGTTCTGTAGGAAGGGGTACAGAAAGATGAACAAGAGATTGAGATTAGAGATTAGGCTGGGTAATTTATTGCAAGGAGAAATGTCAGTAAGAATAAATAAATTAGACTGGTGAAGTCCCTTAAAGCTTTTTTTTTTTAAGATTTTTATTTATTTATTCGACAGACAGAGGTCAGAAGTAGACAGAGAGGCAGGCAGAGAGAGAGGGGGAAGCAGGCTCCCCGCTGTGTAGAGAGCCCAACATGGAACTCAATCCCAGGACCCTGAGATCATGACCTGAGCCAAAGGCAAAGACTTAACCTACTGAGCCACCCACACCCCCTGCCCCTTAAAGCTTTTTTATCAGTGCTTTGAAATGGGCATAATAAATACGAGAGGACATTAGGGAATTTTATTGTATTTTAATTAATTTTTTTTTTGAAAAAGATTTTATTTCTTTATTTGACAGACAGATCACAAGTAGGCAAAGAGACAGGCAGAGAGAGGAGGAAGTGGGCTGCCTGATGTGGGGCTCGATCCTAGGACCCTGGGATCATGACCTGAGCTGAAGGCACAGGCTTTAACCCACTGAGCCACCCAGCTGCCCCTAATTAATTATTTTTAAGAAAGCTTTTCTGCTTTTTATTTTTTTCAATTTATTTTTATTTTTTAAAGATTTTATTTGTCAGAGAGAGAGAGTACAAGCATGGAGAGCTGCAGGCAAAGGGAGAAACAGGCTGCCTGCTGAGCAAGAAGCCTGTTGTGGGACTCGATTCCAGGACCCTGGGATCATAACCTAAGCCAAAGTTAGATGCTTAACTGACTGAGCAACCCAGGCGTTCCACTGTGGTGAATTTTGCAGATGGACTGTAAAATTTCTTACATTTCTTTGGATTGGTTGTAGGAGGGGACGCCAATAAGGAGAGAACCAAAAATATTAAAAGGAATAGGCCTTAGGATTTTATGATGAGTCTTAATGTACTTAAAGAGTTGTCTTACGGAATAGTGAAACAGTGTTAAATTTTTTTCTCTCCACTCACAAAGATAACTTATTGCAGGGTCATTTTGGAAAGTTCAAAGTATAGAAAGTCACCGATTTTTCCACCACAATAGCCACTGATTTCCCCCAAAAATCAAGACTAAAAATGGAGTTATAGGATGCACACACTTGTTTTTGCTTAAGGAAGAATTTGTGAATTACTGGAAATGCTTGAGGACATAGTAGCCTCCACAATCTGATATGCTTGTGTGAAAGACTGGAGGATAACCTGCTGATGTTTCAGCAGGAGCTATCAGCATCTGTAGTAAATGGGCTGGATGACCTGGGAAGCTCCTTGTTAACAGTTGGATTTGTCCGATTCTTATCTGTAGGCGTTGCAAAAACTGAGAGCAAGGTAGAGAATGAGTAAGAGTTACAGGATTTTATTTGACCCAGCAAGTCTGCTTTTGGGTACATACACAAAGGAATTGAGAGTAGGGACTTGAATAGATCTTTTTACACCAATATTCCTAGTAGCAATAGCCACAATAGGCAAAAGACAGAAACAGCCCAGTTGGCCACTAATGGGTGAATGGATGAACAAAATGTGACATATATATTCAATGGACTATTATTCAGCCTTAAAAAGGAAGGAAGTTCTAACATATGTTACACTATAGATGAACTTCGAAGATACTTTAGTAAGTGAAATAAACCAGACCCAAGAAGGGAAATATTGTGATTCCATTTACATGTATCTTATTTATAGAGGCAGAAAGTAGAGAGTGGTTGCCAGGGGTTGGATGTAGGGGAGAAATCGAGAGGGGTTTAATGGGAATAGAATTGGAGTTTCTCAAGAGATCTAGAGCTTGGTTGTATAAACAGTGTGAAGGTACTTAAGTGTGAGTCAAGTGTACACTTAGGTTGAGATGGTCCATTTTAGGTTTATGGTTATGTATATAATTACCTCTGATTATGTTCAGTTCTTAAATTTATAGCAAAATTACAAATACGGCCAAGTTTTTTTGGTTACTGCACATTTAAAATCAGTACCAACGTGCCTCATCTCTCTGGTAGGAGGGAAATACCAGTTAATCATCAGCTTAATGACGGTGCATAGTGTGTGTGCACGCACTAGGAAATAAAAACCTATCTGGCTCTGCTCAGTGCAAGTTCCATTACTTTTATTACTTACTATTTGTTTACAGAGTGAGTGTGTGAGTGCATAGCAGCATGGGGAGTGGCATAGAGAGAGAGGGAGAGAGAGAATCTGGGCATGGAGCCCTGACTAAGTCCAGAACCAGAGATCATGACCTGAGTCCAGATCAAGAGTTAGGTGCTTACTGCACTGAGCCACCCAGGTGCTTCTTATTTTTACATTAAAATGTAAGAATGTGTAGTTACGGAAACCTTTGCTTCCTTTTTTATATCACCAACACTTACTACCCTGTGCTTATGTGATTGCTCCTCTGTAAATGTTTCAGTGAATGAGAAACCAGATTAACTTCTTTTCCACATTGTTTCTTTTTGAAAAGCAACTTTATTGGTGCACCTTGGTGGCTCAGTTGATAAAATGACCAACTCTTGATTCAGCTCAGGTTGTGATCTCAGGGTTATGAGATCAGGCCCTCCATCAGGCTCTGTGCTCATCATGGAGTCTGCTTGAGATTCTCTATCTCCCTCTCTCTCTGCCCATACTTTCTCTCTCTCTCTCTCTGAAATAAATAATATAAAACAGAAGCAGGGGCACCTGGGTGGCTCAGTGGGTTAAGCCTCTGCCTTCTGCTCAGGTCATGATCTCAAGGTCCTGGGAAAGAGGCCCACATCGGGCTCTCTGCTCAGTGGGGAGCCTGCTCCCCCTCCCTTCCTGCCTCTCTGCCTACTTGTGATCTCTGTCTGTCAAAATAAATAAAATCTTAAAACAACAACAAAAAAACCGAAGCAGCCTTATTGAGGTATGGTATACATACTATAAACTTCACCCATTTTAAGTGTACAAGTCAATGATTTTTAGTAAGTTTCTTGGATTGTGAAACCATCACCATAATCCAGTTTTAGAATATTTCCATCTCCCAGTAAGATCCCTAATACATGTATACAGTTAATAGAAGTTCCTGCAGCCAAGGCCCTAGTCTACTTTGTCTATAGAATGAGCATTTCTGGATATTTCATATAAATGGAATCATATGTGTTGTTGTTTTTTTTAATGATTTTATTTATTTGACAGAGATCACAAGTAAGCAGAGAGGCAGGCAGAGAGAGAGGAGGAAGCAGGCTCCCTGCTGAGCAGAGAGCCCAATGTGGGGCTTGATCCCAGGACCCTGGGATCATGACCTGAGCTGAAGGCAGAGGCTTTAACCACTGAGCCACCCAGTGGTTTTTGAGGTTAATCCATATTGTAGCATTTTGCAGTACTTCGTACTTTTTCATTGGCGCATACTGTTTTTGAAGACTTTTCTCATATAATGCATGCTTTTAGCTTTCTATTTATTTGCTTGGCCTACTAATTTCAGGCTAAGAAAAGTTACAAGAGTGGTACAAAGAATTTTTATGTAACTCTTATCCAAATTCCCCAAATGTCAATGTTTTATACTTTTTTTTTTATCATTGTATCTATTTTGTATTTCTTAAATGGCTGAATAAGTTATAGACTTGATGCCCCATTCACCTTTAAACACTTCACACTGCGTTTTCTAGAGGAAAGTAAATTCTTTCACATAACCACAATGTAAGTCTCAAAATCAGGATACTAACATTGACATAATACTACTACTATTTAAACAACAGACATTATTCAGATTAGTTAATTCTTCCTCTGATGTCCTAATTCAGGCTCACACATTGCCTTTGCATTTAGTTTCCATGTGTCTTCATAGCCTCCTTAATTGCAGAGCTGTTCTTTAGTCTTTCATGACTTTGGCATTTTTATTTTATTTTTTTCTTGAAGATTTTATTTATTTATTTGACAGAGACACAGCGAGAGAGGGAACAGAAGGAAGGGGATTGGGGGAGGGAGAAGCTGAGCGGGGAGCCCAACACAGGGCTTGATCCCGGGTTCCCGAGATCACAACCTGAGCCGAAGGCAGATGCTATACTGACTGAACCACCCAGGAGCCCTGACTTGGCATTTTTAAAGATGGCCAGCTCTTCTGTCCCTCAAATTGGATGTGTCTGCTATTTTCTCACTAATAGATTTAGGTTGTGCTAGAGTAGGCTGGAGCAGAGGGTGTAGGAAGATGATCATGGTCAGGTCATAGTAATTATTTTGGACTTGATTCTAAGAACATAATGATATATCATGGGTAAATTTTAAGTTTGGCAAGGTGGCATGATCATATTTGTTTTTAAAAGTTTCCCCTGGCTTTGGAGTGGAGAACTGTTGGGGGTGAAGGTGAATCGACTATCACTTGAGACCTGGAGTGCTGGAACACTATGAGGCTGGACTGGAGGAGCAGGTTTTTAGGGTAATGACCACAGTCGCCAGATCTCTCCTCTCACAATACACTTTCTGTGTATTATCTGTCATCTGGACAATCAAATTACAAAGTAGGTGGGATTGCATCCTTTTTACGGAGGAGAAAATGAAGCTTAAAGTGACTTGCCCATGGCCACTGTCAGATTTGAATTGGAATGTGTTCGTGAATATCTGAGTTGGGCTCTTTTTGCTACAAGGTGATGTCTCCTTTCATTAGTTACTGTATGTAATGCTTCTTTTGAGCAGTGTAATTGCAAACCTCAGGTCTTTCAGCCCTACTTGCCACTGCTAAGTAACCACTTTCCCTGCAGAGAGAACTAATTAAGGTCTGTTGGCAGTATAACTCAAGGAACTTCTTTTTTTTTTTTTTAAGATTTTATTTATTTATTTGAAAGAGAGAAATCACAAGTAGATGGAGAGGCAGGCAGAGAGAGAGGGAAGCAGGCTCCCTGCTGAGCAGAGAGCCTGATGCGGGACTCGATCCCAGGACCCTGAGATCATGACCCGAGCCGAAGGCAGCGGCTTAACCCACTGAGCCACCCAGGTGCCCCTGAAGGAACTTCTTTTTTGGGGCTTTGTGTATGAAACATCTTGGTGTACTTCCGTAAGTGAGGTGGATTCAGCGTAAGATTTTAGCTCTGCACTTGTTCCTTTCCTGACCCTCCTTCCCAGCTCTGCTGTCTTGAGCACGTGTAAGAAAAATCAGAGGCTGTGTTGTCTCATGATAATCATGTAATCTTTTGAGACATTCTAGCTTTAGATGCTTCGGGTGTCTGGACTTCCCTCATACTGTACTGTACTTGACCTTGCCTTGGCGCTCATCTCCTCAGTACCAGGGTATCACTGCCTGTTCAGATGGTACCTATTTCTTGGAGTTAATCCAGTTATTTTTATTTCATTATATAATTTTGGTATTATTTTCCTTGAAGATCTATTCCTGCCATCACAGGAACCGTGGCTTATCGTACTTCTCTGCAGTTGCTTCATTATTCATAAGAAGAAACTCTGTCAGGATTTAGACTTTTTGTATTTTCCTGAAACCAAATCTGAAACTTTGTTTTGAATGGTGTAGTGTTCTGGGGGTGCCTGCGTGGCTTAGTTGATTGAGCATCTGACTCTTTTAGGCATTTTAGGCTCAGGTCATGACCTCAGGTTGTAAGATCCAGGCCTCGAGTTCTGCTTGAGATTTTCTCTCCCTCTGCCCCTTCCCTGCTTGTAAGCTCTCTCTCTCAAAGAAAAAAATAAATCTTAAAAAAAAAAAAGAAAACAGTATGTGTTCTGTATATCTTGTGGGTTATTCCAAACTTCCTTATTTCCTTTAAAGGAAAATTATACCCAGATTTGCATGGAAAGTATTATGATGGTGTTTTCGTGACCTTACCACATCTTTTCACCAGATGTGCATGTCATTTACTTTCATTTCTTGGGTTTTACTTTAAAGAGTTTTTTGCTTTGGGTTAGGTTGTTTTGATTTTCTTTGTTTTTGTTTTTTTGGGGTTCTAGTTATTAGATCCTAGATTGCGATATTTGTATCTTTTTGAGTTAAAGTACTTTATTATTTTTTTAAAAATTTTAAAAATTTTCTTTCTTTTTTTTTTTTTTTAAATTTTATTTTACAGAGAGAGAGACAGAAAGTAAGCACAGGTTGGGGAGAAGCAGGAGAGGGAGATGCAGGCTCCCCTCTGTGCAGGGAGCCTGTTGTGGGACTCAGTCCCAGGATCCTGGGATCATGACATGAGCCAAAGGCAGAAACTTAACCTACTGAGCCACTCAGGCAACTCAAAGATTTTCCTTTTTTATTTATTTATACATTTTTTTATTTCATATTTTTTAAAGATTTTATTTATTTATTTGACAGAGAGATAGTACAAGTAGGCAGAGCAGCAGGCAGAGGGAGAGGGAGAAGCAGACTCCTCGTCAAGTAGGGAGTCCGATGTGCGGCTCGATCCCAGGACCTGGGGATCATGACCCAACCCAAGCCGAAGGCAGCCACTTAACCAACTGAGCCACCCAGGCAACCTGAGATTTTTTTTTTTTTTTTTTTTTAAGATTTTATTTATTTACTTGACAGAGAGAAATCACAAGTAGATGGAGAGGCAGGCAGAGAGAGAGAGAGAGAGGGAAGCAGGCTTCCTGCTGAGCAGAGAGCCCGATACGGGACTCGATCCCAGGACCCTGAGATCATGACCCGAGCCGAAGGCAGCGGCTTAACCCACTGAGCCACCCAGGCGCCCGAGATTTTCTTTTTTTAAAGTATCTCTACATCCAAGATGGGACTCGAACCCACAACCCAGAGATCAAGAGTCATAGGCTCTACTGCCTGAGTCAGGCAGGTACCCCAAAGTACTTTAAATATACAGATCTGCAGGCTCTATTCCATAATTCTAAAATCCAACATGCTTTAACTTTTTTTTTTTAAAGATTTTATTTATTTATTTGACAGACAGAGATCACAGGTAGGCAGAGAGGCAGGCAGAGAGAGAGGAGGAAGCAGGCTCCCTGCTGAGCAAAGAACCTGATGTCGGGCTCAATCCCAGGACCCTGGGATCATGACCTGAGCCCAAGGCAGAGGCTTTAATCCACTGAGCCACCCAGGCGCCCCACATGCTTCAACTTTTTCATACATACCAAAACTTGTTTGACAATAGCATTTCCCTTAAACTGACATAAAACTATATATATTATTAGTTTATCCTATATAGTGTAAACATTTATGTTTCAGTATGTTTGGTTATGGGATGCTGTCTCTAATCGTCTTGATGGTGTTACCTAATAGATGGCATATCATGTTACTTTTCTAAAATTCAAAAGATTTTTATACCTAAAACATTTGGCCTTAAGTGTTTTGGGTCACGGATTGTGGACCTGTGTCTCTTTTGATAGCACTGATTATGGTGTGCTCTGGTTCTGTCTTCCCTTTTCTGAGCTAAGAATGATTTCCTCTTTGGACCTACCCAGAGACCCTAGTTTATAGGGCTAAACAGAGTGACTACTTAATACTGGAATTGAATACCATTAGATGCAGCAAACTTTCACCAGGTGGATTATTGAACTACAGATAACATGTTTTTTCATTGGTCTTAATTTTCTATTTAAGCAGTCTTTTTCCTGTTCTGCTTCTGTTTTCTTTCTCCTTACTAGAATCTTGGCTTCACTGTTTCCTAATCATATGGTCTTGCTACTTGACACCCTTCTCTGTTAGTTTTTTCATTTATAAAAATGGCATAACAATTTTGCCTGCCTCGAAGGATTGTTGTGAGGGCTAAACAGAATGCTTCCTAGATTTCAGTTGTTAATGTAGTTGTTACTGATTCATGCATATCCTGTTGTTCACTTTGCTAACATATGATCAACCATTCCCTTATTAATGGACTTTGAAGTCATTTTCAGTGCTTTGACATTTTTAACAATGCTGGATGTGATCCTTTCATATATGACTGAAAGTCCTTGTGGCCTTATTTTTGTAGGATAGATAGAAGTGGGATTGTTGGATCACTGGGCTGTCATATTTTTCATTTCAGTGGATATTTCCATGTTATTCCCTAAGGCAGAATTGAGATGGGGTGGGGAAGGTAGCAGTTTTTAGTTCTGCCAGTCTTATGTTAAGAGTGTTCATTTGGTCATAACTATACTAGCAATGGATTTTATCAGTTCATGTTTTTTTTTTTTTTGTTTTGTTTTTATTTATTTGTTTATATTTAAAGATTATTTATTTGATATAGAGAGCATTGGTGCACACTCACACATGAGCAGTGTCAGGGAGGGGCAGAAGGAGAAGGATAAGCAGACTTCCTGCTGAGCGGGGAGCATGATGTGGGGCTCCATCCTAAGACCCCGAAATCGTGACCTGAGCTCAAATTGGATGTTTAACTGACTGCACCACCCAGGAGCCTCTGTTTTTTTTATTTTAAAGTAGTTACAGACTTACAGAAAATTGGAATGATAGTCCCGTGCAAATGTTACCCAGCTTGCTCCAGTGGTAACATCATAAAACTGTTATACAATAACAGAGTCAGGCAATTGATGTTAGCACAGTCCTGTTAACTAAACTTGGGTTCATTTGATTTCTTCCAGTCTGATCAGTGGTATCTTGATTTTTTTTTTTTTCCTTTGATCACTAGTAAGTTTGGGCTTCTCTTCATGTGTTCCAGTGACCATTTATGTTTTATGATCACTTATTCATATCCTTTTATCCTTTTTTTAAATTTGTGTTTTCCTAAAAGCAGCTCTCTTAGGACTGTCCATTGTTTTTTCTTTTTAAAGATTTATTTAACAGATTTATTTATTTATTTGAGAGAGAGGGAACCCAAGCAGGGGAAGTGGGAGAGGGAGAAGCAGGCCTCCCACAGAGCAGGGAGCCTGATATGGGGCTCAATCCCAGGAGCCTGGGATCATGACCCGATCCGTAGGCAGAGGCCCAACAACTGAGCCACCCAGGCACCCCAGGACTATTGATCGTTTTGTCTGCCATTTGTTCTGCAGTTATTTATTTCAGGTTCTTATACTCTGTAGTTTGGTTGATCTTGTTGCTTTTTTCCTCCTACATAGAGCTTTTTATTTTTATTTAGTCAGTTGGTTTCTCTTTTGTGATTCTTAGGTTTTCTCTCTTATTTAGTAAGGTTTATCCATCTGACAGGTTATATACTATTTTCCTTTTTTTATTTTTTAAAGATTTTATTTATTGAAGAGAGAGAGCAGAAGCAGAGGGAGGGGAGCAACAGACTCCCTACAGAGCAGCTTGGGCTCCATCCCAGGACTCTGAGATCACGACCTGAGCAGAAGGCAGACACTTAACCGACTGAGCCACGGAAGCACTCCCTGTTTTCCTTTTAATGCCTTCTACTTTATACTTTCTCCTTTTTTACTTAGTTTTTTTTTTTTTTTTTAATACATTTAAGATGTGTTTTAGGTATTCTATGAGAATTATTTTCCACAGATGTATAACATGCTATTCCAGCACTACCTAACATAAACTATTTTATTTACGACTCTTTTGGTTGTGTATGATGTAAAACCTCAGCAATACCAAAGGTAGGAATGACTCAAGGCAAGGCTTGATAGAGTGACAAAAGTAATATTGCTAAAATTATTGCTGTTTTCCTTGTTTTTTTGCAGTTCAGTGCCTTTTTGGGTGTTGTGTTTTTCTCTGTGATCCTTACCCAACCCTTTCCTTATCTGTCCTGTTTGTTGTTTACCCCAATCCCAGATATTTTCCTCATGGTCACATATTGAAAGTTTTAGGCATTACTTCCTCTTACTGCTCAGGGGAGGAGAAAGAGTCTCTTTCTGGGGCTTCTCAGCAGAAAAAGTTTCTTTTCTTAAATGCCCAAGAAAATAGCTCCTTAGATTGTTGCCCCAGATTGAGTAATGTGTCTGGTCCTGAATCTGTCACTGTGGGAGTGGGGAAGAATAGAGTGCACACAGGGATGCTGACTGGCTTTTTCAACCAGGAAATGTGCTGTAACAGTTTGGACTTACACCTGTGATGTGCAGGGTATTAATTCAGTCTCAACCCCCTGTATGAAGGTGGGAAAGGGATAATATTTTTTTTTTTTAAGATTATTTATTTATTTATTTGACAGACAGAGGCAGGCAGGTAGAGAGGAAGGGAAGCAGGCCTCCTGCTGAGCAGAGAGCCCGATGTGGGACTTGATCCCAGGACCCCGAGATCATGACCCAAGCCTAAGGCAGTGGCTTAACCCACTGAGCCACCCAGGCGCCCAGGAAAGGGATAATATTTTATGGGAAATTTTAGGTATTGAAGAGTGTTTGCGTAGATGCTAGGGAATCAGACCACAGGTGACCAGATCGTAGCTCTTACAGAAAGGTGCAGAATTGTACAAAGGTACAGAGATTGCACCTTTTACATTTATTATGATCTGTTTCTGTATTTTGATTTGTTCTGGCAACAGCCTAGTGTTCATTTGCCTATTTATCCTGTCCTAGAAACCTATTGCTTCAATAGTAGTAGCTTAGAGTACATTTTAATATCTTCTTAAGGCTCCCATCATTTTTTCCCCAGAAATTTCTTACATATTTATTTGATACAAACTTTGGGATTCTGACTAGAATGGCATTATGTGTATTTTTAAGATGGAAATTCCAAATTATATAAAAATAACTGTGAGAATCAATCTGGAGACTCTCAGTATTTCCTTGACAAAAAATTCTTTGAAAAATCTTCTTGGTTGCCCTCTGTCTTCTTTACAGTTTTTGACCCTCAACACTCTCGCAAGTACCAGGGGAAAATGGACTCATGGTCCTGCTCTCCCCTACAGAGAACTCCTATGTTTAAGTATACCCAAGATACCTAGCAGCATCTTCCCGTAGGCTTATTTGAGATATACTAAGTGGTACCCGCAGAGAACTGAGAGGGAGAACAGCTCGAAATGTGCACATAAGCTGCCTTATCCCTCAGGTGTTAGGACGGATTTTTTTTTAAAAATATAGAATGCCACACATCTTCTGTTATTTTGCTATTTGTCATATTAGAGAAGTACAAAAAGATAGGAAATATAATGTGATAACAGAAAGGAAAATAATATGTTTATTTTTTTACAGATGATTTATTATAGGCCCCAAATTCTAGAAATATGGTAAATGTGTATTGGAATTCGTAAACCTTTAACCATGGTGCAACATGGATGATAAATATTCCAGAACTTACCTCTTACCTCTTTAAGTGAAATCGTGGTAGGTTTAAGTACAAGAGACCATTGCATTGTATGTGTGTGTGTACATGTGTGTATGCATGGCATTACTATGTTGTACAGTTGAAACTAATATATGTCAGTTATATCAATAAAAAAACTTAAAATATAAGAGGCAATAGAAATGTGTTCATTTCACACCTCAGATTCAGTCTGTTGCCGCAGTGTGCAAGAGAATGGATGTGTGTGTATGTATATATTTTAATTTTTTTACCTTTTTAGGGGAGAGCAATATTGTTTATTGGAATCTGTAGATGTGTTCTTTCCTCCCTGTGTTTTACTTCTGGACCTGTAAAGTTTGTGTTAAATGAAGGGGATTATTTGTTTTGTTTCTTTAATTTCACCTTAACTGAGGTATAATTGACAAAATCATAAGTGAAATACAATATTTACAAAATATATTTGTAAGATTTCTCTGAGGTCCATGTTTTCTTACATGTTAAATACTGGATCAGGATTAAGAAAAAGAATTTTGGGGGGCGCCTGGGTGTCTCAGTGGGTTAAAGCTTCTGCCTTCAGCTCAGGTCATGATCCCAGGGTTCGTGGATCGAGCCCCACATTGGGGGGGGGGTCTCTGCTCAGCAGGGAGCCTGCTTCCCCCCTCTCTCTTTTTGCCTGCCTCTCTGCCTACTTGTGATCTCTGTCTGTCAAATAAATAAATAAAATATTTAAAAAAAAATTTTTTTTTTCCTTTAGATACATGGGGATGAATTTTACATTAGTTTTCTCCATGGCAGCCTCTCTATAGATGGATAGACTTTTTATAGTTTATAAAATGTGTTTCTGTCAAATGATGTTGATCAGTTAATTTTATCTTAGTCAGGGTAACGTCCGTTACTCCGAGACAGAAACTAACCATTGTATTCCTCTTGTTCTTTCTTTTCTTTTTTTTTTGCAGCGGGACTTCCCCTCTTGCTTGCCTGAATGCAATGCTGCATACAAACTCCCGAGGTGAAGAAGGCATCTTCTATAAAGTTCCAGGTAGAATGGGAGTATATACTTTAAAGGTAAATATTTCTGTTACGGCATCATTTATAAGGTAAAAACAGGAAGTGACTACATCTAAATGATACTTGCATCATAAATACAGAACTCTGTTCTTGAAGAGCTTATTTTCAGAAAGAGGTAATATGTGTAACTCTGTATCCTGTGCACTTTTATACTAATCTGTGGGCATCTGTAGGTAGACCAGAGAACTAACTATATTTTTCGTTCTGTATGATAATGCTATCTTGAAAGGATGAAGTGAAAATGACTTCTTCCAGTGCCTTTTTAAAAGACCTCATAGCGTTTGAGTAGTGAGTGTTACCTTGCAGCAAATAGAGCCTTGATGCTTTCTATTACTTTGTTATTTAATTCTCCATTACAAATCAGAGCTGCAGTTCTTCTTTTTTTGTAATGGAGAACGCCCGAGTTCAGAAGATCAGATTTTCTTACTTTGTGTTTGACGGATAGTGTAAGAACTGGAATGTGGACCCAGATTTTACTAAATTTCTGAGCTCCTGTTCTTTTTACTATAACAGTCTTGCTGATTTCTAATTCTGGCGCTGAGAAGACACCTTCACTTATCAGTGTCCCTTGAGTCACAAACAGGAAAACCAACTCAAATGAGCTTGATTAAAACAGAGAGTTTATTAGTTCATGTAACTATAGATTCTAAGAACACTCAGTCCGGATCCAGGAGCTCAAATGATGTCATTGGGGATTGATCTCTGCTTTCTTTTGGCTTTATTCTTGGCAGGTTCTCTCCTATCATACATGACTTGATTGTTAACCCCCACTCTGTAGGCTGTAAGTCTGAAGAGAAAAGAGCTTCAGGAGCTGAAGTGGGACCTCTTGAGTTAGTTCTGATTTGGCTTAATTGGTTTGGTTTGGCCCACGTGTCTCTGCCTGAATAATCACTGTTGCCAAATGCACTGAGTCTTCTGATAGGCGATTTGTAGGTTCATGATCACTCTTGCTATCAGGTGGAAAGGAAGCCCTCTGCCAGATGAATTCAGGAAAGGGATTGTTTGCCAAAAGAATTATCAGCAGGAGGAGAATTAATACTTGGCATGCACTGACTATTATCCATGTGTACGTGGGCTCTGTCCCCTCTTTAGCTTTGAGCTGTAGTCATCACTATGCTCAGTGGTTGTGAATGGCCCACTAACATTAGAAAGTTCTAATTTGCCTATAGTACCTCCTTCTTATACACTTTATTAAACTTCCTGTGATACAAGGCTCTACTCCTGCAGGGAGCTTTTTGTGTTGCTTTTAAGGTTTAGCTGTTCTAGACCTTCCATATTGTTAATAACATTAATTAAATGTCTGTTCTGTGCTGAACACTGTAGAGACTGTAAAGAAGAATAAACTGTGGTTCCTTATCTCTTGAGGCTCATATAATTACTGAAGTAATTGCACACTGCCAGACTGTTGTGATACAAAGTACTGTATTATAAGGCATCAACATAATGTAGAGAAACAAAGATGCATTTTGAATAAGAGGCTATAGGAAGCTTTTGTTTTTGTTTTAACTTTTAAGATTTGCATTGAATGTTGGCTGATAAGTAATTGGTGGCGAGGACCTTCCAGGATAAGGAACTAGCGGAAGCAGAGGCACACACAGAAGGATTCAGAATGGATTTGAAACCAGCGTAGATAGAGAAGTGGTTACCATCCTCTGTGTGTGGGCCAGTGTGGTAAGGGTTTGGGGGCGGGGTAAACATTAAGTGAAAATCAAATTTTGGAGGCTTTTTGAAAACCTGACTTGCAGTTTGAGAGTGAGAGAGAGAAAGAGAGCTGAAGAGATGGCAGAGGTTTTTCAGAATAGTATGATGAAATCTGTGTTAGGATGATAATTAAAAAAAAAAAAATCAGATAGATTTAAGGGTAAAAATGGATTGTTTGCAAGAGATAATTGGCCTGACCTATGAGATCAGTAAAAGAGAGGCAAGGGACATTAGAGAAATAAAATGGATACTGTGGAGTGGGGAAAAGGAGGGGTGAAATGTTTCAGAGATATGCGGCACTCGCAGGTGACCAGCTGATCCTGGATAGGTTACGAGTCTAAGCTTAAGAAGTTACATTTGTACTTAAAATACTTAATGGCGCCTACAGGTCAGGAGGTCTGACTGGCAACTAACTCTGTAAGAGCTCTTCCATGTTTTGAAGGAAAGGATAGCAAAATATGGGGTGTGTATTTTAAAAAAGTATATAAGAAATGTCTTAGAAATGGCAAAAGGATATAAATATCATTGGGAAGAAGCAGTTCCTTTCTGGATCAGAGGTTATTATCTTGGCTATAATGTTGTGAGTCAGTTCTAGGAAGGAGGGTCACACGGTCAGAATTATTTTTTATCTGATTATAAAATGTGGGAAAATAAAAAAATATATTGAGAGGAAAAAAGAACTAGCCATAGTTTCTTAACTTAGAAATTCACTAATATGTTTACCTGTGTATATTTTTATATACTACATGTGTACATAGTAGTTCATATTTATTACGTGCCAGGCACTATCCTAAGCGTTTTACACTTAACTCGTTTAATTTCAGAATGATCTCATAAGGTAGGTATTATTATTTCCATGTTTTAGACCAGGAAACTGAGGCATAAGAGGTTAAGATTTTGACCGGACTGCATAATTAGCAGACGATAAAGCCAGAATTCAACTCCAGAACATCTTAATTTTCTAGTTCTTGATCTTGCACCTATCCTACTGTATATCTCTTATATACTCTGCTGACACAGGTATCTTTTCAGTTTAGCATTGTCACTATTCAGTGTAGACACCAAAGAGTCCTGTGAGTTTTTAAAAATCTTTTTCCTTTTGCGGTGCCCGGCTGGCTCATTCAGTAGAGCCTGCAACTCTTAATCCTGGGCTTGTAAGTGTGAGGCCCACATGAAGAGTTTATTTAAAAATAGAAAAAAAGGATTGGAATTATTCCTTTTGTATTTGACTCTTGCTGCTTACTAACCAGTATTTAGAAATCAATGAGATTCAAATAATGTACTGTTTCTTCCTATCCAGAGTCAGCTGAACTCACAATACTTAACAAATACATACACAAACAAGCACATATCCATGGATAATGAGTATATCTACCTTTCACAAAATTATTATTGTAGTTTTTAAATTCTGAACATCTCATTTACTTGGACTTCCATAGACCCAGTTTGTTCTAATTTAAGCCTCTGTGTTGTGCTTTCATGTGATTGTCATGTATAATTTTTATCTTTGGATGTAGATGGAAACATGAGCTAATTTGACCCACAGAAGGGAGATGACAGGAATTCAGAAAATATTGCTGGTTCTGCTACTGAACCCTATAATACTCAAAATTAATCAGCACAGTTAAGTTACAACAATGTATATCAGAAATCTAATTCCTATTTGCTGAAATGGTAATGATTAATCCTAATTGGATGCCTGCATTTTCAGAAAGACGTGCCCGATGGGGTGAAAGAGCTATCAGAAGGTTCAGAAGAAAGCAGTGATGGTCAGTCAGATTCCCAGAGTTCTGAGAACAGCAGCAGCAGCAGTGATGGTGGCAGCAACAAGGAGGGAAAAAAGAGCAGGTGGAAAAGGAAAGGTAAATCCACCTGATCTCTCGATAAAGTCTTGAATGCTATAGGACACATGCCCTTGTTAGTAGCTCCTCTGTATTCAGACCCCGGGACAGTCCGTCTCTTTCCTTTCCCTTGAGATTGGTACCATCCAGTAGAATTTCTTGCAATGAGGAAATATCCTGTGTCTGTGATGTCCAGCCCAACCTAGCCAGTGGCTCGTTATGTCTGTGAGCACTTGAAATATGGCAGTTTGACTGAGGGACTGAATTTGTTCTTCTTTTTAAATTTTCATTTGAATAGTCACACATGGCTAGTGGCTATCAATTGGACAGCACGGTTCTCTATGTTTTACCTGGATGAATATTCAGCTCTTGGTCATCCATAGCCTTTTTGAAGGATGCTCTTATTTGCCTCTTTAATCCTCTCTTCTAAAATTTGAACACTTACTGCTCTAACAGCCCTCTACTTACCAGGGAAAGTACTAGCAAGGACTAAATTTAGT